>NC_064559.1:120541139-121166139 GCF_937001465.1 Orcinus orca
GAGGCTGGATGAATTTGGGGGATCATGATTGAAAAGGCCTAGATTGCTTTAAATAGACTGTGGGTAAATATATGAATGTTAATGACTTTACTAAAGAGAACTCAGAAATAAGTGACGAGCATGGTAGAGAAAAACTATATTATTTTAGATAATATCTAAATGATCATAAACGGACTGTTGTAGAAATATGTACATGAAAGGTGCTTCTGATGAGGGTTCAGAAAGGATGAGGAACATACAAGAGAAAACACACATGGGCTTAATACAAAAATCATCTTTAACAGAAGATTGGTAAAAATACAGATGTGAAAGGGACTCTTGGGGAGGGTTCAGATGGATATGAGGAACATGTTATTAGAAACTAGCAAAAAGAGAATCCTTATTATATAGTGGCAGAATGCTCAGCTGAAGTGTGTCCTGTAGTTATGTAGAAAGCAAAACTTGTAAATGTTAAACTCTGAAATTTAGCTGAGGAAATTTCCAAACAAGTTGGTGGGACCTGGTTTTGTCTTGCCACTTATAGTAAAATGGGAAACGAACAAGATGAATTAAAGGAAGAACTGTTAAGCAAAATGAACCAGCACTTCATGATTTGGGAAATTATCAGCCTATCCTCATTGGAAAAGATGTTAAAATTAGGAGATGCACCACTGTCAAGGAAACATGCTCCTTAGAGTGTGTCTGAACAACCTTTTATATAAGATGTAAGGATGATAGCAGAAATTAGAGAGACGATATTAAGCTGCTGGCTTTGAACCATGAGCCAAGGAATATGGAGCCATGGAATAAGGAGCCATGAGCCAAGGAATGTTAGGTAGCCTGTAGAAACTAGAAAAGGTAAGGAAATAGATTCTCCCCTTAGAGTCTCCTAAAGGACCACAGTCTTGCCACCACCTTGACTTTAGCCCAATGAAACTGAATTCAGATTTACTGCCTCTAGAACTGTAAGAAAATAAATTTGCTTTGTTTTAAGCCACTTAGTTGGTAGCAATTTATACAGCAGTAATTAGAAACTAGTCAACTGGGTTTTGAAAAATATTTATTCTGGATACAATTCCTTTATTGGATATATACTTTGCAAATATTTTTTCCCTTATCTATGGCTAGTATTTTCTCTCTCTTGTGGCTGTTTGAAGATCAAATAATTTTAATTTTGGTTAAGTCCAATTAAACATACTTTTCTTCTATAGATCATGCTTTTGGTGTCACGTCTAAGAAATATTTGCCTAATTCAAGATCACAAATGTTCTTTCCTAAAAGTTTTGTAATTTTAGTGTGTTAAATTTAGGTCTATGATCCATTTTGAGTTAATTTTTTGGTAGGGATTGTGTGAATCTAAAGATACACATGAAGAAAAATGCCACAACCCTCTCCTCATTTATTTACGATTTAAAATTTTTTTTCTAACAATGTTTCATAATATTAAGTGAACCTGTCTATCATATATTTTGCTAGGACAAACCTTGTATGAATTAAATCCTTTTAAATTTATTGTGACCTGTTTTATTGCTCAGAATACGGCCTATCGCTGCAAATATTCTGTGTATATTCAACTTTTTGTGGGTGGAGTGTTCTATAATTACCATTTAGTTGGTTAATAATGTTCAAATCTACATCCTTGCTGATTTTCTGTATATTCTACCAATTATAAGAGTAGTGTTAAAGTCTCTGACTATAATTGTGAATGTGTTTATTACATGTGTTTTGAATACCTTTTTATTATCTGTGTTGATATTTTAAATTATGTATGTTTGATAAATTGACACTCTAAGAAATGACTTTCCTTAACCCTGATAACATTCTGTTTTCTGAAATATTTCTGAAAAATTCTTTGTCTGGTATTTTAATATAGTCATTCCAATTTTCTTTGACTAGTGTTAGTACTACCTATCTTATTATTATTTTACTTTTTACCTATTGGGGTCTTATACTTAAATTGTTTTTCTTAGACGAAACAGAATTGTGTCTTACTTTTTATTTAATGTGACAAGCACCACTTTTATTTGGGTTATTTAGACTACTTTGTTCAGTTTTTCATTGATTATGTTTAGGTTTTGTCTTCTATTTGTACCGTTTGTGCATTCTGTTAAACTATTTGAATTTTTTTGTTATTCTTTTATTGGTTTCACATTGCTACTGTAACAAATTATTACAAATTTAGTGGCATAAAAGAGCACAAATTTATTACCTTACAGTTTTAGAGGTCAGAATTTGAAAATTGGTCACACTAGTCTGAAATATATGTTTTCAGGGCTACGTTCCTTTCTGGATGCTCTAGGGCACAAGCAATTTTCTTCCCTTTTCCAACTTCTGGAGACTGCCCACATTTCCTGGCTCATGGTCCCCTTCTATCTGCAAAGACAGTAATGGTCAGCTGAGTTTTTACACATCCTATCACTCTTTGTCATTGACTCTATGCCTCTCTCTTCCACATTTCAGGACTCATTTGATTATATTAGGTAGCCCAAATAATAATCCAGTGACTTCACAAACATTATATAGGAAAAAAAAATCTAACTATTATATTAAAAGTATTAATTAGTATGGCACTGTATGTTAAAATAAATTTTAAAATAAAACACACCTTGACTAATCATGCATGCTTTAATTGTTTTGTCTTAGAGTATTTAGAAAATCTATCTCAAAGCCAAACCACCAAGGAGATCACACCATGCCTTACTGCACCTTATTTTATTTTATTCTTTATAGTAATTTTTGAAATATTTATATTAATAACATTTTACCCAAACAACTTTAATCTAGGGAAATCTAAGTATTTTTTGACAACACTTCCCATGCAATTTATATAATCATTTATATAATATTAAATAAACCTAGTTATTTTTAGCACCTCTTTTTACAAGATGAAAAAACAAATCCTTTGTGATATTCCAGTGGCCCTGTGGGAAACCCCAAAGTCAATTTTGGGTATAAAGGATATCAATTGGGATTAGATGTGGAGAAGGCAAAATGTCAGAAGTTGTCAGGATATTTGAACAATTTGGTAATGCCATCTGAAGTTTGGAAAATATCACATATTCATAACATACACACATACATAAACATACAGACAGATACATATAAAGATCTTATAGCTTTCATTCTAAAATTTTAGTTGAGTCATGCATAAACACAGAAATACAAAACTCCCTGGTTTATATAACAGAGTTTTGGCCCTTGTCTTTGCCCCACTTTATATTATTAATCAGGATTATTCTGACTGATGGAACAAGTTGAGGTTATCTGTTCAATATGAGGGCTTAGAGTTTCCCACCATCTTCTTTGACCTGATGTGCAACCCTATGGAGCTTGTGGAATAAATATGGGGAGAGGGACCAAAGAGATACCCAGCAGCCATCTGGGTGTCTCCAAAGACATCTGAGTGGATAAAATAGCCAGTCTGTTTCCAGTTAGCTTTTTCAGCCTCAAGTGGTTGCCTCTGAGAGTCCCCCAATAGAGTCAGGAGGGCTAAAGCTCTAGTGACTATAGGAAGCTGAGGGACTGGAGTGGGAAGAGAAAAGTCCAGCAGGGGTGTTAAAGGGGGCAGACAGATCAAAGGACTTAAGGGAGCTGCAGGGAAGAGCAAAGGTAGTGAAAGGAGGAAGAAGGAATGGAAATGATGGGAAGGGGCAAGTCCTGGATGAGCCAGTTTGGGAAGGCCTCAAGTTTCGCAAAGAGGTCACTGAAGTTCCAAATTGCCTTTGAAAAATTTGGTAAATTTTTGGTAAATTTTTGCTATTTATGAAGATATTAAACTAAGTAAGTGCAGTAATGGTAAAGCATGTAGTAAGCAGGGAAGAAAAGGAGGGAAGACGCCTGGCAGAATGAGTTGCCCATGGGATTAACAAATACTTAAACCAAGATTAGAGAGCTGAGGGAACCCTTCATGCAATCTCCAGGGTAGAGAGCCAAGGGAACCCCACTATACCTTATTTTAAATGACAATTGTGAGACAACATCACCGAGCAGTAACAGAGGATAATTTACATCCTATAGTTTTCTATTATGCTTTCTGCAATGCATCTTGATTTCTCATCCTCATTGCATCCTCTGTATGGAAATACATATATACTTTTTTTTCCTCCTGTTATCTAGCAGTGGTATGGGTATACTGAGTAGATTACAAATAAAATGTATGTACCATGGGAAAAAAGTGAATGTGTACATTTTTGTTATATAAGAAAAATAAAATTATGCCTGAGATATCTGAAAATGTTCATATACCTGTAAAATTCAAAGTCTAGAGGAGACTTAGAGAGCCTATCAGTCTTAGGATGTAATAAGAAATGTAATAAGATATGTTAAATCATACCAAAAAAATTAATCTACAAAGTAATGGGCTCCATAATGGAAATTTTGAGTGAAGATAGAAGCAACTGCAACTCCATTCCCCAAGGTGCAAAACTCAGGTGAAAGATCATATCATTTTATTTTTGATCCAAATATAATTTTCACCTCTCTTAAATTCCCTTGGTTCAAATTTTATCTGGAGAAGACTTCAAAGTAGGCATAAATATCTTTTTGGTTTTTTGTTTAGCTTGTATTTTCCTTTTTATAAGCCATACTTTTCTAATTATAAAAGATAAAATATAAGGGCATACTTTAAATTACTTTTCTCTTTGTTACATGTTCTTCATTCAACTCTGCAAACTAAGAGCAGATAATATATTGTTAGACCAAACTGGGTGAAAATATTTCTGACATTATACCTCTAAAATTAAAAACAGAAAACAAAAGCAAACAAATTAAAACAAAAAGAAATAGAAAGATAATGGGAAAGGAGGTAAAAGCACACTGTAAATGTCAGTAAAACTTTGGAGAGTATAAAGAAGACACACAAATGAAATGACTTAGCAAATCAGATTTTTAAAAATTTTTAAATAAAAATTAACTGTCAGCACAGTGGAAATAAAAAGCAATGTTCTACAGAAAACTCTGAAAAGGATAGAGAATTGCAAATTTGGGTAATTTTAAAATCTGTATATTAAAATCTAAAAGAAGGAGCATTGATTAAATATCTTGTTAAGGAGAAGGTTAACCCCCAGAGTCCTTCTTCCAGCCCTATCATCAAGCAATTGTCCCTCCCAAATGTTGGCGGAAGTAAATAGTTTACTCTCTGACACTCAAAAAAATAAATACCAGAATATGAACACTAGACACAGGTGAGAATGACAATGAGGTGCCCTATTAAAAACATGTAGTTAAGTGAAAATTTTCACAGTGGGTTTTGACACCTCCAAGTTCTTTCTTTTAGATTTATCTCAGAATAATAAAATCTAAGTTTACATTCTCTGAGGCAGAAGAGTGATAATTTCTTTCTGAGGAAACTAATTTGGCCAAGAGAAAAGGACAACTGTATACTAATTTTAGTGGATTCTCCAACGAAAGACCCATTTTACTGACCTATCAGTTTCTACGGTAAGGATCATCAATGCCCAGAGAGCTTCCAAACAGCTTATTAGTATATAATTCATAAATACTCCAAGCAAAAAAATTTAGGCAAAAACAATTAGAAAGAAATAACTAAGAGGAGAAAACTAAACAGAGCAGATATATAGTTGAAATGTATCTTCATTCCACAAGATCTCAAAGATCACAAAAACTTACTTCCTGTGCATTTTTACTCATTTTAACCACAAAATGATTTTTTGCAACAAAATAGGGAACTAAGTAACTCAAGAAGACAAAAGTAATTTAGGAAGACATGGGTTTTTGGAAAAACCAGGTCCAACTCAAGAAAGGGGAGGAAAGACAACTCCAAATGACAGAAAAAATTTCCCAGTCATTTAAAATAATAAGAACAGACTTAGAAAGCACATACCCAGACTGAAAAGATGATAAAGGAATGCTGAAGGATGCTGGGGAGAGAAAAATGGAATGAGTATGTTACTTGAGGAATTTTACCTTATAATAAGAGTTTATTACTTTTAGAATGTGTTAAATACATAAAAAATGAACAAAATTGAGAAATTTATTATTTCCAGGGAAATAAAAATATTTTCTATGAAACAAACTGCCATTCTATATGGCTCATCTGTGGAAAAACATTTTCACAAGTAAAATAATGTAAAAACAGAATGCTGATATAACAACAACGGTTGATATAACTACACTATGAGGATGAAAGTAGAAATGTAGCCAAGCAGGACCCTATGGGGCCTTCCTGTGACAGACCTCCTCCCCCCATATCCTCTCCCTGCCTCTTGTTGTAGAAAAGCTGTAGTCTCCCAGGCCTCTCCTAAGTCAAAAAAGCCTGGCTCAATAATTAATGATTGAAAAGATGTGAACATGTAGTGACAAAAGAAGCAGCTGGGCCAGGAGAACTGGTAACAATTTAAACAGTAAATCAGCTATGTGTCAGTCACAGAATCTTTAGTTCCTCCCTGAAGTACACAGATAACAGTATCTGATGCACATTTCTAAGTTGTTTTACAGATACGAAAGCCCCCACCAAAAGGAAGAAGTTAACTACATGATGACCATGAGCATGTTGCCTCCAGACTGGGTGGAGCCTGAAGATTGATAATGTTAAACCCTGGGACACCACCCTGTTACCTCACCATCAACAAATAAGAGAATTGTGCATGAGCTGATCACACACCCTCTGGCTCCCCTCTCTCACCTTGCCTTTAAAAATGCTTCCCTGAAACCCATGGGGTAGTTTGGGTTTTGTAGAGCATGAGGTACTGGGACTCCTTGTATGGTGCCTACAATGAACACTGCACTTCCTACACCACAACCTGGCATCAGTAGCTTGGCTTTACTGCATGAAAGCGAGCAGACCCAAGTTTGGTTCGGTAACAGAAAGTTATGCATGTTTGTATTGGATGCTGCTGTAAGAGAGAGAACTGCCACCAGTTCAATCATGATTGATTCCACTATTTATATCATACCTCCCTCTAAACCAATAATAAATTCTGTGAACTCTCCCCAGATTTTCCAAGTCCAAAATTAGCTATCACCTCCTGTGACGGGGCAGAAGAGTTGTGCTATATTTCCTGCCTCATAAGATGGATAATATAGATGTATCTTAAATCAGGAAGACTTCTTACAGTTTCTCAGCAGGGGACTGACCGCCTACATTCTTTGTTCTAGATGCCTGAGGAAAAGAACTTTTCATCTCCCAACAATTGTTAGGAAACTGCAATAATATAATGAAATACGATGAATTGGCAAATAAAAACAAGTCACTAAAAAGTGACAAATTTTCAGACAGACAGGAAGATAAAAACCCATTTCCAATTAAAGAAAACTAATAAGAGAAAACCAAATTTTTTAAAAGAGAGGGAAATTAAGAATACAAATTAATTTTAATAACAGAATTTGTATTTTATTATTTAAGAATACAGTAGATAAAATAAAGTAGAATATAGTTATAGTAGATTCCCTAATTACTGACTATAAAAGCAAGAAATATCTTAGTTTAAAAAGTAAAAATATTAATAGATTTAAAACTTGGGCTGAAGTGGGACTCTTGGGTTGACGTATTTTCCTGTCAGTAGATTGAAGATGCTACTCCATTGCCCTGTATCTTCAAAGCAGTAAACAGCATTCTCAGAAGAAAAACTTTGGAATATAAAATAGTATGGAAGACAATGGTTTAGAGTCGGTTTTCTGCCCTTTCCTAGCTTCAAAAATGTCTGCAGATTTGCTCTTTAGTCAAAGCCCCTTTCAATATTAAATCCAAGATATTTTAAGGGTTTACCTATACCAGATACATGACACATGAAAATATATTTGAAACTATGTACCAATGTCATTATTAAGACTGAGTAAAGGATAACTTGTATTGATGAGATACAGGTGTTTCAGAGAATGAGGGCTAATAGCACTTCTGAGGGAGCTGAGTGAATCCTGTGACAGCAAGTTACATGCACCAGAGGGAATTGTGTGACTAGGTATATATGCTTAAATAACTCCCTAAGTTAGATTTCCCTGATTGGAGGTAGTCACATACATTCAGATCATCTTGCGCTCAAGAAAATATTGGGGGGCACAAGTTGTTTCTTGAGTCATGATATATCATTTATTCTGATACAGTGAATTGCTGTGTTATTTCTTAACCTGCACTCTTTTCAAAACCTAGGTAACACTGGTGCTGTTTGAGTTTAAATATTAACTCAATCCCAAAGAACTCTGCTAACAGAGTGGCATTTTAGAATAGAACACTAATCTTAATAAATAAGTAGCAGCCCTAACACATAATGAGCTTGGAAGTTGTTATTCCATTATTATAGCAAATTAAGAGCTGAAAAAACAAAAAGTTAAAGACTTTTCTTGGACTCATCAGAAAACTGGGTTTGCAGGACAAATCACTACCCACAAATCTGAAGATACAGTTGAATAAAGACAGTCAGAGCTAAGATCTGCTTACCTGGAGCAGAAGCTGCTGGAGCAATAAATTGGTAGGAACACAAAGGGTAACATTTATAAATTTCTGGAAGCTGAGTGTGGGATAGTTTGAAGGTATGAGCCTCAGTCATGTCAATGCCCTCTCCAACTTTCAGTGATATCTATATACATATATATACCAGATTAATATTTATATGTATATATACATACATATCTATCTATCTACCTACCTGCCTATATTACCAGATTTACCAGAAACTCATCATAAAAAGCTAAGAAAGATCCCTTGCAAGCTCTGGAACAGGGAGAAAAAACATTAACCATCGTGAAATACATCCAGAGGATTCTCTATAAGAAAGGCTTACTTGGGGTTGGGGGTGACTTTACCAGAGCTTTTTCTGACATGACGTAAGGGACATTATTCAACCTCAGTTTCTCTCTAGCTCTCATGTCTAACCTAAGAGGATGGCTTGGAGATAAGTAACATTTGTGAATGTTACAGCCCAGAGACACTAGCTCAATGAAAGTCAGAGATTTAACCATAAGATAATGGAAAGCCTACCCTCCACCACATATTACCACTAAACAAGTAGAACTCCATTAAAATAAGAGTGGATTATTTGAAAAAGATTTAAGATGCAAAAAAAACAATACTCTGAGAGGAGGTCTCAGGAAGTCCAAAGATCCAGGGGAGACAAAACACTACACACCAGAGTAATGTGAAGCCCCTAGCAACTACAGCTATAGAAAATATGAAATAGCACAATCTTAGCCATATTAGAATAAAGTCTCACAGTAAAGGTTTGTTTATCTTGGTTTCTATTACCTAATATATCATGTTTGCCTTTCAACTAAAAATGTTAAAAACAGAAAATAATACTGCCTTGAATAGACAAAGAAAGAATCATATATGACAAGATTTTAGAATTATCAGAAAGGGAATGTATAATAACTATGATTAATATATTAAGGGTTGTAATAGAAAACGTATACAACATGCAAGAATGGATAAGTAATGCAAGCAGAGAGATGGAAACTAAAAAAAATGAAAAGGAAATGCTAAAAATCTGAAACCAAAAACAGAAATGAACTATGTCTTTGTTGGGGCTCAATAGTAGACTGGACCCACCAGAGGAAAATATCAATGAGGATGAATATTGGTCATTCGAAACTCCCCAAACTGAAATACAAAGAGAAAAAAATAAAAAGATGTGAAAAGAACATTCATGGACTGTGGAACAACTTCAAAAGGCATAACATATGAATAATTGGACTGCAAGAAGGAGAATAAGGGAGAATAGAATAGAAATATGTTTGACACAATAATGGCCAAAATTTTTGAAAAATCAATGATGACACAAAGCCACAGATTCAGGAAGCTAAGAGAATAAAATACAAGACAAATATGAACAAATCATATTGTTCATATTCTTGAGATGGAAGAATATCAAAACTTGGCTGAAGTGGGACTCTTGGGTTGAAGTATTTTCCTGTCAGTAGATTGAAGATGCTACTCCATTGCCCTGTATCTTCAAAGCAGTAAACAGCATTCTCAGAAGAAAAACTTTGGAATATAAAATAGTATGGAAGAAAATGGTGGATGGAATATCATGTGTATGATTAGTCAGGGTTCTCCAGAGAAACAAAATCAATAGGATATATTTAGATATATAAGAGGACATTTGTTACAGGAATTGGCTCATGTGATTATGGGTAAAGTCCTACCCAAAATTTAATTCATTCTGAGTTAAAATTATATTAATACCCTATTAGTATCACCCTAATACTAAAAATACATGAATGTATTTTTAGTATTAGAGAAAAAAATAGAGAAAAAAGAACTTGTAATAAGGCAAAACTCATGAAAATAGGTATAAATGCCCTCAACAACACATTAGCAAATTAAATTTTTAAAAAGTATAAAAAGAATTATGTAGTATATTCAGTGGGATCTTTCTAGCTATGTAAGGTTGGCTCAACATTTCAAAATCAATAACTATAATCCATCACATCTACAGAAAAGACAGAAAATCATATAATCATATCAAATAATATAGAAAAAGTATGTAACAAAATCCAACATCATTTAATGACTAAAATTACCACCAAACTAAGGATACTGGGGAACTGTCTCACATCTATAAAAAGCTTACACTTAATATCATATTTAATGGTGAGAAACTGGATTCTCCCCACCCCCAACCTCAGTAATGAGGTAAGGATTTCCTCTCTCAAAACTCCTATTCAGCATTGTACTAGAAGCCCTGGGTAGTGTAATAAGACATGAAAAGGAAATAAAAACTACACAGATTGGGAAGAAAAAAATTAAGTTGTCTTTGTTTGTAGGTGACATAATTGTTCATACAGAATATTCCAAAGAATCAAACAAAAAACCTCTTGTAACTTATAAGCAAATATAACAAAGTTGTAGGATATAAGACTGATATATAAAATTCAATTATTTTCCTACATATCACCAATGAACAATTGGAATTTAAAATGCAAAAGAACACAATTAACAATATGTAATAAGAAGAGTAATGATCTTTCAAATATTTTTATGTCCTAATCTTTGGAATCTGTCAATATGCCAGGTTACATGGCAAGGAGGAATTAAAATTGCAAATGGAATTAAGACTTTTAATCAACTAATAATAAAATAGGGAGCTTTTCCTGGATTATTCCAGTTGACCCAACTAAATCACAAGGGCCCTTAAAATGTTAAATAGGGAAACAGAAGAGTCAAAATCAGTGTCAGGGTGACGTTATATAAGAAAGACTGGACTAGCCATTGTTGCATTTGAAGATAGAAAGGTGCCATGAGTCAAGGAATATGGGTGTCTCCAGAACCTGGAAAAAGCATGAAAACAGATTCTCCCTTAGAGCTTCCAGAAAGAAATGCTGTCCTGCTGATACATTCATTTTAGCCAAGTGATTTTCATTTCAGTATTCTGATCACTAATTCAAGATAACAAATTTGAAGAGTTTTAAGCCACCAAGTATGCAGTAATTTTCCATACCAATAACAAACTAAACCAGATTTTAGTACCTGTTTAATATGTAAAGATGTGGGTTTGGAAGTTTATTTAGAATTTCACAATGAGCAGAGTATGAAAGACATTTGAGGAGCATGACTGACAAAGCCCAGATTGCCTCCAACAGACTGTCATTAGCAATGTGGATGGTAAAGATTTTGCTAGTGGAGGCTTAGAAGGATGTGAGGAGCATGGTAGAGAAAACATATATGATCTCAGAGAATACCCAAACTGCTCTTTAACAAACTGTTAGTAGAAATATAATGAAAAAGATACTCTCAGTGAGGGCTGACATAAAAATGAGAAATACGTTATTGGAAACTGGAAGGAAGGGAAACTTGTTATGTAGTGGCAGAAAGCTTAGCTGAAGTGTGTCCTGAAACAATATAACTTGTAAACAATGAACTATACTATTTAACTGAGGAGATTTCCAAGCAAAGTATTGAAGGAATGGCCTAGATTCTTCTTACTACTTGTAACAAAATGTGAGAAGAAAGAATTAATTTGAGGGAAGAACTTTTAAATAAAAAAGAGCCAGAATTTGATGATTTGGAAAATTCCCAGTCTATCCAGATTACAAAAGATGCTATAATTAAGAGAGTCACTTTCAGGCCATAAGAGAGTCACTTTCAGGCCCATGTGCTCTGGAGAGAAATCTCAGAGAATTTCTGGACAATCTTTTGCTAGTGTTGCAGAAGAATTAAAAGATTATTCAATCACACAGAAGGTTCTTTGAAGAAATTAGGCATGTATAAATTTTCTCAGCCATCTCTGAAGAATTCAAGGGTAGAGATAAGACTACCCACAAAAGGTCAATGGAGAAGATTCACGTTTCATGGAGTTACAAGGAGACCTACAAGGCTCATGAAAATTTTATACTAGCAGAAACACCATCAGCTTGGATTAAAGGGATAAAGAGAATGAAAAAAATGAAAGAAGGCTGCCAGATGATCTAAATTTTAGGCAAAAACCAGGTTGATACATCTAATCAGTTCTACATACATGGCAGCTTTCACAAAAAGGAAGGATGACACTGAGGTTGGGATCATCAAGCTGTGTTTCATCAAGCACAGATGATGAAGCCAATAGCCCAGAGGGCTTTGCTGGGAGCCATAAAGAATTATTCCCAGACCTTGAAACCAAACGGTGTTTGGCTGGATTTAATAATTACTAGGGCTAGTGACAATTTGAGAGACACAATGAGATAGTATTAGAATATAAACCAGACCAAATAAATAAATTTATTCAATAGGCAAGAGATTAGGCAAATTTTCCTTGCCAAAAAATTTCAAAAATATATCTATATATTCCACTCTGAAGGAAGTGGAACATAACTCCTATTGCTTAATTGTGAGCTCTGTATATTTATTTATTTTCAAAAAGTGCAATACAGAAAAAGGCCAAAAAAAAGAGTAACTCAAAAAATGTAACTTTACATTTACATTACCTCAGCCAGGTGATCAAAATTAGCATCAAGAGTGATATGTGTACCCTTGATATAAGATGATGTTTGGCCTTTTAACCTCTGTCGTCTCCCTCCCCCAAATCTTTAATCCCAGTCTAATTATAAGAAAAATATCAGACAAACCTCATTTGAGAGATACTCTATGAAATGCCTAACCATTACTCATCAAATTATCAAGGTCATTAAAAGGAGTGAAAGTCTGAGAAACTATCACAGTCAAGAGGAACTTAAGCAAACATATGACCAAACGTAATATGGTATTCTGTATGGGATCTGGGAAAAGAATAAGAATATTAGGTAAAACCTAGTGGAATCTGAATAAAGTACTGACTTTAGTTAATGATAATGTGTCAATCTTGTTTCATTAATAGTAACAAATGTACTATACTAATGTAAGGTGTTAATAATAGGGGAAAATGGGTGCAGGTTATGTAGGATCTCTTTGTACTAACTCACAATATTTCTTTAAATCAAAAACTGTCTTAAAAATTTAAAAGTATTTAAAAAATAAGTAAAATGAGAACACAATTAATTAGAAAGACAAATTCAATTCCTTAAAAAAACTAGGTAAAACTCAAGTAAATATATAAAGGATAAAATAAGAAATACATCACAAAGATATGCATTTGTAGATAAAATAAAACACATAATTATTGTAATTAAGGAGAGATGGAGATGGTAGAGTAGGAGGACACAGGGTTCAACTCCTGTCATGAACACATCAGAATTACAACTACATATAGAGCAACTCTTGCTGAAATCTATCTGGGGACTAGAAAGACGGCTCCTCCATGATCAAAGCTGTAAAGAATGATCCACATGGAGTCCTGTAGGAACAGAGAAGTGATCTGGTTGGGACCCAAACCCCTAGAGGAGTGCACAGAAGAGGAGGAGGATATTGTAGGCTCGAGAATCCTCCCTGAGGAGCAAAAGGTTTGAGTCACATATTAAGCACCCCAGCCCTGGGGTCTGACACTGGGAAGACAAGCCCTCTTAGCTGGTTTGAAAAACACCAGGACTTATTGAAGAGCTGTAAGAAACCAAGACTCTATTCATGAAGAGTGTGCAAACAGACTTGCTTGCTCTCAGTCACTGCAAGGAAACAGCTACTGAAAACTGCCTGGTTGGCTTGCCAGAACCGCCCCAGTGTGTCCCCAAGGCTCCAACTCCAGTCCCTTTTGCTCTGGCACTGTTCCTCAGTAAGGTGGAGGCTGCCATTGCCAATGAGTGTATGCATACTTGGAGGGAATCAAGCTGGTCTGGACCCCAGCACTGCCTCTGACCAGGGAAGAGGGGTCTACTGCCAGCACAGGCTTCAGTGCACACACTCAGGAGGGAGTGAAACTAGCTCCAGGGCAGAGATGATAATCACTGGAGTGCATTTTGCTGTACACACTTGGGTGGGAGTGAAGCCAGCTCAGTGGTGTGGCATCAACCCATCCTGTCTCAACCAGCCTCTAAGAAAGGCACGCAAACCAGGGAAAAAGTGAAACCAGCAGAGAAGTGCTGCCTCAAGCTCTCAGGCCCTGGCCATGCCCCAAACCAATGTAGAAACTGTCAAAGCACTCAGGAGAAACCCAACTCTCTCAGGACTCCTGCTCTAGCCCCTTGTGCCCTGAATTTACCCTTCATAGGGAACTGACAGTCACTGAGCATAGAAGGAGGCTAGGCTTGACCTGGTTTTTCCTCTAACCCCTCCAACTCCATCCCTACCTCCCACCAAGTCAGTGGCTGCAAGCACACCTGGGGGAAGACATGGCCCATGCTTACTTCAGATCCAGCTCTCTCACCAAAGTCACTGTGCATACAGAGACTACATAGGAATGCTCCCACACAAAGAAACACCTTCAAGACCAGAATAGGTAACTGTTTTATCTAATTTCACAGAGACAGATAAAGTAAAACAAAATAAGAAGACAGATGAATATGTTTCAAATGAAAGAACAAGAAAAAAAAAGCCCTGAAAAATACCTTAGTAAAACAGAGATAAATAATTTACCTGATAAAGAGATCAAAGCAATAGTAATAAGAATGCTAACTGAGCTTGGGAAAAGAATAGATGAACACAGTGAGAATTTTAACAAAGAACTAGAATATATTAAAAAAAAGAACCAGTCAGAGGTAAAGAAGACAATTACTGAAATGAAAAAATACACTAGAGGAATTAACAGGAGATTAGGTGATACAGAATCACACATAAGTGATCTGGAAGATAGAATAATGGAAATCACCCAAACAGAACAGCAAAAAGAAAAACAAAGTAAAAAAAAAGAATAGTTTAAGGGACCTCTGGGACAACATTAAACATAATAACCTTTATATTATAGGGGTCCCACAAGGAGCAGAGAGAGAGAAAAGGGTAGAAAATGTATTTGATGAAATTATGGCTGAGAACAGCCCAAATGTGAAGAAGGAAACAGATATTCAGGTACAGGAAGCACAGAGAGTCCTAAACAAGGTGAATACAGAGAGACCCAGACTAACACATACCATAATTAAAATGGAAAAGTTAAAGAGAGAATTTTAAAGGCAGCAAGCAAAAAAAAAAAAAAAAAAAGTCACGTAGAAGGGAGCTCCCATAAGGCTATCAGCTATTTTTCAGCACAAACTTTGCAAGCCACAAAGGAGTGGCATGATATATTTAAAATGCTGAAAGGGAAAAACCTACAATCTAGTACACCCTACCCAGCAAGGTTATCATTCAGAATTGAAGGAGAGAGAAAAAGCTTCTCAGACAAGCAAAAATTAAAAGAGTTCATCAAGACCAAACTGACTACACAAGAAGTGTTAACAGGTCTTCTTTAAGTGAGAAAGAAAAGGCCACAACAAAAAGAAATTATAGGAAGGGAAAAATCCCAGTGGTAAAGGTAAAGGCTGTGAATCAACCACTTAAATAAGCTGCTATGAAGACTGAAAACAGAAAAACGTGACTAAATCAACTCTTAACTACAATAAATAGTTAAGGGATAGACATAAATATGTAAAATATGACATCAAAAACACAAAATGTGGCAGGAAGTTTAGGCAGAGCTTTGAGAATGTTTGAATTTAAATGACTATATGAACTCCATAGTTACCAAAAATCAAAAACCTACAATAGATACACAAAAACTAGACAGATAGGAACACAAACAACACTAAAGAAAATCATCAAACCACAAGGGAAGAGACTAAAGGAAGAAGAAAAGAACAGAGGAGAACTACAAAAACACCCTGAAAACAAGTAACAAAATGGCAGTAAGTGCACATTTAATAATCACTTTAAATGTCAATGGACTAAATGTTCCAATCAAAAGACATAGGGGGGCTAACTGAAAAAAAACATGATTAATCTATGTATGTGTATAAGAGACTCACTTCAGAGCTAAAGGTACACACAGATTGAAAATGAGGAGATGGAAAAATTAACCCTTGCAAATGGAAAGGAAAAGAAGGCTGGGAGAGTAAAACTCATATCAGACAAAGTAAACTTAAAATCTATAATACAAGACAGAGAAGGGCATTGTATATATAATGATAAAGGGCCCAATATAAGAAGAGGATATAATATTTGTTAACATATATGCACCTAATATAGGAGCATCCAAATATATAAAGCAAATATTAATAGACATAAAGGGAGAATTTGACAATAATTCAATAGTAGTAGGGAACTTTAACAGCCCACATATCATCCAGACAGAAAAGCATTAAGGAAACAGTGGCCTTAAATGACACATTAGACCAGTTGGATTTAAATGATATCTACAGGACATTCCATCCAAAAATAGCAGAATACACATTCTTTTCAAGTGTACATGAAATGTTCTCCAGGACATATCACATGCTAGCCACGAAACAAGTCCCAATTTAAGAGGATAGAAATTATGTCAAGCATCTTTTCTGACCACAACAGTATAAACATAGAAATCAATTACAGGAAGAAAAATGGAAAAAAACCCACAAAACTGTGGAGACTAAACAACAGGCTACTAATAAACCAATGGATCAACAATAAAATCAAAAAGAAAATCAGAAAATAACTTGAGATAAATGAAGATAAAAACAAAGCTTCCTTAAATCGATGGAATACAGCAAAAGCAGTTCTAAGAGGGAAGTTTACAGACATACAGGCCTACCTAAAGAAACAAGAAAAATCTTAAATAAGCAACCTAACCTACCATCTAAAAGAATTAGAAAAAGAAGAACAAAGCCTAAAGTCTCCAGAAGGAAGACAATAATAAAGATCAGAGTGGAAATAGAGACCAAAAAACAGTAGAAATAACCAATAAAACCAAGAGCTGTTTTTTTAAAGATAAAGAAAATTAATAAGTTTGTAGCCAGGCTCATTAAGAAAAAAACAAGCAATAGAACCCAATTAAACAAAATAAGAAATGAAAGAGAAACTACAATGGATATCAGAGAAATACAACAATCATAAGAGAATACTATAAATAGTTATATGCCAACAAATTGGACAACCTAGAAGAAATGGATAAATTCCTAGAAACGTACAATTTTCTAAGACTGAATCAGGGACAGATAGATAATCTGAACAGACCAATAACTAGTATTGAAATTGAATCATTAATCTAAAACTCCCAAAAAACAAAAACCCAGGGCTTCCCTGGTGGCGCAGTGGTTGAGAGTCCACCTGCCGATGCAGGGGACACGGGTTCGTGCCCCGGTCTGGGAAGATCCCACATGCTGCGGAATAGCTAGGCCCATGAGCCATGGCCTCTGAGGCTGCGCATCCAGAGCCTGTGCTCCGCAACAGGAGAGGCCACAACAGTGAAAGGCCCGCATACCGCAAAAAAAAAAAACTCAGGACTGGATGGCTTCACAGATGAACTCTAGCAAATATATAAAGAAGAGTTAATATCAATCCTTTGCAAACTATTCCAAAAAATTTAAGAGGAGGGAAGATTCCAAATTAATTCTATCAGGTCACCATTACGCTGATATCAAAACTAGACAAAGACACTTCAAAAAAGAAAATTACAGACCAATATCTCTGATAAATATATATTCAAAAATCCTCAACAAAATATTAGCAAACTGAATTCAACAATACATAAAAAGGATCACACACCATGCTCTAGTGGGATATATTCCAGAGATGTGAGGATGGTTCCATATCTGCTAATCAATCAATGTGACACAACACATTAACAAAATGAAGGATAAAAATCACATGATCATCTGAATAGATGCAGAACAGCATTAGATAAACAACACCATATGATAAAATCTTATGACAAAGTTGGTAAAGAAGGACCATGTCTCAGCAAAATAAAGGCCATTTATGACAAACCCACAGCAAACATTATACTAACTGGTGAGAAACAAAGCTTTTCCTTTCAGATCAGGAACAAGATGAGGATACCTACTCTTGCCATTTCTGGTTAACATATTATTGGAAGTCCTAGCCACAGCAATCAGATAAGAAAAGAAATAAAAGACATCCAAATTGGAAGGGAAGAAGTAAATCTATCACTGTTTTCAGATGACATGATACGATATATAGAAAACCCTAAAGTCTCCATCAAAAAACTAGTAGAACTAATATGTGAATTCAGTAAAGTCTCAGGATACAGATTAATACGCAGAAATACATTGATTTTCTACACATTTATAATAAACTATCAGAAACAGAAAGCAAGAAAACAATTTCATTTACAATCACATCAAAAAGAATAAAGTACCTAGGAATAGCTTAATCAAGGAGATGAAAGACCTATACTCTGAAAACTATAAAGCACTGATGAAGAAAACTGAAGATAATACAAAGAAATGGATGGATATCCTGTGTTCATGGATTGGAAGAATTAATATTGTTAAAGTATCCATACTATCTAAAGCAATCTACAGATTTAATGCAATCCCTATCAAAATACCCATGGCATTTTTTCATAGAACTAGAACAATAATCCTAAAATTTTCATGGAACCACAAAAGACCCCAAATAGCCAAAGCAATCTTGAGATAAAAGAACAAAACAGGAGGTATCATGCTTCTTGACTTCAGACTATACTACACAGGTACAGTAATCAAAACAGTGTGTACTGGCACAAAAACAGACACATAGTTCAGTGGAATAAAATACAGAGCCCAGAAATAAACCCACACACAGTCAATTAATCTACGGCAAAGGAGGCAAAAATACACATGGGAGAAGACAGTCTCTTTGTTGTGCTGAAAGCCTTACTTTCAGTTTCAAGGTTCATAGAATTCGCTGGCAAAATAACCACTCTACACTCAGTTAAATAACAATTTAGAGAGAGTTTACTGAATTAACGAAGATTACAGTATACTAATTAAGAAAAGAATAGTACAACTAAGAAAGAATAGTAAAGACAGAGGTTTATATATCACTGAATTGAGGAAGCACCTACATGCAGATCCAAGCAGCGCTGGGAAGTCCCTTGAACAGCAATCTGTAGTCCCAGTTGGGAAAGTCTAGGGCAGTGCATCCACCCCACGGGTAAGACTTCAGTTTGCCACTCGAAGGAGCCCAGCTTTTAGCACCAAGCCACAGGCTGATAACAATCAGCCTACGTGCAAGTTTGCAGCTCTGGTTGTTGTCATAAATGCCTTGGTCTTAACTCTTAAGTCTTGGTATGTTCTTGATCCCTGGGGGCTGGCCAGGCCCTCAAGATGCAAGAAGTCCCATGACTTACTGCCTATCTTATCTAGTGGTTTACAATGTGTGCTGGCTCCACCCCTGCTGGCCTGGGTGTAGCTCAACAGTTTGTCATGCAGCCAGCTTTAGCATCATTGTATGGTCAGAGAGAGGCCTAGTGCTGCCTGTGAAGCCTGAACAAGACTACTTTACTAGCTTTCCCAACACTCTTCAATAAGTGGTGTTGGGAAAACTGGACAACTACATGTCAAAGAAGGATATTAGAACATTCTCTAATACCGTATACAAGACAAACTTAAAATGTATTAAGGACCTAAATATAAGACTGGAAGCCATAAAACTCCTGGAAGAAGACATAGGTAGTATACTCTGATATAAGTCTCAGCAATAATTTTTTGGATCTGTTTCCTCAGGCAAGGGAAACAAAAGCAATTATTAGCAAATGTGATCTTTTTTTTTTTTTTTTTTAATACAGTCCTCATTTATTAGACAAGAGAGCTCTACAGATTCCAGTGAAATACTACAGGGTCTTAGAACAAGTACAATACCTAAATGTAAGTAAGGCTTTCCTTTAAAAAAAAAAAACATTTATCCATTTATTATTTCTCATAGTCAATGGGTCACCTGGGAAATTCTGCTGATCTGGGCCACAGTTGGCTGCTCTTGGTTGTGCTTGCTCATATGTTCGTGGTCAGCTGAGGGCTGGCTCGTGTAGGATGGCCTCAGCTCACACAGCTCAGCCATCCTCCAGGTGTCAGTCCTGACCCTCCAGCTAGTTAACCTGGGCATGTTGTTCTCAAGGTGATCAAAGAAAAGTAAAAGCAGAAACATGCAGGCCCTTTTTGAAACCTCTATTTTGTGTCTGGTTTACTAATTACCTCTTTTTCTCCCCTTACTGGCCTTTTTATTGTTTTTGTTTTTTAATTGTTATAAAATATACATAACATGAACCTTACCACTTTAACCACTTTTAAGTGTAAGTTCAGTGGCATTACATTCAGGCTGTTGGCCAACCATCACCACCTTCCATTTCCAGAACTTGTTTCATCTTGCAAAACTGAGACTCTATACCCATTAAAGTCTCCATTTCTCCCTCCCCCCGGCCAGGCCCCGGCAACCACCATTCTACTTTCTGTCTCTATGAATTTGACTACTCTAAATACCTCACATGAGTGAAATCATACAGTGTTTGTCCTTTTGTGAATGGCTTATTTCACTTAGCATAATGTCTTCAAGGTTCATCCATATTGTAGCATGTGTCAGAGGTTCCTTCCTCTTTAAGGCTGAACAATATTCCACTGTATATATGTACCACATTCTGTTTATCCATTAGTGGATACTTGGACTGCTTTCATCTTTTGGTTATTGTAAATAATACTATTATAAATATTAAAATTGGTATACAAATACCTCTTCGAGTCTCTGCTTTTATTTCTCTTGGGTATGTATTCAAAAGTAGAATAGCTAGATCTCAGAGTAATGCTATTTTTTATTTTGAAGGAACTGTCATACTTTTTTCCATGTCAGCTTCACCATTTTACAGTGCCACCAGCAGTGCACAAGGGCTCTAATTTCTCCACATCTTCACCAATACCTGTTATTTTATGATTATTTATTTATTATTATTTTTTTTAAATTTACGAATATTTCATTGTTGTAAAGTTAAAGCCATAAAAATAATCAAATGGCCTACTATCATACCGTTAGAAGAAAAAAAAAAAAGGTGTTCATGAGAGTTCCATATTAGAATACAAGTTTTCCTTAGGCACCTGTTTATGTATGCT
The DNA here is from genome assembly GCF_937001465.1 of Orcinus orca. Lineage (NCBI taxonomy): Eukaryota > Metazoa > Chordata > Mammalia > Artiodactyla > Delphinidae > Orcinus > Orcinus orca. The sequence goes on from NC_064559.1 coordinate 120,562,398, forward strand.
ATTCTGCTCTTTGCAATAAATAATTAAATTTAAAAGACTTAATTCCTCACTTTTAAGACCTTATTAGTTTACAAATTACATATTGACCTATGCTAAATTTTATACCGACCCATGCTAATGAATTCAGTACAGAAAACAAAAAACACTGCACTCAAGCAAACTACATATATATATATATATATATATATATATATAACTTATATGAGAATTGCTACTCCAGCTTTCTTTTGGTTTCCATTTGCATGAAATACCTTTTTCCATCCCCTTACTTTCAGTCTGTATGTGTCTCTAGGTCTGAAGTGGGTCTCTTGTAGACAGCAAATATATGGGTCTTGTTTTTGTATCCATTCAGCCAATCTGTGTCTTTTGGTGGGAGCATTTAGTCCATTTACATTTAAGGTAATTATCGATATGTGTGTTCCCATTCCCATTTTCTTAATTGTTTGGGGTTTGTTATTGTAGGTCTTTTCCTTCTTTTGTGTTTCTTGCCTAGAGAAGTTCCTTTAGCAGTTGTTGTAGAGCTGGTTTGGTGGTGCTGAACTCTCTCAGCTTTTGCTTGTCTGTAAAGGTTTTAATTTCTCCATCAAATCTGAATGAGATCCTTGCTGGGTAGAGTAATCTTGGTTGCAGGTTTTTCTCCTTCAACACTTTCAATATGTCCTGCCACTCCCTTCTGGCTTGCAGAGTTTCTGCTGAAAGATCAGCTGTTAACCTTATGGGGATTCCCTTGTGTGTTATTTGTTGTTTTTCCCTTGCTGCTTTTAATATGTTTTCTTTGTATTTAATTTTTGACAGTTTGATTAATATGTGTCTTGGCGTATTTCTCCTTGGATTTATCCTGTATGGGACTCTCTGTGCTTCCTGGACTTGATTAACTATTTCCTTTCCCATATTAGGGAAGTTTTCAACTATAATCTCTTCAAATATTTTCTCAGTCCCTTTCTTTTTCTCTTCTTCTTCTGGAACCCCTATAATTCGAATGTTGGTGCGTTTAATGTTGTCCCAGAGGTCTCTGAGACTGTCCTCAGTTCTTTTCATTCTTTTTTCTTTATTCTGCTCTGCAGTAGTTATTTCCACTATTTTATCTTCCAGGTCACTTATCCGTTCTTCTGCCTCAGTTATTCTGCTATTGATCCCATCTAGAGTACTTTTAATTTCATTTATTGTGTTGTTCATCGTTTCCTGTTTCATCTTTAATTCTTCTAGGTCCTTGTTAACTGATTCTTGCATTTTGTCCATTCTATTGTCCATTCTATCTCCAAGATTTCGGATCAACCTTACTATCATTATTCTGAATTCTTTTTCCGGTAGACTGCCTATTTCCTCTTCATTTGTTAGGTCTGGTGGGTTTTTATCTTGCTCCTTCATCTGCTGTGTGTTTTTCTGTCTTTTCATTTTGCTTATCTTACTGTGTTTGTGGTCTCCTTTTTTGCAGGCTGAAGGTTCATAGTTCCTGTTGTTTTTGGTGTCTGTCCCCAGTGGCTAAGGTTGGTTCAGTGGGTTGTGTCGGCTTCCTGGTGGAGGGTACTAGTGCCTGTGTTCTGGTGGATGAGGCTGGATCTTGTCTTTCTGGTGGGCAGGTCCACGTCTGGTGGTGTGTTTTGGGGTGTCTGTAGACTTATTATGATTTTGGGCAGCCTCTCTGCTAATGGGTGGGGTTGTGTTCCTGTCTTGCTAGTTGTTTGGCATAGGATGTCCAGCACTGTAGCTTGCTGGTCGTTGAGTGAAGCTGGGTGCTGGCGTTGAGATGGAGATCTCTCGGAGATTTTTGCTGTTTGATATTATGTGCAGCTGGGAGGCCTCTTGTGGACCAGTGTCCTGAAGTTGGCTCTCCCACCTCAGAGGCACAGCACTGACTCCTGGCTGCAGCACCAAGAGCCTTTCATCCACAGGGCTCCTTAATTTGGGATGATTCGTTGACTATTCAGGTATTCCACAGATGCAGGGTATATCAAGTTGATTGTGGAGCTTTAATCCGCTGCTTCTGAGGCTGCTGGGAGAGATTTCCCTTTCTCTTCTTTGTTCTCACAGCTCCCAGGGGCTCAGCTTTGGATTTGGCCCCGCCTGTGCGTGTAGGTCGCCGGAGGGCGTCTGTTCTTTGCTCAGACAGGACGGGGTTAAAGGAGCCGCTGATTCGGAGGCTCTGGCTCACTCAGGCCGGGGGGTAGGGAGGGTCACGGAGTGTGGGGCGGGCCTGCAGCGGCAGAGGCCGGCGTGACGTTGCAGCCTGAGGCGCGCCGTGCGATCTCCCGGGCGAGTTGTCCCTGGATCCCGGGACCCTGGCAGTGGCGGGCTGCACAGGCTCCCCGGAAGGGCGTGTGGCTAGTGACCTGTGTTCGCACACAGGCCTCCTGGTGGCGGCAGCAGCGGCCTTAGCGTCTCATGTCTGTCTCTGGGCTCCGCACTTTTAGCCGCGGCTCGCGCCCGTCCCTGGAGCTCTCTCAAGCAGCGTTCTTAATCCCCTCTCCTCGTGCACCAGGAGACAAAGAGGGACGTAAAAGTCTCTTGCCTCTTCGGCAGGTCCAGACTTTTCCCCGGACTCTCTCCCGGCTAGCCGCGGTGCACTAACGCCCTGCAGGCTGTGTTCACGCCGCCAACCTCAGTCCTCTCCCGGCGCTCCGACAAAAGCCGGAGCCTCAGCTCCCAGTCCCGCCCGCCCCGGCGGGCGAGCAGAAAAGCCTCTCGGCTGGTGAGTTCCGGTCGGCCCGATCCTCTGCGCTGGAATCTGTCCGCTTTGCCCTCCGCACCCCTGTTGCTGTGCTCTCCTCCGCGGCTCCCAAGCTCCCCCACTCCGCCTCCCGAAGTCTCCACCCGCGAAGGGGCTTCCTAGTGTGTGGACACTTTTCCTCCTTCACAGCTCTCTCCCGCTGGTGCAGGACCCGTCCCTATCCTTTTGTCTCTGTTTAGTTTTTTCTTTTGCCCTAACCAGGTACGTGGGGGGTTCCTTGCCTTTTGGGAGGTCTGAGGTCTTCTGCCAGCGTTCAGTAGGTGCTCCGTAGGAGTTGTTCCACGCGTAGATGTATTTCTGGTGTATCTGTGGGGAGGAAGGTGATCTCCGCGTCTTACTCTTCCGCCATCTTCCCGGAAAAAGCAAATGTGATCTTATTAAACGTAAAAACTTTTGCACATTGAAGGAAATCATAAACCAAACAAAAAGACAACCTACTGAATGGGAGAAGATATATGCAAATGATATGACCATTAAGTGCTTAATATCCAAAATATATAAAGAGCTCATTCAACTCAATAACAAAAAAACAAACAACCTGCTATAAAAATGGGTAGAGAGTCATTTTTCCAAAGAAGACACATACTGATGGCCAATAGGCATGTGAAAAGATGCTCAACATAATTAACTGTCAGGGAAATGGAAATCAAAACCACAATGAGATATCATCTCACACCTGCCAGAATGGCTATCATTAAAAAGACAACAAATAATAAATACTGGCCAGGATGTGTAGAAAAGGGAATCTTAGTACACTGCTGGTGGGAATGTAAATTGGTACAGCCATTATGGAAAACAGTAGGGAGGCTCCTCAGAAAATTAAAATAGAACTACTATATGATCCAGTAATTCCACTTCTGGGTACATATCCAACGAAAATGGATACACTAATTCAAAAAGTTATATACACCCCAATATTGATAGCAGCATTGTTTACAACAGCCAACATAGGAAACAATCTAAGTAATCATCAACAGATGAATGGATAAAGAAGATTTGGTATGTGTGTATATGTATATATATAGAATATGTGTGTATGTACACACACATATATACACACACACAAAGTGTATATATACAATGTAATATTACTCAGCCATAAAAATAATGAAATTTTGCAATTTGCAATAACATGGATGAATTGGGAGGGTACTGTACTTAGTGAAATAAGTTGGACAGAAAAAGACAAATATTGTATGTTTTCAGTTGTATGTGGAATGTAAGAAATAAAACAAACAGATGAATATAACAAAACAGAAAAAGACTCATAGATACAGGGAACAAATCAGTGGTTACTAGTGGGAAGAGGGATGGGAGTAGGGGCAAGATTGGGGAAGGGAATTAGAGATATAAACTACTAACTATAAAATAAATAAGATACAAGGATGTAATGTAAAGCACAGGGGATACAGCCAATATTTTATAATAACTTTAAATTGATTACAATCTATAAAAATATCAAATCACTATGTTGTACACCTGAAACATATAAATCTTCAATACAAAATATTGAAATTATGTCAGGAATAAAAATAAAACAATTTCCTTTTTGCTTATGATATGATTTTATAATTAGGAGATGTAATAGCTATAAAAATTAAATTTGAGCAAGTGAGCAGATTAAAAATAAATATAAATATTAATACTTTTCTAAATATAGCTATATGTGCCCATAAATAAATTGGAAAATTATTACGTGAACATTATTGCTTAATATTCTCAAGAATAAATTTAATGAAAAGGTTACATCTAAAAAATCAGAAAAAGATATAACTAAATTGAAACACATGGAAAAGTATATGACATATCAGATGAAAGGCTTAATATGATTAAATATAAATTGTTCAACTGTAATATACAATTTAGTAATATTTTACTTAAAATTTCCCAAAATATCATTGTAATTGGATAATACAAATATTCAGAAAAAGTCAAGAAAATAAGTAAATTGTGAATTTTGTTTTATTAGATAAATGGCTTTATTTTATCAGATATTAAAACATCAAATAAAAGTACACTATTCATTTAAAAATATTTTGATATAAAAGGTTGTAAATGGATTGGTAGAACAGAATAGAGAAATCATTGGAGAAGGAAGAAAAGATGGCTTCCAATTCATTGGGTTAAAAGGAAAAAAATTAAAATTTGATTAATGGGACTTCCCTGGTGGCGCAGTGGTTAAGAATCCGCCTGCCAATGCAGGGGATACGGGTTCGATCCCTGGTCCGGGAAGATCCCACATGCCACAGAGCAACTAAGCCCATGCACCACAACTACTGAGCCTGCACTCTAGAGCCCACGTGCCGCAAGTACTGAGCCCTCATGCTACAACTACTGAAGCCCGTGTGCCTAGATCCCATGCTCCGCAACAAGAGAAGACACCACAATGAGAAGCCTGCACACCACAATGAAGAGTAGCCCCTGCTCACCGCAACTAGAGAAAGCCTGCACGCAGCAACGAAGACCCAACACAGCCAAAAATAAATAAATTAATTAATTAAAAAAATTTGATTAATGACAATGGCATATTTGATATCTATATGGAAAACAATAAATATGAATCCATATCTCATACCATAAAAATATTCATGAGTTATGTATTCAAATGCAAAATAATTTAAACAATAAAGATGTAAAAAATCTACAATCTAGGGATCAGGAAGGGCTACCTAACCAAGACTGAAAATTAAATGTATAAAAGTAAGATACTGACAAAGATGCAGAGCCAGTGGATCTCTCATACATGATCGGTGGGGATGTAAAATGACGTAGCCATCCTGGAAAACAATTTGACAGTTTCTTATAAAGTTATACATGTAGCTACCATATAACACAACAATAACATTCCCAGGCATTTACACTAAAGAAATAAAAATTTATGTAATAACCCAAAATTAAAAACAACATGTGTCCCTAAATGGATCAATAAATAAACTGTGATATATCATAAAATAGGGTACTATTCAGCAGTGCAAAGTACAAACTGTTGATATATGTGACAAGCTTCATTGGTTTCAAGAGCATTATGCTGAATAAAAGAAAGCCAATCTCAATACATTCCATACTGTGTGATTCCACTTACATAAAATTCTCAAGATGATAAAATTATAATTTTGGAGAACAATTCACTGATTGCCAAGGGATTAGGTATGAGGAAGGGTGTGACTATAAAGGAGCAGTACAGCGGAGTTTCTTATTCATGGGAGTGTCACAGGATAATTCTGTATCCTAATGATGGTGGTGGTTATAAAAACCTACACATGTAAAAAAATTTCATATATATATATATATATATATATATATATATATGTATACACACACAACCAAGAAAAGAAAACAACAGTGCTTGTAAAAATTGGTGAAATTAAGATGAGATCTATAATTCAGGTCTGTAGTAGCAGTATTGTATCAATATTAACTTTTTTATTTTGATGCAGATCCATGGTTTTGTAAGATGTTATTAGTACAGGAAGCTGGGGAGGTAACACAGGAACTCTCTATACTAGAATACTAGAAGAATCTGCAATTCTATAATTCTAAAATTATTTCTAAGTAAAAAGAATTTAAAGAAAAGACTTCATTATACTTCACTATCTAAGATTAGTGTTTAAATTATGGCAAAATATAAAGTAAATATGAAAGAAAAAATTTCTTTCAAACAAAAAGATCTTTGAATCTTTGAAAAGGTCTTCAAACGTTTTTTCACAGCATATAAATACACTCAAAGAATAAAACAAACACTCTAAGGTAAGAATAGTAAAAGAGTAGGTGATTCATAGAAGAACAAATTAATTTCCCCAAAAGTTAATGAAAAACTCAGATTGAGTTTTAGACAGAGGGAAATCATGTTTGTTTTTTCCCCCATGCATTGCATTTATGACCTATAATATAATGTGGCTTAGCCTTAGTTTTCTTAAGTGAGAAAAGGAGACAATAATTCTTCCATTTCATATCTTGGTAATATGCATTACATAGGAAAATGTTTTCTTTATAAGCTATAAATACTATTCTGAGGGATAATGACCGAAAGAATTTTTACTTGAAAAGAATTAACTCTAAATTTTAAAAAAATCGTCATAAATAATATATATATATATAATATAATAATATATAAATCAAGAATAAGACACTCAGAAGTGGCTAAAGGTAGGTAGAATATATATCTATGTGTGTGTGTGTATATATATATATATATATATATATGTATGTATAAATAAATAAATAAATATTAATTGAGTATATGTCAAATGGTAAATGGCAGACTTGACATCTTGCCATCTCAGTTAGCACTTAAAGAAGTACACAGGTGTGGTGTGGGACTGAGCCTTGGTCAAAGGTCCTATAATAAGGAAAATGTCTGATGTGTACACAGAATAGCGAGGAAGCTGAGGTCTTTTGATAAGGAGTAGAGCTGTACATAACAATTTCAGAAAGATAATGGGAGAACAGAACTCTTGCTTTTACTCAAAGTAACAGAGAAAAGCTTTAGAGAATTTGGAACACTGTTGTGACATTATCTGAATTATATTCCTAAAAGTTCTCTTTGGTTGCTACTGGATAGGAGAAAATAATAAAGTAAAGTCAAAGGGGGACCAATTACAGTATTGCAATAATTTATGAGAGACTTGGTGACTTCGGCAGAAGTATCAATGGAGATTTTGAGAACTGATCAGAACTCTGGATATGTATTTCAAGTAGAGTCCACAGAATACTCTAGGAGATTGAATGTAAAGTGGAGAGAAAGTGTGAAAGGTGGCATCTGGGTTCCATCTTGGAACCAAAATAATTGACTTCTTATTTGGTAAAAATGAGGAAGTCTATGACAGGTTTTGAGGGGATATGCAGAACTCAGTGTTAGACATGTTAACTGTGGGAAGCCCAATACAAGCATCCAAGTGAAAATATATAGTAAACAATTGAGTACTTAAGTCTGGAGTTCAGAGGAGATGACTTAGCTAAGGATATACACGTAGGAGTTGTCATCATGTAGATGGCATTTGAATCTACATGAGATCACCAATAAACAAACAGAAGAAGAAAAGGGGTCTATTCAGAGTTCTGAGTTAGGAATACTTTTAGGCACCATGAAAAAAATAATAACAATGTTGATCCCAGAATATGTGATTGATAAACAATCTTCATTTTCCTCCCTCTACACCTATAAAATGACACTGGTTGGCAAGGTCTTCTGTGCAGAATTAGAATTGCAAGAAAATAGTATTGTATGTATGAAAAACTGCAAGCTTAAAAGAACAAAAATATAACACACCTCCCTTTGGGTGTCTCAAACACCATGCAACAGTTCCTTGAGAAAACTGTATTCCTTTTCAAAGGCTCTTTTTTCATTTGACAGTGGTGAAAATTAGTCATTATTCTTTTATGTACATACCTGTTTAAAATAGCAAGACCTTTAGGTTCTTTCCTATAAGCATAGAGTAGTCTTTATGTTATAGGGAAAGATTTTCTGGGGTATAGGGAATAATAAGCTCTGTGTGTATGGAAGAATGCACTGGTAAAAGTAACTAATGCATATTGTGTCTGTAATTATTTATTTTCCCATTTTCTTTTGGATACTCCTTGGCCTTTATAGAAAAGTTTATTTTGACTTTTCTGATGGAATTTTTCCAATATTAGATCAGATGTTTAAAGAGATTTAGATTGAGGAAATGGCCTTTCCTGTATAGCACATCTAGTTTGCATTTATATGAGCAGGTCTTCAACTTTCAATCTGAGCAGGTCTGCAACTTTCAATCTGGTTAAACATAAAGCTCCTCTTGGAGGAAAACAGGTATTACAACTTTCAAAATGTATTAGAATAAATTGGTTTTTATTCTACTCAGATCTTATTAAAATATCAACTTTATATGTGAATTTTATTAATAACCACTAATTTTTGTCATTAGATCAATTGATAATTAAGAAAGCTTACAGGATTTCTTAATATAAAGAAATGCAGTTAAAAATGTAAATGCCCTTCAGGAATAAAGACACAGATGTATACAGCGTGGACCTGAGGAGATGGGGAGGGGGAAGGGTAAGCTGGGACGAAAAGAGAGAGTGGCACTGACATATATATACTACCAAATGTAAAATAGATAGCTAGTGGGAAGCAGCCGCATAGCACAAGGAGATCATCTCAGTGCTTTGTGACCATCTAGAGGGGTGGGATAGGGGGCGTGGGAGGGAGATGCAAGAGGGAGGGGATATGGGATATATGTATATGTATAGCTGATTCACTTTGTTATACAGCAGAAACTTACATAACAATGTAAAGCAATTATACTTCAATAAAGATGTTTAAAAAAATGTAATGTCCTTCAAGTAACAGTAACATTGATTTGGTATGAAATAAATATTTATGTGACATATATTTATTTAACTGGCTAATTGTTTTGGATCTCAGGTGAATAATGCATAGTCTTTGTTTCATGAGAACTGTTCTATTTTTTAAAACTTGAGCATATTTATTTATGAATATATGTAAAAACACTGCCAAACAAGGAGCAGAATATATCCAACAACCTATTTCCTATAGGTAATGACCTCTTACCTACCTATGTACTCTTTCCATTTTTCCCCAACAGATTGTTGGTATGTATGTATGTATGTATCTATCTATCTATCTTCCTTTAAAAATGTTTAATCATACCCATACTAGACATTTCAGAGGAGAGAATATTTAAAAGACCAATAATCTTATGAAAACATATTCAGATTCATTAGTTATCAGGAAATTGCTAATTAAAACCACCAATACTTATTCCTATATATTAATCAGAACTTTGCTATCTACATTTCTATCAGGATGCGCTGTTGCTTTGTCTATTTCCTAGGACCTTATCTTCTTCCTATTACCCATGATTAACAGCAGAGCTGCCATAATCCAGTTTTTCTAACCAAAAAGATATTTTAAGCTTCCACATAACAACAAGCTAAGGATATATTAGGCATTTTCTGAAGAATTTCTATTTTTTAATGTTTATAAATACATTAAAAAACTATCTCTTAAAACTGAGAGTTACTGCCTGGGTTCTCAGAAAAAAAGGGTTTTCTGATTTCCAGTTACATTCTTTATTCATTATATAACAATGACTTCCAAAAAGATGTAAGCATTTTCTATCAAGATGGAGTAAATCTATAAATTGACCTAACTCAGCCCAACAACTGTGTGAATAATAACATACAACTAAAAGTCCCTCCAAAACTTGTTCCCTTTTATACCTACTTATGTCTTCTCTCCAACTCTAAGAAAGTTTGTTGGTTTCTAAATTACTATGGTAGGCCACTTCTTTATTCAAATTAGTATTCTCTCTATAAACTAGTATATTTCCATATAAGCAGTAGAGTACTACTTTTCAGTATCATGAGCATTTCTGTCTGCTTGGTAACTTCTACAACCTTTTTATGTATTACTTTTTCTGAGGTATACTTGTTTCATTCCCCCAACACTTCAGAATTTTCTGGCTTAGAAATAAACTCTAATGAATAGCTGTAGATAAGTATAATGTGCTTATTTTTTTAGATTTTTTTAAGTTATAAAATTTAGTTTCTTCCAAAAAATTTTTTTTCATACTGTTATTATTTTTTTTTTTTGGCCATGCCTCACAGCATGTGGGATCTTAGTTCCCTGACCAGGGATGGAACCTGCACCCCTTGCAGTGGAAGTGTGGAGTCTTAACCACTGGACTGCCAGGGAAGTCCTCTTCCAAAAATTTTGACACTATAAAATGAGACTATTTTCCAGTATAAAATTTACATAACATCCATCTTAGGAGATCCAAAGTTTTAACATGTAAAGTGGTTAATTAAAGTCATATAAATAACATATAGTTGGGTTTACTGTGACGATAAAGTTATCCTACCAGACTGGGATATATCTATGCCTACTTCCAAAGATGCCTGGAACTTTGGTACTGACTCTTGACCAAGTTAAGGATGAAATGGACTAATTAGTAAATTTATAATGTGCTATTTAAAGTTTGAAATTCCCTTGGAGGCACCCAGGGTCTGTTTTGTTTTATTTTGTTTTAATACTTTTAGAGATATGTAGGTGGTGAGCTTATATTTGGTTAAACTGATTAAATAAATGGCTTGGAAACATGATTAGTGAGGTCCTACCAGAAACTTCTGTCCCAGTTCTCCTGAAACCAAGATTACTTGCATTCATTTTACTGGTTCATAATCCAAAGACGAAGCACATCTTGTGTTGCTAAGAAGGACCTTGGGGGATGCATCTGGGTATATCTTTGGGTTCCTGATGTTTGTCCCTGCTTCCTTTCTCCTGTTTTACTATATCCTTTACCTTGGTTAAAGCCCTACTGAGTATGGTCTGTGGAGTTTTATGAGTACTTTCAATTAAACAATCCTATGAAATCACTGCAGCTGTGGAATAGATTTATAAAATAAAAACTATACAAATAAACGTAGTGATAAGAATAGATTGTTATTAATACATGTAATTAAAGCAGTGAAATGAAATGGGAAACAAGAAGATTTTAATGCAAAAAATTATTAGACAACATAAGACTAAAATAATAACAAAATTTTTGAAAAAAGCTTTAGTGCTATAGTGGAAAGAAAAAGAGAAATAATTTAGCTTTAGAAATTACCAGCATCTTTGGCTGTAAAGCAAAGATAATAAAATTACTGTCACAGGATTCCTGTTAGGACATAAATAATGATTATAAAAGAGCACAGCATAGGACTTTGAATATAACAGAAATTAAACAAGTATTTCCCTATTTGTTCAGTTTACAATTTTATTTAACTTAGATTAGAAGGATGTAACATGTCATTCTATTTTGAAGTTTAAACACTGTCAAGAGATCAATTTTCCCCAAATTGACCTATAAGTTCCATTCATTCCTTGAGGCAGTATATTTATAATGTTGACTATTTGATTCTATATTTTACATGAAAATAAGAAGGCCTATCATTAACCAAGAAAAATCTTGAAGAATAAAGACAAAAGTTGAAGATAACCCATAGACATACAAAGATATAGTACAAAGCTGCACTTTTAAGAAGACATACTGTTGGTAAAAGAATGGAAGCAAAGCAATGGAATAACAGAGAATCCTGAAACATATATATGGGCATTTTTTTATGAAAAAATAGGCATTGCAGAGCAGAGTGAAAAGGACAGTTCCATAAATTCTAGAGGGTTCTTTGGTTATCTTTATTAAGCACAATTAAATTTCTGATCACTACCCAACATATAAATTGATTTCTGGTGGATTATAGATCTAAATGTATGTATGGCCACCATAAAGGGAGGGTTTAGGATTGGAATGATAATCAGAATCATAAGACATCATAGACTTGACCTAGCACCAAGTTTAGTGAGGTTTAAGAAAAGGTACAGGATAGGAACAGCATGGCAGAGTTCTCCCAACACCCAGGCACAGCTTTCAATAATCCTAGACACACACACACACACACACACACACACACACACACACATACTCATGCACATGTACTTGTACACACCACAAGATAAGCTTAAATGGGTGTAGACCATCTTTGCACAGGGCAGTTATCAGTTCTGGGTCTCTCCAAATTTATACCTTGCTAGTCACACAACTTCCTCAGTGTGAGGCTTGCATTCGTTGAATCAGCTATAACTCATCAATTACAAGTAAATGTCCTAGATAATGTTGCTAAAAAGGTACAGTGTTCATGTATAGCCTATAAATTCCCAACAACCACATATGCATTCATATATCCATTCTTGTAAATGAATTTAGTTAACTCAGTAAGACCATCATTTTCCTTAACTTAATAGAAGGAAGTTCAAACAAGAATAAGATCCTTATGCAGCTCTAAAGCTGGGAAATATATTACAGTCTATCAGTTAATGATTTTCTGCCAATATTTTTTATAAAAAGCAACATGGCTTCAAAAATGCAAACAGGAGAATAGATCATGTCTTCTTTGCAGGCAAAGATCTCTTAAATAAAACATAAAGGCCACTTCCATGAAGAAAGTATTGACAATTTAAGTTACATAAAAATTGGAAACTTCTAACAGTCAAATTCCTCCATTAAGAGATGGATAAGAAAAGACAGAGTGAGAGGAGAGCAAGACTGTGGAGTAGGAGGACATGGCAATAAATGCATACCTATCAATAATTACTTTAAATGTCAATGGACTAAATGTTTGCCTCAAAAGACTCAGAGTGGCGGATTGAATTAAAAAGAAAAAACAAGAGCCTATAATAATGCTGCCTACTAGAGACTCACTTCAGGATGAAAGACACACAGATTGCAAGTGAGAGAATGGTAAAAGATATTTCATGCAAATGGAAATGACAGGAAAGTGAGGGAAGTAACACTCATATCAGACAAAATAGACTTTAAAAGAAATTCTGTAAATAAAGGCAAAGAAGGACATTATATAATGATGAAGGGATTGATGTAAGAAGAGGTTATTATACTCATTAACATATGCACCCAATACAGGAGCACCTAAATAAATAAAACAAAGACTAACAGACCTAAAGGGAGAAGTTGACAGGAATAGGGGAAACTTTAACACCTCATTGAATCAATGGACAGATCTTTCAGACATAAAATAGATAAGGTAACACAGGTCCTACATGTCAGACTAGTTGGACTTAATTAATGTCTATAGGGCACTACATCCAAAAAACCAGAATACACATTCTTTTCAAGCATGCATGGAACATTCTCTAGGATAAGACAATATACTAAGTCACAAAACAAACCTCAACAAATTAAGAAGACAGAAATTATGTCAAGCATCTTTTTGGACCAAGCATCTTTTCTAGTGTGAAACTAGAAATCAATCAAAGGAAAAAAAAAAAAACGGAGGTAAACAATCACATGGAAATTAAACAATGTGCTACTAAAAAGCCAATGGATCAAAGGAGGAAATCAAAGAGGAAATTAAAAAATACCTCGATACAAACAACAATGAAAACAAAACCCTACAAAATCTACAGGATGCAGCAAAAGCAGTTCTAAGAGGGAAGTTCACAGTGATACAGGCCTTCCTCCAGAAATAAGAAAAATCTCAAGTAAACAACCTATCCTGCCACCTAAAAGAACTAGAAAAAGAAGAACAAACAAAACCCAAAGTCAGCAGAAGAAAGGAAATGGTAAAGAGAGGAAATAAATAAAATAGAGTTAAAAAAACAATAGAAAAGATCAATAAAACTGAGAGCTGATATATTTTTGAAAAGATAAACAAAATCAACAAACTTCTAGCCAGGCTCACCAAGAAGAAAAGAAAGAGAACCTAAAGAAACAAAATAAGAAATGAAAGAGGAGAAATAACAACCAATACTGTAAAAATAAAAAAAACATATGAGAATACTATGAACAATTATATGCCAACAAATTGGACAACTTAAGAAGAAGTGGACAAGTTTCTAGAAACATATAGCATGCCAAATTGAGTCAAGAAGAAACAAGTAATTTGATCAGACCTATCACTAGATGTGAAATAGAATTTGTAATATAAACAATCCCTGCAAACAAAAGTCCAGGACCAGATGGCTTCACTGGGGAAATCTACCAAACATACGAAGAAGAACTTATACCTATCCTACTCAAACTATTCCAAAAGATTGAAAAAGAGGGAACACTCCTACATTTGTTTTATGAAGCCACCATCACTCTGATACCAAAACCAGACAAAGACACTACAAAAAAGAAAATTACAGGCCAATATCTTTGATGAATAAAGATGTAAAAGTCTTCAACAAAATATTAGCAAACCTAATCAAACAAAGCATAAAAATGATCATATAAGGGCTTCCCTGGTGGCGCAGTTGTTGAGAGTCTGCCTGCCGATGCAGGGGACACGGGTTCGTGCCCCGGTCCGGGAGGATCCCACATGCCGCGGAGCGGCTGGGCCCGTGAGCCATGGCCATTGAGCCTGCGCGTCCAGAGCCTGTGCTCCACAACGGGAGAGGCCACAACAGTTAGAGGCCCACATACCGCAAAAAAAAAAAAAAAAAAAAAAAAAATCATACATCAAGTTCGATTCATTCCAGTGTTCAAGGATGGTTCAACATACACAAATCAATCAATGTGATACACCACACTAACAAGAACAAAAAAAGACAAAAATGATATGCTATTCTCAATAGATGTAGAAAAAGGGTTTGATAAAATTCAACATCTATTCATGATAAAAACTCTCACCAAAGTAGGGATGGGGGAACACATCTTCACATAATAAAAGTCATTTATGACAAGCCCACAGGTAACATAATACTCAATGGTGAAAAGCTGTAAGCCTTCCCACTAAATTCAGGAATAAGACAAGAATGCCCACTCTGATCACTTCTATTCAATGTAGTATTGGAAGTCCTAGCCACAGCAATCAGAAAATATAAAGAAGTAAAAGATATCCAAATTGGAAGGGAAGAGGTAAAACTGTCATTATTTTCAGATGATATGATACTCTATATAGAGAACGCTAAAGATTCCACACAAAAACTATTAGAACTAATAAGTGAATTCAGAAAGGTAGCACGATACAAGATCAACATACAGAAATCAGTTTCATTTCTTTACACTAACAATGAAATATCAGAAACAGAAACTTTAAAAAAAAAATCCCATTTAAAATTGTGGAAAAGAAATACCTAGGAGTAAAATGAGCAAGGATGTGAAAGACCTATACACTGAAAACTATAAAACAATGGTAAAGGAAACTGAATACGATTCAAAGAAATGGAAATATATACCATGCTCCTGGATTGCAAGACTTAACATTGTTAAAATGGCCATAATACCCAAAGCAATCTACAGGTTTAGTGTGATCCTTATCAAAATACCCAGATATTTTTCACAGAAATAGAACAAATAATCCTAAAATTTATATGGAACCAGCAAAGAACCAGAAGTCCTGAGAAAAAGAACAAAGCTGAAGGTATAACCTTTCTAGACTTCAGACAGTACTACAAAGCTACAGTAATCAAAACAGCATGCTATTGGCACAGAAGCAGACATACAGATCAATGGAACAGGATAGAGAGCCCAGAAATAAAACCATGTCTACATGGTCAAGTAATCTAAGAATAACAAGGCAAGAATACACAATGGGGAAAAGACAATTTGTTCAAAAAGTGGTGTTGGGAAAGTTGGCCAGCTACAAGTAAATCAATGAAATTAGAACATTCTTTCACACCATATATGAAAATAAACTCTAAATAGTTTAAAGAACTAAATATAAGACATGATACCATAAAACTCCTAGAAAAGAATATAGACAAAATATTCTTGGACATAAATTGCAGCAATATTTTCTTAGATCAGTCTCCCAGGGAAAAAGAAATAGAGCAAAAGTAACAAATGGGACCTAATCAAATTTAAAAGCTGTTACACAGCAAAGGAAGCCATAAACAAAATGAAAAGACAACCCACAGAATGGGAGAAAATATTTACAAATAATGTAACCAACAAGGGGTTAATATCCAAAATACACAAACAGCTCATACAATTCAATACCCCAAAAACAAACAACCCAATCAAAAAATGGGCAGAAAACCTAAACAGATATTTCTCCATAGAAGACATACAGATGGCCAACAGGCACATGAAAAGATGCTCAGCATCACTAATTTCTGAAGAAATGCAAATCAAAACTACAATGAGGTATCATCTCACACCGGTCAGAATGGCTATCATCAAGAAGTCTCAAATAGTAAATGATGGAAAGGGTGAAAAAAAGGGACCACTCCTGCACTCTTGGTGAGAACATAAATTGGTGCATCCACTATGCAAAACAGTATGCAGGTTCCTTAAAAAACTAAAAATAGAGCTACCATATGATCTAGCAATCCCATTCTTGGGCATATAACCCAAGAATGTTGTGAAATTGTAATTCACAACAATACATGCACCCCAATGTTCACAGCAGCACTATTTACAGTAGCTAAGACATGGAAACAACTCAAGTGCTCATCAACAGAGGACTGCTTTAAGAAAAAATATATATATATGTGTGTGTGTATATATATATATACAATGTAATATAATTCAGCCATAAAAAAAGAATGAAATATTGCCATTTGTAGCAACATGGATGGACCTAGAGAATATCATACTTAGTGAAGTAAATCAGACAGAGAAGGACCAATATTATATGATATCACTTATATGTGGAATCTAAAAAATAGTGCAAATCAATCTATATACAAAACAGAAACAGACTCACAGACATAGAAAATATACTTATGGTTACCAAAGGGGAAAGGCAGAGGGGAGGGATAAATTAGGAGTATGGGATTAATAGATAAAAACTACTATATATAAAATAGATAAGAAACAAATATTTACTGTATAACACAGGGATCTATATTCAATATCGTGTAATAACCTACAATGGAAAATAATCTGATATATATATTATATATATGCACATAGAACTGAATCACTTTGCTGTACACCTGAAACTAACACAATACTGTAAATTGACTACAGTTAGATAAGAAAACACAAAAATAAATAAAAATAAATAAATAAAATATCCAAAAATGGAAATGATGGAGTGTCAAAATATACTTTCAGTACATATCATGAAAAAAATTATGTGTATTTATAATGCTAAAGACCAATATAAAACTGTGTGAAAAAGACAGAAAAAATATTTATTGGGGAGAATTCTTAAAGGTACTTCATGTAAAAGTTACCCAACTTGCAAAAAAACCTAAAGATGGTAAAAAAGTATGCTTAAAAGTTTGTAATTATACTAATATATACTCCCTTAATAATATATCAACCTTTAGAATAGCTACGATTTATGAGAAAATCAATACCAAGTGTTGCCAAGTGTGTGCAGTAACTAAAATTTTTATATACTGTCAATGGAAGTATAAATTGATACAAATACTTGATACTATTTAGCAGTATTTACTAAAATTTAATATCAGACTACTTTATGACACAGCAATTCCAATCTTATGTATATATCTAAGGGAAAAGCATACATAACTGTACAAAAATACTTTTATAGTTGGCAGCATTACTAAAAATACCCCACACCTGGAAACAATTCACATAAACACTGGAATAGCTACTTAATGTACGCTATATTCAGATAGAGTATTACACCATGATGGAATAAACAAATTACTACTTCAGCAACATCAAGAGAGATCCTTACAAACAAAATTTTAAACAAAAGAATCCATGAAAAGAAGAAATCCTGTAATATTTATAAAGTTTAAAAGGAAAATGGGCAAAATTAAGAAATATTAGGAATAAGGATAGAAATTAACTTTAGGAAGGGAGAAGGATATAGTGAGTGTGGAAGGACAAGAACAGGAATTAGGATTTGCTAAAGCTGAATATTTGAGGAGGATACATGACTGTATTTCCTTTGTGATAATTCACCAAGCAGTACTCTTATGATATTGCATTTTAACTGGGGAGTAGCAAATTATTTCCTACACATGACAAATAAGCACTCGCCATAAAAGAAAAGACTGGGAAATCTGACCACATTTATATTAAGAAAGTTCTTCATGAAACACTAATATGACAGGGAAAATGGTACCCATAGTGCAGGAAAATTTATTTTCAATATGTATAACCAAAGAGTTACAAGTTATATCCAGAATATAATTTAAATTCCTAATATAAATAACAAAAATTCAAACACCTCAGTGGAAAACTGTGTGGAAACTTGAACGGTCACGCCACAAAAGATCATATCAAAAGTCTAGTAAATATATAAGAAGGTGCTTAACTAAACGAGATATTGGGGAGATGAAAATTTTAAGTTAGTAACACATCATTATATACAAATAGATTGGCTAAAAGTCAAAAATGAGTAAAACATGAAATATTGACAGGAAGAAAAGACATCTGTTACTCCCATACATCGATTACAGGAATGTCATTCCTACAAATACTCTGAGAATCTCCTAAGTACTATGAAATAAACTACTTTGAAATAAAACTTTGTGATATTATCTACTGGAATATAATCAACAGAAATGCATGCATATCCACACGAAAAAATGTTCAAAACAGTTTACAACAGCATTATTTATTACAGCCAGCCTCATAAGGGCCCAAGATTTCCATCAAGGGAAGAGCTGATATCTTTTGCACAGCAAAGGAAACCATCAACAAAGTGAAAAGACAACCTACTAAATGGAGAAAATATTCACAAATTATATGACCTATAAAGTGTTAATATCCAAAATATATAAACAACTCATACAACTCTACACCAAAAAAAAGAAACTCAATTAAAAAAATTTACAGAAGACCTGAATAGACATTTTTCCAAAGAAGACATACAGATGGCCAGTAGGCACACGAAAAGATGCTCAACATCACTAATCATCAGAGAAATCCAAATCAGAACCACAATGAGATATCACCTCACACCTGCCAGAATGGCTATCATTAAAAAGACAACAAATAAAAATTCTGGCAAGGATGTGTAGAAAAGGGAAACTTAGGGCTTCCCTGGTGGTGCAGTGGTTGAGAGTCCGCCTGCCGATGCAGGGGACACGGGTTCGTGCCCCGGTCCGGGAAGATCCCACATGCCGCGGAGGGGCTGGGCCCGTGAGCCATGGCCGCTGAGCCTGCGCGTCCGGAGCCTGTGCTCCGCAGCGGGAGAGGCCACAACAGTGAGAGACCGCGTATGGCAAAAAAAAAAAAAAAAAAAA
Organism: Orcinus orca; assembly: GCF_937001465.1. NCBI lineage: Eukaryota > Metazoa > Chordata > Mammalia > Artiodactyla > Delphinidae > Orcinus > Orcinus orca. Next base: position 120,581,783 of record NC_064559.1, read on the forward strand.
AAAAAAAATTTAAAATACCTGGGTAAGTTAGTTAGGGTTATCCCCACTGAACATAAAAATGCTCAAAAATTCTAAGCAAGTTACCCAAGATCACTAGACTACTTCTCTCTGATATCATATCCCTCTGCTCAAAAGAACAAGGTGTTAAGATCTCAACAAATGAATGAATTAAATCTCATCCTGAATCAGATTTTCCATGCTTTTTTCTAAGTATTATTCAATATAGCTATAAGAGCTCATGCATATGAAGAACCATTTTATCAGCCAACAGAAAAAAATTATTGCCAGTGTGTCTACATAGCTATATCCTTTTTTAAATGCTATTACTCAGATTCATAACCTTCCTTTATTAATAGATTTTGCTCTTAATATGTACTGGCAGTTTCTAAAAATAAAATACTACTTAGAAACATGAATATTTACCATAGTTTGACATACTCAAAAAATCCTTTTATCTCTAAAAGCAGTTCCAAAGGAGGAATTTCCAAAATATTTCTGGCAATAGTATCAAAGCACTAAAGTTTTATTCTTTGTTAAATGTACCTTTAGATGTCCTTGTTTAAACAAGGGATGGTGGTATATATTTTTCATCACTATAATACATGATCAGTAGCATCTGTCTCACATAAAAATAAACGATTTTATCAAGAAAACTATTTCTCTACAATAGTTTTATTTCTTAAGGTTGACTTGATTCAATTTGATTGAATTAACAGTTTGAATTAATCAAATTAACAATTTGATTCAATAAACAGTCTAATGTCACAATTATTGCTTTAATAAGATATGTTCATTGTTATTTTGATGGTTATGAATACTCTTGTGATTAAAATATGTGCTTCCAATTGAAAGCAAATTTCAAAGTAAGGCAAAGAAAATGGTTGAAAATTATATAAAAGATTCTGGCATATCATTACTAGTAGAATTAGACTACAGAAATAATTAACTGAATTAGTGTAATGCATATTGTAAAGAGCTATGAAGGATCTGAGATTTTACCCAACGTGCCCAGCTAACAAATTAGCTTGCCACAGTTTCAATGGATTTGGCAGAAGACATGAAACTCCTGGGACAGAATAAAAGGACTATATTATTCATAGCATAGCAGGCAGCATGAGCTTCATGTCACATGGGTTGCCCATTCCCCCCAAGTCCCACAAGGGTGATGGGGAAGTGGGGCCCAGACAGATGTTGCACACGAAATAAGTGTGTGTCACAGCTTAAGAAACCCCCTATTTTATAAGGATGCTACTGGTAGACTTGCCCTAACTTTACCCTAAGAAGACATTTTCTATATTATACTGGTCAAGAAACAAAGCTACCTTCTGCCCTAGAGGAAGACACTATCTTTCAAGGCTGCCTGCTATACGAACATTTTCAGAAAGATACACCTGGAACAAACACTGACACAAGATTTACATATGTGACATGGAGAAATGTTTCCCAACAAATATACATTTGTATAATGTTCCCCTTGCTGAGCTGTGATGCTCAAATTTAGGAATATGTTTTCCTCTTTCCAGCCTCCCTGATACAGTGAGTGCTGCTAAGTTTGTGGAGATAGGAAGGCTGTTTCCTCTTTCAACTGCCTCAAAGTCTAGACTATTAATTACAGGGCAATGTGACCAGTTCTGTGAGAGAGATGTAATTAGTTTGTGTTAGGAACAAAGAATAAGGGAAACTAACACAGACTGGAATTGAACAACAGATTATGTCAACCATCAAATTTAATTTGTCAATTGAAACTTTTATGGGTTCAGCCAATTCACTAGGCATGCTTGGCCTTTGGAATAGTTTGAAATTGATCCTTTTCTTTGATATCAGAATAATTACATATAATTCAGTTATTTTTATATAAGATAAAATGAATCAATTAGAAATAAAGGAAATATTCAAATACTAAATTGAGACATGCATCTTAATATAAGAAAGTATATTTCAACATTTTACTAACTCAATGTAGAATGTTGGGTTTTTCTAATCTGCCTACTCAGTTATGGATATGTGTGTGTGCATGTGTGTGTTAGGAAGGGGATTGTCTTCATTCTTCAACTGCAATTTTACTGTCAAGAGCCCTGACCTTCATGGAGTCAACTGAAAGGAAAAAGGAAATTGCCCACACAAGTTAAACCAGGTAAGATTGGCTTTATCTAGAGGCAAACACAGCCACTATTATGTGTGCAACAGTGAATAGACAAAGAGCCAATTAGGTAGTGAGCAGGATAGCAATAAGAAAGGTAACTAATTTAACTTTTTGAAGCCATTAATGTGAGTGATCACTTGTATACCAGCTAGAGGGCTGGGGCTGGCTGATATCCCATAAAACATTTGGAAAAGAAACAGATAATGTTTGTTTGAACATTCTCTTAATCCTGCAACCTTCATATTAGTTGTATTTCCTTTTCTAGAAATTATCTGTTTAGATAATTTGCCTTTTTTTCCTATCACATAACTTTACATGTCATTATTGTTTTATGTCTTTCAATATACATATTAATATAACCCTTTAATGTTTATGTGTCACAAATATATTTTCTCAATTTGTTAATTTATTACTCTTTAAAAAAACATTTTCTGGCCTCCTATAGTGAAAAAATTTTAAATTTAATATATTAAAATGTATCAATATTTTCCTTAGTAGTTTTTCCTTTGCTTCTTTTAATATATTATTTATAAAATCCTTGCTTATTTTGAGGCCTTAAAAATACACACTGATGCTTATTATAGATGTTTTAAATTTTGTTTTCATAATTAGATATACTTACCAGAGGCAGGTTTCTATGTATTCTTAAAAAATAAGAATCCAACTACATTTATTCTACAAGAAATAACCAATTTCCCCAGTGCATTCTCAGTCCATTCTTTCAATATCAGTCTACAATGTCACCCTCTCCATATAGTAGACTGCCATAAATCTGTGAACAGTTTCTCTCCTCTTTATTCTATTATTTTGGCCTAGCTCAGCAAATCACTACTTTTATAGAACTATAATTTTAAAATATAAATTAATATGCCTTAGGGACAATTATTTCCACATTTTTATTCTACTTCAATATTGATAAATTATTCTTGACCTTTTGTGTTCTCACACATTTCTCACACGGTTTTTAGATACAGCATATCAATTTTCTACCAAAAATTAGATCTTTAAAGTCTTTGAACTTATATATTAATTTTAGGGAAAACTAAAGATTTAAAAATATTGTAGTTTTATGGCATGACCATGGACTGTCTCTCCATTTACTAAAGATGACTTTAATATCTTCAATAAAGTTTTGTCACGTTACCCATAAAATCTTTTATATCTTTAATTACCTTTCATTCTATTTGTCTTTTTTCTGATATTGATTTTAAATTATATGTTAAAAATTCACTAGTAAATTCTTCTGTTTAATTTGACATACAGAAATGGATTCTGACTATTTTAAATATGTACAAATATTACTTCATTAAAACTAAAAATAATTTTAAGGGTTAAAACAAGACAAATGTTAACACACCAAATTCTAAATGGTGATGGAGGTCATGGATAAGAATACAGTCTCACAGCAAGCATGACCATAAATCTTATGACTGACCTCCTACTCTGGTCAGTAGTTCTTTTTTTCTTTTTTTTCTTTTGTTGGCCTGGTATCTAGTTAACTCTTGGTTTTGTTTTCTGAATTAGAATTTGTAGTCAACCTTTTCTAACAGTACAATAAATCATTTATACATTATGTGATACATGTTTCAAATTATACTAGATATATGGCTTTAATCTAAATTATGACACTACTTTATGATTCTTCTTTAAGGTAAGATTCTTCCACAAATCTAGTTGACCTGGTGAGTAACAGAAATTCAAACACTCAGACCTCTAGAGTTCTATTAATATCCTCTTTCTGCCATTGGAATCATGTTCTGCCATTCCTTCCTAGGAAGTTTTTGCTGCTTCAAGGATGGACACATCTTCAAAATGAATAAAGAAGTGATTTTTTTTTTTTTACTTAAGCCACAGTCCATTAAAAAAAATGAAGTATACTATACATCAAAATAATGTTTTAAAATTAGAAATCTGTAATTAAAACATATACACATACATGTGAATACACAGATATTATACATATTTCTGTTACATATATAATGATTAATAAATAAGTCTGATGCTGATATATAGATAATCTATATATTCACATTCTGTGGCCATATATATGTATAAAATGTTCTCCTTAAAATATAATCCTTTATGGGAAGGTGGTTGGTAGTTTTTTTAATATGTACAATTGGACTATTATTGAAGATTGCTTTAATCAAAATGCATTTCAGCACCTTTTATCTTTTGTTTTCAACATCCAACTCTCTGGAGTATATGAAATCACAAAGGGGCCCGAATGGAACTGCATATCTCCCCATATTGATGTACACGTTGGGTGTGGGTGAAGGGAAAGGTGAAACCATGTGTTACAGACTAGGAGTCAGATGCCCTTGAGAGCAGGTTTCTTTGTTCCCACACATTTGGGGACATTTACCAATCTGAAAATATGACTTTAATTAGATTAAACACACATTGGAACTAAAATTAAATATAGTACAATACTGTCTACCATTGGTATCATAAAAGCAATCATCACTTTTAGAAAGGCAAATTTCAAAACCTCTGACCCAAAAACTATAAGTCAAACTCCACTTGAATAATATTTTCTTAATGAATTTGCATTTTAAATTCTCTGAAAACAAGGCTTAGAAACTTACTTTTTTTCAGAAGGTCAAGTGGACTCTTGTTTTATCTCAGCATGATTTCATATAATAGTAAGACAATAAAGTTGTAAATATAAAGGTATAGAATACACTATAAAATATCAGGAAGTAAAAACACATCTTACTCAGTGTGATATAACAGATTTGATATGATAATGTGTTTCTTTTCCTTTTTGCATAACAGGAATATTTTCTACATATCCTCTTAGCTTCTTCTATACAAATTTTGGGAGAAATAAAACTTCAGTAGGTTTCTCAGTGTACTTTTATAGAACCCTAGCCTTGAAAGACAAAGAAACATATGCTATAAAGTTAGAGAATGTTTGCTTCATTTCTCCTAGAAACATGTTAACACACCATAAGGTTAGATCTGTAGTCATTTATTTAAAACTTCTCTTCTCTCTTAGTTTCATTTTGGGATAGGCACCTAGGTTAGCTCTGAAGGTACCAAAAAGACTGGAGCATTATTTTCCTAGCTATTTATTTTTCAGGAAGACATCTCTATATTGTAAAAGTCAACCCCCCTAGGGCTTTCTGGCTCCTGAAGATATTTTATTTACATACGAAAGTTCTGGAATAAGGAGGAAATCCTTTCAGAAGAGGAGGGGGACAATTGGTCTTTATGTCTCTATAAGCAAAGAAAAGTTGCTTCCTCTCTCACTCTGGAGTATCCAGCTACTCACCTTGGACAATTGACCTATCTCTCACTGCGTTGCCATGAAGAATAAGGATAAGGGTAAAGAGGGACCAGCACACCATTACATACTGTGAAGTATTTAATAAGAGCTCCATCTCTAATCCAAAATACCTCCTATGTCCTTAAAAACTAAAAATAGAGTTGCCATATGATGCAGCAATCCCACTCCTGTGAATATATCTAGAGGAAACTCTAATTCAAAAAGATACATGAGCTCCAATGTTCATAGCAGCACTATTTATAATAGCCAAGACATGGAAGCAACTAAATGTCCACTGACAGATGAATGGATAAAGAAGATGTGGTATACATATATACAATGGAATATTACTCAGCCATAAAAAAGAATGAAATATTGCCATTTCATACTAAGTGAAGTAAGCAACAGAGAAAGACAAACATTGTATGATATCATTTGTATGTGGAATCTAAAAAATTATACAAATGAAGTTATTTAACAAAACAGAAACAGACTCACAGACATAGAAAACAAACTTATGGTTACCAAAGGGGAAAGGGGGCAAGAGGGATAAATTAAGAGTTTGAAATTAGCAAATACAAACTACTACATATAAAATAGATAAACAAGGTCCTACTGTATAGCACAGGAAACTATATTCAATATCTTGTAACAAACTATAATGGAAAAGTATTTGAAAAAGAATATATATTTATACATATATATGAATCATTTTGCTGTACACCAGAAATTAATACAACATTGAAAATCAACTATACTTCAATAACACAGTAAATAAACAAAATATCTCATATGTCCCATTTAGGATATGAAATAATAAAGATGAAAAAACCCAATAAAAATGTTTACAATTAATGAATAAAGAGAGCAAGTAATTCCAAGAAATGGATTATAATCTTGTGAATGCCAGGCACTGAAGAAGACCTCTGATACACTTTACAAATACACTCTTTTAAAAAAAAAAATCCCCCTAAAGCATGAAAAATGTAGTAAAGTTTCTTAAATAGTAAATAAATGCATTTCAAAAGATGGTCTAAAAAGTACTAAGGGGTTGGTGAGTTTCCTTTATATTTAAAACAGACAATTATAAGAGCTCCAAACCCCAAGTCAGTCAATCAGATTCAGATAAGGTATGCATCCCAAGAGATCCTCGATACATATTTTCTGATTTTCAAATAGAATTTAAATAATGATAATAATGTACTATCCCCCAATTTTGAGTGTTTATTTTATGCCAGAAACTATGCTAAAAAATCTTTAGGGAAATTATTTTTTATCATGTGTACAACAAATCTCTATTCTACAGATAATCGTAGTTTTCATTCTTCAGGTCTGATCTAACTTTCCAACTCTCTCAACAGGCTTTACCTGAACACCCTCATAATGCACTACGTTGTTCTCTCTAGTTTTGTATTTTGTTTCTTTTCTTTTTTTTTTTTTTGGCTAGCACTTACCAAAGTCTATTGTGAATTTATTAATTGATTGATTTTTAATTGGATGAGATATACCTCCCCCCAAAGAATGTAAGTTCCAATAAGGAAAAAATATTATTTGACTTTTATTTCCAGTAGCTAGCATTGTGTTTGTCCAATATATGCTCACTATCTTTTTAAATGCATGAATACATGAATGAGACCCAGAGGTATTAAATGACTTCTCTATGGTCCTACACCTACCAAGGGACAGACCAGGGATGCAAGCCAAGCCTGTCTCACTGTAAAACCTGTATTTTCATCATTATACAAAATGGCTTTGCCTGGATATGTTATAATCAAGATTCTTGGGTTTCAAATATGAGAATTATCTTAAACTTTTCCTTTCAGTTTTTTCATATAGATTCTAAATGCCTGTCTCAATTTTTCTGGCAGTTTTCTGTGCTATCTTATGATGCAAAACTTTACTTATACCATAGCAGCTACTGACACGTTAACATATAAGCAATATTCTCTCCACTGAGGTTGTTGAGTTTAAAATGAGAAACATTCTCTGAGAATTGTTAGTGCAGTTTAAGTCTTCATTGGGAGTGAAGTGAGAATGCATTTATTTATAGATTCTCTGTTTCTTTCTTTTGTATATCTCCATTTTTACTGCCAAGTCATTACCCTAAGAGAGGGCAGTGGTAACATATGCTTGGCCTTGGCTGCCACCTTCCCTAGGGTGTTTTCTGTCTGATTTGAATGGTGACATGGAGGTCTGGCAACGGATGACTATGGTACTTGGAAATATGAGGAAATTATACAAATACTTTGTAACTAATTAAAAATCTGTAGTGTTGACATCTGCTTAATATACGTAGTAATTCCAGAAGTTGATAGCAGAACACCTCTAAGTGGCAAGGGTCTGATGCAGCCTCTTTAAATAAAGTAATTGTGAAGTGTACTGGCATGGATATAAACTTGGAGATTATCCAAATAAAGTCATAAAATGTGCTAATTGGTACTCAGGATTAGAATGCAGTAAGAAAACAAATTTACAACACTGACTATTTTATAGTGGAAGTAACTTTTCTACTCCAGAGTCTAAAAATGTACGTATTAAAAAAGCTACTGGGTTTCAATTCTTCTTGCAACACTGAAGTATCATGGATTGTATTTAGATTTAGACAAGTTACATAAGTGGCTTTTAATTTACGTATTTAGTTAACAGATAGAAAAGAACAGTATCATTTTACAACCAATTAATAATTTAAGGTTTCTACCAAAATGCAGAATAAAGACTATTAAAACAAAGAATGCATCAAAACCCTGTTATTTAAATCAAAATATTGTCATAATAAACCTTTATGTGTACACGTATATATTTTTATTTGTCCTTGACTAAATATGGCAATAAGGTTTTGCAAGGACTTCTGTTTTCATTTTACTTGATATATACCTAGGAGTGGAACTGCTGGGTCATACAGTAATTCTGCATTTAACTTTTTGAGGAAGTGCCAAATTGTTTCCCAAAGTAGCTGCACCAATTAACAGTCTTACCAGAAGTCTATGAGAGTTCCAAATTACCTTAATTCTCACTGATTATCACCTGTCTTGAGAACATAGCTACTCTATTGGATATAAAATGGTAACACGTGATTTTGATTTGTATTTCCTTAATGATTAATGATTTTGAGCATATTTCACATGCTTGTTGGCTACTTGTATATCATCTTTGTAGAAATGACTATTCAAATCCTTTATCCATTATCAAATTGAGTTATTTGGCTTTGTATTATGCAGTTGTTATTTATTTCTATTTATTATTCAGTTGCAGAGTCCTTTATATATACTGGATACCAGTCCCTAATTAGAGACATGATTTGCAAATATTTTTTTTTTTCCATTCTATGGGTTGTCTTTTCCCTTTCTTCAAGGTATCATTTACTGCAAAAGGAAAAAAAAAGATTTCAATTTTGATTTAGTCTTTGCATTTTGGAGGCAACATATTCATCATATGGGTGTGTTGCTCCAGCCTATTTACTGAGTGGCCTGAAGAGCTGCGTCTTTTGTGTGGAGCCCAGAACAAGAGAAGGTTCTGCAACAGGTCCAGGCTGCTATGCAAGTTGCTTTGCTACTTGGGCAATTTGGTCCAGTAGATACAATGGTGCTTAAAGTGTCAGTGGCAGAGAGGGAAGCTGTGGAAGCTTCTGACAGGCCTTTATATGTGAATCTCAGTGCAGGCCTTTAGGATTGTGGGCCAAAGTCCTGCCATCCTCTACAGATAACTACTCCTTTTGAGAAACAGCTCTTGGCCTGCTGGTGGCCTTAGCAGAGACTGAACACTTAACCATGGGTCAGCACATGCAACCTGAGCTGCCCATCTGACCAACAACCCATAATGTTGGAAGCGCATAGCAACACTTCATCATCAAATATTAATATGAGTAGTATATATGTGAGCAGTCCTTAGCAGGCTCTGAAGACACATATATGTTATAGGAAGAAGTGGCCCAGATACTCATGGTTGCCACTCCCGCTACACTGCCTTCTCTCTCTCAACCTGCACCTATGGCCCTACAATCAGTTGGAAGAGGAAGAGAAGACTCAGGTCTGGTCTATACATGGTTCTGTATGACATGCATGCACCTGAAAGTGGGCAACTGTAGCACTACGGCCCCTCTCTGGGCCATCCCCGAAGGACAGTGGTGAAGGGAAACTCTCCCAGGGAGCAGAATTTAGAGAAGTGTGCCTGGTTGTTCACTCTTCTTGGAAGCTGAAATGACCAGACATGCAATTATACGGTGATTCATGAGCTGTGGCCAAAGAGAAACTGTGAGATAGTAAGTGTATGCTGTTTTAAGTCTCTAAGCTTAAGTTAATTTGTTAGACCATATAGATAACTAACACTTTAGGGATGGTAGGTAAGGAGTTCCTGTTAAATGTATGTTGAATCATCTTTGCCTGTCTTCAGTAACTTTGTATTTTCTTTTTAATTAAAAACGTTTTAAAAACATATTATATTTCTCTTAAATCAACATCCATGGTATTTATTTGCTATTAAATATATTCTAACTTGGTGTCTATTTCTGAAATAATTTTGTTATTTTAACCTTAATATTTTCTACCTTCTAACAGTTCTCTCAAAAATCTTTTATATTCTCCAAATAACCTCACTGAATTTTTCTAAATCTGATTTATACTTTTTGATTTTTCACAGCTTCTATAATTTGATACATCATTTTTATCATGCTTGAAAATATTAGGGTAAAGTTCTCATTTGTTTTTGAGCATCTCATTTTGGCATGTATTTATTGTCCGAATGGATATTAATCTGTATTTCATTTTTTAATAATAGCTTTATAGCATTTAATATTAGTTATGTTCTGTTGCTAAGGTTTCTAAGAGGGGTTTCTCTGTAGTTCTAAAATAGGTGGGCCAAAACAGCTTTTTCTAATTTCAAAAACCTAGATCTCTCTCTTCTCCTGTTTCTCAAAGTGTCTCTGAGTCCACTGTCTCCCCATCTTCACCTGGATTTTCTCTTTCCAATGCTCCTATTACCTCAATCTGGGTTCTACTTCTAGACATTTCTTTTCAGTGTTGGTCTTTGTCCTGGAAAGGATCTTTGGTTGGTTAGTTTGGAGAGTTTGTAGGGCCCAGACAACTCCAATCTTTCTGTGGTTCTCTGCTCATCTGCATCTTCTCTCACCTGTAGATCACTGCCCAAATTTGCTGCCATGCCCAGATTAGCCTGCCAAGACTTACTGTGGGTATCTGTTGGGGATAGTACAGTTTTGTGACTTTTAAGACTATGGGAACTTCCTTTGCCTTCCTTTTCCTTGGCTTCTTCCTGCATAGTTGCTGATTACAAGCTACACATGTGGTTGTCATTTTGTCCACCAAGTCCTAATTTTGGGTTTATGATCTTATGTTGCTGATAAATACTTTCTGTGTGTGTGAGGATTTATGTCTGAGTGTGTTTCATTTTGCTCTCTTAGTTTTCCTATCTGTAACACATTTTCTATAACAAATTTTCATAAACTTGGTGACTTAACACAACAGAATTTTATTCTATTACTGTTCTGGAGGTCAGAAATCTGAAACTGATGTGTCATCAGGGCTGGGCTCCCTTCAGACTTTGGAGGAGATTCTATTCCTTGCTTTCTCCAGCTTCTTCTGGTGTCTGCATTCCTTGGCTTGTGACCACTCACTAGTGCCATTTTATAGGATCTTCTAAATTATCAATTATTTGAGAATATAGATCATGTGTTATCATATTTACTATTTGTTTCAGGCATAATACTTGAACACAGTAATCACTCAGGAAATACTGTTTAATAGATAACGTAAAACTGTATGAGTATAATAATAGCCAAGTCTTTATAGCAGGGGTTCCCAGTCGGTGGGCACGCACAGCAGGAGGTGAGCGGCAGGCGGGCGAGAGAGCAAAGCTTCATCTGCCACTCCCCATCGCTCCCCATCGCTCCCAGTAACGCCTGAACCATACCCCCTGCCCCACCCCATCCGTGGAAAAATTGTCTTCCACAAAACTGGTCCCTGGTGCCAAAAAGGTTGGGTACCGCTGCTTTATAGTATATCAAATACATACTAGAACCCAAGGAATTTCTAAATGTAGACAGGATTCCTTATGTTTATGGCACGTTGTTTCTTTAAGGATTCCTTATGTCTACAGCACGTTGTTTCTTTCACTAACATAATTTCCCAAGTTCCTGACCCAAGTCTTAATAGGAATATCAATCAATATAGTCCATATATCCCAACTATTGTGGGTGGAAGGAATCAGAGTACCTGTCATGCATAAGAGCAGACCTATGGCAAGATCCTAGGAACTTCCTTATCTACTTCTCTAGGGAGATAGAGTGATCTTAAATGTGTCATGAAAAGAGAGCTGCTCACACTCTTCCCCCAATTACTACACCCTATCACAATAATCCTGATTCCTCCATGCTCACATCTGAGCCATATCCCAAGCTTTTCACCCAGATTATGATGGTGCTTTTAAAACTTAAAAAAAAAACTATATTGTATATTGCTAGTACAGCCTCAATAAATTTGATATATTAGTCTCAGATCTTCAGGTTGCAGTTAAAAGATCTATTGTTATATATACTTAACTTTTCCTTTGTCCGCCTGTCTTACAAATAAATGGGAAGGAGACCCACAGGAGGTTCTTCTTATGTGAATGTGTCACAAAACTCACTTGGGTTAGAGGCTATGCTTCTTAAATTTATGTTGCACAGATATTTTCCATGATATACTTCTTTATTTGAAAATCCCCTGCCAAGATGGCTAGGAAAATATCCTGCAAAGAAGAGCACTGTATGTTAAGTACCTAGTAATTATGGCAAAAATAATCATGCATTGCTTATACTGAGTCTTCGTAATCTTTTCTTTATTTCCTTTTTTTTCCTCTCTGTGTTTCATCTGTGATCCAGGTTACAGGTCAGGGCAATATTAACAGAATAAAAGTAACTAACTGTTATATTGAATACATACACTCCCCTTTGTCTCAATAAATGTTTTACACTATATTATCAAATTCAATTCAATTAATTCAATATTTATGAAAGTCCATTGTGCTTGTACTGTACGAGACACTAGATATACAGAGAATCAGAAGACATGACACCCACTCTCCTGGAACTTAAAGTATTTGACTCATTACCTCAATTGCTTGTACATATGTCAATTTACTAGGGGAGGGAATGAAAATAAATGAAAAACATAATATGACCCCTTCCTAAGAACTATATTTTGTTAACATGAAGTTGTTAAATGCAGCAAATTAGAAACTATTTCAGAAACTATACAATAGTTTCCCATTCCTATTCGCTAAATATTTCTAAATGAATGGAGAATTAAGAAGGTAGAAAATTGTTAGAAAATTCGAACTGTGTGACTGCAATGACATTTTCAAATGCACTAGTTATGGCTAAGTTTTTTCAAAAGGACATAAAATTTAATATCAATGATCATTTCTCAATAAGCAAAATAAGAATTTTTTGGAGGCTAATGATGACGATATATAACTCTGATTACTGATAACACATTTTATTCTTTATTTGAGTTTAGGAAGAAAACACATCTTATTTTTTAGCTGAAAGTTTGCCAGTTAGAAGTAATAATCATTATTACAAGAGTAATGGCAGTAAACCAATCACTTGAAAAATAAGGAAAGTTAGAAGAGTTAAGTGAAGATGAAGTGTTAGTAACTCAGACAGAAAAGATTTTTAATGTCCCTGTAGAGATCAAACAGTTTCAGTATATCATATGCCTCTGAATCATCCAGATTTTGAAACTAGATTTTGACAATAATGGTTTTATATAAAATATAAATGTAGGAAATCAAGTTTGGCAAAAAAAAATCCCATAATGTCTCCCTGTATAATAGGTTTATTCCAATTTTGGGAAATACAAAATACTTTTCAATATTATCTCAGACACTGGTGGGGAAATAATTTCATTTATTCTCTGTATAAGAAGTAATGTCATCTGAAGCTAAATGTCCTTTAGGATTTACATGAAACAGAGTTGTAAAAGGTATATTTTAAAAATTATTACAATTACTAGTTGAACATTTAAAGAATGGTTTATTTGCTGAAAAAAAAATCATTAGTTTTTATCATTCCATAAGTAGGTTATCAATATTTAAATAGTGAAATGAAATTAAGAAGCTCTGTTCATTTCTATTAGGTGACTATAAGGTTTTCTTGAAATACCTTATTCATATTTTATCTCATTTATTTAAATCTACCCTAAAGTTACAATTCTAATACTGGTGACAAACCCCATAATTTAATCAATTGTAAAGAGCTTTTATTAATTATCCATTGTCAATAAAAGCACAGACCTTGGAGTCAGACCCATTCTGAAACCAGTTCTGATTTTAGTAGACATCTATTTTAATATTGTTTTTGGAATGCTTCCATACTCCTACTCATAGAACTTTCTTCAGGGAGAATTATTTTTTCCAGCTCCAACTACAGAGCTACTGTCGAGATTACTAATTGGTAGCTATTGCATCTCTGAACACATCAGTAGGTGTTTGATCTGACTGGGGTCAGCCAGAATTCTTCTCTAGTCCTTTCAAGTTTAAACTAAAGGAAAAAGAATTCATACTCCCTGATGGCAGAGACAGAAAAATGTGAGCCTAGAAGTTATTTGTGTTCATGATTCCTGCCTGGTTGAAAAACTCAGCACAGTAGAATAAAACCAAAACACAAAGCAAACTAGAAAGGAAGAAATAAAAAAACAGAGTCCTATTGGAATTGCACTGGCTGAGGTAATCTATATTTTTACCCTTCCCACAGTTGATTATGTGAGCTAATAATTGTTTGTTTTGTTTTGGTTTTATTCATTTATTCATTATTAACATTTTCTTTTTTGCTTTGTGCTTTTTCATTCTAAACTGGTAAAAGTTTAGTTTATTTCTCTTGCAAAAAGTGCTGCCTATTACAACTTCGTATCACATGTGACTTGAGAAAAAAACTCCCTCACTTGTAAAATTATTATAATATTTCAGTCAGTAAAGTTGTTTCAGTTTGAAGTAACAAAAAATCTGAGTTAAAGTGTATTAAATAATTTTGAGTATTGGATCACTGAAAATTTCAAAGTAGGGCAGCACCAAGCGATAATCCAGCAGCTCAGTGATATCACCTAAACTACATTTCCTCCTTCTTTCTTCTGTGCTCTTTGTAGGATCAGTTTCATGTGAAAATAGCTCCCCTCATGTTTGCTGGAGTAATAATCTCTTGTGCTCACATAAGCAGACAAAAAAATGTGTCTTTGTCTTTGAATTTCCTGGAAAAAACCTGAAAGTCTCTGATTGAAATAGTTTAGATCAGAGTAGCTGAAAGTTCACATTCCATAACCAGTATGCAAACTCTTAGTTATCAGTCCACAATGAGATAAATACAAAAACTCGTAGCAAGTATTTAGAAAAGAATGTAGAGTAAGTCCCCTACATATGAACCAGTTCCATTCCAAGAGCGCATTCATAAGTCCAATTTGTTCGTTAAGTCCAACAAAGTTAGCCTAGGTACCCAACTAACACAACTGGCTATATAGTACTGTACTGTAATAGGTTTGTAATACTTTTCACACAAATAATACATAAAAAACAAACAAAAACAAAAAATAAAGAAAATATTTTTAATCTTACAGTACAGTACCTTGAAAAGTACAGTAGTACAGTACAACAGCTGGCATACAGGGACTGACACTGAGTGAAAAGGCAAGAAAAGTTACTGACTGCAGGAAGGAGAGGAGGTGGGAGACGGTAGAGCTGAAGGATCATCAGCAATAGGAGATGGAGGACAAGCTGCAATTTCACTCACGCCTGACACTGATGGCACAGGTTCTTTTTCCTTGCTGGATTCTATTCTATCTACCCTCTTAAAAAAACGATCCAGTGATGTCTGGATAGTAGCTCTTTTTTTTTAATCATAGATAACACCGTAGCACTGGACTGCATTCTGAACAGCTGCTGCAACCTTCGTGTACCATTCTACGTTCAGGTCCTGTGCCTCAAAAACTAACAGTGTCTCCTCAAATAAAGAAAAGTCTCTTGTCATTTCCTGAGTCATGAATCTCTTCAGTTCTTCAGTTACTTCTTCTTCCTTTTGTCTTTGTCCTTTCTCTGGGCCTCCAATTCCATCAGGTCTTCATTAGTAAGCTCCTTGTGTTGCACAGCAAGGAGTTCAATGAAGTTGTCCTCTTGCAGATCTAGCTCCAGCTTCTCACTGAGGGTCACTAAGTTGCTGAAGACCTCTCTGTACTTCTCATTCACCTTCTCAAATCCATGAAAATAGTAAACAAACTGTGGGCAAAGGTTCTTCCAAACTCCATTCATGGTGACGGCGGTAACCTCACGTCAAGCAAAGTCAATGTTTTTTATGGCCTTGTAGATGTTATAGTCCTTCCAAAATTGTCGCAAGGTTGTTCCAGATTTGCCACTTGCCTTTACTGCCTGAAAAAAAGTGTGATGTAAATAATATTTCTTAAAAGTCGCTATAACTCCCTGGTCCATAGGTTGAATGAGCAATGTAGTATTTGGTGGCAGATGCACTACTTTGACATTGGAATGAAAATCATCCATGAATGGGGGGTGGCCTGGAGCATTGTCAAGCAGCAAAAGAATGCTGAATGGGATGTCCTTCTCCAAGCAATATTTCTCTACCTCCGGGATAAAGTGGTGGAAAATCCAGTCCTGGAAAATGGTCTGTGTAACCCAGGCCTTGGGGTTACTCTTCCACATAATAGGAAGAGAGACCTTGGCTATGTTTTTAAAGGCTCTTGGGTTCTCTGAATGATAAACTAAGAGAGGCTTCAGCTTCATATCACCGGAAGCATTGCCACCAAACAACAGAGTTAGCCTATCCTTTGCTGCTTTATAGCCTGGCATCAACTTTTCCTCCTTACTGATATAACTTCAGTCTGGCATCCTCTTCCAGTACAGTCCTGTCTCATCCACATTAAAAACCTGCTTGGGTAAATATGCACCTTCATCAATAATTTCTCGAAGCATTTCAGGAAATTCCCAGGCAGCTACCATATCTGCACTCACTTACTTTTATGTTATGAAGGTTGTCTCTAGTCTTGAACTGGTGAAACCTCCATGGCTGGCATTAGAAGATACGCCCTCTGATTCTTCGCTGCGTTTCTTCTTCAAGTCTTCATAAAGGCTTTTAGCTTTCTCTTGAATCAGCATTAAGCTGAGCAGGACTCAACGCTGATGCTGATCCTACATCCACACACTGAGAAGTTTCTCCATCTTGTCCATCACTTTTCCACGCTTCTTTGATATTATTGTCGACATCATCGGCACAGCAGACTTCACATGTTCCATGATCTTGTTCTTGCTCTTTAGAATCATGCTGATGGTTGAACAATTCACGAACAGTGGTTGACAAGCGATGTCTACCATCTTTTTGCCTCACTCCACTCTCTCAATTATTTTGACTTTTGTTTACATTGTTATCGCTTGGCTCTTCTTAGCAGTACCAGCTACATCACCACTGCTTTTACACTTGCTTCCAGACATCCTGGGCTTGAAATAAAGATACTGTACTACTGTTCTCTACATGGTACTGTACAGTAAAGTACACAAAAGCACAACCTCTTGTAGAGGATGCATGCATGTGACAATGTATGCTAGATACATGAACTAACTTATGTGATTGGACATGCGAATGCACATTTGCATCTTTGAAAGTTCGCAACTTGAAAGTTCTTATGTAGGGGACTTACTATAATCATTTAATATTGTGGAAACATAAAATTTTATGTTGAATGTAAAAAGAAATGGTTTTGTGTCTTGTATATATTTAGTTTTATAATTAATGTTTCTCATACTAAGTTACTTTGTATATATAAATGCAATCCTTTTGACATAGATAGAAAAAGACAGTTAACAAAGTATCTTCTACCACAGAGTTTTTGTTAGATCACAAACCAAGTTCAGAAAACCAAGCTTTGTGGTTCAGTGGATGGAATATGCTATTGTCTTATCCTTGATCATATGTTCCACCTATGTGCCTTTTTTCTTGGAGGAAGTATTAAAATATTATAATTAGGGAAAGCACTTAGCCCTGACAAATTAACCTGATTTTTAGGTTACATCGATTGTTATACAGCAATGAACAACATCCTCAACGAATTGCCAAATCATCTGGTCAATGCAATAAAAGTACAAGTTGACTTCTGTTTGCTTCCAAAGTAATAGAAAGCTTTCTTCAGTTATCTAAATTATCTAGATACTTTGAGATAATGTTTACTTCAATGTATGGTGAAGAATGAGATGCACCACCCAGATCACCTCTCAAGGAAGGAGTTATTGCCCAAGCTTTCAGCAGACAGACTCCTGCTCTTGGTTCTTCAGAGTCTGCCTCAGCTGCAAAGAACTATCTTGCATAAGGGTACACCTTTCCAAGGCAGTCTCCATTCATGAACATTTTGATAAGTGGAGATACAAAGGTTTTCATTTCAGTATAACATGGAGCCACTCTAATGGCCTTATATTGCTGCAAATTTCTCCATGGTATTGCCCAAGTCTGCATTGAATTTGCACTGATAAAGTGAACCAGAACAAAATAATGGATAGGGAATAATTTATTGATTTGGGAACTTTCTCCCAAGATACATGGTTTAAAATCCCTGAAGACTGTGCAAATTGACTATACGATGGCTCTTAGAAGCATGAAAAAGCAAAGTTAAGACTAGATGAAACTTCAGATTTGCTGTAGCAGACAATGGAAGAGGGAATAACAGTTTGATGAAGTCATTATGCTGGGATGGATATACAACGTGAGACTATAGGACTCACCAGATAATCATGCTCCATTTGACAGCCCAGAGGATTCACATTCACCAAAGCTATGAAGAATGCACTGGTGAGAGAGACACTAATATGACTCAACAAGATCATGTAACTCTTCTCTGTAAGGCACTCTGACGTTTGAGTGACTAATACAGAACTAGGCTTACTGGAAGCAACACAGATGGTAGAACCCTGAAACAATAGAGACAATATAGGATAGAGATCAGTGCTTTAGTGCCAAGAGCTGGGATATCACGGTATCTTAATGACTTGCAGGGTCAGAGTGGCAGCCAAGGTTTTGACTCACAGATAGTTATGGAGATGGTTCTATGGTTCATAGCACATAGTGTCCCTGAGAACAAAATAAATGGTTAGTGAACAAGGGCACTCTCCAGATACTACCATCACAGGAAATAGAGAATGGCTGACAAGGTGGTTGAAGACAGCCAACCTAATAAAAATGTTATGATCCCTTGCCCAGTTTCTGGACTTCAGTTATTTTCAGATTCAGAATCTACTGACTGAAGAGGTGGCCAAGTCTTTGAGAAGAAGTATGCAGAACTACTATGGCAAACATAACAATTAATAAATATCCAGTCTTTCCATGGAGACACCTATGGTCATTTAGGGCAAAAGGAAATTGATGTTTTGAGGCCTGTTAGACACAGAGACTTCTAAACCATCATTATGGCTCCCCTTCTTATAACGGCA
The DNA here is from genome assembly GCF_937001465.1 of Orcinus orca. Lineage (NCBI taxonomy): Eukaryota > Metazoa > Chordata > Mammalia > Artiodactyla > Delphinidae > Orcinus > Orcinus orca. The sequence continues at coordinate 120,600,661 of NC_064559.1, forward strand.
TCCTAAGCAAGGTTCAGCTTACTGTGGATCTACTAGGACCCATGAATCCACTTAGTTGTCATTTTACAATACCTAAATGTAAAATTGTGATTGGCATACTTAAAACTTGGCTTAACTCTCACAATGATTCCTTGGTCTGTTCAGTAAGGTCTCTCATGGCACAGAAGGCAAAATGAAGACACTGAAACTGCCACTCTGCCATGACACTAAATAGAAAACAGTAATGCATCCTTGTCCAAATAGTATAAATTAATAAGGACCTAAAGGATGCAGAGGCAATGGTCCCCACCATATCTCCATTTAGTTTACCAGTCTGGCCCCTGCAGAAAATACATGGATCTTGGAGGGTGACTCTAGGTTATTACCAACTCAAACAAGTAGGAGCCTCAACTGCAGTGCTAGAAATGTAGTCCTTGCTAGAATAGATTATTATGGCCTTGGACATAGGGATGCAGCATTGATTTGGTAAGTGCATTATTTTTTACTATTTATTATTATCAGAAAAGAAGATTAGAAACAGTTCATATTTACATGGAACAGGTAACAATATACACTTACAATTTTGCTCCTGAGCTATATTACCTCTTCTGTCCTCTACCATTTTATAGTACTAAAATATCTGGACCATTTGGATATCCCAATACAACATCACCTCGATCCACTACATTATGTTAATTAAGATGAACAATCAAGAAATAAATAGCACCTTAGAGGCCCTAGTAAGACAAATGTACTTCATAGAGTAAGAAATAAACCAAATGCATATACAGGGCCTAAAACATATTTAGCAGAAGCAGACAGCATTTCTCTTCTCAAATTCCAAAGTCCTATAGATGATAAATAGACATTCTTAAATTTGAATGTAATAAAATCATATCTGAAAAATTAATTTTCAAGAGAGAATGTTTTAAAACAAAAGCTAAAGTAAATAATTTGAAATTACAATATTTGAATAATTTGTTGTTGTTCTAAACAGGAACATTAAGATTTGATCTCTTTGGTTTCCAAATGAGTCTGTATTAAAATACACAGTTTAATGACTTAGAAACTCAGACTCTTCTAACACCTAAACTTGATTGCTTGTGGTATTAATCAATGTATAAAATCAACTTCAAACTCCATATAATTAGAATCGCTTGAAGGAATACATTGTTAGAATTAAAGATCCTCCAACAAGAAAATAATTAAACTGTTAAAATCTCTGGCAAAGGGAATTAGCATTGTGAATTATTTTAACTTTGCTGTTGCTATATGATTTAATGACAGCCTTTGTGCATGACAGAAATCATGGACCAATATGTGTAGAATATATATTTATAAAAACCTAATTATTGTCAGTTTTGATTAGCTAGGTTAATCACAGAAAACAGTACAGTCAATAACTTAAACTGAAAACAATGCTCAAATAGTTAATATGTTGCTTCCCAGAGTACTTTTTCTCTGTAGATTTAACTTCCCAGCTATGTCCTTCTACCCTTAAGGTAAATTTAAAACTAATTTATAATTTAATTCAAATGACTTCACTATTATTCCTTCTTAAAATTCTTTATTTAGAAATATTTTCTCCATGTACTGTTACCTATCTTCAAATACATAGCACATATTACTTTCTGCCATATTTTAAAACAAATTTTTTTTTAATATTTATGTTTAAAAATATATTCTAATAACACTGTCCTTCCATTATTCTTTTGGTAGGCAAAGACCAATAAAATCTTCCAAAATTCATACTTAAAGTAATAAGAAAGTAATTATGGTATTAAAAATTAAGAATACACTATTTTTAATTACATGTAACTATTGAGCATTTAAGTAATTCTTTTAGAAAATAAATGCTAATGGCATTCCTTATGTATTAACTTTTTTCAGAATACACTTTTAGCAATTTCTAACAGAACTGAGAGTATCAAAAGTTTTTGAAGAGAATGTTAATCACGTTACATATTACAAAAAAGTAAATGTACATTCCAATAGCTATAGGAAGCATTTTAAAGTAATATGAATTGACTATGTCAAATCTGCTTGCATTATTTAATTTGAGGCATCTGTAATATGTGATATTTAAACTGTGAAACATTTGTTTGGAATGAGAACAAAGAGACATAATCACAAGAAACTGTTCTGAACACATGAAATGATCTCCTTAATAAAGTTATAATTCCCTTATTAATTTCAACAAAATATAACTTTTAACAACAATAACGCCAATTTCAGTAAAACTATGGCTCTCAGGCTTCTTTGTGGTGTTTAACTCTGGGTACATGACTTTTAAAATTTTCTCTCATGACTTCTGTTAACAAATGAATTACTTCTATACTTCAACAAAATTCTTTTAGAATATTTATGTTTGGCATGATATAAATTTTGGTTTTGTGTTCTATATTGTGTTCTATCTTTATATATGGGATACAAATAATTTATAAGCATTATTTCATTCCCATTTTTGGATAATTTACTATTCCTTAAAAGAAATGATATAAATTTATGCTGTTCTCAACTAGTCATTACCTGTAGTATTTAAGAGGGCAGAAGAAAAGATAGCCCTACAGACTTGGAAGGAGATTTTTAGCAAAAGTTAGCTTATGGCTATCTTGTAAATATTTGTTGGAAATTCAAATTTTAAACACTTGTTGAATATTATCATTAATTACAGCAAAATAATATAACATATTCATTATATACACTATAACATATATAACATTATACTATATAATATGTATATAACATGTAATTATATATACAATGAAATTAATACCAATAACAATTTCAATTACAGAATTCAGGCATTCCTAGGAAAACAAAGGAACTCAACCTTGACACTCTTTCTGTTGTTGTTATTATTTGTTATTTCCCTTTCTACAAGTCCTGATAGAACAAAACCCATTATGGAAAAAGCATCATTTGCAGAACTATTCTATAATATTACAATTTGTACCATTATGACTCATTAAAATGCTCTTAATTGACTTGAAAATTAAGCAAGGTAAAATATTTCCAAACAACAAAATGCAAACAAATGAAAAAAATCAAGACTGATATTTATTTCCTTAAAAATGAGTAAATGGAAGATTGATTGATCATCTGGAATAAAATAATTTAGTATGAAAATCTGAGGTCTTTTTTGATGGGGCAATTATCCTTTTATTATTACTTTTGAATTGTGTTGGCCTGAAATATTTACATAATTTAGCTATATTCCTAGAATTAAATACACAGATTCTCCAACATATATTGCTAAAAAGAGTAGTTTAAAATAAATAATAATGAACAGGGTTTGTGGGAAAGGATAAAATTGCGATTTATGTTTTTCATAAATATTCTGCCAGTTTGGAACAATTATAGAGTTACGATAGAAAACACAAAGTAACTGTTTTAGAAATTAAGTAAATTTACTGCAATAATAAGCTAGCCTTTACTCTTATAAAACAAATTACATGAATGGGCAATATGCAGCTTCCTGTGTTTTGGTTCTACCTGGTATTTCTTCATACAATTTGAGAGTAGCCTGAAGTCAAATAAATAGGTCACTTGCTGAGTTATTTAGCTTCTGGCCCCTCAGCCACTTGGTCTTCTGACAATATCATCCTATCAAAGGTTGCCTTTTTATTGACAATTCTATTGATTTCCTAATTAATGTACAACTCTTGTATTGGCAGTTACTACAAGAGACATAATTTTAATGTTTGTATGATCAATAATTTTATCAACACAAAAATTTCCTACTGTTAGTTTGAATGGCTCTAACTATAGGGAATTGTATATTTCTTAATAAATGCAGAAAAACATTGTAAATATTAACAAACCAAAGAAAACGGATGTTCTATGTGGTGTTCTATTATATTTCACTCCCAAAGAAAAGGAGAAAAAACAAACAAAACAAAAGAAAAAATATTTAAAGTAATTCATAGAAAAAGCAACCTAGGAGATGCTAGCTGTTTGGGGTTAAATAGAACAAATGGAAAGCAAATACTTTTACAATCCTTATCTTCTAGTTTTTTTAAATGCAGAATGTATAAATACATATTACAAAAAAATACAAGTTTCTATAATTTTACATAGATTCAATCAACTTAATTACCATGATGGAATTCAATGATGGTAACAGTACATTTTAGATTTAAAACATCAATATATTAAATGAGGTACATCAGAGTGACTGCCTAAAACATAATAAAGTTGTACTTAAAAAATTATATAGGTTTTACAATTACCAGAATTTTGCTGAATATATATTTTTATTTATTATGCTAAAAAGTAACTGAATCAAGACTAAGTGGGTTTATTCCAGGTATGCATGGTCGGTTCAACATTCAAAAATGAATCACTGTAATCCAATATATCAACAAGTTAAAGAGAAAAAAATCATGATTCTATCTATTGATGCAGAAAAAACATTTGACAAAATCCAAATCCATTTATGATAAAAACTCTCAGCAAATTAGGAATGGAAGGCGTAAAGAACATCAATAAAAAACCTTTCAGATAACATCATACTTTATGACGAAAGACAGGATGCTTTTCATCTAAGATTATGAACAATGCATGGATGTCTACGAGTATTCACCATTACGTTTAGATACACAATCAAAAGCATGATCCATGAAACGAAAAAAATAGTTGGACTTTATTAAATGTTTTGCTTTGTAAAAGATACTACTAAGAGAGTTAAGCTATAAGCCAAAAGAAAATATTTGCAAAACATTTATCTGATTATCCAAAACATATAAAGAATCCTTAAAACTCAACAATGAGAAAAAAAAAAAAAAACTATGTAATGTGGAAAAAGTACGACCAGACATTTTTCCAATGAAGATATACAGATACAAATAAGCATATGAAAAGATGGTCAACATCATATGTCATTAGAGAAGTGCAAATTACAACACTGTGGGATAGCATTCATTATTTATTAAAATAGCTACATTCCAAAAACTGACAATAGCAATTGTTGGTGAGGATGTTGAGCAACAGGAACTCTCATTCATTGCTGGTGGGAATACAAAATAATAGAGCCACTTTGGAAGACAGTTCAGCAGTATCACACAAAACTGAATGCAATCTTATCTTTATGTTCCAACAATGGGGCTGTTAGATATTTACTAACTGATTTTAAAAATACCAAAATCTGCATGTGAATATTTATAGCAATTTTATTCATTATTGCCAAAACAGGAAGCAACCAAGATATCCTTCAATGGGCTACTGGAAAAATAAACTGTGGTACCTTGATTAAAATGGAATAATATTGAGCATTAGAAAAGTAATAAGCCATGCAAAGACATGAATGAATTTTAAATGAATATTGATAACTTTAAAAAGCCAGTCTGAAAAGACTACATACTTTTTAATTACAATTATACGACACTCTGGAAAAGGAAAACCTATAGAGATAACAACAAGTCAGTTGCTGGTAGGAGTTTGAAGTGGAGGGTTAATAGATAAAGCACAGGGGATTTCTGAGTGAAATTATTTTGGGTGATACTGTAATGGTGGAACCTTTTGTCAAAACACACAGAACTTTTTAGCATTAAGAGTCAGCCTTTATACACCACCAAACGTAAGGTAGATAGCTAGTGGGAAGCAGCCACATAGCACAGGGAGATCAGCTCGGTGCTTTGTGACCGCCTGGAGGGGTGGGATAGGGAGGGTGGGAGGGAGGGAGATGCAAGAGGGAAGAGATATGGGAACATATGTATATGTATAACTGATTCATTTTGTTATAAAGCAGAAAGTAACACACCATTGTAAAGCAATTATACTCCAATAAAGATGTAAAAAATAAAAATAAAAAAAAAAGAGTCAGCCTTATGTCTGCAAAAAAAAAAAAATCATTTAGGAGTCAAGGAATCCCGGGATAAAATCTAGAATTTGACATAATAATCTAACGATTGAATATGTATGAAATAACTTCACTGAAAAGAGTGGTGGAAGAGTTGTTGACTTAAGTTACTGGGATGAATGGATTCTACAAGACTAAAGGCAAAAGAAACTGTACTAGCACTTTAAATAAAATTAACACTTGATTCTAGTTATCCTTAGAGAAAGGGTTAACAATTTTAAACTGCTATTTATATGTTTTTTGTTTGGTTGGTGTTCATGTGCTTCTTTGTACTTTTTTAATGTCCTTACAAGAAAATCTTAAATTATATATGTGGCTTACATTGTATAACTATTGGATAGTGCAATTCTAAGCTGTCATATGTCCAAAACAAATTCCAAATTTCTGAAGGTTCCATCAGTCAGTAAGTATAGCTATATAAGCCTTTAATATGTCCAAACTGATTTCTGAAGGTCCCACATTTTAATAATTCCTATCTAAAACTTATTGATCGGTTAAGTAAGTGGATGTCAGATGATGGGAAACAGGTTTCAATGATAGGTAACAAATAAGCAAGGTGGGGAAGGCTAGAATGATTCATGTGGTAAGGTAATAGATTAGACTGGAGATATTAGTTTGAACTAATACTTAAAAATAGATGGTTACATACAAAAATATTTATAGATATGCTTATATCCACAGGTTATCATACTCATATTTCCTTTCTGTCAGCTCACAGCCTATGTGTAAAGTCACTCAGGCAGCAACAAGCACACCTAGACCCAAATTCCAGTCTGTAATATCATTCTCCAATAAAAGGAACCAAAGCTCCTTAGAGACCTGGCTGATTCTAGAACTGAGGCAGGAAATACACATGATTAGCCTAGACTATCTCACAGTGCCAGAAAGTAGGGAAATGCTTAAACACACACACACACACACACACACACACACATGCACACACACACACACACACATACCACAATGATGGGACATACCCAAGAGCCAACTGAAAGAGCTCCCAATGGCCAAAGCTGAAATAATTTGAGCACAAAAATATGAAGTAGTACTGGATTATAACACAAAGCTTTAAAAATATCCACAGGCCTATTCTGATATAAATAACTTATTGAATAAATAAACCAGTAGAGGAGAAGAGACAAATCTCTCATAGAGAAGAACTCCAATATTTATATAGATACTCCACCCTTAAGGAGGTGGAGCATAACTCCTCACTTCTTAAGTGTGAGCTATGCATTGTGATTTCTTTTCAAGGAGTACATTATGGAAAGGGGAAAAAGTATAATTTTACCAAGGGGAAAGTTGAAAAATATTACATCAGCCAGGTGGTCAACAATGATAAACCATGATAAGTCATGCTAAGTTATGTACCCTTAATATGAGACGATGGGATTTTCACTTAACTCTATGGTTTTTCTCCCCCAAAACCATAACCTCAGTTTAATCATGAGGGATAAAAAAAATCAGACAAATTCCAATAGAGAGGCATCCTACAAAATATCTTGCCAGTGATCCTCAACTCTCAGGTAATCTTTACAAAAGGAAAGTCTGAGAAACTGTCACAGCCAAGAAAAGCCTAATGAAACATGACAACAAAATGTAATGTGGAATCCTGGACTGGATCCTAGAACACAAAAAAGGCTGGAAAAAAAAAGGAAATCTGAATTTAGTTGGTAATTATGTACCAATATAGGTTCTTTATTTGTGACAAAGGTACCATATTAATATAGGATGTTGATTAATATAGTATTATTGATAATATAGTAAATGATGTGAGATATATGGGAGTTCTCAAACTATATCCATACTTCTGTAAATCTAAAACTATTCTGAAAAAGCGCTTAAGAAAATAAATAAATCAGGAAAAAAGAAACCCCCACTTCTGCTTAATTAACCATACAATATAATTTCTAAACCTTATGTTATATCAATTAATAAATAATAAATTAATACAATCTTATATCTTAATTAAAATTCACATGGGGAATTAGAATGAAAATACTGAAATTTAGCTATGATTTATATTCTCCATTTATAGTTAATGAAATAATTATGATCAAATTATAAAATTCTGGATTTATTCTCAATAAGTTGAAATGATTTACCCCTTATTTTTCACCTATTTGACAAGAAAATCACATAAATCTTATGAAATATGGAGAAGTCCAATCCAAATATTAGTTTACAAGAGAGGTATTTAGAACTAGTGTGCTAAATGTAAGTTCTTGCCACTCTGGGTGTCAGAATCACACTAAGAAGCATGTTAGATTTACTGTAGGTGTATGAATTGTATAAGGGTCCTTTTTGGATATTTCACAAACAAAATATTTAACCATATCAATTTTTCAATAAGTATTGACTATTATAAATATCACAATATCTACTCCTCTGTTGATGGACATTTAGGTTGCTTCCATGCCCTGGCTATTGTAAGTAGTGCTGCAATGAACACTGGGGTGCATGTGTCTTTTTGAATTATGGTTTTCTCTAGGTATATGCTCAGAAGTGGAATTGCTGGGTCATATGGTAGTTCTATTTTTAGTTTTTTAAGGAACCTCCATACTGTTCTCTGTAGTGGTTGTTAACAATTTACATTCCCACCAACATTGCAAGAAGGTTCCCTTTTCTCTATACCCTCTCCAGCATTTACTGTTGGTAGATTTTTTGATGATGGCCACTCTGACTGGTGTGAGGTGATACCTCACTGTAGTTTTGATTTGCATTTCTCTAATTATTAGTGATGTTGAGCATCTTTTCATGTGCCTCCTGGCCATCCATATGTCTTCTTTGGAGAAATGTCTATTTAGGTCTTCCACCCTTTTTTTTTTTTTTTTTTTTTTGCGGTATGTGGGCCTCTCACTGTTGTGGCCTCTCCCATTGCAGCGCACAGGCTCCAGACGCGCAGGCTCAGTGGCCATGGCTCACAGGCCCAGCCGCTCCACGGCATGTGGGACCTTCCCGGACCGGGGCACGAACCCGTGTCCCCTGCATCGGCAGGCGGACTCTTAACCACTGCGCCACCAGGGAAGCCCTTCCACCCATTTTTTGATTGGGTTGTTTTTTTGATATTGAACTGCATGAGTTGTTTGTATATTTCAGAGATTAATCCTTTGTCCGTTGCTTCATTTGCAACTATTTTCTCCCATTCTGAGGTTTGTCTTTTTGTCTTGTTTAAGGTTTCCTTTGCTGTGCAAAAGCTTTTATGTTTAATTATGTTCCATTTGTTTATTTTTGTTTTTATTCTCATTACTCTAGAAGGTGGGTCAAAAAAGATCTTGCTGTGATTTATGTCAAAGAGTGTTCTGCCTTTGTTTTCCTCTAAGAGTTTTATAGTGTCTGGCCTTACATTTAGGTCTTTAATCCATTTGGAGTTTATTTTTATGAATGGTGTTAGGGAGTATTCTAATTTCATTGTTTTACATGTAGATGTGGTACATATATACAATGGAATGTTAGCCATAAAAAGGAACGAAATTGGGTCATTTGTAGAGATGTAGATGGACCTAGAGTCTGTCATACAGAGTGAAGTAAGTCAGAAAGAGAAAAAGAAACATCATATATTAACGCATATATGTGGAATCTAGAAAAATGGTATAGGTGTTCTTATTGGCAAAGCAGAAATAGAGACACAAATGTAGAGAACAAACGTACGGACACCAAGGGGGGAAGTGAGGGTGGAATGAATTGGGAGATGGGGATGGACATATATACACTATTGATACTATGTATAAAATAGGTAACTAATGAGAACCTACTGTATAGCACAGGGAACTCAACTCAATGCTCTGTGGTGACCTAAACGAGAAGGAAATCCAAAAAAGAGGGATATATGTATACGTATAGCTGATTCACTTTGCTGTACAGTAGAAACTAACACACTGTAAAGCAATTATACTCCAATAAAAATTTTAAAAAAACAAAATAAAATCACAATAACATCTTAAAGCTCCTTAAAGTTTCCGAATAACTGGGATTCGCATGATCTCACGTTAACACTCTGGGGTTCACAGGGTAATTTCTGTAATATCCATTTTGCAAATGAGAAAACTACCTCCTAGAAATTGTGATTGGATTGAGATAATATTTAATAACTGATGGTGTTTTGACTAAACCCAAGTCTTCTAACTCAAAGTGTTGTGATCTTTCCTCTGTTCTACTTTATATTTTCTTTGATATCTTACAAAAACTTGGGTAATTACTGTCAACAGGGCAGTACATTGGACCCTCATACAACTCAGCAATGTGTAACTTTAAGGAAAGCAAATGAAACAGGGCAGGTTTAGCTGGGAACATCACTAGTTCTAACAGCATTTTGGAAAATTAAGTAAATTGACATTTTGATCCTTGCATGTACAATTATGATAATTCCCTGTTTATCTTCATTCTATTTTTCTCTATATGAGCAAAACTAAATTTTATTCTAGTACCATTTTAACTAGGAATTCCAATTATTCTATAAAACATTAAGTATAAGCTTCTTATAATATCTTCACATTTATAAGCGTAGAATTTGACAAAATGGTGCCAATATTCAACCTTAATTTTCCCACTCATCTTCCTCACGGCTTCACTGATAACATCTTTTTTTTTCTAGACTTCTTATTCACTCTCTTATAATCAATAATCACCCAGATATGGCAAGTTCCTTTATTTTCTGTTCCAAATTGTATGTTTTGCTAATTCTGACAGATAATCGTGGTGTTCCCTTAGTGGAAGTTAGAGGATGGTGGGGGTGGAAGAAAAATCTTTCTCTGCCACTGCTGAAAAGAAATGTTGATGCCTGCAATTAATCTAACTGAGGATCTAGGGAATCACATGTTCCTATATTCCTAAGCCCCTTCAAGATGATTGCGGATGGTCTTTGTGTCTTCATGAAAGAACACAACACAGTAGTTTTTATTTGAAAGACAATTATTTCACTTGTTAAGGTAACTTTGATCTTCAGGAAAATCTCAGCATTACTGTGTTAAATGATTATTTTCAGGGGCTGGCTTAGATTATAAGAGACAACTTAGGGGTAGAATTTGGCTTTGAGACAGAAGTGATAGCTAGTATATTCCATCACCCAAATGCTGTTCTTCTATTAAACTTAGCCTGAATGTCAAATCCTCAATAAGTAGGATCACCTCTCAGTCTAAGCCACTCTCATCAATTGTTAGTTCCATAACTTCCACAGAATCACATTACCATATATTCCTACCTGGCAACATTTGCATGTTGCCATATATAATCTGTCTTCTCACTTACTGCCAGAAAATTGAGAATATCCTCAATTTATCACAAATTTCTCTGATCTAACCAGGCACATCAACAACAATTTACTTACTATTAAATGCAATATTGAATACAATTGCAAGATTTGGGGAGTAAAATTAAAATAACAAAGCTATACTGAAAGAGGAATTGTGGCAGGAATTTAGGTCAGGGATCCTGAGCAAAGGACCAAGCGTTTTAGAGCTAAAAATCACTACCCTCATCCCTAGTATACCTTATTGTACTCCCTCATGCTTTACTTTTAAAAAAATACCATTTGTTGTTTTCTAGCATAATATATTATTTAATTATTCACTGTACTAGTCTTTCTATCACTGCTAGAATATAGTTTCCATGACTACAATACATATTAATTATTTTGTATCATTGCTGTTTACCAAGTACCTAGAATTTTGTTTGGTACCCAGTAGATTCTCAATAAACATAGATTGAATAAATAAATTAATGAAGGAAAAGTGTCCTTTCTGATCTTTCCTTGTCTATAGAGGCCTCTTGACAACCTGCCCCAAATTGAACCAATTCCTTTTATCCTTTCTCAATGCTTCCATGGATTATATCACAAATTCTTTATAATTTTTAGGTTGAATTTAAACACACATACATAAAAGTCATTCTTTCCTTCTTTTAGACTTATATTTCCTTGATTATTTATTAAACTGATCTATAAGAGGTGTGGTCTTTCTCAACATTTGGAATGTATCCTTGCACATGTAGATGCTTCATTTTTTAAACTGTTTTTAAGACTTGCATAAAGGACATAGGTAAAACTAGCAGTCATTCTCAGGCAATTTTTTTAGAATTTGTCTAAAATGTTCATTTAGAAAACATTGATGAGGTAGAAGAATCTATGAGGATATTAAATACAAGCTGATTTTAATTTTTAAAACATTGTATTATTTTGATAATTAATCAGATAATTCTCAGATGTATAATTAGAAATTGATTGTATTGATATCCTTTCTAATTAGTTTTGGCAAAATGACCTTTAAATGAGTTCTCATTATCCAAAAACACAAGAAATGCTTTCTAGTTAGACATGCTTTTTATTTAGAGGATATTTATATTTAGAAATGCTTTATATTTAGAGAAGTATAGACAGGCTTCTTAGACAGGCTCCTCTAATTCTGCACACTAAAATACAGTAATGTGTTTCTTACTAGTCTATGAGGACTTCTGGGATCTTGAAGAAAGATAGTTTGAGCTTCCACAAAAGTAAATGAGAAGACCTAGTATGTACCGATCTACTGTTTATTTTACTCATTTTGACATTAGGCTTTCACTTTTTTGAATTTTATTATTTTTTTTAATACAGCAGGTTATTAGTTACCTATTTTGTACATATTACTGTATATATGTCAATCCCAATCTCCCAATTCATCCCACCACCACCACCCAACCCCCGACATTAGCCTTTTTTAATACAGAAAAATAAATTCAACAATTTCATTGTTTTTCAATTAGCCCCCCTGTACATTAGAATTGTGTTATGTAAATGACACAATGTAACTCCTATAACTCCCCTAATAATGAGAGGCCTTTCTAGATAAATAAATTGAGACTGTCAGTTTTATTATTCAAAAATAGTAATGTGAGGGAATTCCCTCGTGGTCAAGTGGTTAGAACTCCTTGCTTCCACTGCAGGAGGCACGGGTTCGATCCTTGGCTGGGAAACTAACATCATGCATACTGCATGGCATGGCCAAAAAAAAAAAAAAAAAAAGGAAAATAAATAAATTTTAAAAATAGTAATGTGATGTCTTCATTACATGTTAGATTTATTTTACTAAGTTATTTTAACGTAGGTGATACTTTATAAATCACCTATAAGATATAAAACTTAATAACTAAGTTAGATGACAAAATAAAAGTGTTAAGATGGCCTATGTGTCATGGATGCATTATTGACTTTATTTCAGTGGGACTGTAAAATTAAAGGTAACTGAGCTATGTGGGGTTTATGGTCCTGTAGGGAATAATGGACAAACCACAACATGTCAGTCTTAGAAGTCATTAAATAATTTGTCATTAAAGGGAATAGTGATGAGAAGATAGAGAAGAAAAAAATCACTGCAAAATGAAATATTAGCTTCTGTATATTCAAAAGGAGAAAGGCAAAGGAAATACAAATCAAAAAATGTGAGGAATGACCTTAACCTGGAGTTTAAATTCAACCTAAAGAATCAAATACAATATGATATAATCAATGTAAGAGTTGGGAGATGGAGAAAGTGAGGGTGGTTCAAGTTGGGGCAGGTGGTATGGGGTTGCTACAGGCAATAAATATTATTTCAGCCTGAGGCATTCTGAACTGATAGCTGAGTAAGGAAAGAAAATCTAAGGTCATTTAGGTATATTATTAAAGTTTTGAGAAGGAACTGGCAAAAGTTTCTGATGACCTGGGTAATAAGAAACCTTGACTGGCTAATACTTGTCATAAAATGGTGATCAGTATTGTAAAATGCAGGTTGCATTCCAATCTATAATCACATGAAGAATTTGAGTGATGAGAGTAAACAGTAAATATATTGAATACGCACATTTTAACTATATAAGTGAATTAAATAGCTATAGACCGAGCAAGAACATGTTATATAATTATCACTATTATATCTAGTTTCAAGTTTACCTGGTAAATTTCTTAAAAGGAACTTGTGGATAAACTATTATGTGATTATTTCTTTAGTCTATTTATTTAACTGTGTGGCATAAATATTATTTAACACTCCCTCCCAAACTTCTGTAGAATTTTCACAGAAATTTCTACATAGGCAATACTAAAAAAAACCTTAGTAACAAGTTTTTAAAAATTAACATGTGAGATCTAAAGTGCAATCTTTGTTAAAACAGTCTTTTTTCAAAAGCCATGGCTGTCTGTAAAATGCTAAATTTTCTATTCATAACATCAATGTAAGAAACTGAACAAAACCCCAACACCTCCCCTCATTGTACATAGCATGTTACACAGCACATGTCTTACAATTTAAAACTTATCACCACATAACTTATTATTTAGGTACTGGTTCATTTGTTTAGCACCCCCCCCCAACCCACTAGATTATAACCTGTATTTCTTATACAGGATCCCAAGGGTTTAGAACAGTGCCACGTACATAGTAAGCACTTAAAAAATAAATACATCTAACGTGTTGCCATGACTTTTCCTGATTCATGTAAAAGACACTTGAAAGGAATTATGATGTATAGTACTCTTCTGGTCTATACTTAGCCATATGAATAGGAAGGGAGAAAATAGCAAGGTCTGAATACAGTTAAATCATAAAGACCTAGACTATGTCTGATTTTGGAAAGATAAATCATCGAATTAGACAAGATCAGAATCTTAGGTAGATAGGAAGTTGCTCCTTAGAGATTTAGAAGATGGAATGCCTAAAGGATAGGTTAAAATACATAGTCCCAAAGATCCACTGGCTTTATACAGGGTAGCAAAAACAGTCATTTACAAATAAAAGAAATGTAAGAACAGGAAGTTTTTAGTCTTGGTGTAAATCAGGATTTTAACATGTATGCAAAATTAATTGGACTTAGAGAACAATCTTGCTTGACATATTATGTATTGGTAGAATGTACTTGCTATATTATATATAATTTTTCTATATATGATTTATAGTCATTTGTTGAATGGATTAAATGGTTTGGGCATTACAGTGAAAGTTTTTTATTTTATCTTTTTAAAGGGAAATGTGAAAAAATATAACTTGTCTTAATGCATTTTTAAAATTCAGACCAACAAAATTACTAGTTCTTAAAAATACTCCTATCAACTATCCAAACTGTGGTAATAGTGTTTAAACCACTATAAGCCTAGAACTACAAATATTAACCCTATGCTAACAAGAATTGGTCCTTACTTGAGGCTTACTATCTACTATGTGTTAGTCACTCTTCTAAGTGCCCTATATATGTATAGGCTCATTAGTCCTTGGAAGACTCCTGTGAGAAAATATTAATATCCTTATTTTTCAGATAAGGAATTTGAGGCAGAAAAATACATAGTGAATTGTCCAAAGGCACACAGTTAGAGTCAAATGGGAATCCAGGAAGCTTTGACTTGGAACTGTGGTCTTACCCATCATGTTTTATTGCCTCCCATTAAGTTACCATGAGCGCAAAGCACAACATTTGTTCCAATTTTTCTACTGGATTTTAGAATATACCAAAGATATAATGGGAAATGGAATTATCAAGATTTAAATTAAACTATCTCATGTATTATCAAAACATTTCCAAATTTCCACTTGAGGAAAACATCCCTACATTTAAACAGCAAATTTCTAATCAAGATGATGCTATGAGTTTACATGTGAAATACCCAACTCTACGTCAAAATGACAACAGAATATGTGTACACACACATGCATGTGTATGAACACACACATAAAAATAATGCTTCTAAATAACGGGAAACAAATATAGCCAGATCTTAATAAAAACTACTATATATAAAGAATAATGAACCTGGATTTTGAGTGTGTGTGCATGTGTTTGCAGAGATAGAAATATATGGATGCCTCTATGTATATATACACACAAGATAATTACTTTAAAAAATACTTTAGGCAAGCCACAAACATATAAAGTTACAACACAGATATTCACAAATATAGAAGTTCAGCTCAGGAGGTCCAGCACCACCCATTGGGAACCTAGCAGGAGTGACGAGCAAGAATTATAGGAAAGTAATATCCTGGACAATCTGAGCTGAACTTTTTTTCAAAATTGATGAAAAAACAAATGGTTTCTTTATTTGTCTTCTTTATATTCAACCATCTTGGCCACTCCTCTCATTAGTCTTCTTCAGATGGAGAGCATACCAAGTACCAAGCAAGAGGAACACAAATTTTTTTACACACAGATATAACATAATGAAATGACAAAATACCCGGAATAAAGGGAAAAATATTAAAAACTGAGAGAAAAAAATTAAATAGCAACCAAATTAGAATAACAGAAGACTTTTAATCAGTAAAAAATAAGATTCAACTGATAAAAGCAAGATAAATATAGTGGTGCTTAATGTCAATAATGCATTTTTATGGATTCCTTGCCATCAATGGAAGTCATCATGTATCTCAGGGGGATGAATGATGGTGTGTTACTGGAAGCCCTAATAGTCAAAGAGCAGCCTCAGGGCAAGATGGTTAAATAATCTTATTTTCCTTTGCTGACAGCATCAGGTCTTCTGGGGTCTTCTGGATATCTGCTAAGGCGTTACACTCACTTGCAGCAAATTTATAATGAGGATACAACTTTTATCATCCCATCTAATCTTTCTCTCTGATACTCCTCTGCCTTCCTGAATAGCAAAATTACAGATTGACTACTTCCCCAGCAGCCAGTGCTGCATACATTACACCTCTACAGATAGGAACCTTTGGGTCTCCCAATTCATTTACTACTCAGGAGTATAGAGCAGACCAATTAATGAATACACCTTGTTCATGTTAGGTAACAACATAACTACCACTGCCAGAGAGTTTGGAATGATTCCAACATTCTCATTTTAACATTAACCGCCAACACCACTCTTTTAGCAAGACTGAATTGCAAGAGTATTTCTTTAAGATATCTTAGAATCTGTGATGGATTTGGAATTACGTGAAATGGTCACAGTTTTGCCCAGACATCACCAGAGAAGCTCAACAAAGTGGATTTAGTAATGCTATCAGAATGAAAAAAGATATATGCAATGATTCTGCCTCATCCCTTCATTTTAGACCCCACTGTTTCATTTTTTCACCAATATTTAAGCATGTTTAACTGTCTATTGTTTTGCTTTTTGTTTTTTAATTGATTCTGGATCAAGATTATGTTAACCAGCCTAAAGCCAAAAGTTTCTGATCTGACTTTCAGACTTAGTTAAATGAGCAATTAGGAGAGAAAAGTGTCATTCATTAACTCTGTGGACAGCTCTGTAAGCAGTCCATTTTTTTATGCTAAAAATTTTAAGGAGTTCAACCTTTTTCTTACAGTATCATCTACACAGCTCTTAATAAAATTTTTACATCACAGAACTGAGCATGCATTCTAGGACACCAGTCAATATCTCAACTTCTGCCACAAGATATGGTCTCATATTTTCACATCCAAGTATCCAGAGGCTTCATTATTTTCTCATCTCCAACCTACATCCCATATCAACCCTGGGTTCTACCTGCCAATCCAGGTGATTACACAAAAGGAGCTGAATCTCATCATAAGTGTTTTTCCCCATCAACAGAGGAATGGATAAAGAAGATGTGGCACATATATACAGTGGAATAAGAACAAAAAGAACAAAATAATGCCATTTGCAGCAAGATAGATGGACCTAGAGATTGTCATACTGAGTGAAGTAAGTCAGACACAGAAAGACAAATATATGATACTGCTTATATGTGGAATCTAAAAAAAAAAGGGTACAAATAAACTTATTTACAAAACAGAACAGAACTATAAATTTGCTGCAAGTGAGTGTAACGCCTTAGCAGATATCCAGAAGACCCCAGAAGACCTGATGCTGTCACAGATGTCACAGATGTAGAAAACAAACTTATGGTTACCAGGGGATAAGGGGGGAGGGATAAATTGGTAGACTGGGATTGACATATACATACTACTATACATAAAAGAGATAATAAAAACCTGCTGTATAGCACAGGGAACTCTACTCAATACTCTGTAATGGACTATATGGGAAAAGAATCTAAAAAAAAAAGAGTGGCTATATGTATATGTATAACTGATTCACTTTGTACACCTGAAACTAATACAACATTGTAAATCAACTATTCTCCAATAAAAATTTTCTTTAAAGTTTTTCCCAGAAAAAGTTATCACAGGCTAGAATTCAGTCTCTGTTTACTATAACTTCTGTGAACTACCAATATACAAACAAACTTGGAAAAAGTTATACATGAGACCAAGCAATCAGGTAAATGGGTTCAACTTCCAGATGCCACCACTTATCTTCATGGAGAAGCAAAGAAAATTGGTTAAGTTGTAATAGAGCACTGCAGTGTGCAGCCCCCTTAGCACTCTGTCATTGCTGCCCGCCGTTACCCCCCCCCCACAAGCACCCTGTTACCAGGCAACGGTTACCGGGAGACCATTAATGTGCAACAGTTAGAGCCGTGTTAGAGGTCCTGCTCAGCCACTGGTCGGTGCCGCAGTGGGCCCCTCCCCTAAGCAAGCATCTGTCAATGAGTGACAGTTAGTGGGCTATTCACCCATTGGTCGGCGCTGCAGTGGCCCACCCCCAAGCGAGCAACTGTCAAAGAGCGACCATTAGAGGGGATTAGGCCAACTGTCAGCAGGTTGTCAGGTGGAGAGTGAGGTAAGAGGCAAATCCCGGCCTTCTCCCTGGGGCCCTCCAGCTCACCCGGCCTCGGGCTGGCGGGTGACCTTGGGGACCCAGAAAACAGGCTGGGGGTGTGTCCTGCAGGGCTCCAGAGCCCTCGCCAGAACCGCCCACTGGCCAGGCCCAGGCCCTGTGGCGGCTGTGAATGTGTCCCCCCATCCCTTCCTTTGCGACCTAATGGCAGCGGAAGTCTGCATGGGACACAGACCCTGGCCCCCACCTTTTGGGTGGCCTGAGGAGCCTGAGGGCCAGTTGGGTCCTGGGTGCCTGGTTCCCTCAGCAATGACAGCTGGGCAGGGTCTGGGGACCTGGCCCTGAGAGAGCCACCAACTGTGATCTGCCTCTTCAGCCAGGCCTGGGCACTGATGGGAGGACCCAGACTGAGTGCTGGACGAACGCTCTGGGGCAGAGTAACCCCCACCCTCCGCAGGGACCCCCTTCCCTTAGCCAGACCTGGACCTTGAAAGGTGAAAGTTGTACCTTGGGACCTTCCCCTTTCTTTTTTCCTTATTACTATTATAAAAGCTCCATACTCTTCACCTTAATATAAAATTCCAAGCTTATCTTTCGCTAATCACCTAGGATAAGCAAATTATAAAAAGACTGTGGTGGCCTTGAATGCCAGACAAAAGTATTTGGAATTAATCAGTGGGCAATGAAAAAATATGGATTATTTTTTAAGAGAACTGTGATAACCTAAGCCAACCAAACTGTCTGCAATGCTGGAAATATTCATATATACAGTCAGTATGGAAGGTGCTGATCGCATATGTCTATCAAGTGTTGAAACAGTGATAGTGTGAATAAGTTTTAATTTCATCTTAATTTACATTTTAATAGCCACATGATGCTAATGATTACCATATAATGTGATGCAGATCTAAACTATAATTTAGAAAGGTTAATCTGACAGCTTTATATAAAATAGCTTAAATAATTAAAATATTTTAAAATAATTATTCACTTTTTATTATAATGTCCAGCTAGAAATAATCAGTTTGAGTTCTGGTAGAATGATATTGGCAACAAATAGCAAGGGAGGGAATTCAGGAAGATTAAATCTTTGTATGAATGGAGATAGACAAACATTTAGTATTAGAAATATTATATTTGAGGTGCTAGAGAGAGAATCATTTGCATAGTAAAGCTATATAAGTTGCCCACTTCCTGATGAGAGTTGAAGTTATGGCTATAGAGAAGATTATCAAGTTATCCTCTAAACATACTAAGAGAAGTCTAAGGTTAAAGCTTTGTTGTAACCCCCATGTAACATAAACTCCCATATAATACAAATTATAGTTTTAAGCTAGAAACAAATGTCATATGTAAATGGGGTAATTGAGAGAGTTTAATGAAGAGACCATCTATAAAAGTATGAATAGGATTAAGGCACACCAACAAAGAATGAGGAGGTCCTAGAGGGATGCCTTTGCCAGAACATGGAGAGAGCAATAGCTAAAATTAGAGGCAAGGGCTGAAGGAAAATAATAGATGCCTTAGAACACAACCACTAACAATTCATATAATAGTAGAGAAGGATATTAGGGAATAAATGCTTTGAGTACTTCCTCACTTCAATCTTCTACTAGCACCTGTCATTGGCTAAATTCAATCATATGATCGAGGGCAAGAGGGTCAGTTTTGTACATAGGACAGTCTCCTGGCTCAAAAACAGATACATAGAGCAGTGAATGGATCTAGGGTGGCTAATGTTGAAGATCCAGCACACTAATTTAGGTGGTAAGAGAGGGGAAATAGAGAACACAGAAGCTTTATTTTGTCAGACAAGATGTGTGAGATGTCATTGATTCATTTATTTAAAAATTTTGTATTCAGGGTCTTCTTGTGCTAAAGTCAGCTTAAAATAATAAAAATCTGTAAAAACATCATTGAAGATAATGACTTTGAAAACATCATTTAGTTTGGAAATTTGGAAGTCACTAATAACTTTTTAAATGATTTTAATACTATTTTGGACACAAGCAAGACTGTAAAAAAACTGTTTCCCTTGGAAGACAAATGAGATTACTTGTCAAGATGGCAGACTGAACAAAAGCATAGTGACCCACATTTTCTCCTAATTCAAAGAAATGCCAGATAAAAAAGATTTAACTATACATTCAGCTACAAACAGCTACACTTGAAAAAAAAGCAAACAGCTACACTTGAAAAAAAATAAGAGACAGTAACTAATATAATGGGTCTGAGAAGAAATGGACAGTCATGGATGGAAAAAGCCAGTGACACTGGAAAACAGAAAATAAGGATCAGCCTACACAGGCATACACAGACAGAGGTATTAAAGCAAGCCTAATGAGAGACAGGAAATCAGATCTGGATTTCTTAAATGGTGATAGAAACTGTGACCCAGGACTGAGCAAGTGAATGGGGTTCTAAAATAGTTCAATGAAATGATCTGCAAGTATCAAAGAACATTGATTTTTCTCCTTCTGGAAATGAGAAGAGTATAAGCCAATACTATATATGGCTAAAATGTCCAGTGGGACAGTATCACGGCTGTTATGAGTTCTAGGAATTTTGTCTGTGTGGGTCCCTTCCTCAGTAAAATATAAATATATATATTAGAACTTATATATTATGACTGTGCTAGTATAAAAATGAATATAAGCCAGGCTAAATTCATTGCTATATGTTTCTTCTTATATTCATTTTTCTTCTGATTTTAAAAGATATTAAAATGAAAACATTTCCCTAGGCCCCTAGAATATTGTAGGCTCTAGGTACTATGCCACCTGTGCCTCACAGATAAGTTAGTTTTGGCAGATAGGCTGTTCTTCATGTAGTACAAAACTCTGAGTTTCCTAACATAAGACCCACGTCAGGAATCTGCAACATAGATGACAGCAAAGAGTCAAATGAAATATCATGCAAGAAGATGAAATACAACGAAGAAAAATAATCTCATATAACATGAACTTTCAAATAAAAATTACAGAGCTCATAAGCTTTCAAACAAGCATTACCTTTTTTAACAGAAAATGCAAAAAATTAAGGATATTAAACATCAATAGATAGAAATATTATGTGGCATTCCCCAGAGGACCATGAATATTGTTGAGGATGTCTCAAAGTATGAAGAGTAGAAAACATGCAGTGAATAAAGAAATTTATTAAATAATGTAGTGAACACATAATAGGTGACCCTAAATGAGTCACGCTTAGTATACTTCCTGGAGTACAGGTGGAATCTGTAACTTGCTTCTAATCAATAGAACTTGACAATGATAATGGGATGTCACTCCCATGATTGTGTTTGTTATGTAAGACTCCTAGCCACTGTGGAGAGAAAGATAGTGATAGAGGTATTCTTCTGCTGGCCTTGAAGAAGTAAGCTTCCATGCTGTGAAAGGATCTCTATGAGATCCTTGTGGGCAGCTTCCAGAACCTTGTGGAGCCCACAAGTCAATGGTCAGTAAGAAGAATCCGAGGGCCTCAGTTATAGAGTCACAAGGAAATGAATCCTGACAGTAACCTAAATGAACTTGGAATCATATTCTTCCCCAGTCAAGTTACCAAAAGAAAATGCAGGCTGGCCCACACTTTGACCATAGCATTTTAAGACCTGGAGCAGTGTCCAGCTAAGCCATGACAGGACTCCTGGTTCACAGAAGCTGTGACAATGAAAGTGTGTTTTTTTTTCAGCCAGTAAAGTTTGGTAATTCATTAAATAGCAATAGAAAATATACAAATAAGAAATGATAAGTATGAAGAAAAGATCTGAGAAATGAAAATATTCAGATGTTCACATAAAAATTCACATACAGTTAACAGAATAAATATTAGACACAATGCAGCTGAAAAAATATTTAGTGAATTGCAGAATAAACAGTGTGAAATGAAACATGAAGAGAAATAACTGTGGCTAGAATGAGTAGCTCCACCACATAGTTAAAATAAGTTATCGAGGGAGGGAATACTGACAATGAGGATAAAGGAATATTTGGAGACTACTTAAAAATAAAGGAATATTATGATTAAATATTTTTTAACATTAAATAATATATAAATCCTCAGATTGAAAGCATTATCAGGTTACATTAGCAGAGCTAAGTTAATTTTAGAAAAATCATCACTTAATCATTGCATAGTGAAGTTGAACATCAAATATAAAGACAAATATGAAAATCAAAGAGAAAAGACTGATCTGAAAAAGTACAACAATCAAATTAATAGCAGATATGTTATAAGCAGGAATGAATCAGTAAACACTGGAGTCATAGCTTCAGAGTGAATGGAAAATAACGGTAAATTAGCATTCAGTTACTCTCTACTGTCGTTCAAGTGAAAGAGTACACTGTCAACATATTGGGGAAATGATGCAGAAATGTACTATCTAGAGACCCTGAGTAAATGGATTACTAAAGACTATCATTCATTAAAATGAAAAATTAATTCAGTAGAAAAATTAATCCAGAAATTAAAAAAAGGAGGGGGAAGCTAGGGTGAACAAAGAAATTCATATTGCAAATCAGAAGGTACAAATAATATTTATTTTAAACATTAAATTAATTAATTAATCAATCAATAATAATGCAAATCTTCCATTCAAAACAAACTGGAAAGTATAGATATAAATAATATAGAAAAGGAAAAGAGAAGTTCAAAGAGAAATCTTTGCCCTCTGACTATTATTCTACAAGAGGCCAAAGATTCTAATTAATTTTAATTACAAATTAACATATTCATGCTAAAATATTAAATATGCTATGGAAAAACTAATACGTGTATTTTATAAACCATTAAAGAAAAAAGTCTATATAAAAAGGACTTTATCAATCCTACAAAATTAAGAAATTGGAAAAAGTAACAAAAAGCACAGCAAATAAAAAACACAACTTAAGGTGATAATAACTGCAATATATCCCTATAGTCACTATAATCTCATCTATTAAAAATGAGAGCACTTCCCTTGTATCTATGTACTGTTTTAAGTAATAAAACTCAGCACACCTTCACAGAATAAGTAGAAATTAATGGATAGAAGAAAAACCTGAAAAAGAGGAATCTCCCTCCCAAGAAAATTCTTGTGCCTCAATATTTATAATAAAAAATTAACTTAAGACAAAAATATCAAGTAGAAAAATACATACTAAGAAAAGTCAGGGTATACAAGTAATATTTAAAAAGAGTCATATATATATGTAACTAAAATATAGTCAAATTATACAAAGAAAAAATACAGATAAAACCCACAAACTTATAAGAAATTCACAAATCCACAATTATAATAGAAAATTGTAACACATCCTCCTAGCCAAATTTTATTCAGCACATAAAAGATTGGTATGACATAACTTAAATGCTATCATATGCCTATGAACTGTATCAACAGATTTAGGAATATACTGTGCAATATTATTCATACTTTTGAGTCCCAACTCTATTTGATGATGGAGGTGTACAGTCTAGAAGGCATTTTTTGCATTTTACAAGACTGAGAAGTAAATATATTTTTTACAGATATATTTATGCAACACCAATGTTTTAACACTGACCAATATCAAGTCTGCATATACTATAACAATTTAGGAAGAATAAAATTGAATGAATTTTTAATTAAGGTTAATAATTTCCAAATTTAAATGTGAATATTTATTGGGTTGGCCAAAAAGCTCATTTGGGTTTTCCATAAGACGTTACAGAAAAACCCAAATGAACTTTTTAGCCAACCCAATATTATCCAATACTATTCTCACAATAGTCTTAACTAAAATAATCAACTGCATTATCAACTCCTTTAAAGGCAAAGGTAGTAGTAGTGTTTTAGTGTCCTGTAATCCTGCCATACATTAGATACAACTTTTCAGGGACAATTTAGGGCATTAACCAACGAAACGTCAATATGTGAATAAAGCCCATGAGATTGATTTTGAGACAAAATTTAAACATTCTAGTGGTAACACAAATGTACCGACATCTTTATGTCCCATTTGAATCATCAGTCCCAGAGATGGAAGAGATCTTTGTGGGAGATAACCTTACCAGCTAGCTGCTTATGTATTTTTTTCAGCAATATGAGATATTAACTAAAAATGACTAGTTAGGACTTTCACTACACAAAGGAAAATTTTAAAAGACCTTAAAAGGAATAACCCCGAAATTCCTACCATTTGAATGATCCAGAAGGTCTCTATTTTAACAGAGAGATCCAAGTACCTAGGAAAGAGATGACATCATATATAATCATTTGTTAATACATTTTCAATAAATAAGTCAGACAATATAGCCAATCATATTTCAGGTAAAGTGGGTATATTGGTCCTAATGTGAGAGAGGTATTAAAATTGTCCTATTATAGGGACACCAGGTCATAAAGAGTTGGGGAAATTGTCCATGGTAAGGAGGGTTCTTAATTAAATATTTGACTAAAGCAAACAAATAACTCTATTCACGGGAGAAAAAAGGACAATGACTGAAGTGAAAATAATAGAAAGCAATAATGATATTATGAACTATTGGGACTGCTTACTTTTATCAGGTGATTAACTTATTTTATTATTAATAATTATCACATAAACTTAAAGAATGCTTTAAGATTTTTTACCCACACATATATGGTTAATTAATTTATGACAAAGGAATCAAGAATGTACAATGGAGAAAGCACTGTATCTTTAATAAATGATGTTGGGAAAACTAGACAGCTACATGCCAGAGAATGAAACTGGGTGACTATCTTACACCATACACAAAAATTAACTCCAAATGGATTAAAGACTTAAATGTAAGACCTGAAAACATAAAATTCCTAGAAGAAAACTTAAGCAGTAAGCTTCTTGACATAGGCCTTGGCAATGATTTTTTAATCTGACATCAAAAGCAAAAGCAACAAAAGAAAAATAGACAAGCAGTACTGCCTCATACTAAAAAGCTTCTGCACAGCAAAGAAAACTATCAATAAAAGGAAAAAGCAACCTGCTAAGTGGGAGAAAATTTTTACAAATCATATATCTGGTAAGGGGTTAACATCCAAAATATACAAAGAACTCATACAACCTAACAGCAAAACAACAACAACAACAACAATTCGATTAAAAAGTAGGCAGAAGATCTGAATAGATATTTTTCCAAAAAAGACATACAGATGGCCAACAGGTACATGAAAAGCTGCTCAACATCACTAATCCTCAGGGAAATGCAAGTCAAAACCACAGTGAGATATTACCTCACACCTTTTAGAAATGCAGTTACCAAGATGACAGGAAATAACAAGTGTTGGCAAGGACGTAGAGAAAAAGGGAACTCCTTGTGCACTGCTGGTGGGAATGTAAATTGGTGCAGCCACTATAGAAAACGGTACAAAGATTCCTCAAAAAATTAAAAATATAACTACCATAGAATGATCCAGCATTTCCACTCCTGGGTATTTATCTGAAGAAAATAAAAACACTAACTTAAAAAGATCTATGCCCCATGTTCATCACAGCATTATTTTTTTATTATTACTATTTTTTTTTTTTTTTTTGCAGTACGTGGGCCTCTCACTGTTGTGGCCTCTTCCGCTGCGGAGCACAGGCTCCGGACGCGCAGGCCCAGCGGCCATGGCTCACGGGCCCAGCCGCTCCGCGGCATGTGGGATCCTCCTGGACCGGGGCATGAACCCGTGTCCCCTGCATCGGCAGGCGGATTCTCAACCACTGCGCCACCAGGGAAGCCCCGCAGCATTATTTACAATAGCCAAGACCTGGAAACAACCTAAGTGTCCATCGATGGAGGAATGGATAAAGACATTTTGGTATATACATATATAATATAATATTATTCGGCCATAAAAAGAATGAAATCTTGCCATTTGCAACAACATGAATGGACTTTGAGGGAATTATGCTAAGTGAAATAAGTCAGACAGAGAAAGACAAGTACTGTATGATCTCACTTATATGTGGAATCTGAAAACAAAAACACAAACAAAAAGCTCATAGATACAGAGAACAGACTGGTGATTGCCAGAGGCTGAAGGGTAAGTAATTTTTCACTTCAA
This sequence comes from Orcinus orca, assembly GCF_937001465.1. Classification (NCBI taxonomy): domain Eukaryota; kingdom Metazoa; phylum Chordata; class Mammalia; order Artiodactyla; family Delphinidae; genus Orcinus; species Orcinus orca. The sequence goes on from NC_064559.1 coordinate 120,627,133, forward strand.
CTTGAATAATTGTGGGAAGACAGTGTGACAGTAACAGTTTAAATGATACATCTAAATTACTGTCCTTTAGAGAACTGCAGGAGTAATTTAAATTACAAATGGGTGAAGGGGGTCAAGATACAAACTCTCAGTTATAAAGTAAATAAGTCATGGTGAAGTAATGTACAGGATGGTGACCATAGTTAATAATACTCTATTACATATTTGAAAGTTGCCAGAGAGTAAATCTTGAAAGTTCTCATCACAGGAAAGAAAATTTGGGGGGTTAACTATATAAGGCGACAAATGTTAACTAGACATCAATATTATGCTGATCGTTCCACAATGTATACAAATATTGAACTATTATTTTGTATATCTGAAACTAATATAATGTTATGTCAATTATACCTCAATAATAAATGAAATTATAAACATAAAAAAAGAGGTTCAGAGCAACCCGAGAGTACAAAATCTAGTTGAAGAAGTTAAAGATCAGAAATTATTGCCTATGCTCATGTGGGCAGACATTGAGAGAACTGAGACTAAGTCAGGTACATTCGATTTCAAAGCCTGAATTGTTTTCAAGGATACCTGATACTTCTTCGAAGAAACTGATAATGGATACAATATAACATACAATTTAGTTGCTATATTTGAAAAAAGACCAAGTAGGATTTAATCATCAGGTCTTATGAACTGTGCTAGTCTGATGAAAAATCGCTATTATCTTTTCCAAAGTTTCTGGGAAACAAATGTTTCCTAACTGAGGGAATAAGAGGAAAGATAATAAATTAGTTAATAACAAAGATTTTTAAAAATTGATTGATGATGCATATTTTGGTTCTTATTATTAATTTACTAACTGTTCTATATTAAAGGAGGAGAAAGAAAAATAAGTATAAGAGAAAACCTTATAGATATATCAGTTGAAAATCTGAGTGATGGATTGGAAGAGTGCACAGATTACTTTTATTTCAAGTTCCTATTGAGTTCCTACTACTTTTATTTCAAGTTCCAGTGAGAGCCAGACTGGTCCTTCTTAAGATTCCTAGTTTCTAAATTCTTTTTTATTCATAATTGTACTAGTATAAAATATGTTGCAGGCAAATAATATTTATTAAAGTGTTGAGTGTGGCAGTATGTGTGTGTGTTTCTATATATAGTTCTTTACATTTCAACAGAAACTAATACATCTACTGAGCATGAATAATTCACATGAAGATCATATGTCTATTTTCTTTGTTATTTGTCCAACAATTTACTTCCTTTTGGTGACACTAATAAGTCAACATGGAGACACCTTGGCATCTTAATTGTTCCTTTGAGAAAGGAAACCTTTCTAACTTAAAAGGACAATGTATTCATCTGGAATTCTTTTCATTTATTATTTAAATGCTCCCTAGAACAATTCATATATTCCTTTATTTGATAAAATATCAGGTTAAGAATAGCTGGGGAGTAATTTTTCACTTCAACTTGAATAACTGTGGCAAGACAGTGTGACAGTAGAAGTTTAAATGATATATCTAAATTACTGTCCTTTAGAGAACTGCAGGAGGAATTTAAATTACAAAACAGACAACAACCTAAATATTGTCAGCTAAGCAGAAGCCTCCCTCAGTTCATCTAAGTTCCTACTGAGAATTCTCTTATTATGTGTCTCATGCTAGTTTTCCAATGACAAACTATGATTTTAAGCTATACATTTTTCTTATGATTGCATTACTCTATAGGACCGTCAAAATAATGAAAAGGACAAATAAAGAATGCTATATGAAGCAAAAAAGAAGGTAGTTGAGTTTTTAAAAGAAAAATTCATGGTAATGCAGGAATAAGGTATGCACACAAGCAGAAAAAACATGAAATTACCTTTGTTAAATATTGCAGATTATGAAAAATACCATTCTTATATAGTGCGTTTATAGTGGCGTAGTACAACAGTAAAGAGAAGACAGTAAACCGTGAGATTTCCTCTGGCTCTATCTCCTATCATATCCCTTCTGTGGGTTATTTTTCCCTGTTGCATACATCCAGATTTACCCAGATCATTGAAGTCTTGGATCACACTCTACTTGAGATTGATATATTATTAACAAACTACTAAAAGAAACCCCTTAGAACACCAAGATAACAAATCAGGTGTCCTCAACTTGTACTTTGGACTTTTTTTTAATTTATTTTTTGGCTTAAGGTAAAACAACATAACAAGTACCATATAGAGAGGAATACAAACGTGAAGCGGAGGCTGCTTCAAAAGACTGATAGAAAACAGGCACTGATAAACATGCAAACAGTGCTATAATTTACCTGTAGACAAAGCTGTTAAACACACACACCAACAATAGCCACTAGCAGAAGTGGTGCCTAATTACTTTTTATAATCTTTATGATAGCTGTAATGTGAGTATCAGAGTAAGTTTATCCTAAGAACTGTCCTTTTAAGTCTCAGACTTGGCTATTTATCCCAGGTTGTCTTCCTCTGCTTAGCTTCATGACAATACATATCCATATGTACCATCATCTGACCACAGAATGCAGATGTGAGTAAAGCAGGCCCTAGCCAAAGGGCAAGCACTGGAATCAGCAAAAGTCAGTTGCAGGATAATAAACCAGGGTAAATGCTCATTGCAGATCCCTTACTATTTGGGGAGAGACAACATCTCAGGCAGCAAGCTTAGTAAACATCAAGACCAGAAAGTGTACAACTGCTGCCAAGAGCTTTAGAATTTTCCTTCTTATAAGGCTTGATGGACGTTATGGTCAATACCAGAAGTAATCATCTGAGTTACTCTCTACTTCCTCGAAGAAATCATGCTTATTCAAAATTATAAACCAAATCTTACATCATCCTAGATAATTTACATTTTTCAAAAATTTTAAGAACCTTTTTTTAGAGTAGTTTTAGGTTCACAGTAAAATTGAGAGGAAGGTACAGAGATTTGCACCTATACTGACACATCATTATCATCAGTCATAGTTTACATTAGGTTTCACTCTTGTTGTATTGATACTTTCTATAGGTTTGCATAACCATAGGGATAGCATGTATTCACCATCATAGTATCATCCAGAGTATTTCCACTGCCCTAAAAATCTTCTATGGTTCAGCTATTCATCCCTCTCTCTCCCTAACCCCTGGCAACCAATGATCTTTTTACTATCTACAGTTTTGCCTTTTACAGTATGTCATATAGAAAGAATATTATGATATAGATTATTTTAATGGAAAAAATATTTTCCTACACTTTGTCTTCATAATCCTATTCCTTTGCATCCCTCCTTAAAGCCAACCACTATCATGAATTTGGATGCATAAAGCCATTTAATATCTGTGTGTGTGTGTGTATGTGTATATATAGATAGATAGATATGTATATATATATGAATAACATATACAATATTTTAATTTTTAATTAAATTTCCAAAAACTATATTTTCTTGAAACTTGTTTTTCATGGGACAATATTAGCTTTGAAAACTATCTATAATGAATAAATATCTAAAAATTTAACCAGTCCCATACTAATGGATTCTTAGATTCCTTTTAAAGGTTTACAATTACCAAAAAACTGAAATGATTATCCTTATATGTTTCCTTATTTAAATCCACCAAATGTCTCTAGCATATATGTGTAATTTGAATCAGTATATGGAGATTTGCACAATTGCTAAGCAGCACTCCAAGGTGGTAAGGTGGTTTTACAAAAAATTTACCCTCCCACAAGCACTTCAAGAGTTCCTATTTTCAAAAGGTTTTTATTCTCCATATAGATTTCCTACCTTTTTCCTTTGCTCAATTTTTGACTGAGTTGTAGTTCCTCACATATTTTATTAGATTTTTTATTGTGGATGTTAATACCTTGCCTGTTATGTGGGCATATTGCTCATAATGTTTATTTTTGTCTTCTCTTTGTTTTTGATCACTCTCATCTTGCTATATGAATGTCTATTTTATCTGTTGTTTCCTAAAATCATCTTTTGATATTTTTGAGCCTTATTTTATTCCATTTCAATATTTTATTACTACCTTTTATTTACAAAAGGTTAATACAGCTATTATTTAATATCCTATGATTTAAAAACTGAACTCATTTTAAATATTTTTAAATTAATGGATTTAAAATTATAATTATAAAATTTCTTTTAATGTTCCACTTATGTTGTAATACACAAGTTTTTATATTATATAATGTCTCCCCCGTCATTCATTGATAACTATTTCAGCATCCAATGTAATTTTCTATTAATCCATGACGTATTTAGACTTTGCTTAATGGTTACTTTCTTATTATATGGCATTTTTAGTCAGAGAATATGTCTTTCAGATAGTGTGTCTTATTTTATAGTTTATTTCATTGATTCTGTAGATGCTCAATTTGTAATGATTTTTGGACAAAAGCTTCTAAAATATATTTTAAATTAATTGCATTTATTATATTGTTTAAATCTTCTGAATCCTTAGAAAAACTGACAGCTTTACTAATCAGTTTCTGATTAAATCCTTTTAAAATATATCACCACCTTTTTGTGGCTCTTTTAGTTTGTGCAATTTGGCTTATATATTTCATGTCTTTTTTTTTAGGTAAATACAAATTTATAATAAATTTATAAAAGATTTATAATATCTTTTTCATTGGCTGTCTTATTTTGTGGTACTCCTCTGCATCCCTATGAATTCCTTTCCACTTAAATGCTATGAGATTATGTTTATGGGATTGTTAGAGCAATTTTCATTGATCCAAGTTAATTCTTGCCAGTTCAGTAATTGTTCAATTTGTACTAATTTGAAAATGGCCCATTAGTTGAATGACCATTTCTCTAAACTTATTTTATGTTAACACGTTGGTTTTGGTTAACTAGTTTTCATTTTTTCTTCGTCATGCAATGTAAAAGAATGTTCAATCTATCTAGGTTGGCTTGCTACTGCTGCTAAAGATTCGGGGGCATAAAGAGAAAAGGATTGAAAAGCATGTGGCAAATTTAGGTATGGCAATGATACTAATCAAAAAATTTTTGATTATTTTTACAACATTCTTGTTCAACATATAGTTTTTTATAAGTAGACATGATCATAAGATTGTTTAATATTAACTATATTCTGGAAGATATTTTCATAAATGTATTTATAAATTTATATCTTTATGAGAATATTGTACCCCTCAATTCCATATCTCTCTCCTCTAGTCTTTTCCAGGTGTAGCACTAGAATTTTTATTTAGTTACCACTGTAGGCAAATGACTTTCAGTTATAATACTCTCTATGAAGGCAAAGGGAAACTGGTCAGTGAAACATAATATCTAAATGTAAAAAGCAGAATACCTGAATCAATAATTCACTGGATTGATTATCTAAAATTATCTATTTGGTGATTTGTGTGATTCTACCTGTCTTTGATTTTTAATTTTCCATATATATTTTTCAGTTATTTATCATTTAGCCTTTCCCCTTTAAGATTACAGAAATAATTTTTAATATGTGTATAAATTTGATATTTGACAAAACTGGGCATAATTAATGAGAAAGTGATAAATTATGTTATAGATAAGCCTGGTACATTTAGGAAAATATTAATTTTGATCACTGTATTACTACATTTACAAAAGTTTTCAATTAGATTAAACAAATGTTAAACATGTTAAATAATTTTAGTAAACTCTAAGAAAGTTCACGTAGTTGTTTGAGAACGTTAAGCAAGTTAGATAAATCTAGATATTAATTTGATCTAATTGACTAAAAATATTTTGAAAAATGTTGGTTAACCAAAGATACTAAAACAAAGTCAATAAATTCATAAATAATTAATAATATATGGACAAAACTCTATGAAGCACAGATGACAGCCACTGAACTAAAACTATAATATAGAAAGAGCTCTTAAAAGTGACCTAAAAGGCATGGAGGAAACAAATGCAAACTGCTAACTGAAAGAAGTGAATCTGAAAAGGCTACATACCATATGATTCCAGTTACAAAGCATTCTGGAAAAGGCAAAACTACAGAGATAGTAAAATGAACAGATTGCCTTGGTTTCAGAGCAGGCAGAGAAGGATGAATAGGTTAAGCAGAGGGGAATTTTAGAGTAGTGAAACTATTCTATATGATATTATAATGGTGGTAACATGTCATTATTTGTCAAGACTCATAGAGTGTAGAACACAAAGAGTAAACCCCTTAAAATGTTGGGATCAAATTTGACTCTTCCTTTTCCCTTGTCCATCTCACTAAAATGTTATCAAGTCCTTTAATGTCCAATTTTTTTTCTTTAGTTGATCATGCTTTCATTGTCAAATCAAGAATTCATTGCCAAATCGGAGATCATAAAGATTTACTATTTTTTCTAATAGTATTTAAGAATTTTAGCTCTTATGTTGATGCACTTTCAATTAATTACTGTATATGGAGTGATATAACTTCATTCTTTTGCATGTAGATATCCAGTTGTCCCAGCATCATATGTTGACAAGACTATTCTTTCTCCACTGAATAGGCTTGGTGACTCATCAATTAGTGATACATATTTGGGTTTAGTTCTGTACTGTCAAGTCCATTCAACTGGTCTACATGTCTATCTTTATACCAGTACAACACTGTTCTGATTATTTTAGCTTTGTTGTGAGTTTCGAAATCCGGAAGCATAATTCCTCCAATTTTTTAAATTCTTTTTCAATATTGTTTTAGCTATTGGAGGCCCACTGCAGCTCCATGTGAATTTGAGGATTGACTTCTCCATTTCTGCTAAAAGGCAATTGGGATGTATGTCAAGAAATGTGTCCTTGAATGTATAAGCTGTTGGTTTATAACAGATTATAGTATTCTCTTATGATCCTTTTAGTTTCTGTAAAATGGAGAGTAATATTCCTTTTTTCATATCCAATTTTAGTTACTTGGGTGTCTCTCTCTCTCTCTTCATTAGTGAGTTTGGCTAAACATCTGTTCATTTTAATAATGAAAAGAAATAAATTTTGGTTTCATTGATTCTATTGTTTTCTATTCTCTATTTCATTTATCTCTACTGCAATATTTATTATTTTCTTCCTTCTGATGACTTTATGTTGGTTCGCCCTTATATTTCTACCTCTTTAGGTATAAAGGCAGGTTGCTAATTTGAGATCTTTCTTCTCATTAATATAGATAATAAATATAAATAAGTATAAATATATATAAATAAATAATAATAAATATATAAAAGCTATAGATGTCCTTTTAGTAGTTTGCTGCAGCCCATAAGTTTTGGTATGATGTGTTTTCATTTTTATTCATTTCAAAGTATATTATAGTTTCCTTAGTGATTCTTCTTTGACCTATTGAGAGTATGCTGTTTAATTTCCACATATTTGTAAATATTCCAGTTTCCTTTCTTTTATTTCTTTCTAGGTTTATTCCATTGCAGTCAAGACATGGAACTTTCTATTACTTCAATCTTTTTAAGTTTATTGAAAATTATTTGATGGCCTAAAATTTGCTTTATTCTGGAAGATGTTCCATGTGTAGTTGACAAGAATGTGTAATCGATTGTTACGTGGAGTGTTTCTGTATATTATTACGGCTAGTTGTTTTTAGAGTATTGTTCAAGTTCTCTATTTCCTTATTGATCTTCACTCAAGATGCTTTATCCATTATTGATGGTGGGGTTTAAAGTCTCCAACTATTATTGAGAAGTGTCTATTTTTCCCTTCAATTCTGTGAATTTTTACTTCAAATATTTTGAGGCTTTACTGTTAGATGTATGTTTATGCTTGATATCCCTTCTTGATGAACTGACTCTGTCATCAATATAAAATGTACCTCTTTACCTCTTCTAAATTTTTTGTCTTAAAATTGATATTTTCTGAGAGTAGTAAAGCCATCCTGGTTCATTTTTGGTTACTATTTGTATGAAATATCTATTTCCATTCTTTCACTTTTATCCTCTTTGTATCTTTTGGTTGAATGTTAGTCTCTTGCAAGCATCACTTGGTCGGATCATGGTTGTTGTTTTCTTCCATTCTTACAATATCTGTAAATTAATTGGTAAGTTTAATCTGTTTATATTTAAAGTAATTACTAATAATGGAGTAATTGTTTCTGCCATTTATTATTGTTACGTATTTTTATTCTTCAATTTTTCCAATATTACCTTCTTTTGAAGTTTTAAAAATTTTTTCCAGTGTACCATTTTAATCACTTCTTCATTGCCTTTACTTTATATTTTCTGAGTTATTTTCTTAGTGGTTACCATGAAGATTACAGTTCACATTTTAACTTTATAACAACTTATTTTGAATTGATACCAAAGTATCTTTAATAGAATACATTAATGCTGCTCTTATCCAACTCTGCTACCACCTTTATGTTGTTAGTTGTTATTTGTCACAAATTCTACCACTCTATTTTTGTGCAGTAACATAGTTATTGTTGTATGCACTTGCTTTAAAACAATATAGGAAACAAGAAAGAGGAGTTACATATCAAAAATAAAATATACTAGTGTTTATATTTACTTAAGTAGTTATCTATACCAATAATCTTTATTTTCTTTTCTTAAAAAAACCTTTATAATTTTAGAGCAGTTTTAGGTCCACAGCAAAATGAAGAGGAAGGTACAGAGATTTCCCATTACCTCCTACCCCCACACATGCAGAGACTCTGTCGTAGCAACATACTGCAACAGAGCAGTACACTGTTACAACAGATGAACCTACATTGACACATCATAAACCTAAATTCTATAGTTTACATTAGGGTTCACTCTTGTTGTAAATTCTGTGGGTTTGGACAAATGTATAATGCAATGAATCCATCATTATAGTATCATACGGTGTATTTTCACTGCCATAAAAATCTTCTGTGCTCTATTATTCGTCCCCTAATGCCCACCCCCGATCTTTCTACTGTCTCTGTAGTTTTGCCTTTTCCATACTGTCATATACTTGGAATCATGTATTATGAAAGCCTTTACAGATTGGCTTTTTAAACATACTATTATGCATTTAAGGTTCCTTCATTCATGTCTTTTGATAGATTGCTAGCACATTTTGTTTTACTGAGAAATAATATTCCACTGTCTGGATGTGCTGCAGTTTATTGATGCATTTACCTACTGAAGGACACCTTTAGCTGCTTTCAAGTTTTGGCAACTATAAATAACGCTGCTATAAACATCCACATGCAGGTTTCTGTGTGGACATACGTTTTCAATTCCTTTGGATAAAAATATCAAGGGGAACAAATTCTGGATTATCTGGTAAAATACGTTTAATTTTGTAAGAAACTGTCAAACTGTCTTCCAAAGTGACTATACCATTTTGCATTCTACCAGCAATGAAGAAGAGATCCTGTTGCTCCATATACTTGCCATCATTTTGTGATATTGGTGTTCTAGATTTTGGCCATTTTGGCCATTCTACTAGGTTGGTAGTGGTATCTCATTTTAATTTGCGTTTCCCTGATGACATATGATGTGGAGCATCTTTTCATATGCTTACTTGCCATCTGTACATCTTTTTTGGTGAGAAGTCTGTTAAGGTCTTTGGTCCATTTCTTAACTAGGTTTTCTTATTGGTAAGTTTTAAGAGTTCTTTGTATATTTTGGATAAGTCCTTTATCAGATGAATCTTTCACAAATATTTTCTCTCAGTCTGTGGCTTGTCTTCTCATTCTCTTAACTCTCTTCAGGCAGTTCTTACCAGCTCAATAGTTGTTTTGGTGAAGGAACTGATTCCTGGAGCTTCCTATTCTGTTTTCTATCATGTTGTCTCTCCATACTATCGTTTTTTTTCCTTTGGATAACTCATTTTCTTAATGACCTATACCATTCTCATTGTTCTAGTTGTTGTATTAATTATTTTTAATAGTATTAAGTTTGAAAGGGAAAAGAGACCCTTTTCTATTTCAGTATCCAATTATCTTACAGAAGCACTTGCTATCTTAACTGTAAAATACTCTGCAGCTACTTTTACTTTCCTTTTATCACTGTTCGCATTGCCCTTTGAAACCTATGAAAAAAGTATACATTTTCATGGCCAGGTAACTCTGGGTCTTAGTTGGAAAAAAAAAATATTGAAGTCAAAAGAAACAGAATATTTTTTATTTTCAGAACTACTCCTGGTCACAGATCTTAGATAATTTACACTTCTTCAAGACCTGAACAAACTCTCCAGCTACTCTTGGATTTCTGTTTCTAATTTCAAAGCCTGTTCCTAACTGAAAAGAAGAGATTTAGACTTAAAGATTCCCACTGGTGAGGACTGGCCTCTGTTTTGTTCCTTAAAACTTCTCTTCCCAATCATATGGGTTATATGTACACTGCACTTGGTTATATGTATCTATGCTCTTAATATCACAGAATGTTAGTAACAAAATATTTTAGATTTACAAAGTCAATGGTTTTTAAATTTTATTAAAGCAATAAATTTTTTTCACACAGAATTTACAAGTACATGTTTATGTGTAAGTTTATGTGTGTGTGTGAAAGTGTGTGTGAAAGTGTGTGTGAATGTGTGTGTGTGTGTGTGTGTGTGTGTGTGTGTAAAAACAGGGCTTTTCAAAGGACAAAAGACCCCACCCACTCACTTTCCTTACCCACTTAGCCCCTTCAAGAAATTCTTAAAACACCTTTGTGTAAACATCTGACAAGCCTCGGCATAATTGCAACTACTTATGTAATCTTATCTACTTGGACAGTTTAAGAAACTAACATACAAAAAGTGGTGATTTATTCAAGATCCCCAATGCACTAATGAACAGTGAATATATTCTAGGTATATTGACCATTTTCGTTTTGTTGTTCTTGTTGTCATAACTCTTGGTTGGGCTGATTAACTGAAATCTACATTGGGACACAAAGCTCAGTAATTTGAAATGATGGGAGAAGTGCTTTATTTATGATTTTATGTACATATGAAACAGTAGATCAAAATATTAGCTTCAGTCAAAGTTTTGTGGACTGCAGATAACAGAATTCAAGCTAATGTAAGGAAGGAAAGCATATACTGAAATATCTTGTATAATTCAAGTACAGTAGAGTCTCATAAATGGCAGGAACTAGAAAATCATCAGAAATCCAGAACTCAGGCTATTCTCTCTTAATGCATTTTATTTTTGCTTCTCTTCTATGATTGCCTAATTATTTTCCCCCAGCATCCATTATTTAATTCTCCTTGCACACAGGAAAAACATAAGGAGGCCACAGCATCTGGTGGCAGCCCCACTAGATTTTATCCTTTGCTCCTGCAATTTGTCCCACACCAGTTCCAAATATCTAAATGAAAGAATCTGCTTGAACTGGTTCAGATGAAGTAAATCCTCCTGGCCCATTAACTTCAGCTAGGGAGTTTGCTATAAGGTTTAAATAAGACAGTTCATTGAAAATTCAGTTTACAGTCTGGTAAAAAGTAAACACTGGCAAAAGGCAATAAATAGGCAGAGCATAGGCTTTTTAGTGCAGTGAAAATACTCTGTATGAAATTATATTGATGTATATATGTCATTATACATTTGTTAAAACTTACAGAATATACAACACCAAGAGTGAATTCTAAGGTAAACTATGGACTTTGAGTGATTATGATGTGTCAATGTAGATGCATCCCTCATAAAAATGTACCATCTCGCGAGTGCTTTTGATAACTGGGAGGCTATGCATGCATAGGGACAGGGGTTACAGAGGAAATCTCTGTGCCTTCCTCTCAGCTTTGTTATAAGCCTAAAACAGCTCTAAAATAATCTTTTAAATATAATTAAAAATAAAGTAAACAATAAATCTTCATAATTATCTTCACTGTCACCATAATATGCACACTGATGGTGAAGGACAATTCTTCTAACTCTAACTTATGTGTGTATTCTAAGGTAATATGCAAACCAAGTATTATAAACCGTTTGAGAAACAGGAAAATCTAAAAGGTAATACTCCAATGGAATACTCCAAAAAGCGAACCTTGTAAAACATGTTCAGAAAAAAATATCAATAATGATCAAATATAAACGATCTCAGTTTATCAAATTGATACCAGTTACCGCTAGGATAGCATATAATCAATAATGAGTTCAGTCTCAACTTTTTTTTTTCTCACTGTCTGACTTTTGAATTCTGAATCATTACAGTCTTTGGAAAAGCTTTAGCAGAAGTATTTGTACTTAACACAGAGATCTGCATATCCTAAGTGTCATAGGCAATGTGCTATTTAAAAGTTGAAGGAGTGCTAATTATTGGGGATGTTCACATGGCTGATACTGAATGTGAGAGCCAGTGCTACTGCTCAACAAACCACTGAGACAGTCTGAACAGTTTTGAAGGATAAAATTGGAGGACTCAGAGCATTTGCAGCCTAAGGCTATGGCATGAAGCAGCCACAACATTACCTTGCCTAGAAACCACAAAACAATTTAAAGTATCCTTGTGGGAGTAAGGAAAAAAGTGCCTAGAAGTGTTTGATTTTTAATATTTCTGAGTACACAAAGGATAAAAAGTATTGAAATGCAGCATTACCATATCTGAATCAGTTTAGTGTCTGTATTACAAAACCCCTTTGGGTTTTTATAAGAGAAACAGTAGTGGAAATATCAAGGGAAAAGAACATCACTTTTTTCACATATATTCTGAGATTTTACAACTGAATATGTTTCTTCATTTTTAATTCAGAGACACATAGATATAGGGACAAAGACTATCTAATGCCTTGCTTTCAAATTTAATGGCATATTTAATAAAATCACATCCAGTTAAACAGGCTATGAAGCCTTGCTCCTCTGCATTACATTAATATATCTCATTAATCCTTAGGGCTCAGTTAGACTTTCTTAGTATTTGTGGCTTCAGTCTTTTCAGTGAGTTGCTGGAGCCATAGGCTCTGTCACCCAGGAAGCTTTGCTAAAATGATTGCAGCTTAATAGCCCTCACATTGGAGTTGTTTACTGCCAGTAGTTGAAATTAACTGTGGTGCCTATTAGCCCAAGAGAAACAAAATTTTTAAATTAGAGCCTCAGCACTTTTCATTTCTCATGGTACCCTTACATCAAATGTATTCACAAAGAGGTGTGTAGAGGTATTGAACAAATCAAATCACAGTCAAGTTTTAATGGGATACTACTGCTGTCTCCTTTCTGTAACTAAGACATCAACAACAGCAAAAAAGAACATTAAATCCCAACCTTCCTTATGTTAATATTCAAATCTGTGTGCAATTTTGATCTTAAAGAGGCAGAAAAAAAATTTTTAACTGAGAAAATAATGCTGGCACTTGAATGAGAAATACATTATGCAAGATTTCATGGTGGGGACAGGGTAGTTCTAGTTCCCCATGTTTGCTACAGAAAAAAAAAATTTGATGTGGGTCCAAGAGGCCAATTTTATTTTCCTACAGCAAGACATGCCAAAATATCTCAAGCAGATATTGTCCCATTAACTAAATCCTTACTATTTGCTCGAAAATATGCTACATGTTTTACCTACCTTATCTCAGTTAACTCTAATTCAACACTGTGGAGTAGGTACTATTACCCCACTTCATAGAGAAAAACTAAGGCGCAGAGAAGTTAAATAAGTTGTTCAAAGTCAGATAGCCAATGAATGATGAAGCTATGACGTAAACCTAACTCTGACTTTAAAGCCACAGATCATGTTTTTTTTTTTTTTTTTTTTTTGGTCAAACTATTTTATATCAAATTTTTCTATCAAAATAACCATGTTTTGAAAACTCAATGAATTTAGTCTATTTAAAGAATTCTAAAACCATCACTACATTTTACCAAGATCAAATTTTAAAACATTCGCATATCCTAAAAAGAAAATTTGTGCCCACCCCTCTCCCTAGGTAACTATTACTCTATGTTTCTATCTCTGTAGATTTGTCTTTTCTGGTTAGTTCATATAAGTGAAATCATATAATATGTATTCTTTTATGTCTGACTTCTTTCACTGAGAACAGTGCCTTAAAATTTTTTAAAGGTTAATTTATTTTTATTATTATCTGTTTAAATATTCTCAAAAACTGATATTCAAGAATTTTGAGTTAAAAAACCATTAGCGCCACAATCCTTTATATATGCAGTTTCATCTATCTGGGGATTTAAAATAATGTATAGCATTATAATTTAAAGATAGTGTTTACTTATTTTTTCTAATTATGTGCTTATATATACTCAAATTTAGTTGGGATGCACTTAATTGAAGTGTAGTAGAGAATAATGTACTCTAAGAATATGAGAATTAACAGAATGAGCAGAAATTAGATAAAACAATGCATAAGAAGGTCCATTGTATTCTAAAATTCCATATTTTCTCCAAAGACTCTTGTTTTGTTATCAAACTCTTAAAGTTATAAAATCTAGAAAGATGTATTTGAATAATAACAGCGTTTATAAATATTACATTAATTTACTTGAAATGTAGGCGGGTGGGACTAGAAAAAATGTAGGTAAGTAATGCAGAAAATTGACATTTATAGTCATGTAATCAGAATAAAGATGCAACTGTTTTAGTTAAAAAATATTGGTCAATTATTCTTCATTAAAAATTATGTGTAAAATCCACTGGTTGCTTTTAATTCTCAACTCAACAAAACTTCAATTATATAGAGGTTGTATTTCTGATAACTATAGTTAAAAAATAATCACTATTAAATATAAAAGGATAGAAAAAAATTACTGACCAATAACTATAAATACATTCCAATGGAAAACAAATACATAAAAGAAAATTAAAAAGACATATCCAGGGGCTTCCCTGGTGGCGCAGTGGTTGAGAGTCCGCCTGCCGATGCAAGGGACACGGGTTTGTGCCCCGGTCTGGGAAGATCCCACGTGCCGCGGAGAGGCTGGGCCTGTGAGCCATGGCCGCTGAGCCTGCGCGTCTGGAGCCTGTGCTCCGCAACGGGAGAGGCCACAACAGTGAGAGGCCCGCGTACCACAAAAAAAAAAAAAAAAAATTTCCATTTTCAAAATCAAGAAAAACACTTCCACCAAAACCAGAAAGGAATACAAATAAGTTGAAATGAAACTTAAAGCTGTTGAGCTGATGGCCCAAAAGCAAACAGAGGTAGCCAAGAACTAGATGCCTTAATAAAAGGAATAAGAAATGTTTAACATGTCATGCAGGCTCACTGCAATGAATTGGGATAGGACTTCTTACCTATGAAATGAGGCTGAACAAAGCTGTGACCACTGCCTGGGATTAAGGCTAAAACTTAGGGAGGGTACGATAACACAGACACAGCCTCAAAACCAGGACCTCAAATATTATTCAGGTACCCTGAATCTTTAGGCATTCTGTGGTGTTAAGTAGATTCAACTGTAAAACAATATGGAAAGGTACATCTTATTCTGCAGGAGGGTGTGAGTATTAAATGAGATAAAATAGTTTTGACTTTGCACAAAAGAGGTTTTCGATATACCTGTGATTATTGTCAGGCACTCAGCTGAGCTGGAAGAGCCGAGCTGCTAGGTATCAGAGCGACCAATTAAAGCAACAAGCCAAAAATTAGAGTTAAGCCTTTAATCACTAACTGCAATTGGTATAAGCAAGAGTCTAAAACCAAAGGAAGTGCCGCCTCAACCTGTGCCATTTTCCCCCATGGAACTCAACACCTATAACATCAGGAGAATCAGCATAGAAGTGGAAGCAGGAAAGTTCCCATATAGTCCACACTAAGTTTCCCTTATTATTTTTTCTGGCATTATTGAGGTTAATTAACAAATAAAATTGTATACATTTACCATGTATATGTGATAATTGGATATACCATGTATGCATTGTGAAATGATTACCACAAATAAGTCAATTAATATATCCATTACCACACGTAGTTTCTTTTTTTTTTTTTTCTGGTGAATATGCTTAAGATCTACTTTCTTAAAGACAAATACCGTATGCTAACACATATATATGGAATTTAAGAAAAAAAAAAAATGTCATGAAGAACCCAGGGGTAAGACAGGAATAAAGACACAGACCTACTGGAGAACGGACTTGAGGATATGGGGAGGGGGAAGGGTGAGGTGTGACAAAGCGACAGTGAGGCATGGACATATATACACTACCAAAGGTAAGGTAGATAGCTAGTGGGAAGCAGCCGCATAGCACAGGGAGATCAGCTCTGTGCTTTGTGACCGCCTGGAGGGGTGGGATAGGGAGGGTGGGAGGGAGGGAGACGCAAGAGGGAAGAGATATGGGAACATATGTATATGTATAACTGATTCACTTTGTTGTAGAGCAGAAACTGACACACCATTGTAAAGCAATTGTACCCCAATAAAGATGTTAAAAAAAAAAGAAAAAGATTTTAGCACTATTAAAAAAAAAAAGGATCTACTCTCAGCAAATTTCAAGTATACAATCCAGTATTATTAACTACCATCACCTTGCTGTACATACTGAGGTTTTTGACTAGAGTGTGTCTGCGCCACACTTTAGTAGATATAATTCTAACTTCACCAGGAATTCTGCTACTATTTATTTAATCATCCCAAACACATTTGAGAAAAAGAATTATGTGGGTTTTTATTCTTTTTTCAGTTCCCTGTGCAGTAAAACTGAAATGATACAGCTGAAATTCAGCTCTAGAGCCATCTTCCTCTATATGTTTTAACAAATATAAGTTTCTTCCTATGTGGAAACAGTCTGTGTGCTACATACTAGCTTTTTGTATAATTGCCAAGTCTCTTTCCTCTTTTACACAGGATATTGTATTAATACTTGCAACTACAACCAGAGCAGAGAATGAGAAGAGCATGCAGAATTATATGATAACAGCAGTGAATGCCAGTGCAAAGTCGTTCCCTGGAGAGATTCATAATGGGCACCAAGACCAGCAAAACGAAGGAGCTCATTCATTCATTTATGCATTCGTGACTATTTATTAGATGTATACTGCGCATCATCCTGAGAGTTAGAAAACTGTGAAGAGTGACTAAGCCTGAGATTATTCCAGATGCTCTTCAAAATATTTAAAGCAGTACGTGTCTCCCTAAATGCTCTTTTCTAGTCTTCAGGAATGTAGTACCATTTTTTCTACACAATTAACTTGTAAAGAAAAGATGTTATATTTCATTTTCAAAATTAGGGAGAAGAGAGATTATGAGAGGTGTCATGCCTAGATAAATAAACACTGCATGTGTTTTGGCATAAATAAGGACCATTAAAAGAGAAAATGGCTTGCTACAGAATCCTCAGTGTTGCAATTCCATAAAACGAGATTTTCCTTGTTTCCTTAAAATAACGTATAAGACTGTGGATGCTATTTATGTGAGCCGTTTCAGAAAGAAACACGTACATTGTTTATTTAAAATATATGTCATCTTCCTTGTATACTGGTAGAGAAAAATGTTCATAGTCAATGAAATGTTTTATAATTTTCTCTACAGAGAAGAAAGGTTAAAGAAAGCCCCCCCCAAACAACCCCTAAAGCATTTATGCAGATTTTTAATAATACACTTTAAGTTTGAGGAACCTGAATACTGGTTAAAAATCTATGTGTGGTTTTCTAGGCCTGACCATAGACTACCACAAAGACTTTCCCTGACGGGCTTCATGGGGAAAAGCTGCACATCCCAATGTCAGATGTGGTGCACAGCGAGTGGATTAGAGTCTCACGAGACTTGCAATCAAGGATTCAGGGCCCTCTGTGTATTTGTACATACAGTCGTCCCTTAGTTGGCCCTGCGAGCCTGCGCAGGTTCCGCCTGCACCCTGTACACATAACCTGCATTTTTAGCCTAGGCACTTTAATTCCTAGGTCTATTTATTGGGGCCTCCACAGGCACCTTTATGAGGTGGGGGAGGAGGGGGAAGTGTTGAAGATACATTTCTTCCCTTCTCTGACTTAGTACTCAGTCAGTTTTCCCCTCCTAGCCTCTAGAGTCTCCTTACCCATGCCCCAGGGTCCATAAAACTACAGGAGTCATGGTTCAGAGTTCCCTGGATAGTGAGGTGCTAATGCACCTGCCCCTCACCTGGGGAACCTCCTGTGTTCTTGGGCAGGGGGTAATGATCAGATCTAGTAGGCACAAACTCTGGTTTTAGCATCTTGCATATACCATCTAGTAAGTTATTAAAGGTTTGATAGTTACTTTCATTTGGGGTTTGTTGCTTTGATCAGCTACTTGAATACCTGAGAATTTAGCTCTTTCCAGCTCAGCTGAGCTCCTGACAAAGTTATACATGTTTTCTTCAGAGGTTTTAAAAAGTCCTTGTAAGTAAATATGTCAGTCACTCAGCTAAATTTCTTCATTGAGCAGGTATTTATGGAGCACACCCTGAAGCCTGCACCCTGCTAAGAGCTGGATCACAAAACAGAAGAAGCCAATGTGCCTACTCTTGGGAAAGTGGAGAAGAGGCTTTGCAAAGAGAGGACTATAAGCCCTGGAGACTTTTCCAAGAACACAGAACAAAGAAAAAATCTCAGCAGTACAGTAAAGGCAACACAGTGCTATTCCAAAATTGGGATTGTCATACTTAAGCCATGGAATATTTTAGTCCTACATGAAACAGGTACTGGCATACATGGGTAAAAATGTGAGGCGCAGACTTCCCCCACCATCTGCACAAACGCAGATCACACTATCTCCATGGATTGCCTGCCTTGTGACCTGAAATGCTTCTATAAAGATATTAATTCCTTCCATGAATACACACCTTCCTCACTGTGATTATTTTGGTGAGGTTGGTCTTACGTAAATGAGTGTGACTGGCCTTCATTTTATTTAACATGCAGACATGTTTAATTACATGAATCTTAGTTAAGATAAGGAATTAAAATTATATTCTCGTGAGAAGACGGTATCAGGAAATAAGGCTGATTGCAGAAGGCTAGCTTGGATGGAGCCGTCTTCGAAGAAGAAGGGCAAGGGAGCTAAAACTTGGCCACTGGCATCTGGAGACTAGTCAGGAAGCAACAGGAAAAGCATGGGAGGCATACATGGGGAAGAGAGAGAAACCAAAGGGAATTCATTACCGCACAATTTTAAGAGTCCCCACATTGTTTGCAGCAAATAAAATGGAGGCAAAATGTCAGTTACCATGGGGCTGAAGTCTAAAAGAACCACAGTGTTCTCACAGGAGTTCAACTATTCAATGTCAAGCTTGCTCTAGTAATTACCTACATTTATATTTGACACATGAATATATATATATATATACACACACACACACACATAAATATTTATGAGTAGCCATAAGGCTTACAGTAAGATCCACCCAAAATAGCAATATTACACTGGTGCCTTATTTTCCTTACTTATAAGGCAAACTCTCTAATTGATGAGTCATAACCTGCTAGAATTCTTAGACTATTATGATCCAAGAAAGTTTTCTGGAGTTATGTGTTTGGGTGCTTACACTGCCAACATTCACAACTCCTATTACAGCTAGTATATCCCAGCTCTCCCAGACACCCTGTCAAAATAATGAGATGGTGAAAATGCAAAGTGTACATCTCAATGTTCAAGACCCAGATCTGACACTTGAGCTTTGCATGTGTCACAGACAGAATATGTCTATAGAATGATTTTGATTTGACAGAAATCTTCTACCTGCTTACCCATCACAACTGTAAAAGTACAAGTCCACTCTAATGATATATTTAAAACTTCTAGGTCAAATAATACAATTTGGGATTATTCTAATATGTACTCTAAGTGAATGTCCACAGTTTACCTACTGGCCAATGTACATTTAAATAATAGTAAGGTGGAGAGGCAAATTTCCAGCCATTACTGCAAGTTTTGGGATGTATTACAAATTGTAATGGTAGAGGACAAATGAATTCTACTACCTCAAATTTCTTATTTTCAAGAAATACATTTCCATATAATCCAAAAATATTCACATTAATACAGCTAGTTAGTTATTTTTATATCAGAGTGCATACATTTCTTTTAATAAACAGTCAAATTTTTGTTTCTTTACTCCTTTCCTAAAAAGTCTTAAAGAACTGTGTAGTCCAATGTTCATTGCAGCTATTTGCAATACCCAGGACATGGAACCAACCTAAATATCCATCAACAGATGAATGGATAAAGAAGATGTGGCACATACATACAATGGAATATTACTCAGCCATAAAAAGAAATGAAATTGAGTTATTTGTAGTGAGGTGGAGAGATCTACAGTCTGTCATACAGAGTGAACTAAGTCAGAAAGAGAAAAACAAATACCGTATGCTAACGCATATATATGGAATCTAAAACAAAAAACTGTGTAGTCTACACTGCTTCCCTTCTTGTGTAGGAATTTAAAATGCCCTTCATGTTGGTCTTCATTCCTGAATCTGTCCTAAACCCCTTCTATTTCTTTCATAATTTTCTGCCATCAAATTATTTCACTCCCTACATCTTTATGACCTATGAAAGTATTTACCTAAAAACCCCAAATCTTTTCCAGTAGATCTTTCAAAATTGGTTTAAGTCTTCCCAAATTTCTTGAGTCAGAAATATGTCTATTGTGGGTCTACATTTGCTCATACTCTTTCAAAACTTTCCCTTTAAATTCTGGATTATATTCCTAGCACTTTGACTGCTTTCTTGGCAGTTACCTTGTAATATTCAACATTTTAAAAGACTTCTTACACTTTTTAATATTTATTTAATAACATCACAGCACATGATATTTAATATGATATTTAATAACATCACAGCACATGCCAGTCTTTTGATGATTATATTTATTTTACCCTTCATATTCTTCTCTACTCTCTGCTGAAATGCCAGTCTTTTAAGAAAATTCCCCTTTATTTACTAGTAGTAAAGGATTAGGTCATTGTTACCACTACAACTCTGACCACTGAAATGATCCAGCATATGTGCATTGTGTACTGTGCATTGTCCTTTAGTAAAAAAATATATATATATATCTAATCATGGGGCATTTATGCTACTTCCAGGTCTTTCCAAATGATCTTCTCATTCATCTATTCTAATAACTGGAACAGGTTTCTGCCTATTATTTCTTCCATGCCCTGCTACTCTGGCTCACCAGCTATATCTGAAACCAAATTGTTTATATTAGTTCCTTTAGGCTACCAACCTTGGTATTCTCACTTAATCTTTGGATTGTCTATTTCCTCAAGTTCTGGCTTACACTCAGATCCAGGCAAGTCAGTCTTCTTCTAAAGACTTGGTTCCAGAGACCAAGAAAGTAAGGCATTTTTTGACACTGACTGAACTCTGGAAAAATGGTATTTATCTAGTCTAAATGATGGCCACAAAATCTGTACATCTGCTTTACTATTTACTAATATGAGGCCTCAGAGGAGTTCCGCAATATGTCTCATGAGAATTCGGCTGCTAATCTTACTGTGGTTTGCTACACATAATGAATTGTTTTGCTCTTCTTGCTTTCAAGATTTTCTCTTTGTCTTTGGCTCTCAACAGTTTGTGCTGTCTAGTTGTGAATCTCTTATGTTTATTCTCTGTGGTGTTTGTTGACCTTCTTAGATGTGTAGATTAATGTTTTCTTTGAATTTAGAAAGTTTTCAGTCCTTACGTCTTGAAATATTTTTCAGTACCTCTCTTTCTCTCTTCTCTGGTCTATCCATTATGTGTGCTTTGCCATGTGGACAACAGTTCTCTGAGAAACTATCTTAAATTTTACTGTTCTTCAGATTGGATAATCTCTTTTGACCTGTTTTCAAGTTTACCAATTGTTCCTTCTGCCACCTGTAATGTGCTGGTGAGCACCTATAGTCAATATTTTTTTTAATAAATTTATTTATTATTTATTTTGGGCCACATTGGGTCTTTGTTGCTGCGTACAGCTTTCTCTAGTTGTGGTGAGCGGGGGCTACTCTTTGTTGTGGTGCACAGGCTTCTCATTGTGGTGGCTTCTCTTGTTGCAGAGCTCAGGCTCTAGGTGCGCAGGCTTCAGTAGTTGTGGCTTGCGGGCTCTAGAGCACAGCCTCAGTAGTTGTGGCATACGGGCTTAGTTGCTCTGTGGCATGTGGATTTTCCCGGACCAGGGCTTGAACCCGTGTCCTCTGCATTGGCAGGCAGATTCTTAACCACTGCACCACCAGGGAAGCCCCATAGTCAATTTTTTATTTTAGTTATTGAACTTTCAATTTTAGAATTTTCATTTTTTAATATAATTCTTTTATCTTTTGCTGATATTATTAATTTTTTGACTCAATGCATAAAACTTTCCTTTAAATATTAAATATGGTTTCTTTGAATATATCTATGATACTTTGTATTATATGAGTGCTATAGTACTCATATTTTGAGAACATATTTATAATAGGTGCTTTTATTTTCTTTTAAGTCCAACATCTGGGCTCCCTCTGGATAGTTTCTCCAAAGAAAAAGAAGATAGAAAAACACAAATGTTTAGCAAAAAGAGTGATTGTAGAGATGACTAAATGAGCATAAAGTCACCTATGCTGAGAAACAGGAGTAGTGTATTTGTGGAAAACTTTTTAAAAAAGATTTTAGTGATTTTCTTCTCAGCACATTTTATGTATTCAGTCTTTTTTTGTGTACCATTAAAAGAAAGAATCAGAAGAAATAGAAAACATCTCTTATAATCTTAAATCTTCCTCACAAAACTGTTCCTATGACTTCCTCTACTCTTTTGTGAATAATGCTATATGAATTATTTTGTGAATAATGCTATGATCAAAGATTACATTAATTTATATATATATATATAAATATTTATATATAAATAAATATATATATATATCTCCACATTTTTCAGATACCTTATTTTGGATTGAGCATAATTGGAAATAAGAAACAAACTGAATTGAGCATAATTGGAAATAAGAAACAAACTGGAAATAATTGGAAATAAGAAACAAACAAATAAAAACAAACTGATTGAGCATAATTGGAAATAAGAAACAAACTGAAAAAGTATAAAATGTATAATTGTAGATATATGAAATCTTTATATATAACAAATAATTAAATACAAGATCTTTTTTTTTGGAATTTACCTTATCTGACACCTTCTCCATAACAATTCAGGAAGTCAGCATTTTTCAATTGTGTTTCATCATGTGCTGATGAGAAGCTTTACATTCCATTCTCTGGTCCAGTGTACACCTTCAAGAACAAAGTTAGAATCATTTCTCCCCATCAAGGCCAAAGTTTTTATTTGTACCTCAGTTCATCTATTCTTTATGGTAAGTATTCTTCTATGAATTTCTTCATCAATTAATTTCTGACTGGCTAGCCCTATAATTTTTCTTTCTAAACACTGCATCCACGCAGTTGATATCTCATATTCAAATTAAAATGCCCCACCACATAAGTCTTATTATATTTTCATATTTTACAAAGTTTCTTTAACCTCAATTTGTAGGTTAAGAGTATGATTGTTTACTACTTGAATTTAAAACTGTGACCATTTTTGATGTAGCCTTTTTCAATATCTGTAAATTGAGCTATAAGAGGAGAGAGTAGAGAATATGGGATAAGTTTATGAGCACTGTGGAACTCACAATGTGTACTTAATATATTTGTACATTAAATTTAATTTTAAAAAGTAACCTTAATTCTGCTACTAATAGTTTGTATATTTCTTTCTGAGAATTATTTTCATCAATGCGTGTGTGTGTGTGTGTGTGTGTATATATATATGCATATGTATATATGCATTTATGTGAATATAATAAAATAGAAGCAGACTCAGAGAGAACAAACTAGTGGTTACCAGTGGGAGGGTGGGGAAGGGTAATATAGGGCAGGGAAGTGGGAAGTACAAACTATTGAGTGTAAGGCTCAAGGATGTATTGTACAACACAGGGAATGTAGCCAATATTTTGTAGTAACTGTAAATGGAAAGTAACCTTTAAATATTGTATGAATGTTTTTTTAATTCTATATTGTTTGCTATTTTGTTTCCTCCAGAATTTTCATTCTCATAAATAACAGTCTGATGATCAGCCTTGAAAACAAACCTTAGCTTGTATGTCTGATTATTTCTAGCATTACTTCTAGGGCAAAGTCTTGACCAGGTAGTTAAAATGAATTGTTTGAGAGTTAAATAAAGGCTTCTAATACATAATTCAAATTTGGTCAGGTAATACTTCATACTACCAGCAAAATATTATGTGGGGACTCATCCTCTCCTGTTTTTCCAAGATATTTGGTTTTTACATAATAAAAAATAAAAAATAAAAAAATATATTTTTACATTAAAAAATAAAAACAATAAAAGAGCTCTACATTCTTCACAATCGCATTAATTCTTGGTTTCTCAAATCAAATCTGTATTCTCAATAAAAAGCATGAGCCCAAGAGGTGAAAAGTAAAAAATTAAAGCTCAGATTATTAATACTGCTTTTCAAAAAGGCATTTAAAATTCTCTGCTATTTGCGTTTATATTAAGAAACATCCTTCTTATATGTCAGTGAGCATGCTTTCCAAATGCATTTATTTAAGCATTCTTATTAATATTTCTGGCCTTATTTTAATAAAACCTATCTAATCAAGATATTTTATACTTAATCTAAATACTGTAGATAAATCAGAATATATTAATCATTTACATGCAATCAGATATTAGAAAATTTAGAGCTACATAACTGTTGATTTATTGAGACCTGTCAGCCACCAAAAGTAGCAAGTAATGAGATGAGTACAAATAATTTATGCTGGGTAAATTCTAATCATATTTCTTAAGAAATTATTGTACAGGAAAATGAACATGCACAACTATGATGAACTCATCTCTTTAACTAGAACAGTCTTGGATGTATTTAAAATATTGAGATTCACTTAAAATAATATTTATTGTCCTTCTTTAAGAAAATACATTTTAACTATTTTGGTCTCATTGCCAAAGGGAAAAAAACAAGGAACTCATAAAATGAGATTATTTTAATTATCAATCTATTTTTCTATTAAAATGGCAAGAGACATATTGAGTTTAACAAATACCATGAAAGAGTATATCCTTTTCGACTATAAAAAATATTTTTAAGGTCTTATCTTTTCTCTTAATAGTGGCGTGTCACTTTGGGGGAGCAATTTCTAACTATAGATACACACATTAGATAGATAGAGATACAGATATAGATATATGTATTCTATTTGCAGAGAATTATTTATCATTAAAATATATGTATAATCAATATCTCTACCACTTATGAAACTGAAGAAAGTGTTAAAAATAAAAAATATTGACTGAAAGGAAATTATCTTGCATTTTATAACAGCATCTAATTTAAAATCCCTTCTTTGTGACCTAAATCAACATTCTGACTTTTAATTAAACTGATACTAAATAATAAATTCTTCAGCATAATAAATGAGTTCAAACTTATATTCCATAGAAAGCACACATTATTCACTCTTATGAATATGTCTGTGAAAAAAAAGTGTGATTATTTAGAAATAAAACCAAAATGAATATGATTCATCTCAAAGCATGTCAATAAACTTTTTTATTGCATAATTTTTTATTGCATACAAGGGAGGTGATTGAAGATTAAATTTAAAAGACATATATTCTTTTTTTCTTCACTTTAAAAACATTCTCTGACTTAGAAGATGGGGTAAAAGAAATAAGAACATTTGTAAAAAATAAAATTATAAAATGACAAACTAATATTATTGTGCTTATATGTATTAAAAGGTGGTATATATTATAAAACTATGATATATATCTTTTATTCTTCAGTGCTAATATAAGGCAAACAGGAGAAAGAATGATGTGGGAAATATGCATTATTAAAGGATCATAAATTCCATTATCCTCCCTTTCTGTCTCTTCTCAGTCACACATATCTCCTCTGCCTTCATGATTAACTGTGCAGAAACACACAAGGTTAACAGTGAATTAACCACAGTTGTAAGTTTCTCAGTTACACAGAGAAGAAACCAGACAGTACTTATTACCCTGACTATACATCAGTCAGACAATACAGTAAAAACTTGTATTAACTACTTTGGTGTCAAGTTGACAAAGTAAAATTATTAATTGGTTGAAGTTTTTAATTATTTGTTAATCACTTTTTCCTTTGCTTACTTCATAATATTTTTAAAAGGAATAATTTTACAATATGGCTGTGTAATCTAATAGCATGAATCTTTTGAGTGTTCATAATGATGACACTAATGTTAAGACAGTAAATAAATCTAACAGCCTGTGACGTCTTGCGCAGCAATTCCTAGTTTTAAAGACTTCACACATTTCATACATTTTACAGTTCCTCAAAATTCTGTGAAACTAGGTAAAGAAATTAACTTATGAAAATATATGAAACACAATAATATTTATTTAATTAGGTGGAGTCTGACTACTAGACACTATGGAAAACCCAGAAAATCTCTAAGACATGACACTGGACACTACTTTTCATAAGAAAATACTTCTTTCTAAAATTTATTGTTTTCTTACCAAGTACCAGGCACTATTATGTGTACTTTATATGAGATAGATGGGAGAGAAAAAAGAACTGTGAAATATATGAAGCTTTTTGTAATTATATGTTAAACTAAGTAACAGTAACCACAGACAATATTTCAGAAAAGTGGAAAAATTGTATGGGTTGAAGTCAGTAGTGAAGTCTTTGTGGAGGAGAGAGGCCCTTGATTTTGAAGAATATATGATGCTTTGTATAAGTAAAGATCAAAGAAGAAGTACTGTACAAATAAAAGTCAAAAAACAATTAGTGAGGGAATTCCCTGGGGGTCCAGTGGTTAGGACTCCACGATTCCACTGCAGGAGGCACAGGCTCGATCCCTGGTTGGGGAACTAAGATCCTGCATGCCACAAGGCCCAGCCAGAAAAAAAAAAAGACAATTAGCACATGAGGGAGTGAGCGAAGAAACTATTTGGGGACATATGAGCTGCGGAGCAGTAAGAGAAAATAGAGGGCAATAGGTGCATACCTGGATTAAACATATACACATGATACACCACAACTGCAAATAAAAAGTTCCTTTATGTGTATCTGATCTCATCTTTAAGGTCTACTCATGGGGCAGTGAAGATACTTAATTTTACTCTAATCCATTAAATATGTTTATTTTTTAAAGGTTAACCTTAGTACTGTTTATTCTCTCAGAGTTGTATCTCTGTCTCTCTGCGCCTCTCCAAGGTGGTGTGGAATATTGATTTTTATGTCCTATTAGCAGCATAAGAGAAAGAAAACCTCAGCAGATTCCTCATGTTGCCTGGCCTCTTGTGGAGTCACTGGAGTGATAAGCTCTGTGAACTGGTAAACACTAATGTATAAGTGATCTCAATTACAAGCCCTCTGCAGGGGTTTACTGCTAAATTGTAAAATCTGTGGTCTTGTATCTCTATCCAGGTCTAATGTAATCTGTGGCTGATTTGGCCTCACCTTAGCTGTCATGAGTTCTATGTGCTAATCAGCTCTTACCCATGTTCTAGCAAGTCACTTTTTTTAGTCTAATTCAATCCTCATTTTAGCAGGTCTCATGGCACTTCTGGTGCTTTTCATTCCACGAATCTCTATAACATCAATTGGAAGTATCTGGGAAATTTGGGGTCTAATTCATGCCAAAGGAGAATTTGATGGTGACTTCAGAAAAGGATTTAATAGTTGCCTTCATATACACAATTATCCTATATTGCCAAATTTACTTTGACAAACTATGAAGAAGCTATCCTATGTTACTTTTAAGAATAAAATGCTATTTCTTTGTAGATCCAGGTTACAGGGTGATGCAAAACTCTCCTGTTCTCTGTGTTCCCTTCAATTCATCTAAAACTTTCTTTCAACTAAAAGCAAGAGAGTGGAAAGCATATACTTATCAATCTGTCTTCCCTAATTCTGTTCCTTTTTCCCCACAATTTCTTGGGCCAGAAAGGGCATAACAGCTCCCTCCCACTTTCTGTATTTTGAGAAATTTTCTTATTAAATATTTGTTAGGTCATTAAATTTGATTCTAATATATTAATAATAATTAGTAATTTTAGTACAGTTGACCCTTGAAAAATGCAAAGCTTAATCTGCATATTACTTATGGTTGGCCCTTCATATCTGTGTATCATAGGATTCAACCAACCAGGACCTTGTAGTACTGTAGTATTTACTATTGAAAAATATCCACATATAAGTGGACTCACACAGTTCAAACCCATGTGTTCAACAGTCAACTGTAAATCCATTTTTTTAGGTAAAAACTTTCAAGATTATGTCTTGCTTGGAAGTTCTATTTATGATGTTAGTGTCAAGTCAGTAACTACTTCTTTTTATTTCATTCCTAGCTTAACAATGCTACTGGCTTCTCTACCTCTGTCCACTTCTTCCTCCCCAATTCCAAAACAGGTAAAGACCTTGAGTTAATGGCAAAAATGTGTACACAAATGCAGACGATAAAAACACAATGATCTATTTTTAAAATATTATCCCAGTTGCAAGATGTTACCATTAATTAGGGTAAACTGGGTGAAGGATATGCAGGATCCCTCTGTATTATTTCTTACCAATATATGTGAATCTACAATGATTTCAAAATAAAAACTTAAAAGAATTAAGAGGAAAGAGAGAATCACAAATACTAAACAAAAAAAGAAGATGAATAAGGAAGCTTTACATCACTATATTTTAAAAGAAATAGTGAATGGAATGTATTTGGAAATAGAATATGTGATTAAAAATTTAACTACTAAAAGAATTAAATCTACGTTAAAAATCCCCCTCACCGGGCTTCCCTGGTGGCGCAGTGGTTAAGAATCTGCCTGCCAATGCAGGGGTCACAGGTTCGATCCCTGGCCCGGGAAGATCCTACATGCTGCAGAGCAACTAAGCCCACAAGCCACAACTACTGAGCCCATGTGCCACAACTACTGGAGCCCATGCACCTAGAGCCCGTGCTCTGCAACAACAGAAGCCACTGCAACAAAAAGCCCACGCACCACAACAAAGAGTAGCCCCCGCTCGCCGCAACTAGAGAAAGCCCGTGTGCAGCAATGAAGACCCAACACAGCCAAAAATAAAAACAAATAAATTTTAAAAATCCCCCCACCAAATATTCTTTGCTGTGATGAATTTAGCAGTAGCACTGAACTTCTATTGATGAAATAACACTATCTTATGTAAAATTACTAAAAAACACAAAAAAATAAAAAATGAGTGAAAAATTACTTGTTTTATGAGGTCAAGCATAATCTTGACACAAAATCCTGACATTAACATTGTAAGAAAGGAAAATAATAAGCTTTTTTTTTTTTTTTTTTTTTTTTGCGGTATGTGGGCCTCTCACTGCTGTGGCCTCTCCCGTTGCGGAGCACAGGATCCGGACGCGCAGGCCCAGCACCCAAGGCTCACGGGCCTAGCCGCTCCGGGGCATGTGGGATCTTCCCGGGCCGGGGCACGAACCCGTGTGCCCTGTATCGGCAGGCGGACTCTCAACCACCGCGCCACCAGGGAAGCCCAATAAGCTATTTTTAAGTGTAAAAAGTCTGTTAAAAAATTAAAGGTATAATACACCAAAACCAAGTTGTGTATATTCAAGAAATGAAAGTAATTTGCTATACAGTAATAGGATAAAGAAGAAACACATTCCTAATAGATACATATAAGGTATTTTATAAAATGTAACATCCTTCATGCTAAACCAAAAAAAAAAAAGGAAACATGGTAGGATTTCCTTCTTATAATTAGTGTTAAATATAAAAAGCCTAGAGCAAGCATCATAATTTATGGTAAGATGTTGAAAGTTTTATCTTTGAGATGATAAATCATTCAAGGATGTATCATATAACTATTTCTCCTCAAAAATTTAAAAGTGGTCACAGTCAGTATAGTATAAAAAGTAAAAGAAATAATGCATAAGGAATAAAAAAAGAGAGAAAAATCTTAATGCTTACAGATGTTATGAGTCTGTAGATAGAAATACTCCCTCAAAAAATCTGTAGATAAATTATTACAATTAATAAGTTTAGCAAGATTATAGGAAAAATTAAAATAAAATTTTGCATTTCTAAATGATAGCAACAAACAGGCTGAAAGAATCTTTTAAAGGTTCTATTTAAGACAAAAATCTGAACTACATAAGAACAAATGTAAAATCATATTTTAAATATGTTTAAACAAAAACATTACAGACCTCAAGTTCAGCAAGATGACACTGAATAAACAACAATTTACAGACCAAAATGGTTTTCTGAGAACTCTAGAAAACAGTTAAGAAGCTGCACCAAACAAGTGAACACCCAACAAAGAAGAAGCTGAACTCAAACTGGCAAGAAGTTTGTGGCATTTTGGAACCCTTTCCCAACCTCCTTCATGCTACAGAGCTCTGTGTGGTTAGGAGCAAACAGCTCAAATCTCAACTTCTACCTTGGGACAGAAGGAAAAGGATGGAGCTTTCTTATAACATTCTGTCCTGTCTAAGGGGTTGATTGAGGGATTTCTTGCTTGCTTGCTTGACTAAGAACACTGATGAGAGTGGTGGCATATTTTGGATATCAGACTGGAGGCTACTGAAAGCAATGGAAGGTATTGTTGGAGCTACAGGGAGTCTGCAGTTCCACAGAAAACTTGGGGTATGAGATTATGGGCAGGGACTGTGAAGGTGTTCCTCTACATAAAGCCATTCCATTAAAACTGGGAGAAATGGCTAGTTTTTCAAGTTCCCAAATCTCAACAAAAATCACAAGGTACATAAAAAACAGAAACATTCAAAGTAACAATAAATCTCCAGAAACTAACCCTAAAGAAATTCAGGCTAGACAAAGACTTGAAAACATTGTCTTAAATTTACTCAATGACCAAAACAAAAAAGGAGACAGACAAGTAAACAAAATTAGTACAACGATTTAAGAACAAAAGGAGAATATCAGAAAGAGAGGGAAATGATAAAAAAAGATAAATTCTGGAGTAAAAGATACAATAAATGAATTAAAAATTTATTAGAGGTATTAAATAACAGACTTGATCAGACAGAAGAGAAAATTAGTGGATTTGGAGACTGATCATTCGAAATCATCAAGTCAGAGGAGCAAATAGAAAAAAATAATAAAGAAAAGTGAAAAGAGCCCAAGGGACTTATGGGACACTATTAGATGGAACAATATACATAGCATGGGAATCCAAAAAAGGAAAGAGAGAGAGGAGTAGAGAGCATATTTGACAAAATAATGGCCCAAAAGTCCCAAATTTGAGGAAATAATTCAATACACAAATACAAAAGCCATATTAACTATAGAAGGATAAACCAGAGTTAGGCACCAAGAAATATTATAATCAAACAGTCAAAATCAAATACAGAATCTTGAAAGCAGCAACAGAAAAGTGACTCATCACATAAAAGCTATTTTCTATAAGATTATAAGCAATTTCTCAGCAGAAATGCAGTAGGATGATATATACATATATCATGTTGGGGAAAAAAATCTGTCAACTGAAAATACTGTATCCAGAAGAAACTCTCAAAAATGAAGGAAAAATTAAGACTTTCCCTGATAAACAAAAGCTGAGGGAGTCCATTATAACTAGATTTGCCCTATGAGAAATGCTAAAGGAAGTCCTTCAAGTTGAAGGACTTCAAGTTGAAACAAAAGGATGTTAGATAGTAACTTTATATATATATAAATAGACAGTAACTTTAAATATATATATATAAATATATATATATATATATGCACACACACAATGGAATATTACTTGGCCATAAGAAAGGATGAAATAATGTCTTTTGCAGCAACATGGATGGGCCTAGAGATTATCATACTAAGTGAAGTAAGTCAAAAAGAGAAAGACAAATACCTTATGATATCACTTATATGTGGAATCTAGAAAGTTGTACAAATGAACTTACTTACAAAACAGAGACAAACTCACAGACATGGACAACAAACTCATGGTTACCAAAGGGGAGGAGGTGTGGGAGAGAAATAAATTAGGAGTATGGGATTGACAGATACACACTACCATACATAAAATCATAAAATGGATAGACAACAAGGATTTGCCATATAGCACAGGGAACTATGTTCGATATCTTGTAACAATCTATAATGGAAACAAATTAAAAAAAAAAGAATATATTAACCTAGAGATTGTCATACAGAGTGAAGTAAGTCAGAAAGAGAAAAACAAATATCATATAATATCGCTTATATGTGGAATCTAGAAAAATGATACAGCCGAACTCATGCGCAAAGCAGAAATAGATACGCAGACATAGAAAACAAACATATGGACACCAAGGGGGTGGGGGGGTAGGATGAACTGGGAGACTGGGATTGACATATATACACTGCTATGTATAAAACATAACTAATGAGAACCTACTGTAGAGCACAGGGAGCTCTAATCAGTGCTCTGTGGTGACTAAATGGGAAGGAAATCCAAAAAAGAGGGGATATATGTATACATATAGGTGACTCAATTTGCTGTACAATAGAAACTAACAAAACATTATAAAGCAACTATACTCCAATAAAAATTTAAAAATATAAAATAAAATAAAAATGTAGATATATCTATACATATGACTGATTCACTTTGCTGTACAGCAAGAAACTGACATGTTGTAATGCAACTATACCCCAATAAAAATTAATTTAAAAAAGAATCTATCTATATATCTATATCTATATAGATAGATAGATATAGATATAAAACCGAATCACTTTTCTGTACACCTGAAACTAGCACAATATTGTAGATTGGCTATACTTCAATACAAAAATAAACAAAAGAGCAGCTTTATCTGTCTAAAGTGTATAACCCAGAGATTACAAATTGCTAATCCATGGTAGCAACTTGGCCCTCATGTGGTTTTGTGTCATACCATTAAAAAATTGTTAAAAAGTGATCCATCATTTAACGGTTGAAGAACTGGTAAATCAACACAAAATTCCACAAAGCCAGTTTCTCTTAAGAGAAAAATAAAGAAGAAAAATCTGTCAACACTGGGCCCACATTGCCATGAGTGAACAATGGGCTGATACTGAAAACTGTTCACAGTTTGGATTGCACCTGCATTCTCTAGTTCCCACGGTTCCCACTAATTTCTCTTGACTTATGACATTTTCTTTATCAATATTTATTTAAACACAAGTCTCTTCCAAAAATGGATCTAGCATATGATCCAGCAATTCTACTTCTAGATATATACCCAAGCAAAGAAAATCACTATCCAAATAAATATGTGCACCCCCACGTTCACGGCAGCGTTATTTACAATAGGACTTTGAGGGCATTATGCTAAGTGAAATAAGTCATAGAGAGAAAGACAAACATTGTATAATATCACTTATATGTGGAATCTAAAAAACTCAAAATCACAGAAACAGAGATCAGATTTGTGGTTACCAGAGGTAGAAGGTGGGGGAATTGGGTGAAAGTTTTCAAGAGGTAAAAACTTCCAGTTATAAGTTCTAGTTTACAATACTGTGTTGTATATTTGAAATTTGCTGAGAGAGTAGACCTTAAAATTCTCATCACAGGATAAAAAATTTGTAACTACGTGAGGCGATGGATGTTAATGCAACTAATTGTGGCTATCATTGAGCAATATATACATATATCAAACCCTTCTGTTGTGCACCTTAAACTTGTACAACGTTATGTCAATTATATCTCAATAAAACTAGAAGAAAGTGAGAAATGAAATACTATCATGTTTTTCTAACACTTTATCATCTTAATTCATTTTGATCACATTGTTACACATGGTGGGCACCTATTATACGCTGTCCTTTCCAAAATATAAAGTACTTTGAAGCTTGTTACTTTAAACAACAAAGGTATATAGTCTAGTCCTATGAAATAACCATGAGAAAGAGAATCTACTATAACTTTTTAAAAGTTACTTCTGGTGCGAGACTATATAGTTTTAATAGATTCACTTTGTAAGTCTTTTTATATTAATAGTGGCAAGGGCTGTTATTGTAGGAGGAACGAAACAGCAGAAATCAAAGCTTTTACTCAGTGTTTGGTGTGCAAGCCAAGAACATAGTACAAGGTTCTGCAGGTGTTCTTTTTGGCTTCTGAAAACCACTTCAAAGGTAGTTCTGTCTTTCTGGTACATTAAGCCTTGAAAATTTGTTGTCTTAGTACTTTTGACACCAAACAAAGCCAATATTACAAGGAATGGAACACATCTTTCATCGACAGTTAGGACTAGTTTAAACTGTAATCTACTAGCTGTTTGCTATAAAAACATAATAGGGCTTGCATTCCTATACACTAACGAGGAAAAATCTGAAAGTGAAATTAAGAAAACACTCCCATTTACCATTGCAACAAAAAGAATAAAATATCTAGGAATAAACCTACCTAAGGAGACAAAAGACCTGTATGCAGAAAATTATAAGACACTGATGAAAGAAATTAAAGATGATACAAACAGATGGAGAGATACACCATGTTCTTGGATTGGAAGAATCAACATTGTGAAAATGACTCTACTACCCAAAGCAATCTACAGATTCAATGCAATCCCTATCAAACTACCACTGGCATTTTTCACAGAACTAGAACAAAAATTTTCACAATTTGTATGGAAACACAAAAGACCCTGAATAGCCAAAGCAATCTTGAGAAAGAAAAACGGAGCTGCAGGAATCAGGTCCCCTGACTTCAGACTATACTACAAAGCTACAGTAATCAAGACAGTATGGCACTGGCACAGAAACAGAAATATAGATCAATGGAACAGGATAGAAAGCCCAGAGATAAACCCACACACATATGGCCACCTTAGAGATAAACCCACGCACATATGGCCACCTTATCTTTGATAAAGGAGGCAAGAATATACAGTGGAGAAAAGACAGCCTCTTCAATAAGTGGTGCTGGGAAAACTGGACAGCTACATGTAAAAGAATGAAATTAGAACACTCCCTAACACCATACACAAAAATAAACTCAAAATGGATTAAAAACCTCAATGTAAGGCCAGACACCATCAAACTCCTGGAGGAAAACATAGGCAGAACACTCTATGACATAAATCACAGCAAGATCCTTTTTGACCCACCTCCTAGAGAAATGGAAATAAAAACAAAAATAAACAAATGGGACCTAATGAAATTGCAAAGCTTTTGCACAGCAAAGGAAACCATAAACAAGACTAAAAGACAACCCTCAGAATGGGAGAAAATATTTGCTAATGAAGGAACTGACAAAGATTTACTCTCCAAAATTTACAAGCAGCTCATGTAGCTCAATATCAAAAAAACAAACAACCCAATCCAAAAATGGGCAGAAAGACCTAAAAAGACATTTCTCCAAAGAAGATATACAGATTGCCAACAGACACATGAAAGAATGCTCAACATTATTAATCATTAGAGAAATGCAAATCAAAACTACAATGAGATATCATCTCACACTGGTCAGAATGGCCATCATCAAAAAATCTACAAACAGTAAATACTGGAGAGGGTGTGGAGAAAAGGGAACCCTCTTGTACTGTTGGTGGGAATGTAAACTGAGACAGCCACTATGGAGAACAGTATGGAGATTCCTTAAAAAACTAAAAATAGAACTCCCATATGACCCAGCAATCCCACTACTGAGCATATACCCTGAGAAAACCATAATTCAAAAAGAGTCAGTACCAAAATGTTCATTGCAGCTCTATTTACAATAGCCAGGACATGGAAGCAACCTAAGTGTCCATCGACAGATGAATGTATAAAGAAGATGTGGCACATATATACAATGGAATATTACTTAGCCATAAAAAGGAACGAAACTGAGTTATTTGTAGTGAGTTGGATGCACCTAGAGACTGTCATACAGAGTGAAGTAAGTCAGAAAGAGAAAAACAAATACCATATGCTAACAGATATATATGGAATCCGAAAAAAAAAAATGGTCATGAAGAACCTAGGGGCAAGACGGGAATAAAGATGCAGACCTACTAGAGAATGGACTTGAGGACACGGGGAGGGGGAAAGGTAACCTGGGACAAAGTGAGAGAGTGGCATGGACATATATACACTACCAAACATAAAATAGATAGCTAGTGGGAAGCAGCCGCATAGCACAGGGATATTAGCTCGGTGCTTTGTGACCACCTAGAGGGGTGGGATAGGGAGGGTGGGAGGGAGGGAGATGCAAGAGGGAAGAGATATGGGGATATATGTATATGTATAGCTGATTCACTTTGTTATAAAGCAGAACCAACACACCATTGTAAAGCAATTATACTCCAATAAAGATATTAAAAAAAAAAAACAAGAAAAAAAAAACATAGTAGGTTACAGTTGAAAACAGAATACTTGTTTTCCCTTTTACTCATTGTAGACTTCCAAACTATAATTTACTAATAAATACGTATTTGTAAGATCATAAAACGATGGCTAGAAAACCAAAAAGTCTGAGAGTCAAGGCTATTTAATAGATAAAAATCCACAATGGAAATTGAAATAAAAATTCAACTCAGAAAAGGTAATATTTAATCTTGGAAGACATTTTCAGTTTTATAAAATGAATTAATCAAGTTGATGCCCCTTTTTAATATTGTGGGACTAAATTTTCTGTTTCATCAATATTACAATCCTGGGAATATGAGTCTTGAAGCTTTCATTAATTTCTAGAAGAAAATACATTTAATCAAAAGTTTGTTTCTATATGACATTTATGATGACATTTAAAAAATTAAAAGAAAATTATCAAATAATAAAGTTGTACATGAAATATTTATGACAAAACTCAAAATATTTTATTCATTCCAGTTTAGAAAGATGGAAAGATATAAGGGAAAAAATGTTTGAATTTTGAATGTCATAAGTAGTTACTAGCAATCATTTTATAATTTTTATTTTAATAATACAGACATTTGCTTTAGAGCCTTATAGGTTACACTTAAAAATTCTAATCTCGGGCTTCCCTGGTGGCGCAGTGGTTAAGAGTCCACCTGCCCATGCAGGGGACACGGGTTCGTGCCCCGGTCCGGGAAGATCCCACATGCCGCGGAGCGGCTGGGCCCGTGAGCCATGGCCGCTGAGCCTGCGTGTCCGGAGCCTGTGCTCCGCAACGGGAGAGGCCACAACAGTGAGAGGCCCGCATACTGCAAAAAAAAAAAAAAAAAATTCTAATCTCATTTAATTTTGATTATAAAACTCCTTGAATTATAACCAAAACTAGTAACCCACTTCAATTCGGGCTCCTTTCCTAAACTTCTAACTTGGGGAAACAACAAAAGTAGCAACAGAACACACTGGTATATACTTATGGGATAACTTGAGTTTTTCTTTCTTTTGAAATATATTTTTCACAAATTTTAAAAAGCCTTGTGAAGTGGCTGTCATTTGAACTGTGTTTATCCTTTGGTATTGGTGCCTGGAGAAAGAGCTTCAAAAAATGGTAACAAATGAAAGATTCTCCCAAAGCTTTGATATTTTTAAATACTCCCAATTCTCTCAAGGCTACAAATTACAGTTCCAATATGCAGTCACTAGTTTCTACTCTCAAAAATAACCTCAAATATTGAGATACTGACTATAAATACAAAATTTCCAGTTGTGTTTTTAAGTTTTTTTCGTAATTAGTTTTTAGGGAACTTGCCATCAATTTGCTTTATTCTGTGGTAGCTAGCAACATTTTAGGGTTTTTGTAATTAAATACTGGAATTATATATATTTTTTTTAATGAAAAGAGAGCTGCTGCATCATCAATAGTGCTTATAAAGTATTTGTTATGTTGTTTAAGGGAGGGAGTAATGTTTAATATTTTATACTGGTAATTGATCGCTTGGGAAATATCAATAAATCTTTTTTAAATATTACAAATAATTATTTAAACCATGTTTGGCCAACTGTAATACCTTTAGAATGTAGGTAAGTGAAAACTGGGTTCAGAAATTATTTATAATGGAAGCAATGGTATTTTAATGGTGTGATGGCATCATTGAAGGACTGGCATTAGCAGTGAGAGCCCAGTGGCAAGAGCAAGTCAAAAATCTCATAGGAGCAGCTGCAACGGTGGCATCTGACTCTGGACACTGATACCCCTCTCTCTGGGGCTTGTTTGTTATTTCTTGACTTGGATAGACTACATTAGCTAAATCTATTTCCCCCACAGTATAAAGCTTCTGAAGATGTCAAACCTCAGAGAGTACAGTTTCATGCATGCACACAGTACTCATGGAATGACAGTGTAAAGTTTTAGCAGAGCTCTGTCTCCCTGATCTTTCTGTTATGCTCCCTGCTTCTTTTGGTATCACATCCAACCATTAGGCTCCACTATCTGCCAGCTGTCAGCTAATTCTTAGCTGTCCCTTTCCTTAGTTCTCTTTGGTAAATTAGCTGGCTTGTGATTTATTTTGCTCCTTTCATGGAACTACCAGCTTTATCTTAATGTGTTACCATCAAAATCTCCACTGTGTTTTTTGTTTTTTAAAATAGCATCCTTAGGCTAGAACTTTCCCAAACTATGTCCCAAATAAAGATAGCTCCCCTGAGAAGAGCTTTGGTGTTCTCTGTTCTTACAGCTTGCCTCTCTTCCTGAGTTAAAAAAAAAAAAAAAAAAAAAAATCTCTGAATTTCTGCTATGGAGCTGGGGGTGAGGAGAGTGGCCCACTTTCCTTGGAATGACTGCTCCACTTTAAACAGGGTGTGCAATAGGGGTGGTTACCTCTGATCTTCTCCACCTGCCTCTTTCAGGAATCTGCAATGTAAGAGAGCTGGGGAGAGGGAAATTGGGGCCAAACTATTCTCATCCTGTTCCACCTGCCTCACCCTCACCCTAAAGTTAGGCTGGATGGAAGAAAGGAGCCCTCAGTTTATCAGCTGCACCTGACTGAAGTTAAACCTCTGCAAATCCACCCTTCCCCAGATAGCCAGTGGTAGGGTAGTCTGAAAAATGCTGGCAGCCGACCCTCCTTAACTGAGAGCTGGGAGAAGAACTGCACCCCAAGTGCCATGTGATCTAGACTTTTTTGAAAAAAAAATTTTCTGTATGTTTTTAGGAGAATTTGCAGAAACTTTAAATGGTCATGTCTCTTATAATTTTCACCTGTTATGGCTATTCTGCTGAGATGAGGACGACAGAGCTCCTCACACAGCTATTCTGGAAGTAGAGCTCCCTCCAAAGCAGTTATCATGGGATGCTAATTATTTGTAATTTTGAAAAATACCACAGAGTTTGAAACAGTTTTTAAATTTCATAACAAAATTTAAATGCTCAAAAATATAGCTCAAATTATAGCATATTTTTGACATAGCACACGTTTAAGGCATTATAAACATATACCATTGTGCTTATCAAGGGAAAAAGTTAGAAATGTAATCCTTTAATTCATCACTGGGGCATTTGACTGGATTTTTCCACTGCTTCAAATTTATTTCTGAAATGAATTATTTGCAACAAAATACTGATATTTGTGGTATAGGTTCTGAAAATATTGATGTTAATTTTTTTAAAAAAAACTTTGGCATTACGATAGTAGTTATATAAATGGTCCTCCCTAACATTCTTGATATTTTTCATATGTTGATTTTGACTTAGTGTATCATTGATATTTTCTCTAGAACTATATCACCTAGAAGCAGGTCAAGACTTGCCATCCCCAAATATGCCACTTTGATATATTGATTACTTTTGAGACAGGCTGGGACCTGGGCCCCTTTGCTGCAGTGCTGCAATGCTTGCACCTAGAAACACCTCTCCTCCAGCAACAACATACAAAGAAGCTATGTGGGACTAAAAATAACTACCTGCAACAGTCGGGGAAAATTCTGGACCCAAAAGATACAAAGAGACCAAAAAACCCAACTGCCACTTTTGAAGAGCCTGAAGCAAAAACAGGGTACCGTGCATGCCCCCTGCACACAACACCACCTAAGGGGTGGGCAAAACACCTAAGCCGCCCCTCTGGCCCGATGGATCCCTGGACACACCCCTACCCTCACCCCATGTAAGGAACAAGCTTGCCCCCCCTCAGGGAGCAAGCAAGCAAGGGAACCTGTTGTTTGTTCTCCCCCTGCTGTAGCAGGGGCCCCAATAAAGCCGTGCCTGAATATCTTGTCTGGCCTCTAGTCAATTTCTATTGATTGGGGAAGGCCAAGAACCCTGGTTGGTAACATTTTGAGCTGAAGGCATCTGAAATACAGTAAATGTCAGGAGAGACTTTCTCTTATCTCTCCTGATCTGCCTAAAAACAGATCCTCCAGAGGGAACTCAATTGTCCTAAATCCCCTCCTCAGGAGTTTCATCCACCTGGGGAAGACTGGTTTACTAATCTCAGGACAGTAGGCTAGAAGTGTGCACCACACCCAGACAAACTTCAGCACAAACTATCACACCTCCCATCTATTCTAGAAGCTCAGGCCAGTTGTTCCTGAGAGAGCTCTGGGGTCTGAGAAGAAGAGGAAAATTTTGAGCTAGGAGTCCCACACACATTTCAGCGGAAGTTGGCATTTTGTTTCCTGGTCAGAGCTGCCAGTTCTGGCCCCATGGTGTTGGGAAGGGGCCTGGGGTGGTGTCAAAAGCTGGAGGCCCCAACCCTGTCCTCCAGAGCTGCCCCTCTCGCTCGGCACAGTCCAGGGCTTGGGGGAAGGCCCTCCTTGTATATTTTGTGCTGTACAGAGTTGCTTTTTGTTCATTTAATGCCGTGGGGGGTGGGTGAGAGGAGTGGAAAGTGGCAAATCTGGCCCCTGCCTCTTCACCTTTTCCAAAAAGTGAGCTTCTACCCAGCCTGGCCTGGCCCACAGGGCAGATCCTCTGCATCCTCCCGGCAACCCTCAGGGTTCTCCAACATCACACTTCCACCTTCTCCCCCACTTCCCACAGACTCCAGTTTACCCACAGTGTAAGACAACTCTTTGTTCTGAAGAGGAAAAAAAAAGAAAGGCAACGTCCTGGAGGGTCCTTAAGATTTGGGACGCCTCTCTTGCTTCAGCACTGTTAGGATGCAACAGACCCCGGGGCTTCCTTTCTTCCAGCCTCCTACCTCCTTTCCAGTCACGACCTCGGAGACAATCTTCTCGGCCCTCCTCTGCCTCAGGCACCAGGCAACTCCGTTTTTGTGCTTAGCTCTTTGGTGCTAACCAACCAAGAGCTCCCAGATTCCTCAGAATTATTCCCCGAATGGAGGCCGCCAACCGCCTGCTCAGCCCGCATCTGTGGGCCTCCTACGCTTACCTCTCTCTGGGCTTCGGTTTCCACCGCGACTCCGTGGCTCTGGAGGGCGCGGGCCACTCCCCCAAGCTGGCTGAGCAGAAGCCTGAGGGCGCCAGCGTCTCTCGAAAATGAAAACCAGCGAGGTGGCCACATCTTCCAGAAAGTATAGAAGCCGTCCCAGGATGAGCGGGGTAAAATGCTGACGCCATGGAAGCCGCCCTGCTCCTGGAAAAGAAGCTGAACCAGGCCCCTTTGGATCTGCAGCGTCCTGGGTTCTGCCCGCACAGACCCCAGGCTCAGTGACGTCCGGGAAAACAACTTCCTAGGTGAGAGGGTGAAACTCATCTAGAAGATGGGCGACCAATTGACTAACCTCTGCAGGCTGCTGGCTCCAGGCTGGTCGGGGGAGCACCTATTACAAAGGCTCACCAGCAAGCGACTAAGAGCCTCTAGAGCCCAGTGGCCTTTGGGGCACGCCTCTGCGTTTCCCTGGTGTCAAGGTTTCTGTTTGAGTGTTTCCCTGCGGCCGCCAGGCAGCTTTTTAACCACTCTGGAGCCCTCGCCCAAGCCATGGCCCAGATGGAAACTGTAAAGCTTTTACCCTAACACAAAACAAAGAGAAAGAAAGTCCTTAGAAAGGGCCAAGTTACCTTTACAAAGAAACCTTTTACTCTCCTCTTTTACTTTCAAGTTTCCCATATCCTCCTTCCCTTCCCCTATTAAAATGATATATAAGCTCTCAAATGTCACCACTTTTTTGGGTGTTTACTTATTTTTTTCTTTCCTGTGAAACTCCCTGTGCATGCAATATTAAAAAATAATAAATTTGTATATCCATTCTGTTAATTTGCTTGTTGCTTATTTTGTAGACTCAGCTATTGAATTGAAGGTAGTAGAATATGCCACCCTGAAATAGGTGATTTTTGACATAGGAATTATTATGAGGAGATTAAAAAAAAAACAGAAACAAAAAAACCCTCCTTGCATTCCCCTATTTGCTTAAAAGCAGGACATACATTTTCAAAGCTGTCCCTCTTCCCATGTCTATCAGAAAGGACAAAAGTTAATCACTCCATCAGACACTGTCAGCCTGGAGAAGGCACCAGAGGAATCTACATAACAAACTTTATTAACTAGCCTCTATCCCAACACTTGGAGATCTAAAACTGCTTTCTTCTGTCCTGTCATTTCTCCACAAATTTATTCTTTGTTGAAGATGCTTTATAAGCTGGAACTCTAGGCTGTCTCTTTGAATTACTCATTTTCCCTGGGTATCTCCCATATATACATGAGGTATACATGTTAACAAACTGCTGTTTGTTTTTCTCTTGTTAACCTGTCTTTATCACAGGGGTCTCAGCCAAAAAACTCAGAAGGTTAGAAGGAAAATTATTTTTCCTCCCCTACAGAACCTAGGAGGTTTCAGAACCTATCAGAAAAGTCTTTCCTCCCTTATACTCTCTATGTGTAAACAGATAAAAGCTAAGTTTAAGCCACAGCTGTTCTTTTAAGATGCACAAATCATCTAACTCTGACTAATTTAGTCAACATGTGATTTTTTTTAAATACCAACTAATGAAGATCTGAAGTGTAGGCCCTGTGAGGGAAAGGAAAACCAAAACCAAACCAAAACAAAACAAAAAGATACAGTAGAAGAAGGAAACCTGAAAATCCCTACCTTCCTCAACACACAAACACACACAAACACACACTCACACACACACTCTGTGCATACACAGAGACACGTACATATTAAAATAAGTAAAATTATTGCAGTATGCAGCATGAGGCATTAACGGAAACTTTCACTATGATAAATATTAGCCAATTTAAGGAAACATGATTTTAGATTTTTATTTGCCTGCTTAGTAGTAGTAAATATTAATTTCTCAGATCCTTTATTCATAACTTAAAACACATAATCATGCTGTAGGAGGAGAGTAACAGTCAATAGCAGGCAATGTATAAAAACGCTGGAGGTATTGGGTTCTGAATAAGTTACTCTCCTAACTGGAGTAATAAGAAACAAATTGTAATTGTTATCTCTGTTATTCAAACAATAGCACCAAACATATATTGCTAAAGTATTTCTAAGTTATCTTAGTCTGTTAATTTTCCAGTGCAGCCATAACAAAACACCACAAACTGGGTGGCTAAACAATTTATTGTCTAAGAGTTCTGGAGGATAGAAGTCTGAAATCAAAGTGTCAGCAGTGTTGGTTACTTCTGAGAGCTGTATGAGAGAATTTATTTCATGTCTTTCTAACTCTGGTGATTTGCTGAGTCTTTGTCGTTCTTTGATGTGTAGATACATCACTCCAATCATTGCCTTCATCTTCACATAGAGTTCTCCCTGTGTGCATCTGTTTCAAGTGTCCAAATTTACCCTTTGTAAGGGGAAATTTTTATTTTATAAATTTTATAAAATTTTTATTTAAAATTTATTTTAAATTTTTATTAAAAATTTTTATTAAAATATTTTATTAAAAGTCATATTAGATTAGGGCCCACACTAATGACCTCATCTTGACTTGATCATCTACAAAGACGATATTTCAAGAAAATTTTACACTCAGGTACTGGGAATCTAGAGCTTCAACATCTTTTGGGGAGACACGATTCAGCCCATAACACTTAGGAACTTTGGCATCATTAACACAAGTCAAGTTGTATTAACTCAGAGAAAATAAAAAGGGAAAGAAACACAAATATTCCAGTTAGGTGATTGTGGCTCATGTGCCCCAATGACACTCATGTTTCTTTATAAATATTTATAACTAATTTATCTGTGATATAAAAATTGTATTTTATCAATTCTAAGGTGCTCTTTTTTTACATTTAAAATTGTATTAAATCATAATGGATATTAAAAATCTGTGACAATTTACAATTCTAATTACATTTTTTCCTTTCATTAATGTTAATTAATTTAATATGTCTTAAGCTAGATAATATTGCAGATTCCATGATATATGACAATGTGTTTTCTTTTGCAGAGTAAGTTAAACCTAAATCACCATTATATATAACTTCTACTTAACCAGGTCATATCTGCATTCTTTCTTTGCCCAGCTTATTTTAACAATACTGAATACTCTCAGAGAAGAAAAGATATAATCTTTCAACAGAGAACATGAGATCAGAAATCTATATGTAAGTTTGTGTGTCATATAATATTTTGATTGAAAATAACCTTCAACCACCAGGTATATGATCATTGATCATAATCAAAATCTCTAAATGCATTAATCATACCTTTTTCTTTTGATTCCCAAATCCCCAGTCACATTTTTAATTGTAATGTTATTAAATTGGATTAAGTTTCACAATGTTCAATCCCTTAGTGGATTTTTAGCACCAAATTTTACCATAATTAAGCCCTTTATGCAAAATCTTTCTTAAAAATTTTGTGGATTGCTTATTTTTAAGAATTGTACTCATTTGAATTATGTGCACTATGAAAGCTATATAAAATGGAAAGACATGGCCATTGTTTGTGGCCATTTTTATATGATTCTGTGTATTAAAACTATAAATTTTGTTCTCAAATTCTCTTCTC
This sequence comes from Orcinus orca, assembly GCF_937001465.1. NCBI lineage: Eukaryota > Metazoa > Chordata > Mammalia > Artiodactyla > Delphinidae > Orcinus > Orcinus orca. The sequence goes on from NC_064559.1 coordinate 120,671,651, forward strand.
AAAAATATTTAATTTGTCTTACAATATTAGGAAATACAACATTTTCCTCAGATACATAACCTGTCAGTATCGCATTAAACATGAGCTGACCATCTGCCATCTTTCAGTTTCAAATCAGATTGGTGAATAATGATTTCCACAAGCACAGCTCCTTTAAGAGGAAAGCTTAGGCAAAGCACATGGAATTACAATTTTCCCTATGTTCATTAGCATTAACATTCATTCACAAGCACAAACATGTATTTATTTTCTGGTAGATTAACACCTTAAGAGGATTGAGTTATGAAAAGGTTGGGGCATGTTTAGTCAATACATTTCTCTCAGGGACACTTTGTTCTTTGTTAAGTGAAGAACAATGAGGCCAAGGGCACTCTATTTTCTTGTGTATTTCTATGTTTGTTTGTGGAGTGTCTCGCCATGGTTGACTAATATTCTGCTGTAGTACCATTTTTATTTGGGGCTGAAATTTTAATTAGTCCTTTGAGTTTTAGCCAGTTGTCTTTTGGCAACTCAAAGCCCATGTCTCCAGTCACTCTCTTTGACACCAACTTATGTCCTGATATTCTTTCCTAATTAATCTACTTGCATAGCTTTAAATAATTAAGTTGTTACTAGTGTGAAGCTCTATTTATAAAACAGTTTTTGGAGCATCTTAAAAGTTGTCTTTTTATTGTTATTATAACTATTTGATTTTAATCATTGCTGAATACAGCTCAAGTGTATCACACTTCATCAGCAATATTCAATTAAGTATTATTTTGTGTAGTACTATATTGGTATGTTTGTTTATATAATTTTACTTTATGATAGTAACTGGTATAGATTAATCCATAATGTCTCACATAAGGAACGGACTTTTAAAGCACTTTACAAACAATATTACTACTATTAATAGCAATCAATTTGAGACATATTACATTGTTACAACCTTTAAGATAATAAAACTGAGAATTATAGCTTGTAATTGGCAATTTTTGATTTACTTGAAGGTGTATGAATACAAGAAATTGTCAGCCTGTGGTTTAAAAAGTTTATTGAGATTATTGATATGATTAGTTCCCTAAGAAATATAGAGGCTATTTAGTCAGTTTCAGCATGAAATAATATAATAATTGACATACCATTCTATTGTTTGCTGAGTACTTGTCAAAAGGAAGATACGATTCTTCTAAGAGACATAATTAGTTGTGTTGGTCTCCAACCTGGGAGTAAATGAGTCATAGAAAGAGAGCCAGAAGGGGACATACGTATACTTATGTGATTGTAGGAGCTGAGGTTTAGGGGTTGGCAAATCCAAAACCACAGGGCAGGCTGGAAACTTTTGGCTGAGAGCTGATATTGCAGTCTTGAGGACAAAGAAATTCTTTACTAAAAATTAGGGTTTATTTTGAAAAGTCTGAGTTTAATCCAAATGTATGCCAATACCTTCCGAAGGTATATTCAAAGACCCCTGGGCTAATTAGGTGTGTTCCTAGATTATGAATAAGGTAGAGTAAGCTTAAAGTTTCCTCATTGTAGTTTCCACTCATGCTCCTTTCCTTTACCTCTCAAACATTTCATTTCCTATCAATCCAAATTATCAGGAAAAGGCTGCAAACCTGACCAAGATCTCAGGAATTTTAATAGCTGAGGATACTCTTATCCTGTGATTTCTTGAATGGGGAAAATCAGTTATATTTTATCCTCAGGGAAACTTCAGTTTTTCTCTAAGGACTTTCCACTGATTGAATGAGGCCCACCATTATTGAAGATAATCTACTTAAAGTCAACTGATTATAGATGGTATCCACATCCACAAAATACCTTCACAACAATACCTAGATTAATGTCTAATAGAATAACTGGATACTATAGGTTAGTCAAGTTGACACATAAAACTAACCATCACCATTCCCTCCTTGTCAACTTGGCATTCATACACATATCCTTAAACACACTTAATCACCAAAAGAAGACAATAACAGAGCCATACTTCCACCTAACACGACATACCTATCCTGCATACAACCAAAAACTTGTTAACCCTTTCCCCAGAAGCAGATGCAAAGTCCTTGGGTGATGTTCACTGTTCTTTACAATTCTGTAACTTAAATAATGTGATAAAAAGTTAAGTATTATTAATACATCTTATTTAAATGACAAGTAGACAAGAGAGGGAATAAAATTTTGAAATATATATTATACACACATATTCATAATGAAATAAGGAAAATCTACTCATAAAAATTACAGAATTACATCCCTCATTTCCTCAATTGGTCATCTCATTGTAGTTGGTATTTATAACTACCTTATTCCACTACTCATTCCATATTCACTTGGTTTTCAACAAGCACCTCAGCCAGTTATGGATCTTTGATTGTTGGGGTGACCCAAACCTTCATTACTGAAGGGTCTGGTTCAAAAGTAGTCCTCCCTGGATTGGGTTGCCTTAGTTTTCCATTGCCTTAATTACAGGACATGGTAGTACTAAGATGCTCTAAGTGATCCCTTTTATTCCAGGTATACTCTTCCTTACCTCCACTGTATAATAGCAGCCCAGTTTCCTTTTAGTATTCAGGATCAATCACCCAAGCCATTATTTGTAACTCCATTCTTCTCTTGGTTCAGAGGCATGAGGAGCCCAAAGTGGCCAGGTGGCTTTCTTAATTGCCAGTTCAGTTACTGTGTGTCCACTGTTGGAAGCATTGCCCCCGTTGGAACTAAGACCTCTAGACAAGCAGAACATAAAGTCACAAGGACAAGAGACAAAATTTTTGCTAGTGGATCACAAGTAGTATAGTGAAAGATTCTTCTCCCATTTCCGCATCTTGATTACTTGACCACAAAATCCTGGTTATGGGAAAAAGAGTACCATATATAGGATGCATGTTTAGAGCATATATAGATGAAGGGCATTGTCAAAGTCTTGCAGTTGCCACCTAGCTGAAACATTTACCAATTTCAGTTTCTCAGTTTCGACAAATCTTCTGTGCTAATGTAATATGTTAACAATGGGTAACTGGGTAAGGGACATGAGGTAATTATCTGTACTATCTTTGCAACCTTATGTGGCCAAGATGAAACAAAATTAATCATTACAAAGTGTAAATTCTCACTTGGTAGTATGAAGCAGGTAAAAAAGGGGGCCAAAAGTCCTCATACCCATCTAGATCATTCTGAAGCAGAGTTGTGATATTATCTAGACTCACTTTCAAGTATAGGATGCCAGGGAAAAATCCCCATTCTATTAATTAACTGTTGTAAGAACTTAAGCAAGTTACTCAGGTTAGTTCCTCCAGCCATCAGTTTTCTCATCCATAAATTGGAAGTAATAATAGTTCCTAATCCATAGGGTTGTTACTGAGATTATATCAGCTAATACATGGAAGAAAATTAGAACCGTGCCTGGTACAGAATATTATATCATTTATTAATATTATATCATGTTGTAAACACTCTACATTCCACAGAGGAAAAATATGAAAAGGTACACAATGGAACCTGTATGCACTTAAGAATGAGGCATACCTCACATTTTTTTTTAAACTGAAGTATAGTTATACCCCACATTTTTGCCTCCTTGCACTAACATGACTTTTATAACCTTGAACAACTACTTATCCTTTTTAAAATTTAGTTTCATTGCTTCTGTAAACCAATATTAACAATACTTATCTTGATGGATTGTTACACAAATAAGAACAAATATATTTATATCAATGGGCACATAGAATATTATAAAAATATACAGTGTTAAATAATACTACAATGTATTGCTTATAGAACAAATTTTATTTGCTTAACTTACTGCAAGTTGATTCTATAGCCTGTTGCATCCTTCCTTGATAAAGGTTTTATTAAAAAGCTTTTATTTAAAATCATTAACATTATAATTTATTGTTGTATGTTACTATTATTTTAAAATTTAGCTTATTCATGGATGAGGTATTTGAAGGCAAACATGTCTATACACATAAATGTATAAATATAACACTGTGCATTTTAGAATTGCAGTCACATCATAATTAGTTAACCCTGTTAAGGAGATCCATTTCTTTTCATAAATAAAGAACTAGACGTTTATACTTAGGCTCATGGGAACATATTTAAGTAGACAAATTATTTTGAGAATATTTCTACACAATACATATAAAGAGCTTCTTATTGAAAAAATACATTAACATGGTATAAATGGTTTTATTCTCAAGTGTGTGGTGATAAAGGACCAATTTACATTAATTTTTGGAGACAGATAAAAGGCATGTATCATTTATTTCTACATAGTTCATTTTATAGAAATACAAATATTAACTTAAGCCAGTAATACCTTTCTGCATACTATCTGAATGTGCCCAAAATAGCAATGAGATATTTTGACCTTTTTTCTTTTTCTGAAAATGTAAGACATATTGTTACCAAGTGTCCAGCAGCACCATCAAAGTACACATATATATTAATCTCAAACACCCAACAAAAAATTCAACTTTGCATCGTTTATCTTATTACTGAAAATATGGTAAACTGAGGCACCTATATTCTGATCATTGGTTAGGCTTTTTTCTTTCTTTTTTCAATATCATTCTGTTTAGGAACCCAGAGAGTAATGGATAACTGACCGTGCAGGAAGATGAACTCTTTTTCTTTTTTTTTTTTTTTTAATGCAGGGAGATGATAGAACCATTTGACTCTTCCCATCAAAATCAGTTATTTCCTGCTTATGGCCTACTCCTATGACTACAATACGTAATACTTGTTCTTTTCCTCATTTCATCGTATATACATGTAATGAGTAAATATATAATGAAATATATATGCATATTATATATAACATTATATATAATATAAATAAATATATATGAATAATGTATATAATAAATATATACATATTTTCACATCTAAGATCATGAAACGTGTTAACCTGCATAGCTAAATTTCAAGCAGACATTTTCCAAAATGAAATATATAACTATATCATCATAAAAGAGGAAAATGTCCTCTAAGAGCATAAATACAAGGAGAAAGACCTCATTAGTCATATCTAATTCCCTCATTAGTAGTTGTTACTAATAGTAATGCTCTAGAAAGTATTTATAATTATATAGTAAAGTTAGATAGAAACACAGGTATCCAGAAGAGCATATAAAATTATTGATCATGATAAACTAAAACAACAAAGTGTTTCTGTGTCTTGGTTCAGAGGAAACAAGGAGATAACCATGCCTATAGAAAAATGAAAAGCTGTAGGGTTATTGCTTGCATACATTGGGAAAGGCTGAAGTTCAGTTATAGGGAAAATTTGTATTATATATAACAGTTACTTTTTTTTTTTTGCGGTATGTGGGCCTCTCACTGCTGTGGCCTCTCCCGTTGCGGAGCACAGACTCCGGACACGCAGGCTCAGCGGCCATGGCTCACGGGCCCAGCCGCTCCGCGGCATGTAGGATCTTCCCGGGCCGGGGCACAGAACCCATGTCCCCTACATCGGCAGGCGGACTCTCAACCACTGCGCCAGCAGGGAAGCCCATATAACAGTTACTTTTTTGAGAATAGTTAGCAGGGGTGGGGCTTTGCATTCAAGCTAGTTTAATTGATATAAGCTACCATTTATTAAACCATAGTGGGTGCTCTCTAAGACTGATAAACCACTTAGCACATTCTGTTCTCTTTTACCAAAGAGTACTGTTTAAAGTGGGAGAGAAAAATTGCCATTGGGGAATTTCACTGCATTCCTCATCAGTAATGAAAAATATATAGAAACATGACTGTGCCTTGGGGAAATGGAAATATTCATATCAGTTTTCCCCAAAACTTATTTCATAAAACAGAAGGCCAGAAAATATTATACAAAAATCTATGGTTTTCAAAAAGTGGTAAACACTGCATAGTATATTTTCCTTTTAAGGAATCATGAAATACATGAGTATATTAAAGACTAGAAGTTCTAGAGTAGAGAATTCTCTCGCAAATTATTTAAACAATTATTTTCTAAACTTACTTGGCGGTGGGATACATCATCCATATGTTTGGCTTTATAAGTCAGCAAAAACAATACTATGTGTCACCATCATTTTATCTGCTTATCTAATAAGAGGACATATTTTGAAAAAAGAATATCAAAACAATAGAATTTCATTAAGTATATCGATGGCAATTCCTGGAAACTAGAGAGAGATTAATTAACAATAGACAAAAGAAGATGTGGTATATATATACAATGGAATACTACTCAGCCATAAAAAAGAATGAAGAAATGCCATTTGCAGCAATGTGAATGGCCCTACAGATTATCATACTATGTGAAGTAAGTCAGAAAGAGAAAGACAAATACCATATGATATCTCTTATAGGTGGAATCTAAAAAAGGATACAAATGAACTTATCTACAAAACATAAACAGACTCACAGAGGTAGAGAACAGACTTGTGGTTGCAGGGAGTGGGGGTAGGGGAGGGATGGATTGGGAGTTTGGGATTAGTAGATGCAAACTATTATGTAGTTATTATAAAGTCTTACTATATAGTACAGGGAACTATATTCAATACCCTGTGATAAACCATAGTGGAAAAGAATATGAAAAAGAATGTATATATATGTATAACTGAATAACTTTGCTCTACAGTAGAAATTAACACATTGTAAATCAACTATACTTCAACAAAATAAATTTTTAACTAAAAACAGAAAAACAATAGACATATACAAAATAGATGAATGATGATCCCTTATTTTATAAGCTTTAGTCTATCCTTAAATTATACTCCAATTCACGATTAAGAGAGTCACGTGAAAGAATTCATCAGCACCTACAAGCACGAATTTTTTTTATCAATTATATGGCATATAACTAAGCGCTTACTGCTTATCAGATAGCTAATGATAATTGTTACTTTATGGCATGACTGTTCTATTTCTGTAATCTTTAAATTAACTTTATTGAGGTAAATTTACACACAAAAATGCGCTGATTAGTTCTGACAGATGTATGCATTGGGTCATCTACTACCACAGTCAAGATAGAGAATGTGTTTAACATCCCAAAGAACCCCTTTAGAGCCTAATGAACTAAATTCCACTTTCAACATAGTCTCAGTTAACCACTGACTAGGAAAAAACTGTAAACACAGGACTTAAGATAGGAAATTCGGACTAGAAATCATATGTATTCAGTGTCTGTGTCTATTACAATGGCAAAAATAAATAAATAAAATGATGCAAATACTGGCAAAATGACACATCAGTATATATTAAGCATTGTGTAAGCTATCAGTGTCTCTTGGATTTTTGGATCTATGAGGATGATTTCTTCATTTTCATTCCATAGACTGAAGATTCACCTAAAAGTGGGATCTGTAACTTTGTACAATCTTCTATCTGGAGTATATTTTTCTCTATACCTGGAAGGTCAGGATCCAAGCAGAGAAATATTTTCAGAGAAAAATTTTAATCGTGTGTTAAAAAAAAACTTGGCTAAGAAATTTAGATTTTGTTCAATGGGAAAGCATGAGTGTGGTAAAAATTCTTTAACGGGGCATAAGTAAATGAATCATTTATGCATGTTAGAGCTAATTGAAGATTAAATAATCTAAGAATTCCCTTATCTTTTTTCTTAAAATATTTAGGCTGTTTGTATTTTTTAATTTATTTTGTATAATATTTCTTTTCCTATCTAAGGAAAATTTAAGTACTAACTGCTTCACTATACCATATAGATAATCCATATTTTACACGTTTATAAATTTCATTGTTCCTTATTACTCATGAGTCAGGCGTCAGTCATACCTTTGACTATGATCCTGTTTCATTTCTCATAACAAATTTATGTAATTTCTTTGACTTTTGGTTTTCCTATATATTATCACATAAATACTTAAATTTAACTGAGCAAAATGTTTCACCTTGATTTTCTCTTCAGCTGATGATGGTATAATATACCATCACATATTCTGACCACCAAATATAAACTGCTTTCAAGATAATGATGGTATCAACTATGTCAGGGAGGTAGATGATCCCTCAGTCATTATAGATTGACACTCTCAGTAATGTATCTCAGGTGAAGAACCCACTGTTATGCAGGAGAATTATACTTTCTTGAGCATAAAGCAGTAGTGAGGGAGTTACCTCTATCTCAGATCTTGAAAATGGTGAGTGCACAATTGCCAATATGAGCAAGGCATCAGTGAAAATCATGCAGAAGCAGGGTAACTTTTAGGGCAAATTACTAAAATTTTTGAATTTTGAATCAAAATTAATGAAGTTTTGACTGCTGGAAATGCATCCACTAAAACTCTATGCCTAAACATGCTCCGCAACGGAAGAGCCACAACAGTGAGACACCCGCGCACCGCAAAAAAAAAAAAAAAGAAAACAATATGAGATTGTTTAGTATATAAAAATAGATTTCACAGTCGATATATTTGTAGATACAAAATGCATTTTTCCCAAAAAAATTAAGCATTGATGTTTGCTTAAATTTATATGAAATGAAAAAAATGAGTGGAAGAATACACCAAAATTTGAAGATTTGTTACTAACAGGAAGTATATAATAATATGTGTGGGTTGAAGTGGAGATTAAATAGTTTAAGAACAAACTTTTATTTTAGAGTAGTTTTATTTTTACAGAAAAGTTGCAATGATAGTACAACTATTTCCTATAAAATCCATATCCAGTTTTCCCAATATTAACATATTACATTAGTATGGTAATTAATCACAGCTAATGAATTAATATTGATACATTATTATTAACTAAACTTCATACATTATTCAGATATCCTTAGTTTTTACCTAATATCTTTTTTCTATGTCAGGATTCCATCCAAGATAGAAATAACTATTTCTATATGTATCCATTTGTGTCTGCATTAAGCTAACCATGAGTTCATACTATCTTCAACTCTAATCTACTAACATGTGGATCATTCTAGCTTTCTCACCCTACTTGTCAAAAACTACCCACTCCAACAGTGAAAAACCTGGCTCCTAACACCTGCCATCTGTTTATTTCATTATTGAATTCTAATATGTATTCATGTACAATGATTTCAGAATTGTCATACCCCCATATTAAAATACTTTACCAAATACAACATAATGCTTACGTACAGTTTGATTCATTTTTAATCTTACCATCTTCATTCATTTACAGAGTTACTACCCATTTAAGTTTGGTTATTTCACACATTTATAATGCATTTAGATTATTTTGTCACAGTCTGCATTCCATCTTGGAAATTCCTGACCACTTAATTTTTTTAAGGTTCAATCTTTGTGCTGTAAAATTCAATGCGTTTGACATGCATAGTGTCATTAATTCACTATTTTGGTGTCATACAGACTAGTTTTCCTGCCCTAAAATATCCTCTATTGTGCTTCATCTATTCAAACCCCACCTGCAACTCTGGGCAACAATGATCTGTTTATTGCCTGGGTCATTTTGTGTTTTCTAGAATGTCATATGAATCGAATCATATAGTAAGTAGCTTTCTCATACTGGTTGCTTTCACTTAATAATATACATTATTTGTGCCTTGAAAGCTCATTTCTTTTTATTGCAAAATAATATTCCATTGTATGGATGTACCACAGTTTCCGATTTGTATATCCATTCTCTTTGAAGGACATCTTGATTGCTTCCGGTTTGGGCCAATAATAAAGCTGCTATAGACATTCACATTCAGGTTTTTGTGTGAGCATGTTTTCAAAACTATTGGGTAAATACGGGAACAAGATTGCTGGACTGTATGTTAAGATTGTGTTTAAGATTTATAAGAAACTTCCAGTCTGTCTTCCAAAGTGGTTGTACAATTTTGCATTCCAACTATCACTGTGTGAGAGTTCTGGCTGCTCTACATCCTCACCAGTAGTTGAGACTGTCAGTTTTTTTTATTTCAACCATTTTTTTTAGGTGTGTGATAGTACCTCTCTGTTGTTTTAGTCTGCATTTCTTTAGTGACAAGTGATGTTGAGTCTTTCTGTATACCTATTTTCCATCTGTATATCTTCTTTGATAAAGTGTCTGTTCAGATGTTTTGCCCATTATTTAACTTGATTTTTTTATTGTTGAGTTTTAAACATTCTTTGTATATTTTGTATATGATCCTTTGTCATGTATGTTTTACAAATATTTTCTCTTAGTCTGTGGCTTGTCTTTTCATTCTCTTAACTGTCTTTCACAGAGCAAAAATGTTTACTTTTATATTATTAACATCTTTAAATTAAAATTCTATATTGTATTCTTATCTTCATTATATAGGTTATTTTTATTACTAAAAATAAAACAGACAATAAAATAAATATTTAGAAGCAGTTTCCCAAATACATTGATAATAAATTATATCTGTGCATATCTTTGTATATGTTTACATTATATTTTAGAAACTAATGTTTACAAAGTGACCAAATGGTCACTCAGATGCTGTTTGCTTTATAAATTCTCTTATGTTTCTTGTCACAAATGGAAGCTCCATATCCAATTGCCTTTTTTTATATTCCCAATATACACACCATTCAAAACAGAGATTATAGTTGTTAATATAAAAAGGAATTAAATTCTATTAATTATTTTTCTAATTAATTTTATAATTTTAAACAAAATTTCAGAAATACTGGTTTCAAAATATTTCTGGACAACATCTTTTGCATTGAAAGCATCACAAATTTCAGTTAGAAGTACTTGTTATTCTCTATTGCTAACTTCACTATATAAAAATAATTCTGATCCATTCAGTTACAGAAAACATACAATATTTCAAAATGATATGTAGAAAGTTTTCAGAACTCAGTTAAAATATGTTTAACTGATTAAAGCCTTCAAATAGATTTTTTGAGCTACAGCAATCCATGCAGAAAATCCCTTTGTTAGGTTTCATGATAGTAAAACTAAAAGCATACCAAATTATGATTATCCTATTTTCAAAATCTCAGACATCTTTTTGTCTTAAAGGCAGTATTTAAACACAGTCCTTTTATTGCAGGCCTGCACAATTTACAGAGTTCCACTGTGTGTATGATTAAGGTACATGGGCTTAAGAGGTGAGAGACTTCTAGGAAATATAATTACTGTGCTTGACAAACCTTGAAGAGCTTGAAAATGTCATAGTGCTATAAGCTCAGGTTGTAATTGTGACATCACAAGTGTTTCCTATGAGAAAGCGAGCGAGTAAAGTCTTACAAACAGAAATTATAGGAAGCAATTGAAGGCTAGACTGAACTCTTCACTGGAATGATAAAAAGCCTTTACCAGTGATTTTTGTTATCCTTCAATTACTTACATTTCAATTACACTCTCTCTAATACCAGCTCTCCTATTCATCCTGTTAAACACACATTCAATAGCTGTATTTTTCTTACTAACCATTCACTGGAAAAAGTAAAATATTTTTTAAAGGCCTGTATAGCTAAGAGGACTGATGGTGGACATAAGTGATACTTACATTTATGAGAGTATTGCAAGTCAGCCACAGAGTCATACAAATAATGGGTAGCTATCATTGGCTATGTGAAAATTATTTTGAAAGTTTTTCAAATAAAGTAGTTGTATCAGTTAAGAATAAGCAAGCATTTATCCAAAGCTCATTGCCCTGCAAAGCAAATTAAAATAAACCTAGAGAAGATCACAGTAATGGTCTGAAGACATAAACAAACCAAGCTCACTTGGTTAAATTGCCATTTATTTCAATTTTCTTAGTATATATCTTTTTATTATTATTATTATTCCAATTACAAAGTTATACCTAATTTGCATACCTGTGAAATGTGACCATACATATCATACCCTTAGACAAACAGTCTCTACCCTTTCTTTCCGCATGGCTATTTCTAGCCACACAAGATAATTTAGCAATACTTCTAGAAGTATTAATTACTAGTGAAACCTGTTGCTCTTAACAGTATTTTTATTTTATAGTGGTCCACTTTAAACTCCTGGTTCCAAATGAGTAACCTGTCTGTAACTAGAAAAAATATCACTTAATCTTACACTAATCATAGTGTTCACGATCCAAGAGGTGGCAGCAAAGAACTAATTGGAAATTCTCTCTGTACATTGATTTGCCAGCAAAACAGGTATATGTAGACTAGACAAGAAGTACTGCAAGGGGGTAGAGTTGAACCAAGAGCATGAAATTAGTTCATGCAGGGCAATCTTAAAAATGTTAATCTAGGGTCCTTAAACAGAACATCTCGAAATATACTAAGTTAACATTCAAAACACCAGTTACAAAGGCTAGGGGAGAAGAAGCTGATAATAAAGCAAGGAGTCAAAATCCAAGCCTTTAAAGTAATAGTGCTTAAAATGCCAAAAATCAGGTTGAAATAAGGTATCCTGACTAATCATCAATGGCTAAGTGTTTCAATGCTGTGCAATATTCTTATGTTGACTTGAAAGATGATTATCTTACATTGAGTTCAGAGTCACTTAAAAATCAGTCTTTTAAATATAAATAAAAGTCTAATCTTCCTTTGACAAAAATATCTTGAGTTTTTATGATTAGCTCAGTATTGAAATACATGCTAAAGAAATAAATATAAATAAAACTGTTTTACTTTCAAACTAATAGCTTTAGATAAAAAGGCATCATTGAGAACATGGTAAAAATATTTTGATCAAAAGTTGAATTTATCTAAAAGTTCTAACAATTTTAAAGTATAGACATTTAAAAATTATATCAAAATAATTAAAACAAAAATAAAGGATATTACAAGAAAATACTGGAAAACCTAACATCCTTGTGTGAGATTTCAATACACTTTTTCAGAAATTGATAGGTCAAGCAGATAACAATTAAAAAATATGTTGAAAAATTAATAACAAAGTCAATGTTTTAGCTAATGCATGAATAGAGAGTTATACATCTAACAATGGAAAAATATTCAGTTTACTGAAGCGTACATGGAGTAACATGTACAAAAAATAACTATGGCCTTACAATAAATAATAATCTTAAATAATCAGTAAATAATCTTAGAGAATTATTATCACAGATAGTCCATTCTCTTTTACAACAAAAACAAATTAAAAGTCAATAGCAGAAAGCTATATTAAAACTTCCATATATTTGAAAAATTTAACATATACTTCAATTATGGTTAAAGAAGAATTAATGGAAATAAAAATAAACAATTCCATGGCATTGAAAACACCACATACAAAACTGTGAAAGCAGTGCTTAAAGAGCAATTTATAGACTTAATAGTTTATTCTATATCTACTTTAATTATTTCTTCATAAATGTTCACTTCTGCAAATCAAAGCATCATTCTATATAACTTCTGATGATCTTGATGTTTTATAAAATATCCAAATTTCAGATCACCGATGATTTTTTCTTACATGGAAAATAAAGATATATGCCAATCAATTGAAGGACACATCATTTAAGCTTCTATAATGAAAGAAAACAATTCCCCTAATTAAAATATGATACATTATATTTTAAAAACTCATCCTGATTTCCAAAATGTTAAAATTTTGGAAACAAATGTATCTAACAATTCATAAAACACAGTATACTTATGCCCATTTTTAGGGAACATCTTTTTGTTTTTCTAATTGGTTTAAATTCAGAGGAAATTAAATATTTTTTGTCAGTAACCAAAATGTCTAGCCAGATATCAAATACCCACAATGAAAAATATTAACAAATTTAGTCTGTATCAAGTAAAAGAATTGAATTGTCACTCACATTATTTTCTTGAAAAGGATAATGATTATATAACTGAAACATTTAGATGTGAAATTAAGCAGGTAGAAAACAAATTGTTTATGTATAACTAGAAAAAAGATATGATTGCAAGGAAATACTAGGAAGGTCTCTAGCACTACAAGTTTATTCAAACACTCTCCTACACATACTTCATATTGCTTATTGTTTTACATTTTGCATGACAGTTTTTAATCCTTAGAAATCCTCTCACTGTTGCGGCCTCTCCCGTTGCGGAGCACAGGCTCCGGACGTGCAGGCTCAGCGGCCATTGGCTCACGGGCCCAGCCGCTCCGCGGCATGTGGGATCTTCCCGGACCAGGGCACGAACCTGTGTCCCCTGCATCGGCAGGCTGACTCTCAACCACTGCCCCACCAGGGAAGCCCCAAGAAAAATAACTTTTATGTAGAACTCTACTATAAACCCTTTTAAACATTACTACACTTGTTTTGAATTTTTATTTTAATTTATATTATAGGCTTAATTCATCCTGATTGTGAGAAAGTTTAAAATAACTTTTTAAAACAGAAAATTATCAGGAATAAAATTACCATCACTGTATTTTCTAATTATGTAGGTTGGATAATTTGGAAAATAATAACGGAGAAACCTGTACATCCCACATAAAATGAAGAGTCTTTCTTCACTTTTAGGGAATTTCTTCTTTATTTATTTCTTCATTGCTTTTCTCATAATCTTTTCCTAGAAATTCTATTAGATGGATTTCAGAAACGCTGGATGATTTCTTCATTTATTTTAAATTTTCTCTTGTAATTTCCATATCTCCATCAATTTGGCACTTCCTAATGGAAATTGCTGTGCCCTGATGTATAGTCACTCTAATTATTATAAACAAATGTTCCAGTTATTATGGCTGCATAGTAAATTACCTCATAATTCAGTGACATAAAACAATGATTTATTATGCTTGTGGATTTTGTGGGTCAGGAATCTGAACAGTTCATGACAGGGATAGTTTGTCTTTGCTCCATAATATGTGGGACCTCAAACTGGATGACTCAAAGGCTTGGGGCTAGAATCACCTGAAGCTTTGCCTACTTACAACGTGTTTGGAGAATGAAGCTCACCGGTGGCTTACATTAGTTGAGGTTGTTGAACAGAGCCCCTAAACTTGGCATCTCCATATAGCCTGGGCTTCTTCACTGCAGGGTGGCTGGACCACAGGGTAAACATCCCAAGAGAGAGCGAGTCAGGTGAAACCATATCATCTTTTATTACCTATATTCAGAAGTCACACAATATCACTTCTTATATTCCATTTATAGAGGCAATAACAAGATCCCACTGAGTTCAAGGAGAAGGGAAAAAAATTCTTCTCTTGATGAGACCAGTAACATTCTGGAGTGAAACCAGAAATATCGCAAGGGACAATTCTGTAAAATGCAATCTGCCACAACTAATCTCTTTCTATGAATTTATTGTCAAGGAGGGAAAATAATTGACTTGGTAGAGGATAAGGGGTAAGAAAACATTTTTATTAATTTGATAGACAATAAGAATTTTTATGCTAGTCAGAATGATTCAGAGTTAGAAAAATTGATGATAGCAGAGAAAGGGAATGCATGCAAGAATGAAGTTCTTACAAACTAGGTAGGATCTGATCCAGAACAAACAGATGGAGTTGGCCTTTGAGAGGGCCACTTCTTCCATCTTTCATTGTAATGATAGAAAACACAGAGACTTTGGTTTTAGTTATAGATAGGCATTATTTGTTTAACAAACACTAATATTGGTTTATTATATGTAAGACTTTGTTTTAGGTAGTTTATATATGTTAACTGAATCCTTACTACAACCCTACAATGTTATATTATTCCTGTGTTACTTACAGATAAGGAAACTGAGGCACAGGAAAGAAAAATGACTTGCTCAATATCACACAGTTGATGATTGGGAGTTGGGATTCAAAGCCCACCACATGAGTTCCAGAAAACACGTTAAGCACTAGGCTAAACTGCCTTTATTGGCCAACTTAGTTGAAAAAAGATAAATGAGTTTCCAAAAGATTGTTCCCATTTTTAATCAATAAAAACGAGGTTGTCACCCAAGAGCATCATAAACACACTACCTTAAAGACCAGATATAACCTAACATTTATTGGGGGAAATCTTATAAGCAGAAGCATGTTAGAGTTCACTCAACCCCCAGAACTCTCATTATTCCACAGCACAGGCTGTACAAGGAAGTTCCATACGCAGAGAGGCCAAGGTTCCAGCAGAGACGATCCTGGGTGGGCTACAGATGGACCTTTGCCAGAAGGTACTCCAAGAGGATGAACAAACCTGTCCTACACTGTGTTACATACTTATAGGTTAGCCTAAACTGGACTACAAAACTTCTATTTTCTTTAAGTAAGAAATATTTCAAGGTAACCTAAAGAATACTGGAGAGTGTGCACACTCAGGTCCAAGTTCTGCACACTGAGGACTCTGAAAAAAGCCAGGAATGCTGAGATCAGCCAAAGGCCTTCTTTGCTGCCCAGAAGAGAAAGCTCTCCACTGAAGTGCCAAAAGGATAAAGGAATAATCCTCCATATCACCCAGATTTTTCTGTCATCAAAGATGATATTATCATTAGAAGACAGAAGTGAGACTATGTTGAGAAGTGGTTTGGGTATGGAAAGTGCAAAAACAAATTTATTACGGAAATTTAGTGGTATAATTTATTAGTGCTGAATGCCAATGTGAGGCTGAGGGTTACAAGTTTAAAGAGAGCAGTTAACATTGTTTTGAGAGGTTTTCAGGTAATATATAGCTTTTTGAAAACAGTTTACTGAGGTTTTAACTAAAGTTAGGGCTTTATCAACTTGATATAATTAATGAGCAAGTGTCAAAAGTATTAATAATGTGTGTAAGGAAGTTTTGCAACATAGGATCTAATATTTGTAGGCAAGGAAGAGAAAATATGAAAGGAGTGATGAACAGTGAAAGAGAGAAGTAGTTTAGTTTGATGTTACTAGCTTACTGTGAATCCATTTTTTGTTCCCCTAAAACTTCACAAAACCTAGTTTTAAATAGTTACTCTGGATAATTTTCTGAGAAAACTCTTTAGAGTTATATTCAAACTTTGAAAATATTAGACTTTTAAAAACACTAAATCCTAGTGAGTTTTCTATAAGGTTAATACATATATATTACTAGTTGCCATAAAGGTAATAATGTTCCTAAACTCTCACTCCTTGGAATTTATTTGTTCTAAGACAATGATACATTTTAAGGAAAAATAGCATTTAAAGGAGAAACATGGATATCTCTGAATACTTATAGCACTCCGATATTTTTCTAATGTTTAGTCTTATTTATACTTGATCTTATTTCTAGTTTTCTCTCTAACCTCAATGGGAATGATCATACTACATATTGCTGACATCTAGACTCTTCAACTAGTGGATAACTAGTGGGATAAAGGGTTCAGTGGAAGAAAAAAAAAAAAGGCATAGTCTCCCTCTAAAATTGCTCAATGGCTTAATGTTGGAAAAGGAAATTTGTCAAACTGAATATTTCTGGATCCCTTTGATGTACAAGCAATGGATACAATGTAATGTGTACTTTTTGGATTGATCTCACATCAACACATTAGAGCAGCAGGAGATCCCCAGTGGTCTGGGCCTAAGAGAGAAGGAAACTTCTCCTTCTCCAGGGTTAGAGGGTGTTTTTCTTGTATTTTCTTCCAGATGAAATTGGTCTTCACATGTGCTCTTGGGCAAAAGCATTTGCTGCCTTTCCATTTGCTAATAACTTAATATTTTGTTCTTTAGTGGAGGAAGTACCAGGTAGAGTAGCTGTGGTCCCTGCACTCATACAGCCTTGCATCACCAAGGGAAGCATTGTCTTATACACAGCCCTGTCCCAGTCTTTGTGAGGATCCAGTGTGTTCTACAGAAAAGAGCCTATGAGTATGTGCAAACTCCTTCGTGTCTACATTTTTAGATTCTACATCCTCATGCTATTTCACACTCGGCCTTTAGCAATTCATTAAAAACAATTGCTGATTTCTTCCTGTCTACTTGTGTGGAGACCTTTTCTTTCTCTTACTGCCACAGACTGGCTAATGTTCACATCCCTTATCTCCTTTGAAATTCTTTTTCTTTCTAGTCTAGCTGGTTGTTCTGTGACTCCAGCACTCTGAATTCATGATTTAGTATACTATCCGACTTGTTCTTGTTGTTAAATTAGAAATGACACTGTTTTTTCTAGCTTTTCTATTCAAGATAGAAATCAGAAGCCTTAATCACACTCCTGGGCATATATCCAGAGAAAAACATGGTCCGAAAGGATACATGCACCCCAATGTTCATTGCAGCACTGTTTACAATAGCCAATACATGGAACCAACCAAAATGTCCATCAACAGAGGAACGAATAAAGAAGATGTGGTACATATATAGAATAATATTACTCAGCCATTAAAAAGAACGAAATAATGCCATTTGCAGCAACATGGATGGACCTAGAGATTGTTATACTGAGCGAAGTAAGTTAGACAGAGAAATAGAAATAGCATATGGTATCATACAGGGAATCTAAAAAGAAATGATACAAATGAACTTATTTACAAAACAAAAACAGACTGACAGACTTAGAGAATGAACTTATGGTTACCGGGGGGAAAGGTGGGCAGAAGGGATAGTTAGGGAGTTTGGGATTGACATGTACACACTGCTATATTTAAAATGGATAACCAAAAAGGACCTACTGTATAGAACAAGGAACTCTGCTCAATATTATGTAAGAACCTAAATGGGAAAAGAATTTGAAAAAGAATAGATACATGTATATGTATAACTGAATCACTTTGCTATACACCTGAAACTAACACAACATTGTTAATCAACTATGCTAACATTGTTAATCAACTATGCTTCAATAAAAAATAAAAAGTTAAAAAAAATAAAATAAAATAAACCAAAAAAAAGAAGCCTTGCACTATGTAATCTGAAACTGGTGGCCAGGGAGGAGTTTTAATTAATAAAATTCCAAAGCTTTTAACTTGTATTCATTGAATCAAAAATCCCTATATCAATATTTCAAAGAAAACTTCAAGGTATGCTCTTGGATAGCTCTTGATGAAGATTGCTATTTGTTTATATTTTTTAAAATATACAGTTTGTTTTAGGGTATAAAATTTTTCCTAAACAGGGGGTGGCAGTGATCAGAAAAACATTGCATGACAGGGGCAGAAATCTTCTCAAAAAGGTTTACATTCCACTTTCGGATATTTTAACTTATTTAATATTCAAATAATTTTATGACATAGGTTCTATTAATATCCTTATTTTACACAGATGAAATCAAAGAAGGTGAACGTAAGTAACTACTCAAGAACATCAAACTAGTCATTGGCCATGCCAATATTCAAACCAGGAAGTCTGGATACAGAAGTTATATTCTTAGTCTCTATGCCAGCTGCCTCCCAAGATAGGTTATTAAAGAAAATAAATGAGGAGTATTCTTAATGATTATTTTGCTTAGAACCTATAATATAAGCTCTGAATACATTATCCAAAGAAACCAATAGAGGTCATTTAACTATAATAATAATAAATAGATATTTTGAAATTGGGAGCCTAGAATTATACTCTAAATTAACTTTAAGATGTCATGTAATTAAACATTGTATTATTGGTTATAGAAACGTTTTTCTCTTCTATTAACAGAATATTGAGTAACATATGAATTTATATTTCTTTTTAATCACTTTTTTTTTTTTTTTTTTTGACGGTACGCGGGCCTCTCACTGTTGTGGCCTCTCCCGTTGTGGAGCACAGGCTCCGGACGCGCAGGCTCAGCGGCCATGGCTTACGGGCCCAGCCGCTCCACGGCATGTGGGATCTTCCCAGACCGGGGCACGAACCCGTGTCCCCTGCATCGGCAGGCGGACTCTCAACCACTGTGCCACCAGGGAAGCCCTCTTTTTAATCACTTTTACATAAGCCTCTAGAGATAAAATGTTTTATAAAATACAACAAAAAATAAAGCTGGATCAATGGGTACGTTTTGTTGGACATAGTCTCCCAAGGCTAGAAATGTCTTCCTATACCCTACTGACAAAGGAAGCTGATAATCCTAATCCCTACAATAATAATCATAATCCCTACAGTGATACAGAGACACACAAAAAATGTATTTCCTGAAAATGTATATTTGTTAAGCACATATTATTTAGCAGGAAATGCAATAGTTGTTTTGATACATATTATCTCATTTACATACCCAGATTTTCCCTAAGAGATCAATATCAATTTCTCAGTCTTATAGATGAGGAGACTCATTTTCTTGGAGGTTAAAATCATTTGATAGAGATCACACTGAGATTATTTTATCTGAATTTAAATCTAGTTGCTTAACTCATAAATAAACAGACTTCAGACTTGAGAAAAGCACATGTTTACATGTGTTAACAAACACCTTGAACCTTAACAGACATTGCTTGAAGGCTAAAAGAAATAATTATGGTCTTAAAGACTAGCAGGTAATGGCTCTGAAAACAAATGTGTAAGCTCATTTTTACTTTATTAATAACGTATCCCTATTGTCAGCGTCTGCACAGGAAATTCTGGGATTACATTCTTTTATTTTAATGACAGAGTGACTAGGAAGACTGGGATTGTAGTATATGTATCATGCAAAAAATGCTAAATTATTTACTAAATATATTCATATTAGTAATGTTCAGTGATAACTGGGTTGGTACTATTTAGTGATAATAAAATAAATAAGTAGAACTAAATATAAAAGAACTGCAAATGTACATAGCATTCTTGGGATCAAAATTCAAAGATCTCAATCAGCTGTATACAGAATAATTGTTCATTGTAGAGCAAATTGGGAAAGATTCTATTTTTTAGGAGGCTATGTATCTAACAGTTGCTTTACTGTGGGCTTGAGTGTGATGTATCAATACTTTACACATTCAAACATTTCAAGTCAGAATTAGACAGTAAAACTGCAGATTTACTTGGAGTTATTAATTTAGTGTTGCTGACTTTGGCAGAGTTTAGGAACATTTATTTTTCTTAATGTTTTCGCTCCTATGTCCTCAGGTAATTCACAGCCTGCCTTGGGATAGTGTTCTAATCTTTCCAGTAAAATTTAGTCTCGCCTGATTAATTTTGTCTGGTATTCTTTTTCTCCCAGTATGCTCGTATTTCTTTTTAATCTCTTTTCACTAAGGAAATACTCGTTCTATTTAACTGAGTTAGATGATGGATTAAATATATTATTATTAGAAAGATTAAAAAAAATACCACAAAGCAACTAATTACTTCTTAGTAAAATGAGGAGAAAGTATAAAATTATGAGTATAATAGCTACATCTTCAGTGAAGCTCAGAAGAGCACATTTTGTTTTTGACCCAGGCAGTAATCCTATGCCTCTGTATAAGCTGTTAGTGTACTTCTTTTGCACTTACTCTGGAGAGGGAGGACATGACTTATAGAAGGGAGAGGATTCAACTTTCCAAATTAGTTGCTAGGTTGAAATTAGAAATCCAGTTTCTAGCTCAGTACAGCAACATTGGTATCTTTCCTCTTGGAAGCAGAGGTTGTTTAAACTTCCCTCTTTTGATGTTTGCAACAATACTAAATTCAGAATAAGACTAGAGAGATGTTTGTCTGACAAGGAAATAAGACTAAGGATCCGATTCACCTCTGGAAGCAACCTACTGAAGAGCTTACTCTGAGTTTTGAGCAGAGCTGTGTGTCTCTGCTTCTAGTAACTCCTTGTAGAATGACCTTCATGCCAGAATTTCAGGGGCATTGAGAGCATCAGTCTGTTACTATAATCGTTAAATTCTTCCTCTGGAGTGCACTTCATATGAAGGATATTCAAGTGAAGGACAGACTCTCGATTCTTAATGACTGAAGTTGCAGCTTTATATTTTCAGATAATATAAAATAGAGACAAGGAGAAGTAAACAATAGTTTACTATGCGGAAAGGGTATAACTTTGCTCAAGGCTATTTTCCTCTAAGAGGGATATATCAGAAGACCACAGAACTATAATATATAACATGGTATAGAACTAATTCATTGCATTTTAAAATACTCATACCCTAAAACCATTTGATCTTCATGGGATCTAAAGAATTCCACATACCCTAAAATCATTTGACCTTCATGGGATCTAAAGAATTCCACATCCTATAAGGAAAGGGAAATGAAATCTAATTGGCCACTTACCCTATTACTCACATAATAATATTACTCACTTCAGAAGGCACTATGAATCCCTGTTGCCCAGAGCATAAAGCATAAATTCCTCAATGTCTTGCATAAAGTGCAGTCAAATTTTTTATACTTTTTTCCCCTACTATTTCTTCCCCACACAGACCCTCTGCTCTAGGCAAATGGGTTAGAGACATCACCCATCACAGTCCCCTCCCCCACCACCAGCTACCCACTCTTGTCTCCTTCTTTGTCTTCTATTTCCTTCCCTCTCTAAGGCATCTTCTTTCACTAAGTCCCACTCCACCATTTTTATCACTTTAAATTCTCACACTTTTAAGGTTTCGCTCATGTAATATGGACAATAGCCAACAATTGTACAAAATAATTATTTGTGTCTATTAAGTTTTGTATATGCATTGCTTCTTATAATACTCAAACAAATCACTAAATGTTAGGTATTATTATTTCTGTACTAGATTATAAACTCCATGAGGGAACTACAAGTGCTCAGTGGATATTGAAGGAATAACTTCCATTTTATGTATAAGAAAATATATGTTCAATGGGATCAATTAATTTGGCAAAAACACACAAACAACTTGATTAGGGTCTGTGTGATTATAAGGAATGTGATGCTGGGGAAATTCTTTCAGTAAGAAACACTCTTCACACATTATTTCACTTTATCCTAAAATATCTCTGAAAATGGGAATTATTATCTTCATTTTACAGATGGTTTCTAATTAGATAGAATCAAGATTTGTATGCAGCACAATCTGATCCCCAAATCCAGGTTATATTGACATTGATGTTTTACATCTCACAATATAAAATAATAGATAAAATGTTCAGTAGTACTTAAACTATTCACTAAAAAATCTACCATCTTATCTCTAGGTATTAATTCTACCTTAGCCTCCTGAGCAGAAGTTTGGACAATCACAGCCATGTTCAGATGATACAATACCCTGCAAAATAAACCATCAATCTGTCGCTTTGTGTGGCTTAGTGATGGAATCAAATCAACTGAAGAGCTGATCACATTGATAATGATAAAATGAGTTATTATGACAGAGGAATTATATTAAATAGCAAAAATTAATTTGGCAGCAGCTCAGAGATATAATCTGGGTCTTTTCCAATAATATTTTGAGTACATTTTCCTTGCATTATGTATGTTTTTTGACAATTATCTTTCTTATTGTATCATTGGAATGAAACCATTTCTTTCTGTTGCCACGATGCAAACTGCCTTACTGAGAGATTAGATTGATTTGCTGGTTATATATATCCTTTTGCTAAGTGATGGCAAATGGTAAATTCGGCTCAGTAAGGAAATGGCAGTAAAGTACATTGTGTCTTATTCTATAGCTGAGATAATCAAGAACATATTGTTGAGAAAACAACTAAATCATAATGTTTAGAGGAGAAATATCTTTCAGCAGTCTGCTTTTTTCAGCAGATGCTTTTATCAACTAGTTTTTCATTTGTGAAATTAAAGTCTCTGAATTATAACAGATGGAATCAGAAAAATATGGAAAAGTTCATAGACCTAAATAAATCCATTTTGTAGAAAATGCTTGCCCCATATTATCAAATACATATTCAAAAACTGTATATCAGCTGACATTCTGTCAACTAGAAATCTCAGTTTATTGGCAAGAATGTGTTGCTGTAATGCATCATAAAATAGCTTAAAATGAGGAATTCAAGGTATTGGAAGAAGTTGTAATGCATTCTGCCAAAATTGAAATTAAAAATTAAATTGTAAAGTTGAAGAGTTAAATATTTTCCCTGTGCTCATGTTCTCTGAAATTGGAATCTTATTTCTCCATAATATAGTTATGTGTCCTCAAATTGCATAGCTCACCATACAAGTTAACACTGGCTTGAATATCTGCCGTCTTAAATCTTCAGTGTATCCATTGCAAATTCAAGAATCCCATATATGTATATCTATCTATAACCTCTGTTTTCCCTACTTATTAAAGCAATAAATTTAGTTAAACTAATACCTTTAAAATCTTGGGGCCTAAATCATCACTAGTAAGCATTCTTCTATTTTTCTTTTCTTCCTTTTTTTTTTCCTTGTATACCACCTTCTACAAGCCTCTTTAAGTGCTGAGACATGAAGAGCTGAGACTTCAGTGGTGATCCCTGGGCCCCCCAAAAGACTTAGAATTATAGCATTCTGTTTATTCTAGATTGCTCCAATTATCAGAATACTTGAGTTGCCCAGTTCCAGATTTTCATCTTCCTGACCTGGACCTTCAAGGACACTGATATTCTGTTTCACTATTATATGTCTTAGCATTGACAAAGATCTCAATTTGACTCAAGCCAACCTACTGAAAAGGACCTTCCTTCTTAGTTTGATTATTTTACTCTCATGCCTAGAAAATGATGATAAGCTCCTCACTAATTTTATATTCTCTAGCTTGTATTCCTTGTAAAGTGATTTACATATTGATCTGATCATGTCAATTCTTTGATTTCCTCTACACTTCAAGAGCACTTGGCACCTTTCTCTGGTTAAGTCCTTATAATACTATCTTCACCCAGTAACTTGAAATGTAAATTGTTATTTTATCTTTATGTCAATCTCCTGCCACAGCAAGGTAAATCATACAGTTCATGATTCATAATTGTTTATTGAAATTGCATATGGGGATTAAAAGGAAACTAGGTATGTATAAAACTGCTAACCATTTTACTTGAGCAATAAAATGAATCATGGTGCCATTTTCTGAGTTGAGAGAGATTAAGACATGAACGTGTTTGTTTTGAGAGGAAGTCTAGAATTCTTCTATGTTCATGCTAAGTTTGAGCTGCCTATTAACACACAAGTGGAGTGTAGTTCAAAGGCAGACCAGGGTTGGATTATTCTTGGGATTGATTCCTCCATTTATGCACCTATTTCTTAACTGTCTGCAAACAGATATTCAAAAATTCTCTGTTTGCATGTAAAAATGCAAATTGATTGATTCAATAAAATGTGTTTATAACATATTTTGTGTTAAAATTAGCACTGTACTCTGATTGCTCACCTTTGAATTAGTTCATAGGTCTGACAGAAATTCAGATTTTTACTTCATTGCCCTTCGATATATTTATTCATGTATTTATTCTATTCATTCAACAATACAGGCAAATATAAATAAGATATGGCTCTATACAATCAAAGACTTCACAGATTAATGCTAGAGATCAATAGTTGCAATATAGAGGATTATGAGTTAAAATAAATTACAGAAGTGCTTCGGGAACATATAGGAATGATATTTAATCAAGCAAATGCTGGTAAAGGAAAAGGGTAAGTGGAGAGAATAACCGTATGTTTTCCAAAAAAGATACCTGAGCTGAGTCGTAATAAAGTCTTCAAAGATGGGAAAAATAAAAAATATTCCATTTAGAGCAAAACATGTAAAATAGACCTAGAGGACCAAAATAATTCTAGTCACTTACAATACCGTGTTGATGGGAAGCCATCATGAAACATCATGAAACATCATGAAAGTTTCTTGTATATTGTGCCTGGCCTTTTATATTTTATTTTGAAGACAATGAGGATTCATAAAGATGTTGATCAGGGGGATATATGATCATATGTAAAGTTAAGAAAGATTGGTTACATTTTGTAGAAAGTATAAAAGGAGATATATTAGAGGTAAGATAGTTAATTAAAAGAGTATTGCAATAATTAAGGTAAATCAAAAGTTAGAAATAAAATAGAGATGTAGGAGGTAATAAAAAGAAATGAACTGAGAATGATTATTTGGCTCAAGTAAATGAATAGTATAGATGGTAGCATCATTTATAGAAGGACGGATTGCAAATCTGGAGGATCAGATTTGGGAATGTAGAGAAGATCCAGTAGAAGGAGGATAATACAAGGTAATTCAGTTCAGGTATATTGAGTTTGAAATGCTAGAGGACAGTGAGGTAAAGATGCATGTAGTTGAATATATAGGTCTAGAACTCAGGGATATAAATAGGGGTTTGGGAGTTACCAGTCTTTATTTGTGGCATAACAACAAGGATGCTCACTTCCACTGCTTAATATGTGCTAAGAATAAAGAGAAATATTCATTATTCAAGATTCAATAATTCTTGTTATCTATTATGTACTATTCTAAATGTTTTCACATGCATTATCTAATTTGAAATTCACAGGAATTCTATATGAGTAGGGAAGAGAGGTTGCATTATGATTGCCATTCTGTAGATGAGTAAACTGAGACCCAAAGAAGTTAATTTCAAAATTACACTAAACTAGTGCCAGCAGAACTAGGAGGTGGACTCAGATTAGCTGACTTTAAGCCAAGTCCACTTTCAATATTATTAGTTGCCTGTCACAGCCATTGTTCATATTTTGGTAGTATGATAGAAATTCAGCAGTGAATTCATAACAATCATACTAACTATAGAGTTTATAAACAAATTAATATTCTTATATTAATTCTGAGATCAGAATCTATACCATTTACTAAATTCAGAATACAGCAACATCCACAGAAACAACTAGTTGTCTTCAACAGATTTAATATAGGCTATTCTGTTTTGTATTTTGAAGCAAGCTCACCTATTGCATAACTATTCTGCAAATATTACAACTTTTTTCAATAAGCCATCTAACGCATAACATTATTTACAAATATATTAATTTCTGCTAATATGGCCCTTGGAATGGTGATTATTTAACACATAAAGGGTCTGCTTGTTCTTGTTTGGAGAATAAATATGGAAAAGGCATTCAAATTTGTTTATAGTTGCCAATTATAAACAAGGAAGAAGTAGAAATTATTTCTATTCACACTAAATATTCATTCATCTTAATGGGGACCCATCATTAAGAACCTTGATTAATTGGTATATTTTATTCCAATCATGTAAGGCATTTTGATAGGCACTGTGTGGTAACAATGATGATAAAGACATTTCCTCCACTTGAAAGATGTGTATAGATTAATTGTAGAGATGGGAAAGGAAACAGTGGGACAAAATATTGTGTATAATATAAAGTCCCAATGGTAGTTTATATCAATATTTGGTTTAGAACAAAAAAGGTGAGTGGGTTAATAGTGGAAACTTCATGAAATCATCACCAACAAGACTGTGAAAGACAATCTTCAGATATGGGAGGTATGAAAAGAATATTGTGATGACTAATCCGTTAAGTTATCAGTCAAGATAGTTTATGCATGGGCATTGAAAATGTGAAATCAACCAGGATCAGAACCACATGTTTGACAGTATATCCCAATTTACTCATGAATGCCTATGTATGGTTCCTTTTTTGTCCATGCTTTCACAGTAACACTTTCTTAAAAAGAGTTATAGCTTACTGTAGTCCATGTGTTAAGTTTCTATCCTTCTTCTTTTGTGGCTAAGACAAATGTTAGCTTTAGTGGATCTGTATTACTTAATGGCAGACATCTATCAGTTCATTTCGTAGTACAGAATTTATACAATATGATCTCTGATCCTTAAGTCTCACTTTTTTTGTCATACTACTTCCATAATAGCAAGCACTCAGAAATACCCACAACACATTTTTTAGTAGGTAGATAAATGATATAGTTATAAACCATTTTCCAAGGCTGTATTCAAAAGAACTAACGGTAGCATGCATAATAATTATACTTTTCACCTGTTGAGTAAATAAACCAGATTGCTTTTCTTTCATTGCCATGTATCAAAATAAAGGAGCAAATTAGTTGTAAGATTTGAGAACTTTAATATATTTTACAAAGTCTTCACTCTGTAATATTGTCATTAAAAATCATGTTTCTAATAATGGATTAAAATTAATAATTTTAATCAGAGAAGACCTCTGATTTTAGAATATAGTCAGTTCTTAGACTATAACTATTAAATAATTATACTTATTATTTTGATCATACATAGAATTTCTTCACTTATTTATTGAGATAATACATTACAATAAGAATATTTTATTGCAAGAATTCTCTGTATCATAATTCTGAATATTTGGGGCAAATAAAAATACTGAATAGTGTAATTAAACTAAGTACTGGAATTATTAAAACAATATTTATGTATCTACAACTAAAAAATATTTTTCCACTAAAGGTTACTGACACATTCTCAAATGAATAACATATTGTTGTTTTTTCCCATGTTTCAGTTGGATTGGCAAACTCCTTCAAACCTGTACCTATCACAAAGCAATTGCTTGAAAATTTATATAACTCAGCATGAATGTCGTATCTGAGTTTTAATATGGGTTTTAAATACATTCCAGTTTTAAACTTTAAAAATTTTTCTTTCAAAATTAACAGATGTGGAAAAAGTTTCTGGAGCATTTACCATTAGCAGTTTTCATGTTGAAAATCTAGTAGAGAAATCAGGTTACTGGGAGAAATATCAGAATTTAAGGTTAGATTTTATGATATGATCATTGAAATCATGAAAGTAAATTAGCTGTTCTGTGTAGAAAGCATAGAGTGTGTAAAAAGAGAGAGAGAAAAAAGAAAATTAAAGAAAGGGGAAAAGGGAAGAAGGAAAGGAAGGGTGGAAAGAAGGAAGGAGAAGAGATGTAGGAAGGAGGAAAATCAATCTATGATGGACTTCCCTGCTTTTCACCCCTATAACAGGGAGTGAAAATCAGATGTTTCTCTTGTCTCCTACCTCAGGAGTATCCATTCACTTTCTGAATTTAGTAATCCTATTCGCTCTCACTGTTAGGGTATGAGTGATGGCGTATTGCTGCGTAACAATAATACCACAAACCTAGCATCTTAAAGCAACATATGTTTGTTATCACAGTTTCTGTGGATCAGGAGTCCAGGCACAGTTTAACTTGGGCCACTGCAAGGCTGAAATCCAGGTGTCAGCTAAGGATGCTGTCTCTTCTTCAGTTCTGCATTTGAAAAAGGATCTCCTTCCACACTCCCAGAGGTGTTTCTTCTGGGCTGTCAGACTGAGGGCCTCCATTTTTTTCTGTCTGTAAGTCAGAGACCACCTACAGTACCTTTCCCACAAGGGCATTCCCAAAAGAACTACTAAAGGATGATTGAGATCATGATATATATGAATGTATATGAATAAATATAAAATTCATTTTTATTTGTGTAATGATCATATACTTATTTTTAAATAAAAATATGAACATAGCCAAATAATGAATTAGAATTTTTCTCTTCTATATTTCTAATAGAAAATAAAAAGTAAAATTTTGCTAAACCCGTTTATCCAAGGTCATTCTACTAATTTGTTTTATCAGTTCAAAATGACACATTAAAATTGTTTTACTCATGGTGGAAAAGGATGAAAAAGGCATAAACACTAAGCTAAAGATCCACTGTCTAGAATAATTATTTCTGAAGTCCATGTTGAGTTAAGCAAGTGCTGAATCTTAAGTTAATTCATTTTCCAATAGACATCAATTCATAAAGAAGTAATCCATAAAATCCAACATAATTGAATTATTATATCCAAAACAATTTTTACTTTATCATGTGAAATATCATTAGCTTATTATAGATAATTTTAGTAATATAAGAATACCATTTAATAATTTTAAAACACATATTTTATTTGTTAAATCGAAGAAGCTGAATGTTTGACAAAAAAAGAAAAAGAACACCAACTTCACACCTAAATATTTATTTACTTAAAATTTCATCTCTTATTTTCAGTTTGCAAGATTTATACTCTTTGAGACCATGGAAACCATTAATGCCAAGCATGATAGGTTTTCAACACATTTTCCCCTTCTAGCTTGATATGTGCTTTGTTTTCTTTAATTATGATATAATGATTGGTTACTTGCACTGTTTCTGTTATGAACTGAGTTAGCCTCTTGGCCTTTCCCAACTAATAATGTGTCTTTTTGCCTCTCAAGTGTGTTTTTCCTCTGTATAGAGTACTTAGGATTTATCATGGTGCTTACTTATGTACTAATTTTTTGGCAAAATATGACAAATGCAAGAGAATGCCATCAGCTTGTATAAGAAAATTTATAAAACACTTTTGGCTATACTGCTACTAAATACTAGTACAAGGCACAACAAAGCACTATAACATGAATTGGAGAAAATAGCATATGAAATAACCCACTGTATAGAATCTAGATTTTTCTTTTCTTTTTTTTTTTTTTGAGACAGAGAATGTTGTAAATTTATACAAACATAGGAACACTTCCTGCTTATTTTTCTCCTTTCAGATTAAACCTACATAACACTCTGTGTTGGGCTCAAATTTATGTCACTTAAAACTTCAGCATTTTTTATTATTTTATAGTCTTTATACTCCCAAATAGTTGGTTATGAAATTTTTTTGTAAGGTAACTATGCTTTTATAATACTCATGGACTTTTAGTATAAATGGAAGGAACTCTAAATTCCTAAGAGTTTACAAATTTTCCCTGTCAATGTATTTCTACCCTTCCCCTCTGATTTTAATGTTCCTTTTAAAAAGAAGGTAATTAATGACTTAAATAGGACGTGAAGGATTTTGAACAGATTGTACTTCCCTGTGACAGTATTTTAAATAATATGAAGCATCTTGCTCTTAATGCAAGGCTAGGAGGTTTGCAACTCTTTAGAGGAAAAATATCTAAGGATAGACTGCCCCAGAAGGGCTGCGTAATGAAACAACAGCATCTCCTGGAGGAACATGTATGGCTGAACCAGTAAGTAGGACTTAACATAGTATAACTATTTTAAAGTGTTGTATATCAACATGTGTGTATAAAAGTATACAATATGTATTTATTTATATATATGTATGCCACTGTAATAGTTTAACTAATAAATTCTTTTAGAAAACTATCACTAATTACACTGATAGTAGGTGTATAATTTTGTCATTGATGTGAAGCTGAGGGCAAGGAATAATTAGATTGGCATGGTGTTTCCTCCTGATTCAGGATTTGTAGGGTCCTTAGACAACATTGGTAACAACCTTTCAGGAGTACTGATTACAGAGTGAGTTGCTCTGCATATTAACTACAGGTTTTCACCCAAGAGGGTATAGAAAAAAATCTAACACTATTAGAAAAAAACAAAATGGAGGGAAGCCAAAAATGCTTCGGAGGTGAGAGAGTCAAGCAATTGTCTTTGAATATAATGATTAAGATGCTCTTGGGCTGATGCAAGTTAAGTTGCTGACATTACAAGGCAGAAATAATAATGAAATCAATTATATAGCTCCTACTTTAACAATTTACTAGTTCTCTAAGTAGAAATGTAGGTTCTGAAAGGTGAGATTTTTATCAACGTACAATATCACTGTTCAATATAAGACTAAGTACTATTTATATAAAAATAGAAAGACTGAGTTTTAAGAATAAAGAGTATTTTTGAAAGAAATACTGATATTTATAATTGTAATGATGTAAGCACCTCATTTTAAAAACATAAAACTATGAAATGCAAAATTATCAGTATAAAAAAGTCAGGTTAGAAAATGTTGGATGTGTGTGAAAGATGACATTTTTACTTCAACTTGAATACATAACACTTGTATTCATAAAAGTACATGGATATGGGGAAAACAAGCCCTTTGTTATTATTTTGATAATTGTTTTACACAGAATGTTATTACGTGCCCAGAGTTTTATAGTACCTAAGAACGAATATTTAAAAGGAGGATTATGTGATTAAGGTCTGATTTTATGTGTAAAGATGTCTTATCCTAATTTCTTAGGTATAATTAATCATTGTTATAAAAATATAAGAAAACATAGTTTCAATATATTTTGGAGCTTTTTGATATACCAAAAAAGACATTTATATTTCACAATGTGGAATAAATACTACACAGAATATTTATACTTATTTAACAAAATATTTTTATATCAAATGTTTATTTAGCTTATATTTACTTACCACTAAGTACTATGACACTCACTAAGTACATATTAGATACTCAAGAAGAAATAAGGCTAAAATGCCTTGTCCTTATTCTCTGGGCTCTTGGATTTCCAATGGAAAAATGGGCAGCCAAACAGTACAGTATAGTGTGAAAATTCAGCAGTCTAAGCATTTACTAAATTCAGAAGAACATAAGAAAAGAAGCACCGATGTCTTATGGACTAAATTATGAAAAGTTTCACAGAGGAGGCACTTAAAGGATAAGCACCTTTTAAAGTTGCATAAATATATGAAAACAGACAAGAAAGCTGGATGAAGGATGGGGTGAGAGATAGGAAGGGCGTTGCTCACTAAGAGAGCATTTGCAAAGGATGAAAGTAGTTCTCATCCATATCAGACACAGTGCACCTCTTTTTTAGAACAAATAATTTCCTAACACTCTTTTTACTTTGTTGAAACTAAATTAATGGTAACATAAACTTTCTGCACAGATACTTTAAAATGATAAAAATGTAATTCCCAAAGAGGAAAATAATAGAGAATTTTTAAAAAATAATTTACAATAGAAAAATATACATTTCAATAGGCAAATGCTCAAGGCGCAACTGTATCTGGAGTATATTGTCTTAGGTGACATAATTTTCCAAATGGGATCAACCCTTAAATTATAAAAAAAACAAAAAAAATTTTTTTCTGAGTACATAATGAGAAAGAAAGATTTTGTAGTGGACCCACAGTACAGTCTCTCTCTTTACTAGCATCTATCCTGGGAAACAGAAAGGTGACTAGTCCAAGCTGCTTCATAAATCTGTTAAACACAGACATCCTGGCAAACACTCTTACCATTTGTTAACAGGGACATCTTTAGCTATACACTGCTTTTCAGAAGCTACCTTATTTGTCTAGGATTGCTCATGGGAAACAAACCTAGAATGTATACATTTCTTATCATGTAAATTCCATATGCTAGCCTTGGTTATTGGATGGGGACTCAGTATATATTGGGTCGGTCAAAACGTTCATTCAGATTTTTCCATTCCATCTTACGGAAAAAACTGAATGAATGTTTTGGCCAACCCAAAATTTTGTTGAAGTATTTTGTAGGGATGCTTATGTGATTTTCTGATAAAGAATCACTATAATAGAGGATGGAGTACTATAAGAATGGGAAAATTAACGTGGGCTAAATTGAAATATATTTGCATACCGTATAATTCACCTGCCTCATGTGTAAAATTCAATATTTTTAGTTAATTTATAGAGTTGTACAACCAACACAATTTAGACTATTTTTGAACATTTCCATCATCCCTAAAACATTTCCAGCACCCTTGTACTCCTTGCAGTCAATCTCCACACCCTTGTCTCTGGAGATTTTCTTTCTTCTGAACATTTCTATAAATAAAATCATACCATATGTAGTCTTTTGAGACCGGTTTCTTTCACATAGCATATTGTTTTAGAGTTTCATCCATGTTGTAGCATATAGTTGTATCAATTTAGTTTCTTTTTTAAATTGCTGACTAAAATTTCATAGAATATTACATTTTATTTATCTACTAAAAAATAATCTTAAAATTCATATGTAACCACAAGAGACCCCAAATAACCAAAGCAGTCTTGAGAAAGGAGAAAAAAAACTGCAAGCATTACATACCCTGGCTTCAAAATATATCACAGGGGACTTCCCTGGTGGCGCAATGGTTAAGAATCTGCCTGCCAATGCAAGGGACACGGGTTCGATTCCTGATCGGGGAAGATCCCACATGCTATGGAGCAACTAAGCCCATGTGCCACAACTATTGAGCCTGCACTCTAGAGCCCGCAGCCACAACTACTGAGCCCGCGTGCCACAACTACTGAAGCCTGTCCACCTTAGAGCCCATGCTCCACAACAAGAGAAGCCACTGCAATGAGAAGCCCGCGCACCACAACGAAGCGTAATCCCCACTCACCACAACTAGAGAAAGCTTGCGCGCAGCAAGGAAGACCGAATGCAGCCAAAAATAAGTGAATGAATAAATAAATAATATATATATATATCTACAATGAAATGAAATTGTTTTCTTACACTTATTTTCAGTTTTTTTACTGGTGTATATAAATAAAATAGACTTTTGTATCTTAGTCATGCATCTTGCACCTGTTATACTCAATTATTATAGTCATTTTCTTACAGATTATGATTTTCTACATACAGAATATTGTTATTGGCAAATAGAGCTTTTCTCCTCTTTTTTCCAGTTATAATGCTAACTTTATTTATTTATTCTTGATTGCACTTCCTAGTTCTGAAAAACTTCTTTCATCATTAAGTAAAATTTACCTGTAGATTTATTGTAAATGTCAAGTTGAGGAAGCATCCTTTTATTAGTGGTTTTTGAGAAGTTGTGTTACCAATTGGTGTTGGATTTTATCAGATGCTTTTTTTGCATCTATTGAGTTGATCATGTATTTCTTATCTTTATTCTATTAATATAGTTTATTGCACTTATTCCTAGAATAAATGCCACTTTGTTAGGATTCATAATCCTTTTTATATGTTGTTGGATTTGAGTGGCAAATTTTTGTTGACAACATTTGCTTCTATATTTATAATAGATATTGGCTACTGTTTTCTTTTCTTATGATATCTTCACCTGGCTTTAACATTAAGGTATTACTAGTCTCATAAAATGTGTGGGCTTGTATACCCTTTTCTTCTATTTTATAGAATTTTTGAAGGATTGGTAATATTTCTACTTTAAATATCAAATTAAATTCAACAATAAAGCCTCTTGCGACTACAATTTTCTCTATAGGAACATTTTCAATTATTAATTCAATTTCTTTATGTCAATTGAACTTTCTATTTCTTCTTGAATCAATTTTAATTTTTTCATTTGAAGATTTTTTCCATTTTATCTAAGTTGTGTAATTTGTTTGTATAAAGTTTACCCTATCCCTTTAGCATATTTTAAATTTCTGTGAGGTCAGTGGTGATGTCCCTTTTTCTTTGCTGATTTTGACAACTTGTACCTTCTTTTTCTAAAAAATTTCTTGGTCGATTTTATCTTTTCAAATACTAACTTTTGGTTTTATTGACATTCAGTATTGTTTTAATTTTTTTCTATTTTGCTGACTTCTCATCTTTACGATTTCCTTCTGTTTTCTTTGGATTTATTTTATTTTTTCTCGTTTCTTAAGGTGAAAGCTAAGGTTTTTTATTCAAAATATATTTTTATTTGCCAAAAGATGTATTTGTCCCTATAAATTTTCTTATATGCACAGTTTTTAGCTGCATCTATAAGTTTTAATGTTTTGTTTTCATTTTCATTTAGTTCATAGTATCTTCTAAATTCACTTGCAATTTCTTCTTTGGATTATTTAGAAGTGTATTTTTATTTTCTGAATATTTATAAATGTCCTCTTTTTTCATCTTTTGATAATTTCTAATTCGATTTTATTTGGGTTTTAAACAATTCTTTATACAGATTAATGTCTTTTAAATTTATGGCTTAATACATGATATATCCTAGAAAATGTTTCATGTATGCTAGAACAAAATGTGTATGCTACTGTTGTTGTGTGATATGTTTTATGTTGATAGTGTTGTTCAAGTCTTTTATATCACTGCTGACTTTCTGTCTAGCTGTTCTATATGTTATTATGAATGGCACTTTGAATTTTCCTCTAATTTTTATTGAAATGCTTATTTCTCCTATCCATCATGCCAGATTTTTCTTCATGTATTTTGGGGATATTCTCATTTAAAAAAAATCTTTTTATTTTTATTTATTTCTGTTTACTAAGCCTAGACTTCTAAGTACTTCCTCTAGGTCAAAATAGTTTACGCATCAGCCAATAATTGCCCAGAGCTTGTGCTTAAACAGCTTGAGCCAGTAAGCATTCAACCCTTTACCAATAAACCTTTTTGAAAAAAGGGAATGTATTTAAAAATTCCAGGAATTTACAATTTTTTCTTGGCTTTTACTGTCTATGTGTACAGTGTCTCTCATTCAGTCAAAAACTATAGGTAGTTCCTGACTTCTTTGGAGACTCCTGAGTGCACTCATAGCCTACTGCATGTGCACAGCTTTCCAGACTACCAGAGATATGTGAGTATATAAAAGCTTATCAAGATTGACTATGTCTCTCAAATTCCCTAGATCTACCTGTGAAACTTTTGACAAGTCTCGTAGTCCGTTACTGGCCCTTCGAACTATTGCAATTTAGTTTAGTGGAATGTTGGCCATTCCAAGTTATTTGTTATCACATGTCTCATGTTTGGACAGGAAAGACATGACCAACTAGGGTCTGGAATAGCTATGTGCCCTGGGCATCTTTCACTGAATTCCTGTAGTCCCTCCATATGATCTTTCCTGCTGGGAGGC
Organism: Orcinus orca; assembly: GCF_937001465.1. Taxonomy (NCBI): domain Eukaryota; kingdom Metazoa; phylum Chordata; class Mammalia; order Artiodactyla; family Delphinidae; genus Orcinus; species Orcinus orca. Next base: position 120,707,739 of record NC_064559.1, read on the forward strand.
TTCAAGGTAGCTGAATATCTTAGATGTTGTCTTAGGGCTTCCAAGGCATGTGGTGCATGCAAGAGAAGCCTGGTGAAAGCTATTTTTTTCTATTGTAACCCAGACTCTTCTTCTCTGTCACAACTCTCTAAGTCAATCTCCCTAAAAATAAACATCACTGCGGTAGTACTCAGAGCATTGTGGATTCTGGAAAAGCTTGCCAGCAAAAATAAATGGATTACACTGAGGAAGGACAGCATCCGATGTATCTGAATGTATGTATTTTCTAATGAGTTGTGGAGTTCAAAATTATTAAGTTTAAAATAAAAATCTAAACAAGCAGTCAATATATATGGAGAAAGATATGCCAGATACACTGATTAATCTCTGCACTCCACTTCATTGGGAGCTTCTCTCCCTGGATATTTGTCATGAAGGACTGGTATCTACTGATTGCTTCACCAGGGACAACTTACCATTGGCATCCAGTTGGTTTCTGCCCATGGGAGGTACCAAGAGGAAAGCACAGTGAAAGGAATGAAGTCCTGCATTTATTTATACCTGGATCCTTCCTATCTGATTGTCGTTCTGGAAGTAGTTGTGTTCTTCTATTGCCATATGTTCTTTGATGGCTTCTTTACTAAAAAGGTAGCTCTTTCTAGATTCCTTAACACTAATTTTCCCTTACTCCTTTAACTCTAAGGACAATAACCACTTCTTACTGTTGCAGGTCATTTTGAGTAGACCAATATTCTACTTGAATATTATAAATAAACACAGGTGGCTCATGGAATATAATATTGTCACATTATGCAAATTATTGCTGATCCTGGTTTGAGACTGAATGCAAATAAAGGTCAAGGTGTTGTGGAACTGAAAGTTTGGAGCTTTTAGTAGCTATGGCAACCATGTTGATTATAAAGGTTATGGAGTGGGCTGAATACACACACACACACACACACACACACACACAGTGAACGTAAGGTGTAGAAATCCTGACTCAAGTATCGAGTGGAGAATTTTAAAATGCACCAGGAATTATACAGTAAAGAGCATTTTAGGTAGCATTTACTTTTGGCTCAAAGTAAGAGAAAACCTGACTAATAGTGTCTTAAACAAGTAGGGGTTTACTTTTCTTTCAAAAGTGTGGAGTAGATTCAGCACCTCAGTGTTATCAAAGCTGCTCTCTCTGAGAATCTTACTTTTTTACTCATGATTGCAACATTGTTGCCAAACCTCCAATTATCATTTCGATTTTTAAAATAAATTAAAAAAGGATTGAACAAGTCCAGCTGAATGTGTCCTTTTTTTTTTTTTTTTTTTTGCGGTAAGTGGGCCTCTCACTGTTGTGGCCTCTCCCGTTGCGGAGCACAGGCTCCGGACGCCATGGCTCACGGGCCTAGCCGCTCCATGGCATGCAAGCCGCTCCAGGCATGTGGTGCATGCAAGAGAAGCCTGGTGAAAGCTTCTGCATTGGCAGGCAGACTCTCAACCACTGCGCCACCAGGGAAGCCCTGAATGTGTCCTTTTATGAAGGTTAAAAAACGCACAGTATGATGTATTTGTGAAAATTTTGAAGACAAATAAAAGGTGTATTTTACACTAATAATGGTTACAAAGATGCAAAAAATAAGTAGGGAAAGTAGAAAATTATTATTGAGAATGACATGCAACAATTGTAGGATAGTGTTTAATATATCTGTAATATATTTTTCCTTTAAAAGAGAGAAATCTGAAGAAACATGGCACAATTTTCATGAGCTGAATTTCACTGGATGGTAACTGTTATTTTATATATTTTCCATTATGTGGAATATATTATGATTAATGAAACAAAGATTTTTTGTTTTTGTTTTGTCCCTAAATAAGAGACAGTCTCAGATTTAAAAAAATAAAATTAGGTTCCCCATTTGCAGAAAAATAGAGACTGGGAGCAGGGAAATCTTTCCATCTCAGTCCATCATGGCAGCAGAAATCAGGACTTGCTAATGTCAGTGTTGTACACCCTATTGTCAATGTTGGGAACTGACATCTATAGTCTGAGGACACCTATGGAACTGACTCTCTTATCATCCTAGAGGACATGAAAGGGATTAAGAGAGAGCACAGGCACAATCATGGAAATCTGTCTGGGAAACACTGGTTCTGCATACATGCTTTTTTAAAAAAATAAATAAATCATTAGTAAACTGATAGAAATCAATTATGAGGTTGTATTCTTTCCCCCCCCCCCCAAAATAAAGGGATCATTAATTTGAACAACTGAAAAGAAAGGCAGGCTTTTTTTTTTTTTTAACAAATATTTTACGTAAAATAAAGTATTCTAGAAAATATAAAGTATGCATTCTCAAACTGGAGACCTAAAATGTTATATATAAAATAAAGCAAAACAAATGTTCAGGAGATAAGAACATATTCAAGATAAAAACGGAAACCATTTTTTTAAATATTGTAAAGAAATTGCACCTAAGAATTAAAATTCAAATGGGAGGCAGAGAAGTAGAATTTAAAGGATAGAAAACAAAATGAATAATGTAAACCTGGTGATATTTCCATTTTATAAACAAAGAAAGAATTGTATGGAATAACAATCGATGATCAATAAAGATAGAGAAAAAATTGCAACAAATATTAAAATTAGTCCTTAAGGAATATACTAGAATAAATGAAACAGAAGTAACATGCAAACTTATAAGAGAAGACAAATTTCATGAGCTGAAAGAAAACACTGATTGCTTTGATTTGAAAATGTAAAACAGCAAGCAATCTCATATGGACATATGTATTTGTTTTAAATTTAAATTACAAAAATTAAGAAAAAAAATTATAGACACTGAAGGAGGAAACAAGACAATGGCAAAGAATCGAATGAAGGCTGTCTCAGACTTTATCTCTATAGCATTAATTACAGTTAACTAAACAGTGTACAACAATTCTGGTTCTATCTTTGCTTGGTCTTGGCTGTTAGAGCTTCATTTACCAAATCTGGTAAAAGATAGCGTTGGACAAGATATACCTATCAGAAATACCATGTTTTTATATTAGTGTCAATGGAGGATATTCTTTTACCAGATTCATGGGACCAAGAGAGCATGCAATCTGTTTTTGTCACTTTATGCAGGAGTTGAGAATATTTCATTTGCGTGACGCTCTTCATTTTATTAAGGAATGGTTATTGTTAAGATTATTTTTCAACTAATCTTATTTGCAATTGATTGTGTAGGATATAAGAATGTGTTAGAATAATGTATCATGCAAGAGAGGAAAAACAAAATACTTTTAGTTGAATTGTAAATACTGATATACTTTAACCTCTCAAAAAATAATACAACAGACCAGTGTGGGCCAGAACACCTCGGTTTCAGCTGCCTATGGGCAGAACTCTCTGGGGAACTCTGGTCTCTCCCAACAGCACAATAAGGGGACCCTGAACTCTGGTTTAACTAAGCCACAGGTCCCAAGGGTATTGGCAACCACGGGAGGCCAGAATTCCACATGGCAACATCAGGGAATGCCGAACCTGAGTAGCCAGACCCCAGGAACAACTCCGTAAGCCCCTTCACTGCAGCTTCCAGTTTCCACATGCAGCAGGCTGACCTGAAAATGTCCAGCCCGCAGTTCTCCCAGGCGATGCCCAGTAGGCCCATGGCCCCCATGAGCTCAGCAGCTGCAGCAGGGTCCATGTGAGTACACAGCAGAGGACCAGTGTCCCTGCCCCAGCACCTCCCCAGGGAGCCCCACAGCAGGGCTTGCTGGGCCTGAGCTGGGGGTCTTCAGCCAGAGCCCCGCCCCAACAGTGGGTGGCCGGGCAGGGCTACACTGCACCCAAGCCTACCCTGTGCGGACCGCAGGCCAAGAACTGCCCTTTGCTTACAGTGGGCAGCCGGGTAGCAGCGGGGTGGCCAGCATGGCCGGAGATGCTGACCTGATCGACTCCCTGCTGAAGAACAGAACTTCGGAGGAGTGGATGAATGATTTGGACGACCTTCTAGGGCCTCAGTAACAGGAGGATTTGTGGTGTTTTCAGTGTTCATACAGCCTATATTTTTGTTCTCAAATTCAAGAAAGAGCAACTATTTTGGACCAAAAGCCCACAGCCCGGGGAGCTGGGCAGGTAGAGCTAGAGCTGTGGGGCTGAGGCCTGGTCCTGCCAGGCTCTGTGGGACTCAGGGCTCCCAGCCAGCAGTTGTGCTATGTTGGGCTGGCCCCACCCCATCTGCTGGCATCATTATCTGATGTTGGGACAGCAGGACAGGGTTCTACAGGTCGTTTTCTACCCAAATGACCAAAAAACCAACAGTGAAACCCCACGATGTCAGGCTTATAAAATCTGTGCTATCATATTGACTTAATCCAAGATTTCTCCACTTGCCCCAATTTTGGGACAAATTTTTGTTGAAACTTTATAGCAGAACTGTTTGCAATTTGTAGCGTAGAAAAGATTTTAATTTTTTTTTAAAGTTTTAAAACAGATTAGGGTAGGTGGTGGTTTAAATTGATAAGTGGCATTGGGAACTTAGGGTTTCCTTTAGATTAAGAGCTTTTTTATTCCTGCTCTTTGTCAGCTTTCAGGGCAAAGGGAGGTTCACTGGAAAATCATTTCCGTAAGTGCAGGCTGTGACTGCATGTGCCAAAAAGGAACAGGATGCCATGAGACAGCACAGTTAATGACACAGAGGTGGTCTTTCCAGAAGCTCCTCCTCCTCCCAGAATGCTGTTCTTCCAGGTTGGCATTTAGGAGGACGTGGGCTGAGGAATCCCTTCCTCCCATGTGTTGGTAGCAGGACCCCAGGCGGCCCCCAGGCCAAATGCTGAAATGAAATAATTGGAATTCCTGTGTCCTTTTTTGTTGTAACTTCCTGCCTTTTGCAGTTTACCTGAAAACTCATATTTAATGTGTTAGGAAGGTGACCATTGTTGAGTAATGCACAGATGTCTTTCCTGCACCCTGTCCTCATTTCCCATAACCTTTCTTCCTGCCTCCCCTTCTTTCTCTCTCCAGCCCAAATGCAAAAACTCCTTAAGTCACTGATTTACTAGATTGGAGAGGAAAAGAGTCATTAGAATTCCCTAGGGAACCCTAGCATAGTAAGGAGCTGGGTATCCCCTCTCCGGAAAGCAAAGGTTTGTGGGAAGGAGAAAAATAGGTGTGCCCTGTTTGGCAGGGAGGATGCAGGCCAGGCCAGAGGAAGGAATTCCACTTTGTTTTACTACTTCTGCCACTCCCTCGTCAGATGCCTTGCACTTTTTAAAGAGAATTGCTTTGTAACACTGATACATCCTTTCTAAAGATTCAAGTGGATTTCTCTTTTAAGGTCTATGACTTTTTAGGTCTTGACCAAGCTAAGAGTCCACAACAGAGTATTACTTGTGGGCTGTTTGTGGGAAATGAAGACACAGCACTTTGATGTAACGAAATCAAAATGGTAAGCACAAGGTAAGACCCTGTTAAACGGGGTGCCGGAGAGAAAATAGTACACTGAAAAGAGTGGCGTATATGCAGAGTGGTCTCTGGCAAAACCACAACCCCATTTTTATTTCCCTGGAACCTCAAAATGGATAATTCAAGGAGTATCATATGTAAAGAATTGAGCCAATAAAAATGTTCACACAACCAGCTTGAGTGGCTTTGAGGGGATGAAAGCTTATACACACATTGGTAACTATTTTTCACCAGCAGTGCCTTTCATGGGGGTACTTGGACCCTCAGATCTTCTTCTCTAATAGTCATTTGCCACCACGGGTGGTGTTTGGGCCATTTTCCCTTTAAACACCCTCCCTGCCTTCCCCAGTTACTGAATATAACTCTCAAAGAAGGGAATGAATCATAAAGCCAGTGAAGACTCCACCCTCTTAGTGAGTTCCCCGATCTGAAGGGGAAGAGGGTGACTTCAGCGGGTTCTCTACCAAAAATAGGGGGCCGAAGGCTAGTGGTGGGTCCTTGTTCCTCTCCTGGTCTCCCTCTGGCTACTGCTCACCTGTATCCCCGGGCGCTGGTGTCTCAGCCTGCCCCTTGTAGGGAGGGCTGCCCCTGCCTTAGTCCTGAGGCCACCTAGACAGACAGCAGGCTTCTCACTTGCTGCAGTGTCAGAGCAATAAAATGTGGTGCTTGGAGTCCCCCCAGAGAGCTGCCTGTGGCTTTATTAATGAATCTGGGTTTTGGGTAGTCAGGGAAGGAGACAACTTTGCTTCAGTGCAAATCTCCATCTTACAGGAGCCATGACTCAAAAGAAAAGGGTGCTTGGACTTTTGTTATACACACTTGCTTTGTGTAAATAAATGCTTACAACTTTATATTAAAGATGGAATAAGCATTAGAACTTCTGACTGTATATTTTTTATTTTTATAGATTTTAAAACTATGATCCTTTATATCTGTGTTTTGGGGGGCTATAAGTTTTATGTCAAACAGTTGGTATTGTTAACTTTTTACTGTCATCAAAGTAAAAAATGTCCTATTAATTCCCTTATTCTTCCACTTCCTTTAACTCTGGTATACACCAAAAAGAAATCTTTACTTTCCTGTTTTATCATTATAAAATAATAAGAGTATTTTGCTAGTATGGAAAAAAAATAATGCAACATATAATCATATAGTCAGCCCTCAAATTTAAACGATACTAAAACATTGCCATATTTGTTTTAAAGAAATAAAATGTTAACAATAAAGCTTGCCTTACTCCTCCATATTATTATATGGGTACCCATTATATTATTTTCTGAATGATGAAAGTATATACTCATTAACAATTCAACTAAAAAAGAAACACCCCTTTCAGACTCCCCCATGAACACTTGGGTATGATATGATAGCAGTAATTTACTTGAGGGAGTTCTTATATTTTTATAAGAAATTTTATAAGAAAACATTTTTAGCGAGACATATTTAATCCATTTGGGTTGCTTAGCTTAAATAACCTGGAATATGTGGATTTATGGGATAGAGCTTTCTGGAAACCAAAAATATAAACTATGAAGCCCCAACCTTAAGTATGTCCTCTGAGCTTGCCCTACACTTAGAATGTCTTGTACTCCAAAACCAAGATGTGTCCCAATGCACTGAAGGGGCTTTTTGGAAGTTGCATCTGATAATTTGGTGCCTTCCAAAAGCAGATGCTTATACACCTTTGGGTGATTTTTACTTTTATTTCTCACTAATCATTAGTAAAGTTTGGTTTGGGGTAAGATCTATGATTTCTGTGAGTCTTCTCTGATAATTCAGCCTCTTGTATCATTGCAACTTACAACCAGCCCTCATCAGCAAGTAGATTATGTTGAAGCAGAACCTGCTCACAATAACAACAATGAAAATCATAAATATTTAGAAAATATTATAATATAAAATATATGGTACTCAAATAGTTAATCCACAAATGTTCCCTGAAAAATATAAAAGACTTGAGTAAAGCAATAAAGAGATTTCTAGAATGAGAAGATTGAACATTATAAAGATATCACCTCACGTTAAATTATTTAGAGATGAATGTAATTTCAATAAAACCTGATGCTGGATAGTAATTTTACTTGAAACAACTATTAATGAATGCAAATAAAAAACAGAATAGAAGATAGCAAAGAAATTTATAAAAAATTATTCTTACCATTTCCTACCAAACTGTCAAAACCTGACAGAATACTGGCCATTCTAGCTATTTCTAGCAGGTAGTGTCAGTGCAATGGCTGAGATGCTGTTTAAAGATTTAGTAAAAGTGGTAGTCCTGAAGAGTAACTGATGGCAGTAAAGAAGGATAATGTTAATTAATCACCAGATCTAAGGACAATTGTGAACTATGTTTCAAAAACCAGGATGCTTGTAAAAAATCTCAATTTTTTTTCATATGAATGCACCTAGGATTTACTATCAGAGCATTAACAGTATGCCTTAGAATTAGGCCCCCTAGGTTAACAGTGTACTGCTGATCAGAATACACATGTCTCAACTCAAGCATCACCTCTCTCAGGTCACACCCTTTTGGAGATCCACAAATTGGGTTATTTGGACTCCTTTTCATTAATTTAGCACATGAATACCCACCTATCTTAGTATGTATCAACCAGTAACATGTCTGTTTATCCTCCTCTGTCAAGACACTCTGACATCTTGGGGAGCAGAGGCTATTTCTTTCAAAAATTGCTTTCATTAATATATTCTGATGCTCAGCAGAGTGTCTGAAATAGAATAGGAGCTAAATAAACTTATATTCTGTTAAACAAATGCATGGATGGATAAACAGTAAGGAATTATCATTTCCAGTTTCTAGTGGTGGGCATGATATAAGCTTACATTTCATCCTCACAGTAAGATTTAATTATAAATATTGTTATCACATTTTATAGAAGAGAAAACTTATGCCAATAGTTAGCTGCTTAAAGTCATTTGAGTTTCAACCTCATGGTGTTTTGGAGTTAAACCACATGATTTTTAAAAATCCTTAATAACATGAACAAACAGAGGAATTGAACAGATAACCTCCCTCAAACAGATTTTAAAATATAAAAGAATTTAACAAATAATAAAGTAGGAATGTCAAGTTAATGGGAGTGAGTGATAATATTTATTAAATAACATTGAAAATATTGGCTTGAAATTTGAAAAAATGAATTAATTTAAACAATTTCACACCTTTTAAAATAAATTTTAATTTGATTGAAGGTTACATTTTAAAATCAGCAAATGGAATTAAAAGAAAATCTCTATGTCTCAAATGTTTGGGTGAGAAGGTATTAAAAACTGAAAGTGATAGAAATTATTAAGAAAAATATAAACAATTTGTCCAGATTGTTTTTATTATTTATTTTTTACGTTTTTTTAAAGAAAAAAATTACATAGAGTAAAAATGTATAATTGCAAACATGTTGGTGGAAAGTTGCAGAAAGAGGCTTTATTTTATTTATAAATAATAAAGTATACAATGTAGATGTGTCAGTAAGTTCTTGACAAGATACTTTACCAGAAAAGCAGACATGAATTTATGGGCTAGTGAAGAAAAGTTTCAAGTGGAAGATGTAAGTGAGCAAAAGCACAGAACTTCAATACTGTGTAGATGTATGAAGTAAATAGGAAATAATAATAATCCAGGCCACCAAGTCATCAGTGTGAAAGGAAATGCCAGGGCCCAATTTAAAAGATTCTTGTCTTCTTTGTTAAAGTAATAGTACCACAAAAAAAATATATTATGAAACTTATAATTACAAACAACTAAATGCACATGCAAACAATTAACATAAAGGCAAATGAAAATCAGATAAATAAAAATGAGTAATCCTATAAGGAAAATATATCAAGGTAATATGTCAAGGAAAAATCCTATAAAGATACAAATATGTCAAGAATGAAGGATAACATAATATCCTTTAATTAAACACTAAAAATGTATCTATGAGATTCTTTATTATATCATATTATTTGTGGAATATAGGTAGGATGGAGGAACATTACCAATTTTGTACAAGTGGATTCTTGAATACTATTCAAATATTCTCTATATTTTGATAACCAGATAAATGAAGCATAAAGACATTTTTCCTGAAAATAAGAGACGCTATTGTTATCAGTTCATTTATCACCTCAAGTTCTTGTAAGCAGACAAAGCAGAAAATCCATTTCTCTCTTGTGTGAACAATATTTCTTCTACCTCTGTCTTACTTTTGGCTGGAGTCTCTGCAAATTCATGTGAAAAATTGGTTTGTCAGTTTTACACTTCAATTCTTTGGGTTGCTGCTATAAAAGGACAGGTAATTTGCTCAGGGGAAGAGTGGAGTCTGTGGCAGTAGTTGTCATACTAATGGGTAATTCAGAAAACCACTGGTGCTTCAAACAAGAGTCTCTGATATATAAATACATCATCATTAAGAAATAGAGAACGTACAATGGAGTATGTATTAGGGAACATACAATAGTGTCTGTAATAAGTATCATTTGATATTCTGACAAATTATCCCATACTTGTCTTATGTCAGATTCTTTAGAGAATGTCCAGAGATAGAGATTTTTATGTAGAAAGTCTATTGGAAGTACCCTTGGGATCAACCCATGTGGAGTCACTAAAGTGGGCAGATTTGACCTCACGATAGCACTGGGAGTTCTAGAGCTGGTATGGCCTTTCATCTTTATCCATCTCTGAAGGAATCATTTTCAAGATTTCTATGCTATGTGAACTAGTCTTTGGATGTGGCAGCTTCTGAAATAGGAGTGTGGCCTTGAGTAAAGCAGCTCTCTTCTACTGAAGACAGTGTCCGGAGAGGGATTCAGCTAAGGATGTTAGCATCACTTACTCACAATAGCTGGGGAAATGAATATCTCAGTGCCAAAGGGGAGTTCTTTGTGGTGCACCAATGCATCAACTTCAGTCCACGTTTCATGATTCATGAATTCATTTGCTTCATACAAGAAGTCCTAGAAATATCGCCTCCAGTGCTCTGGTCAGTCTTTTTTCTTGAATAAACGTACAAGGAGAAAGTTAGTGAGACCTGGGCCCCTAAACCTGTACTCAAGGCCACACTTGAGATTCTTTGCTTCTTGTATTATCCATTCTAAAATCTTTAAACCCTAGGCCAACATTGCTGCTGGTTTAGGTGACTTCCCTGATGGCATGATCCAGAACCTCACCCCTGAGTGCTCTGAATCTCTGATCATTAGGTCCTTCTCAGTCCATAGCTGAAATGCTTGCCCATTTACCATGAAAATAAGACAAAGGAGTTCCAAGAGATAAATACTGGCCAAAAAGTTTGTTCGGGTTTTTCAAACATCTAATGGAAAAAACTGAACAAACTTTTTGGCCAGCCAACCCAATACATCATCAGAGTACCAAATTTTTCCCTGCCCTATTGTGTACTAACAGTCTGCCAGCCAGGATGGTAATTTTTTCCCCTTGCTTTAAATGATCAAATGGCAGCTTAAAATTTAGAGGGACACTTGCTGTGCCCCTGGTGGAGGAATTCTCTATCTGGGACTGGACTCTCTAAATCACCAGAGTTCAGTGTTCTGGTGATATACAGCACACATTCCCTGAAATGGATCACTGAGTATGATAGTAAACAGAGACACCCCTACCCCAACCCTTACTTCCTGCTTCCTGGGGAAACAGCATCATATCATTATCATTAATACAGGATGCATACCGTGTCCTGGAGAATAGCACTCTATCTTTGCATGGCATGATCGCCAAAGGATAGCTCAGCTGAACCTTCAAGAGATCATTTTTGCATTCTATCAGCACAATGCTCTGGGTGGCACTGAATGTGATAGAGCCAACAAATCTCAGATTCATGTGTTCACTGTGGCACCTTTTTTTTTTTTTTGCTGGAAAATAGGTCTTTTACATTATGAGGGACTTTGTATAACAGGGAATATTATGAAGGAGTCTGTGTCAGTGGATATAACTTTCTATAAGTCTTTGGTTGATGGTGCTGGTTAAGTTCTTGTAGGCAAGAAAGGCAAACCATCATTGGAATGTGTGTTAGACTACTGTAAAATAATCATACATTCCCTGATAAAAGTGTGGTAGCAGTTGCTAGTATGGTTAGTCACACTTCCATAGATTCAACTAGTAAGGACACAAGTCAGATAAATTAAAACATTTTACTACTCATGGTGTAGCAGGTGACATAGGTTCCCTTTGACCCGCAAATTCCACTGGGGCGATGTGGATGGGAGTCCAGGTGGATGCTGCGCACACAGCGGGACTGTGTCATAGCTGAGGAACAGTGAGCTTAGAAATTACCCATTCCTAGAAGAGGGGTACTGACAAACCTGCCTATATTTCCTTCTAGAGTGAGACTTCATTCTTACTATCCTGTAATGTAAGTAAGCAGATCCCTGGGAGGGGAAGAGACAGTCTCTATCTTCTGGAATATCAATGAACCTGAGAATTGAGTGCTAATATGTGGGCATAAAGAAAGATGAGAGAGTTATGGAGAATTGTTTCCCATCAGATACAAAATAGGTTTTATTACATTCTCTTGGTCAAAATTTCAGTAGCAAAAGCTTTTACCTGCCAATTTCTATTGTACTAGCTCTTTTTCCCCTGGCCAAGGACCCAATGTAGGGGTTATAATAATTATCAAATATGTCTCTTCCAATTATACATTTAGAGTTTATGTCTCAAGTGAACCCACAGTGAGTTTTAACTGAACCAAGTCTCCTTTAATTACCTGGTCCCTATGCATCCTCCATCTATATAAAAGGACTTGAAAACACTTTGTGTCTATGGGTATCAATGTCGAGTTGGATCCTATGTCTTTGAAATACTTGAAAATCCTTCTTTCTGAAGTGCATAATTAACTAAATATAAGGTCATAGTTATCATTGGAGCAGTAATGGGGAAAACATCACGTTGCACATTTGTTGTGTGTTACTCCTGGAAAGGTTCCACGTTAGATTTTGCTTCCTCAGAGCACTACTAATCTTCAGGTTTCCTAGGAAACTAATTTTGAATCAGGAACATAGTTGGAATGCCTTTAGCATCAAGATTGTTGGAAGTAGTCTTTAGCAGAAGGGAAATGTACAGGTTTCCTATTGCTGCTGTAACAAATTACTATAAACTTAGTGGTTTAAAACAACACAAGTTTATTCTTTTATAGTTCTTTTACAGTTCTCAAGATGAGAAGTCCTAAAATCGGTCAGAAGGGCTACATTCCTTCTGAAGGGTCTAGGGGAGAATTGATTTTCTTGCCTTTTCTAGCTCTAAAGGGAACCTGTATTCCTTGGTTCATGGCCTCTTTCTCTACCTTCATCTTCAAATCTTTACTCTTCTGTCACCACAATGCCATCTGTGTCTGACCCTCTTATTGCCTTCTTATAAAGACCCTTGTGATTAAATTGGCCTCACTCTTATAATCCAGAGCAATGTTCCCATGTCAAGATCCTTAACCTTATCATATCCACAAAGTTGTTTTTGCCATGGAAGGTAAGGTAATTAAGGTTTGGGGGATTAGGATGTGGACATCTTTGATGGGCCATTATTCAACATTTCACAGTCCACCCTCTGTGATATCTCAATGCATAACACATGAAACTGTTGGTAATTAATGATATTTTCTTTGACATCCCTAGTAAGTCATGATGAGGAACAAAGTGGATGGTTTCTGAAACAGCACAATTTCCTTACAGGTGAAATAATAATGAACCTCAAAATGCGGTTTAATGACACACAGTTCTTTAAACTGGTGATACTTATTACCGTTTTAGCACTGCAATGTTTATATTTAATCATTACAGTTTCTGAAAATGTTTCATAATGAGACATGATTTTCACATCACATTTGTTGTGAAACTTCTTTTATTTTTGAACTTATACAATAATATCTTAAATTTTAAAATTTTTTCATAAATAACAAGTAGCTAATTTGTACTTAAATTACTTTTTCTTATTACACTTGTGTCTCTTTTCTTGTGTGTGGTTCATAAAACCCTTGTTCTTTCTGTAAAATAGAGTAGATTATGAAACAGATATATTAGTTAAACATTAGAGTTAAACAGAATTAGTTAAGTAGAAGTGAATTTGGGGGTAGTTTGAATTTTTTTTTGTAAGTTTGCCTTTTCCTATAATCACCCAGTTCTTAGTGCTTTTTTATTTTAATTTTTGTGTTACAAATATTATTTTTTTGTTACATAAATTAACCCATTATTATAGGCTAGCAAAATTTAAATGGTGGCACTTCTACTGGTCCTTCAGTTCCTTCAGTCTTCTGATGGACGACTTTACTGTGACAGCAGAAGTGGTGTTATAGGCCCGGGCACCACCAGCTACCATTTCATGCAAGAATCACGACGCCAGATGCCCACAGCTGGTCTCTTCATCTTGATTTTGCCACAGGAGGAGCAAGTGTACTTGGCATGCTGGCTGATTTCTTCAGCATTTTCCTGAGGGGGTTACTATAATGGGTCCCATATTTACTGAAAATTCCGGACTTCTTTGTGCGTTAATCATGTCTCTCAACAAATATTAAATTTTTGAAAAGAAGGTGAAACAACACCCAAAGAAATGGAGAATCCATTTTAAAGGAGTTTCCAAAATATAAGTAGTACTCTTTGTAATCATTCTCAATTCTGCACCATTAAAGTAAAGATAATAGATTCTCCATGTGAGTGACCCAGAGAAGACCACATTATCCTTATGATACTGATGCAGTGATGTATGCAAAATATACTGCTAGGTGAGAGGCATACGGTTTAATGGATTGTCTGATATATTGATATTGTTAATACCTTCGATTTTGATCCTAAAGTGAAAGATAGATCCAGAAATTTAGTGAACTTTCATAATACGTTCATGTTTATAGTTTTAGTTTTTTTGACTCATAAACTAACTTATGCACACTAGAAATATTTGGGTTTTCTTTTTTTCTAACTTTTTGATTAAATTTGAGGTTAAAGAGTTGAAACTGGTAATATTTAAAAGCCATGTCAGGAAAAAAAAAGACTTAATTTCTACAGTGTGATTAGGAGAAAGTTTAGACTTCTAGGCACTGGGAAAATGCTGGAAACATAGACCTAAACTGAAATAAATGCATATACACTTGCCATATTCTTACTGTCAATGAAGAAACATAATTTTCCTTATTTTATATTAAATGGAGTGGTTCTATAAATAACTTTTAGAACACGTATCTTCAAAGTTTCTAGGCAAGAAACTTGAAAAAGCAAGAAATATAATGAAATTTAAACCCCAAATAATTAAAATACTCACATCTTTTAGACACAAATTTTGACTTTTAAAATTATTGCAGATAATTATATTACAGAATATATATCATTTTGTATCTGCTTAAAAATTCAGTCTAAACTTGTGTTTTAACATTTTAACTAATTAGATAATCGAGGGTCATAATAATCTTAAAATACAATAAGTCCCCTACATACAAATGAGTTCCATTCTGAGAGTTCATTTGTGAGTCCAACAAAGTTAGCCTATGTACCCAGCTAACACAACTGGCTATATAGTACTGTACTGTAATAGGTTTATAATACTTTTCACACAAATAATACATGAAAACAAACACAAAAAATAAAGAAAACATTCTTAATCTTACAGTACAGTACCTTGAAAAGTACCGTACAGTACCAGCTACATCCCACTGCTTTTACTCTTGCTTCTGGACATCCTGGGCTTGAAATAAAAATGCTATACTACCATACTCTATACAGTGCTGTATAGTAAAGTGCACAAAAGCACGACCACTTGTAGAGGATGTGCGCACGTGACAATGTACACCAGACATGTGAACTAACTTACGTGACTGGACATGCGAACGCACCTTCGCATCTTTGAAAGTTCGCAACTTGAAGGTTTGTATGTAGGGGAGTTAATGTAATATAACAAATAATTAGCATTCAATGCTCTATGGCCTCCATATCTTTTTCACCGGGACTGATGTCTATGGCTTTGTTGTGTTTTGGGGCCAGTTCAATTCCATAGCTATTTGATAAGTGTTAAAATATCATTTCTAACTTAGATATGTTAAGGTTATGAGAGAAAGTATGTGCTCTGCTTCATGGAATTGAGACCAAAGTTTTGCATAAAATAAACCAACTGGAGAGCAATACAAGATAAAATTGAAAACAAAATAATAACTGATATTTATTGAAATATTTATATTGTTCAAATATGAAATGCTTTATAAAAGCTATATCATAAAGTATTCAAAAATTACAGCGGGCTTTCAGTTCAAACAGTCCTCAGATTCACTTTTTGATGCGCCTCAGCCCAAGCTGTATTGCCTTGGATGGATCACTTATTTTCTCGCACTTAGAACACTGTATAGTACATGTTAATCAATACATGCCAAAAATTGTATGACTGTTAGTGCTATTGTCTCTTTTAGAATAGTTTTGTTAATGTTAGTATTATAATTAGTATTATTTTCTGTTTTGGTATGTTTAACTCATTCAACTCCTGAATAGGTTATATGTTTCTTGTAGGACAGATAAGACTTGAGTAAGCAGTTAGGTAGATGCACTCTATTGAAGAGTTAATCATTTTGTGAGCACATACTACATGCCAGGCATTATGTTAATTCCTGAGAAAATCCAAGTACAATGATGCATGATCATTTTATTATCAAGGAATTTATAATCTGGGATAGAATGACATAAATGAATCAAGAATTAAAATGCATAGAGTATATTCAGGTACTATAGGAGCACAGATAAAGTGTGTCACTATTCAGGTGGCTGGCCAGGGAACACTTAAAGAAGCAAGAGGGATAGATGAGTTTACACTCAGGAAGAGAAAACAATCATGTGATGAACAGATGAAACTGAGGAGTCCAAAATAACTGGAATTAAAGCAGAAGATTTGTTTCACAAAGAATTTCGTTTGATAGATGTAGTTTGTGCATGACCCGAAATGTGGAAAAGAGAGTATAGACACTGGAGTGTCAACGGGACTAAAAATTTTTATCTGAGCATTACACTACAAACATCTACAATTTAAAAAATTCTTATCAAATTAGCTCCCAAAGGGAAAGGAAAGCCTATTATGCAGTTCTGTAGTTTTGCTACACCCTCCGAGAGAAGACATCTGGAAGTCACATGCATCTAGGGAGCTTGACTTTTTCAGCAACACTGGCCTATGTTAAAGTACCGATAGGTATTTTCTTAACTCAAATAACAACCTTCTCCTGGCCATTGTTCTACAGTCTGAGTGCATTTTAGTGAATTAATCACTTAGCTAATAATGTCTTTGAAATGTAAAATGGAACATTTTTTTAAAATCTTTTTTTATGTCTTTATTGGAGTATAATTGCTTTACAATGTTGTGTTAGTTTCTGTTGTACAACAAAGTGAATCAGCTATATGTATACATATATCCACTCCCTCTTGAGCCTCCCTCTCACCCTCCCTATCCCATCCCTCTAGGTCATCGCAAAGCACCTAGCTGATCTCTCTGTGCTATGCAGCAGCTTCCCACTAGCCATCCATTTTACATTTGATAGTGTATATATGTCAGTGCTACTCTCTCACTTCGTCCCAGCTTCCCCTCCCCACCCCCTCACTGTGTCCTCAAGTCTATTCTGTACATCTGTGTCTTTATTCCTGCCCTGCCACTAGGTTCATCAGTACCGTTTTCTTAGATTCCATATATGTGCGTTAGCATACAGTATTTGTTTTTCTCTTTCTGACTAAGTTCACTCTGTATGACAGACTCTAGGTCCATCCACCTCATTACAAATAACTCAATTTTGTTCCTTTTTATGGCTGAGTAATATTCCATTGTATATATGTGCCAAATTTTCTTTATCCATTCATCTGTTGATGGACATTTAGGTTGCTTCCATGTCCTGGCTATTGTAAATAGTGCTGCAGTGAACATTGTGGTACATGTCTCTCTTTGAATTATGGTTTTCTCAGGGTATATGCCCAGTAGTGGGATTGCTCGGTCATCTGATAGTTCTATTTTTAGTTTTTTAAGGAACCTCCATACTGTTTTCCATAATGGCTGTATCAATTTACATTCCCGCCAACAGTGCAAGAGGGTTCCCTTTTCTCCACACCCTCATTTATTGTTTGTAGATTTTTTGATAATGGCCATTCTGACCAGTGTGAGGTGATACCTAATTGTGGTTTTGATTTACATTTCTCTAATGATTAGTGATGTTGAGCATCGTTTCATGTGTTTGTTGGCAATCTGTACATTTATGTTCAATATTTCAAAAATAAGAGTTGGTTGTTTTGCTTCATGAATATCAATACAATTTGAACCTTTCAGCCTTGTGTCCCTTGTGGAACAAAGTAGCATTCTTCTTCATTCCCTTTGCATCCTCATATGTCAAAAGGACCTTAAAAAATAAATATCTCACCATCATCAAACCTCTGTGAACATCGACAGAGACAAAAACTATAGGAGATATTATTAGGGCAAAAAAGTTTATGGGACAAATTGTTCTCAAAGAATTTAGAACACAAATATCAGTCACGATCACATACTTTTCAGCATCTATATTGCAAGAATATAACTGTATCATGAAGTCAGTTATATGACTTGAATAAATATAGCTTTGAAAGAGTAGGAAAATTTTTCAATTTTCTTAAAGCAGGTAGTATTCTATCTCACATATCTCAGTAATTTGATTACTGCAGACAAAGTAGGATCTTCAGTACTACATGAAGGATTCCTGCCTTTACTGATGTTTCTATGCATTTCAGTCTCTCTCCACACTAAGATACCAACAGAATTTTACATGCTTCTCACCTCATAAAGTGATCTTATTTATGGAGAAATTGTACCCTGCTAACAAAAGTCCCATTTTAGTGGCTCATAGAGAACAATAGGTTATTTCCTGATGGACAGGAAAAAGCATAGTGAGGAGAGCTATGACTATAAAATTAAGGGGAATGTGGCAAAAATTTTACTTGGTTAAGCAGATGTATCATCTTATAAAAGTTCCAAATTTAAGAAGTACAAAATACAGAATAGAAACTATATAAAATGCTTTATTTTGTGAAATTCAGTACATACTGGAAATTTTCTTATTATAACATTGCATTTTGCTTAATATTCTACAAGATACCAGTACCCAAAATTATTTCATATGAACAACTGCCACCAATGCATTTACTTTCTATTATTACTATGATTAATTTCGATTATGTTATTTCAGCTTGTAGTTGTCATAAAATACTTTAGTTGAATTCGAATGAAGAAATATATATTGCTTCATAGAGAAGTCATTCCAGTTACAAAACTATAAGGGGTCACAACATATTTTACACTAAAGAACACTAGACAGAAAATTAATGCTTTTTTTAATGTATATAAGTATGCTCTAAAAATACAAAAATGGCCTAATGCATCTACCATGCAATATCCTTTCTACTTTACTTTGTTTGTGGGACATATGCATTAGGTCTTCTAAATTTGTTTTCTGTGGGTTTTTCAAAAAATACATTTATTTGAAATTTGCAAACACATATTATTTCAAGTGAATTTCATATTTTTACTTTCTCATAAGAAAGAATTAAAGTATGAGCTACACTATCAGCTTGTATATTGAAACACATTGTGAGTTAAGATAACATTATTTCTGTTCATATGCAGTGTTGTTAGAATTCTGATATGTAAAAGTAGGTTTTCAGCAGCTCAGGCAGATTTTTGGGGAGGCAGCAGGAGGTAAGTCACAGACTCAAGTTTAACAGTTCACCTAGGAATAATCAGGTTGATCTGTAATCCAGAAAGGTATTTGAGTATTAAGATTAATTTTGTTAGATATATTTCTTTCCATAGACTCAAATTGGACCACATCTGCTTCAATATTTAGTGGCTTAAGAATCCAATTAGTAATTCACAGGATTCAGTGAGCATGAGACTGAAGCAGAGGAATTGGTTGATCTTGTGAAATTTTCTCTCTATGCCATGTGTAGATCCTGCTATATTATCCCTAATATATGAGAAAATAAGTGACCGGGGCACTCATATCACTGTAGAGAATATTTATTTTCCATCATTGTGTATACCTACTCACAAATTATTTGATTAAGCTTTTACAAAGCCCTATATGCATCAAAAAGATAAAAATTTCCTATCATTTGACACTTCCTTTGGACAACAATTAATATTTCACTGCATCTTATTTTTTTCTATCATTTATATATTAACTTAATAATCCTTTTTCTAGGAAGGCATCATAACCTCTATATTATGTTTTAAATAGTGTTTTCTTCACTCTTCAGGAATTTAAGGTCCATCTCTGTATTATTCTTAATATAAATATTCCCTTTAAAATATATTGATAATAAAGAGATTATTTTGTCACGTGTGAAATTATACTAGTTGTGGTTATTTATTTTCTTTACCCAGTAGTATTTTTCAATGAGACCAGATCAATGATCTTTATTTTTAGAATAAGCAAAGAAATTACAAAAAGAAAAATAAAATATAATTAGAGGGATAATAAAATTTATGTCTCTTGATTCCAACTTTTTATGGTAATTATTAGTTAGCTTTACGTTGAGAAATTTAAGAGAGACTTTTAAAAATTATTTGGTCACTCCTTACTCTATTTACCTTTATATATGATTAAAGTAATGTTAGTGCTGGGAATATAATATTAAAGAAGACATAGACCCCATCATTATCTTCACACAGATTTAAAAATCAGAAAACTACATTTCCTAAAATTAGTGCGTCAAGAAGTTTAAAACAGTTTATTAAATGTATGGGTGTAGCTGCAGTTCCTATCCAAAGCAGAGATAAAGGAAGATTCCAAGAGGAACACAGCAAATATGATAATTCTAAACCTGTTAATTCTAAAAGGAACACAGCAAATATGATAATTCTAAATGGGTAAATGGCATTTAGTCAGGCATAAAAGTGGGGAGAAGAACCTGGAAATATCAGAGGCAAAGTCCTGTGGATGACACAGTTCGTCTGGAACACAAAGACCTGTGTGGTTGGAATGCAGACTGGCAAGCAGAAGAGCTGAGAGGAGACATAGGAGAGAAAAAGGAGTCCGACCATGAAGGATATTTTAAACCATTTAAAGTCTGTCTATCTTTTAAGATTGTCCAAATGAAGGAACAATCAGACTAATGATGTTAATTTTGCCACCTATAATTCAGAGTACCTCAGTTAGTGGAAAGAGAATCAGCAGGCACAAAGACCACACTTGATTTAATAATCAGTGGTTGGTTTCTTTTCTTACATATCAGATGTTCAGTTAACCTCTTTTTAATGGATTCTGTATGCACTATGAGGTATAGAGGCACAAAAATTTTAAAGTGTTGAGTTTGATGCGTCTTTGAAATATCAAAATGTAGTTATTCAGTTCTCAGTTGTACGTTTGTGCATGAATCTCAGAAGAGATGTCTGGGCTGGTAGTAAAATGGTGGAAATTCTTGGAGCGTCTAGGAGTCTGAATAAATAAACCCTATATTTTCTGCCTAAATTTGAAACCAGTTGAAATAGGAGTCACCTTTTGATATCAAAATGTAAGGATATAACCTAATTGTACAAGTACAATGGTTATTTGAATAATAATTAAAAAAAATAGAACCAGATAGCCTCCCATTATTTGTCAGTAGTTGAAGTCCATGGGTTTCCCCCATGAATGTCTACCCTGCTAAGCTTATCACATGGCTAAAAGGATATGAGAATGTATTTCTTCTTTGAGCAAACAAATCCCAAAATGAAGGAAGCAATGCAAACCCAGTTGTTTTCCCAAAACATCAATCATATAAGTTACTCCTCCTATTTTAGGCTGAAAGAGACCAAGCATTGATCAACTGAAAGTTCCTTCACATGAAAGGAAAAGTCAAGGGTGCAGGTATTAAGTATTAAGCTCATAACAGTGGAAGTGAGCTTGTGATTGGTAATTCAAGTTATGGAAGTGATAAACTATTGGGAGAGAATCATATAAGAATAGAAAAAAACTTAACCTTAAATCATATTATAATGCAATGTAAAAAACACATAAGTCCATGTTAATGGACTAATGGAGAGCATAAAGAAAGTGTGATAGCCTCAAATTTGTATATAATCAGTACCTAAGAGAATACATTCCTATATCTCAGCCCCTTAAAGTTTTCCTTAAGTATTTAAGCCAGTGGACTTGGAACTCAAATGAATGTCTTTAACAATTTTATTTATCCTTTAGTTAACTATTCGGTTCAATAAATATTTATTTAGTGTCCACTATGCTTTAGACACAGAAATAAGTTTTTGAAAAAATAATAAATATGTAAAACATATATTTTCTTCCATTGAAAAGTTTAATGGGGAATTAGGACAAAAAACAAAAACAAAAAATGTATAATATTTTAAATATTGTGATGGGGATGTATAAAGTATAGTGTGATCACACAGATAAGGAAGACCATGTAATTATTGGAGGACAGGATATGCTTCCTAGAAGAAGTCATTTCTAAGGAGAAATTATAAACTATTTTGGTTAAAGGAAATCATGGAAAAAGTCAATGTAGTGTGGGAAGAGTGTCCTATATGAGAGGAATGATTTGGCTCTCATTGGCCAAACTCCACTAGAAGCCATGGGACCCCAGAGCTGCAGTCCACAGAGAGCAGCCTTCAGCAGACAGAGCAGGGTGGACAATGGCGAAAAGTGGCTTTGGAAGGATAAAAATCATACTACCCGGATAAAAGTAACATGCGTCAGACTGCTTACCTTGACTCTATTGGCACTCTTTTCCCTCGGGAATCAAAGGGGAGCCTTTTCCTTTACCCTAGTCAGTACTCTGGTGCTTAGGCAGAGAAAAAAGTGCAATTCAATCTCCAATTTCCAGGGAAAGAAGAGTGTCTAAGATACTGTTAACTTGCAACTGATCTGTGGTGGCTCTGTGCCACCAAAGAGCTTACTAACTCTTGACCAAGATAGGAATGAAATGTTATATTAGTGATTTATTTTGTGCTCCTTAAAGCCCTAAAACTCCCCTGGAGCCATTACAACGTTGTTTATAGAAATGTGTAGCTCGACAATGTGTAACTGATTTAACCAGTTACGCAATCTAGTTTTGCTATGTGACTAATAGAGTATTAAAACAAAAACAAAAACAGAACATACAGCCCTCAGTAAGGTTTAGCCTCAGCTTCCCTGATGCCAAGATATGTTACAGATATCTTCAAGGTTTGTGATGTTGAGATGAAGCATGTGCTGAGAGAATGCGAGAATACCCTGAAAATCTTTGCCTGAATGTCTGGGACCTCCTTGATGTTTGCCTGTGTTTTGTTTCTCCTGCTCTATCGTACATATTGCCTTTAGTAAAACCTCATTGGAAGCTTTAATAAAAGCCATTTTGTGTGGTCACATGAGCCTTTTCAGTAATCACATGAGCCTTTCCAATAATTCAACCCAAAATGAATATAATGCAATTGCTGCAATGATATATAATAATAATAAACATCTTTTCATTGAATAAATGAATCAGTGAATTAATGAGTGAATAAATGAATAAGGAGTGTCAACTATTTTGTACAGATACTAAGTGCACAAATGGGGTAGATTCAGTGAGTTCATAGGGGAATTTATTATTAGCATTTAGGTGATTTTAAATCCTATTGCTTATTCCTTTCTTTTAATGATCTCATGTCTACATCAAAGAATATATATAAAGGATCATAGTATGGAATTTCATAAAAGTTTTATTTATGTGTTTAGCAGGGTGGTGCAGTAAAAATGATTTTTTTTATAATTTATTACAAACCAAATAAAGTTTCAAGGCACATATAAAATAATGTGAACTGTCTTTGTCACCGTTTATGTAGGCTAATGTCAGATGAAACCAGGACTCTGATTATTAAATGTCATGTAACCTCATGGTGCCAAATCTTTGTTGACTCATTTGTCAGGCTGACATATATTCTATCTAATACAGACTGCCCATAGTTGGACTCACTAAATGCTTTCCATGCCTCTTCTCTACCATTCATTCTTCAACCTGTCTTTAGAACCTACCACCTGCCAAACCATTAGCTAGATGTTGGTGATACAATAATTGAAAATAAACAAAAAAACATTTCCTATGCTTGTAGAGTAGACTAGTGGTGGTTACAGTCATTTCGACATATAACTTCAATATAAAATTTGAAATGAATGAAAATGAAATACGTTTTGAAAGTAAA
This sequence comes from Orcinus orca, assembly GCF_937001465.1. Taxonomy (NCBI): domain Eukaryota; kingdom Metazoa; phylum Chordata; class Mammalia; order Artiodactyla; family Delphinidae; genus Orcinus; species Orcinus orca. Next base: position 120,731,291 of record NC_064559.1, read on the forward strand.
GGGTCCTCAAATTCTTTTCTGAACCAAACTGGCCTTGCTTCTGCATTGCCCCATGATTGGCTCCGGTTTTTCTGAAAAAGGACCTTCCGCTTTGCTCAGCTTGGCTTCCCTGCACACGTACTCTGAGTTCATGGACTCACAGATCATTCTGAGTTCCTCCTCTTCTTGACTCAAATCGCCTTTTTAAAGGAAAGATGATTTGAAATCTCTTCTCAAGTAACTCATTAGTTCTTGCTATTGGAATAAATGGATTTAATCTATTTGCTTTTAATATGATTTAAAAATTTTCAATATTATCTTTTACAAAATAAAAGCAGATATAGTCCTAACAAATTTTGTTAACAAAGTTGATGTCTTTATTCCTAGTTTAGGTATGTGTGATTGAAAGCAAATTCCTTTAATTTCTGGATTATAAGTAAAAGGTCTCTTAGAAATTTGACACAAGATGGTATGACTGAAGGCCGAGGATAATACCTGGAAGTTGAACTGAAACATGGAAGGAAAAGCAGGCAAATAAATATCTGCCAAAAGTATACATAGGAAAAGGCATCCAGTTTAAAAAAGAATAAACCTAAAGCCAGGATTTAAGAAGTAGGAACTTAAATACTATTGATGGAATAGAAGGTGGGTTTCTTTTTAAGTTCCTTTGGATGAATGTTGATATACTTTGTCCTACTATAGTCAGATACTTAGATTACCTTTCCACAAAAGAAAAGCAATGTTGAAACCATGTTCCAGAGTGGCTTGCACCTGCTCAAAGTTGGGTTACACAGTATTAAAGGTTTAAACCATATAAAGAAAAGTTAGAGACTCTTCCATATTCAAAGCTTTCCCCTCAAAATGAATATGATTAATAACTTCTCTCCTTTGCTTTGATTGTTGTATGTTTCAATGTTATAGAAATTCAAGACAAGATCTTAAGGTGTCACATCTTTTCTCCATATGAAGCTGAGAAAATCTGCCTATGGTATTGATGCTAGGAGGATATCTGAATCACATGCTTGAGAGCTAGGCTTATTGTTCTAAATATATTTTGACAGTTAAAATGGAGTTGACTAGAGAAAAAGCTAGGATTTACATTTCATTTTAAAAATCCTTAGTGAAAATATGTATCAGGAAAACTATAGACTCAAAACTGCTATTTTGATTCCAATAATGCCTGGTTCCAAGATGTCAGTAATCTCCCCAAAGATAATAGAGTGAATACATAATTAATATTATCAAAATGTTAAATATAGTATTTATCACTACATTGCTAAAAGAACCATAAAGATAATTAAGGACAAGTCTCTAAAGGCAAAAAATAAATAAATAAATAAACAAAAACCAAAGAAACAAAAAATAACCCCTCCATTTCTCTTTAATTATCTATAGATATTTTAGTCTTAATTATATTTAGAGGTCTTTAAATGTGTGTGCCAAATGTGAATGATATAATTCTGTATATCAAAAGCTTTGGCTGCATAAATTGTAAATAGATGGTTTAACTTTAAATCTTTAACCCACTTTGGGGCCACTCCAAAAGCCTGTGTTGCTGCACTAGGCCTTTGGTCTCCTGGAAGGCATTTGACTTCCTTCCCAAGAATGCAAAGTTCACTATTTCTGACCTTGGGAGGTCCTGCCCCTGCATAGCCCTTGGGCCAGAGCCTGATCCCCCATACCTGGCTTGATTACTGGGTGAGGCACTGCTGCACTGTGACTTGACTGAGGCATCGAATTGGGGTTGGTTTGATAGGTGATGTGAGCCAGAATCCCCCTCTGGGATGAGGGGTCTCTGGCACTCAGGGGACCCAGGTGTTTCTCATTCCAGGACTCCTTTGCTGGTCCGTACAACTTCCGAGTTCTCTCCAGATTTGGCTTCTTCTAGGAAAAGTGGTCAGGGCATCGGTGCCTTGAGCCTGATTCTGCCTTCCTCTGAGCTGCCCCTGAATGCTCAGTGCATCCTAGCGCAATCCCTCCCTGCCCCTCCATCCGGACCCACACTTACTCTCCCCACTTCCCATTATACATGAAGCTACAATGTGCACCCTGTGTGCTCAAAAACAAAAACATTTAAAAAACTTTTTTAATCATTTTGAATTCTATATAATGGTTTTGTTTGTATATCTTTGTGATTTTAAGACATTATGAATAGCATACCTTGAGAGTACAGACAACATGCACCTAATTTAGGGAGAGCTGGCACCTTGTTTGAAGGACAGGCTTTGGTAAAGAAACAGAATGCAAAGTCATTCTAGAGAGAAAGTGTAGCCAGCACAAAGACAAGAGATGAGAGAGTTTCCTTTATTTAGGAAACTGCAATATTTGGCACATAGTAAATGCTTAGTAAATATTTGCTGTTATTATGGTTTTATTTTTATTGAAATTTTTTTTATTACTACAGCTGGAGAGAGTGTATGGGAGACAGAGAAGTTAGAGATCTAGCTAGAACAATAGCTGAAGAGCAAATAACAGACTTTAAGAATATTATACATTTCTACATAGAAATTGTAGAGCAGCTAAAAAGAAATGCATAGGATAGTGAACTGACCAGACACACTGTAGAAGGCTGTGGTGGAATAGACAAAAGTAGAGTAGGACTGATTATTATAAGTTTTATTGTAGTGATCTAATAAGACAGTAATTCTAACAGCAATAGGGAGGATTGGAGAAGGTATTAGTATTTTGGAAGATAAATGAAGGAAGGGGATTAGCTTTTTGTGAGGGATGAAAGAAGGAGAGGTAGAGGAAGGAATTATGAATGAGTTCCAATATTCTGGCTTGTGTAAGTGGGTAGATGATTCTGTTACTTATAGTTATGGATACAGCCCAATAATTATCATGGTTAGGGAAGAAGGTGTACACTATATTTTGATCATGCTTATTTTTAAGTGCCCAAGTGACTTCTAAGGGAAGACATCATCTATGTGGATATAAGTACAAATTTGGGGAGTCTTCAACATATAGAAATCTCTTAAAGCCATGGATGTGACAGCATCTGTGTAGAGAATGTAGAGAGAAAAGTAAGGAAGACTGAGAGCTGACCCCCTCCCTAATGCCAATATTTATTTATCATAGAAAGAATATTGAAACTACACACAAACACACACACACAGAGCTGAAAAGTAGTAAAAGAAACAAACTGGACAGAACACTGCCCTAAAGCTGACATAGAACATTGTGAGGAAGAAGAGGTAAGTATTTTCAAATACTGAAAAGACAGGGTAAGGACTGGAAAGTGTGCACCAGACATGGCAAAGAGAAGAAACTGTACTTTCCTTGGAAATGTCTTGTTGAAAGATAGTAAAAATCAGCCATTAGTTTGACCAAGACATTCTCAACCCTACTAGGGACTGCATCAGCCTGGAGGAAAAGGAGACTTTTTATGCTGAAGGCAGGGATAGCTATTTGAAATCCATCTGCCAAGAAATGGCACCATTTTCTAATTGGCACTAAAGCTGTCTTATATGCTAACAGGGGGTCTGTTGGCATATTGTTTGTAATTATCACCGTGGGAGTGGATGAAAGGATATAGATTAAAATAAAGAGATGGAGAATATGAAAAGCAAGAATAAATCAGGCCAAGGCCAGAACTCTGGAAAAGAAATATTTAAGGGGCACATATAGAAATAAAAGGTCCAGACAAGAAAACTGAGGAGAAATGTTCAGAGAGATAGGGAGAAAACAAGGACAAAATAACATCCAAAAGGTCAGAGGTCACCTTGGGTGTGATTTGATACCCGTTTGGAATAGCATTTTCCATGTAAGTTAATCCACATTAAATTAATTTCCTCCTCTTTCTCCACTTTTCAAATTGAATGCTTTCACCAGACAGCTCTTTGCTGACCCCTTTTGATATTTGCCTGCTACAACTCCTGCAAATTACAATTGTGATTTTAGCTCAACTTTAAAAAGTCAGAACCTGACAGCTTATACTGATTTTTACCATTAAGAGCCTGATTGCTACACTCTTTCCTTCTAAGACATGTAATACTGTTCATGAATCTCAGTCACCTATGGTTGTACTAATCCCTGCTATTTCAAGTTCCGCTCATTTTTAATTTCTAGAGGTATCTCCCACAAGGTTAACATCAGTGAAGTCTTGAGTGACATGAATGAAGCAATCAGGATATTAGATTTCCAGGGGATTCAAAATTAGTCGAATTTATATAGGCCTGGTATCTTTGTACTTGGAGAGAACTCTAGATATCTGAGCACACACTGAAAAGTGCCTCCAGAGAGTGTGCACTTTGTTGAGATATGGAACTCTTATGGGGGGAATGGGAATGTATCTGAACATGAAATAATAATCTTCTGATGCTCCTAAGCCTTCCACTGCCCACCGCCCAGAAAATGAGGTTAAGAGAGTTACTATTATTGTTATAACTACTGACACTTGTTTACTGAGATTATAAGAATAGTGTAAAGTAGCTGTTATTTGTAAATCTCCACTGATAGACAACATTCATTCCCATTTTACCACTAAACTTAAGCTGGAAACAAGTGTGTTAATTATTTTCTATTTTAAATTAAGATATTAGCTAGTTTTGTCTGAACCCTCAAAATATTTTGGCAGACTTAGTATTTTACCAGACATTCAATTAAGGATTGAATATTGCTCTTGAATCATTATCATTATTTTTTTTAGTTCACAGCAATGTATTTCTCACAGAACAAAATAGCCTCTTCAGCTAACTAGAAGGGCAAAAAGCTAATGGAAAGAAGTCACTAAACTGTGTGCCTTATTTCACCCTCTCTCAGCTCTACACAGACATTTTTATCCTTCTTTTAAGTTATCAGAACCAGAGGAACAGATTTTTAAATAGTCTATCTCCAGCTGTCTCCTTGTTTGGATCCCTGGATGATTTCTCTATGTGAAATGTCTTTCATCTTTTTTCAGGTGAAAGGTTTATTTGTAGATTTTCTACAAATGAAACCAGCTAAAATCTCCTAAGCTCAGAAATGAAGCTTAGAATCTTTTTGAAGGAGGCGCCTCATCATAGCTGCTCAGTTGTAGAGCACTCACTGAGGCTCCGGCACCCACCACTCAGACAAGGGGCAGGTGCCAATTAAAAGGAAGCCAAGCAGGTAGGACACACATAGGCAACAAGGTACCTCTTCCCTTTACTTTGCCAAATAGATACAACCTGACCAACGAAAGAGTGTTAGGTAGAACGATGACACTCTTCACAGGTTATCAGGGGATATTGGGCCAGAACTAAACACATATGATCATCTTTGCCTTTGGTCTCCTAGATTCTTCTTATTTCCCCTTTTCTGCACTAGCATACTTCTCTGTTCCCATAGGACTACTTCTGGTTTACCAATGAACTCATCATTTCCCCCTTCTTTTCTCATTACAACCTGTTAATCAGTAAAAAATGATGATATATTCATTCACTTTAGGATGAAAATTATGCATAAGGTTTAATCTCTTTTATGGTAATTTGTCATTTTGTATGGGATAATATTTAAGGCCAAAGTAAAGCATACTAATAATGGACTATCTGGCAACATCAACAAAGTTGAAAAACTATTTTGGGAACATTGTAAATTCCCCAACATTTAAAATTATTAATTTATTCTGTACATAAATTGTATACACACATACATAATGCTAAGTAGTTGTGTGTGTGTGCATGTATGTATACGGTAGTGATGGTAATGGTGGTATGCAAAATGAGCATTTGGCAATTTATTTCAGTAAAAACAACTCTTAATATTCTGAAGAGAAAATACTAAGTGGTGTCTCCTTTAGTTAGAATTTCTCTCTTTCTATATTAATTTTCACTGACTTTCATTTCAGTCAGTATGACATATCAGACATCCTAAATGACCTTCTCACTGAAAGCGACTAAAACCACTCAGTAAAATATTTTGAAAACATTTGAAAATGGAAAGCTGTTCTGGCAAGAAAATAAGAAATTCCAGGAGGCTAAAAACAAAGAGATCAGGAAACCTGGGACCTGAGCAGGAGGCCAGAATGTTCTGAAGGTGGCTTTGCCTTGAGGGCATCTGCCAAATGCTTGAGCAGCAATTACACAGGGTCAGATAATTGAAAGGATTCATAATACTCCATGGGGTATATACTCACTAAGGTAAAATATATGGTACAGCAGGGGAAAGAAAAGCACAGGCAAACGTCAGACTGGTCCAAGACATATATATACAGCTCCCAGAGTCCTTTCTTAATTATACAACTCACACTTTGTCATCAGATTGTTAATCACCACATGGTGGGGAGGGAGACTGTACCTAAGTCTCAGGGGCTTCTTTGCTTCATTGAAGGAGGAGGGCTTTTACACTCCTCTGTTAATGTAACAGCAAAATCCAAGAGAAACAGACAGAAACGAGGTGCAAGCCATCAATATGTTCATTTTCTATAAACAATGCTGATAAGCTGGTGCAACTTGCCTCTTGGTTTGTCTCAAATCCCAGCACAGAACTACACTAATCATTAGTTGGTACAAAGTAGTTAAGTTTGGCCTAGGGCCACACCAAGCCTCCAGGCACTTCTGGAAGTAAGCATGAGTTTGCTACAGATTAGCTGAGATTAATTCTATACTTACACAAGTTACAATTTTTGAGGACTCTATGGGAATCAAAGGACAGAAGGTAATGTCTTGGGTTAGGCAAACTTGTGGGGAATCTAATAGGAAACGATTTACATGTAGCTGGAATCCACATATTACATTCTCGTTGTAAGGATGAAATAGAAATACATTGGACATATGTAAAGAAAGAACAACAACAAAAAAAATGTGTCTCAACTGGGCCCTTGGAGGAAGGGAGAAAGTCTTCACTGGGGATTCATAATTTTATGACCCTCATTTGAATTTGTGGTCTAAACTTGGTGAAACAAAAAATTATTTCTGGAGGAACCAAAATAATTCTTTATACAAGATTCATTCCTTCATACAAAAACCAAAATAAATCTCATAGTCCCATGAGCTCTAGAATCACAAAACATACAAGGAAGCGAAGAACAATGAATGTTAGCCAGCAGAAATAGTAGGCAGCAAATACACATATACTTAACATATTGCAGTTTATTAGACACAGGACATAAAATAAATATGTTTATTTTGTTTGAAGAAACAATGTAGCTGTTACTTTAAAGATACAATATGAGAAAGAAACAAAGTGTCATAAAAAATTGTCCACCTCTGTGGGCAGCTAGGAGGGGAGCTGGTGGCCTGGACCTGCTTCCCTCAGTGTAGCTCAGCCCCACAGGGTCCCCACAGAGGCTGAACCTGGGGTCTCTGAGCCCTACCACAGAGTGCATTTTCTTGTAGAGATCCTCTGCCACATAGCAGAAGAACATACAGAGGGTCTAGAGGAAAAGGAGACAGAAAAAAGTGAAAAATAAATTAAGGGGCTTAGAAGAGTGAAACTACTCAACACACCTATATGGAATTTTAGAAGGAAAGAGCTAGAGGATGGGGAAACTCTCTATTTACAGGGAAAATGACAGAAAAGTCCAGAACTGATGAGAAAATGTTTAATATTTGGGCATCCCAATGAATTCCAAGCAGAATGAATAAAAGCAAATGTCACTTATAAAAAAGTAGATAGCCAAAGTATATAGATGTTTGCTATTTTATCAGAACACTTTCTACTAACATATAGGTTATATATATACATCTGGATTCTGCAAATGATAGAAAATATAAAATGAATTACTATTTCATTAGTCTTAGCTGACCTTTTTTCAATTTGTAGACTCTTTGCTTCCTATGCAATAATAACTTGTGAACAAAAACCAATATCCACAGTTTGTTGAAGTAAAAATATTTCAATTGCTTCCTTATCAATATTCCACTTCTCGGTAGCAGGGTCAAAGACTTTATTCTCACAGAGCTGGAGGAAGAAATGTATTTTTTTTTTAAATTCACACAGAAGTGGAAATGACTTGTCATTTATCTTTTCCTCAGAACAGGTTTTATTTGGAGAGGAAAGCAAGATTTCCCTAAATGCCTTAAAAGAGGTTAGGTAGCGACCAAAGCCAGCTAAGGGGTGAGAGTGGGGTGTGCTAGAAGAGGAAGGAAAGGATATTAAATGGAAACAATATTGCCCAGGAGACAAACTTCTTTCAAATGTTGGCCTGGGGATTAGTAGATCTGCAATCTTTAAAACAGGATAGTCACTGATGCTCAAAGCTAAGCTTGCTAGGTTCTTAAGAATAAAGCTTGCTATACTATCCTGATATAATCTTTGCATTGGTCAAGTGATAGAGAAAGCCTAACTTTAATGTCTTGACTCAGAAAAAGCTAATCTTTCCAATCAGTGCTTTATTTCTTAGCAGATAGTGTCACTGTATCACATAAGAACCAGGAATATAAATGATTGGTTTTGCGTATTATAACTGTTAACATCCTTTGCTTGTCAAAACTACAGTGCTGCCCATAGTACTGTCACCACTTATTATTAATTTACCTTTCAAAAAGACAAAGGTACTGCATATACTAAACACAAAGCTAAAGTGACAGAGTCCTTTTTGCAACCCAAATAAATATATCACTGTCATTTAGCAATCCTCTGTATTCAGTCGAATTTTTTTCTAGCACTACAAGGATGTTAAGGGAGGGTGAAAATAGAGACAGCTCATTGACGTCCCATGCATACATCTATACCACTTTAATCTTGCACATAAAAAGGTCAAGCATAAAATTATTTGCTTGGAGCAGCTGTCCTCAGAGATTCAAATTAACATAGATAGAGATTACCACAAGGAAAAAAGTTAATTTTACCTTAATTGGTTTAAGCTGGGTCCCATCCATACCGAGAGGATGAGGTTACAAAAGACTAGAAACTGCTAGGTTGACAGAAAGGGATTAATTCATGGGCTAGCGTCAGGTTGTTGACTAATAACATATTGATCGTATCTATAAGATATGCAGAGCGTCTGTCAGGAAGAGAGACACTTTGGAATTGAAGATCACTAGCCTATCTGACATGATCAAAGTTAGATTAATATTATTAAGGAGCTGCAAGTGAGCTGCCTATTCCCTTAGCAACCACAGACATTTTCTACATGTGTCTGGGACTGACCAACATGAACAGTAGCGGTACTTGTCGGTCAGAGGGAAATGACTGGTTTGTGTGGCTGCTTCCCCCCGCCCCTTTCTGTCTTTAATGTGTTCCAGCAGACATATTGAACTACCACGGTTTAATCCTAGTGGAGCCTGCAGGTGGTATTGTCCTCGCATTGAGGAGTTATTAAATTCTTAAGGTCACCATAAAAAAGATTCCATTAAATTGAGTTAATAAAAACATTGGGCAAAGGTTTGCAAAGAGCACAGATGTCAAAGCTTTGGGAATTGGAATGTCTCTTATGATATCAGGCTAAAAGAATAATTTAAATTACACCATAAAATAAAGAAGCTAAAAATTCTGCATTCTTTCATAAGTGTGAAATTTTTGCACCTAATACATGTGTGTGTATGTGAATACTTGTATAGGATACTCATTTCTTTGAACGTTTTGTTTGCCATTCCATGTATGTATTTCCTTCTTTCTTTTCTTCTTCTTTTTTTTTTAGTTGAGATTAACTTTGTTTAAAAACTGAGACACCTGGAAAATAGCACCTGAGAGTAAAAACCCGGTGAATTTCTGGGAATTTTTATATGTGTGAAAACTGATTCTTTTTTAAGGAAAATAAAAAAGATGAAGGGAAGGCTGACACTTGATTTAGGATGACTCTGATACTTGATTTAGGAAGGAGGATGTGGATTAGAAAAAGTCTTTAGTGTTTAGTTTGAATGACGCAGCTACTGAGTTACTCCATTATACAGCCTATACACAAAACTGCACTCATGACATAATATGTGTGGAAGTCCAACTATTCCCTATGTATCTCACTTGCCTGGGGGTTTACAATATCCTGTTTCCGCTGCCATTTCCTGTGGAAGAGGAAACAGGATATATTAACATGGTAGTATTGTGATAAAGATCCTAAGAACTGAGGGAATCACTACTCTGTCCAATTATTAAATTTTAATATTCTATATTTTCAGAGAAAATTAAAAGAGGAATCTTGTGGAGAGCATATGACTTTTTGGAATGAATTTACCACACTCTTTTTAATGACTGAAGCCGAATCTGGACTCTGTACCCTGACACGGAATTAAATCTTGGAGACAGAGTTTTGGGTCAAGTAGAAAACAATAGCTTTATCGCTTTGCCAGGCAAAGGGGGCCATAGCGGGCTAATGCCCTCAAGACTGTGTGTACCATCTGGGAGGGGGTAGTGAGAAGTTTTATGGTAAAGGTTCGAAGAGGGTGTGATCAGCTCCTGACATTCTTCTGACGGGTTGGTGTTGAGGTAAGGGGAAGTCAGTACCACCAGGCTTCTAGTTCCAACAGGTCTGGGGTCTCCGTGCCTGTGGGAGGCTTGTGGGCAGCACACCGTGGTTAACCATTAACTTCTCTCAGCTGTGGGGCTTTCAGTAGCTGCAAAACAGCACAAAGATATTGCTGTGTGTACCCCTTGATGGGAAACCAGGACCCTGCCCCAAGCCTGCACTATTGTTTCTCTTTACTGTTCCTCCCTTGCCTCACATCCCCTGCCTTCCCCAATTAACAACTGTTTGAACCTGCCCCTTGGAACTCAGGGAAGGTCATGGAGGCTGAGTGAAGCCTATTTCCTATAATCAAAGAAATGGGGGACACAGGAAGGCTTTTGTGCCCGGGAGCCCCACAGGGTCCTGCTCCGTGAGTGAACTACTCTAGAAGTGATTGCTTTTTTTTTTTTTCTTTTGTGTGTCTTTGCACAGAGCCAGCTGGGGGGCGCGGGGGTGGAGAGGGTGTTGGCAGCGGTTTGAGTTCCGGTGTGACCTCTAGTATTGGCGCAGGCGGCTCGTCCCCCAGTGCTGTGTCGCCTGCCCCACCCCAATCCACCAGCAGTGCCCTGGAGGTGGTCCCAGGTAAGTCCAGGGCTCTGCTCCCATCTACCCACTCATTTTTGCACGTCCCTCAGTGCTTTCCGCTACATACTGTGTATGCTCGGTTTGTAGAAAAAAACGTTTTCGGTCATCTGCCACTTTGGCTGTACTGCGCGTGGTAGAGGAAACGCCTGGCTCTCTGGGAGCCTCGGGCTGCAGAGGGGATGAGAAGCCCTCGGGAAGGTCAGATGGACGGGCCTCCCAGGGCAAGGCAGAGCGGGCGGTGCCACCCAGCCTGAGACCATGGAGAACGGGAGGCTTCAGAGAAATGAAATGGGGGTTGTGGGGAGGGGCAGCGAGGGCCCCTGAACGTGGGGGACGGTGACAAAGGCGGGGAGCAGGGATGAGGTCACAAGTCAGTGGGCATGGCTGCCGGCTGGGGAGGGGTCTTCGGCCGTTGGTAGTCCTTGAGGGTCTGCCGACGGATGACCGATGTGACTGGCCCCGGGGGACCTGTCTGGTGGCTGGATGGGGGCTCAGAGCCCAGGTTGGGACTGTCGTGAAAGCGCAGGGAAGAAAAGAGCTGGGGAGCAAGATGGCGTCTGTGGGGCCCTACCTGTCCCCTGGGCCCCAGGCCACGGCTGGGTGGTGGGCACCTGGCTGCACCAGTAACACTAGCCCCAGTTATGGGAAGGAATGGAATCCTCAGAACTGCCCTCTGGCCCCAGGAGGAGGGCCCTGGCCTGCCTTTCTACTGCAACCCAGAGTGCATGTCTCACCTGCTATGGAGCTAACAGGCATTGACTGGATTGTTTTTCCTGGTAGTTTCATTCAGGTTGTATCCTTACTAATGCACTGCGTGAATAGAAGGTATAAACTCTGAAATAAACAGGTGCTGCTTCTAGACTTTCTGTATTTAGCACTAGTAAGAAGGATAAGATAGAGTTCCTTGGTTGTTCTGATTTCTTGAAACACCATTGTCTCACTTTCTGAAAAGTGAGAACCTTTTTGCTCTTGCTTTTTAATTTGCAATTGTTTTATTATTGGCAAATTTATAAAAGATTATGTTAAAAGTTTATTTCATAACTTGAAATTATATTATATTATATTATTTTATTGGATCAATAACATTTTTATTTTCTAATTTATATTACCATTATCTTTACATGTTAAATATGTATATGAAAACTTTGTCTCTAGGGCATGGTGAAAGTTCTTTATTTTTTTATTTTATTATTTATTTATTTTTGGCTGTGTTGGGTCTTCATTGCTGCGCGTGGGCTTTCTCTAGTTGCAGCGAGAGGGGGCTACTCTTCATTGCAGTACGTGGGCTTCTCATTGTGGTGGCTTCTCTTGCTGTGGAGCATGAGCTCTAGGCCCGCGGGTTTCAGTAGTTGTGGTGCGTGGGCTCAGCACTTGTGGTTTATGGGCTCTAGAGTGCAGGCTCAGTAGCTGTGGCACACGGGCTTAGTTGCTCTGCAGCATGTGGGATCTTCCTGGACTAGGGCTCGAACCCGTGTCCCTTGCATTGGCAGGCGGATTCTTAATCACTGCGCCACCAGGGAAGTCCATGGTGAAAGTTTTTGCTTTGTAGTTTGATTTTAATTTATAGTGTTTTTAGTCTTGCAAAATATGATTTTATTAATTTATTTTTAACATCTTTATTGGAGTGTAATTGCTTTACAATGGTGTGTTACTTTCTGCTTTATAACAAAGTGAATCAGTTATACATATACATATGTTCCCATATCTCTTCCCTCTTGCGTCTCCCTCCCTCCCACCCTCACTATCCCACCCCTCTAGGTGGTCACAAACCATCGAGCTGATCTCCCTGTGCTATGCGGCTGCTTCCCACTAGCTAGCTATTTTACGTTTGGTACTGTATATGTGTCCATGCCACTCTCTCACTTTGTCACAGCTCACCCTTCCCCCTCCCCATATCCTAAAGTCCATTCTCTAGTAGGTCTTTGTCTTTATTCCTGTCTTACCCCTAGGCTCTTCATGACCATTTTTTTTTTTTCTTAGATTCCATATATATGTGTTAGCATACGGTATTTGTTTTTCTCCTTCTGACTTAACTTCACTCTGTATGACAGACTCTAAGTCCATCCACCTCACTACAAATAACTCAGTTTCGTTTCTTTTTATGGCTGAGTAATATTCCATTGTATATATGTGCCACATCTTCTTTATCCATTCATCCAATGATGGACACTTAGGTTGCTTCCATGTCCTGGCTATTGTAAATAGAGCTGCAATGAACATATTGGTACATGACTCCTTTTGAATTATGGTTTGATCAGGGTATGGAAGTTAAATTGTAAAATCATATTTTACTCTGAGCAAAACTGGGCAAAATATGATTTTAGAATTTAACTTCCATGTAATAATAAAATTGTTAACTTTCAAGAGTTTTATCTTTTATATTATTTTTACAAATTTACCATATAAGATTAATTAATATATATTCATTTTACATCTAATTCTCTTATGGTTTTATTTTTACATTAAAAATTTTAATACAGTTAGAATGAATACCAGTGCATGAATTCCAATTGGGATATAAATTTATAATTTTTTTTCTAGAATGTTAGTCAGTCTTTTCTACAGGTTAAACAATCCATCTTCAATACTTTAGAAATAGGTATAGGCATGAATCTTTATCTGAACTGTTAGTTCTATTCCAGGGTCACACTTCTATAATTGTTGTTAGCTTTAGGTTTTTTTAATTGGTCATTTCCTAAATTAGTTTTGGGTTTAATACACCTCATGGGTATAATTGGCAACCATCTATTGCCACGTCTGAGGAGTGCTGAAAGTGAAAATTAACAATAGCTCTCTCCTACGAATGTATCATTGATCTTGAAATAGTCACAGCTAAATTCTTTCCTCAAGGCTCAACTCTCCTTAAGATAAAGCCTATCAAATGAAATTATATTATCTAGAAAGATTGTGAAGATTTGCTTCTGTTTTAAAAGTATATTAAGGTTTATCAAATTATATTTCTAAAGATACATTCTGATGAATGTTAGTATAATTTAAAAAAAATTTGAGTAGATGAGAGCAGTTTTGTATATAAAACAGTTTCTTAGAGAATGATAGCATTTTATGAGAATATTTAGTCATATATAGATATTCCTTCTGGATAACAATGAGCATAGGGAAAAATGCTTTAATTTTCTCATCAAAGACAAATAATCTGTTAAAATTGAAAGATAATTGTCTAGGAAATTACTATTTAGAAGTTTATAATATATGGGAATTCACTGTTAATTTCAGATGTACAAAATATTTGTAATGTTTTTAAATACAATTTGGTAATTATATCATCTAAAAAGTATGATTTTATACTGTTAAAACCAGTTGTTTTTGAAAACCTATTAAGTCCCTGATGGTGTTCAAAAGGAACAGACAATACAAAACCTGTCAGAGAAAAGTCATTTATTTCAATATAAATCAAATAATTGATGCCTGATTATTAAAAAATAAATTATGATACAGACCACATTGCTGGAATATAAGACTGCCCACCAAAGCCAAGGCTTGAATTCTGGGGAAATAGTTTTGTGATTGTCTTCTTCAGACAAAACTAGGCATCAAAAATGCCTAGATAAAAGGGTTTTACCTCACAGTTGGGAGGTGCTCTCTGGGGAAAGAGACCGTCCTGCATTTTGGGGTTTTGCAGACTGATACATAACTTTCTAGGCATAGACTCTGTTCCTCTGCTCCACCCCAGATAAAAATATGATCATACAGATGCTGATCACAATTCAGAAACATGAGAAAGTCAATGCCCAGAAATATGTAAGTAGTGAGTATATATAGGGCAGTGGCATAGCTAGAAAAGAAGTCGTTAGACACAGCACATCCTTATTTTATAAGTGCAGTGTCACAGATAGATCGTGGGCCCCATAACAATTCTGGTGGGTAAGGGCATTAGTAGTAAGGCTCTAAGCATCTGCCTTTGCTCTAGGTGACCATCTTTTTAAAAATTTTACCCAATAATTAATTTATAACCAAATTGAAATGTAATCCAAGCTTACAGTGTGTATGTTCTCTCCTAGCTAATGTGTAATACGCCTTGGAAATGCAAAAAATTGTAACTAGCCAATCAAAATCTCCTCTGAAAGGTAGAGGGATATTTTCAATGCATAAGAGCCTTAAGGAAAAGAAAAAGGAGATAATTCAAGATGCAGTTCATCTTCACAGTTTTTAAAGAATATCTACAAAATTGCATAAAATTTCAGAAGAAAATTCTGGTTTACTCATGCTTTGTTGTGGCAGCAGTGGGGAGAGAGTTAGTTAGAGGACATGGCTCAAATTAATTTAAATGTAATTCCATTCTTCTTTATTCTTTTAAAGAAGTTCCATTCAACCTGACTAGAAGGGAGCTTCTGCTCCCACAGAATTCAGAGAATCTTAGAAAATAGGATCTTGAGCAAGTCAGTTCACATATAAAAGGATCACTAATACCTAGAGAAAGCTAAAGGTTACCCCTAAACTCATCTCTATCAAGAATGGTTCCAAAGGAATTCACCACTTACCCCTTCCTTTTGTTAGTATCTAGGTCCTAGGATAAGTGCAAAAGCAAGGAGAGAGGATGGATGTCCTAGGCAGAAGAATCTGAGCGCAAAAGAAATAGGATGTGTCATCCTTTTTCTCCATGGCTTCTGAAACTCTGTTACAAGAAATGTTCATTGTATTTCTCTTGACCGTCAGAGGCATCATGCAATTTATTAATGTCACTTTGCTTTCAAAACTATCTTGAAAGAAGAACAAGTTTAAACTTGTATTTCATTTTATGCTTTATATTTGTGTATGTAGTCTTCTTTTCATTTCACTTTTCCACTACAACTCATGCTTATGATGTATTTAAGAAGAATTCATCTCTATTAGTCTACTTGAACTAAAGGAAGAAACAATCCAAGCTTTTTAATTTCCAGGTTTTCTGATCCTCACTTCAGTATGGTTGCTTTTTTTTGCTTACATTATTTCCCATATGATTTTCTTTGAATGTTCCTTTGATCCTTGTTTTTTGGAGGGAAGAGGAGCGTATTTTTAAATAAAATGAGAAAAGAAAAACAGGCATTTTTCAAACATATATTAGTTACAATTGAATGTATCGTGTAAACCACTATAACTTAATAAGTATTTGTGTTGCATACAGAAGGCAATTGTAGCAATTATTAAAGACAACATATGGCAGGTGCCTTAAAGCTCTAGGGTGACAACAAAACATATGACTTCAGCTCATTATAAGTATTTTCTAAGATCCTCTTAATTGCTGTAGTAATTAAAATTTACCAATTTTTGTGAAGATGCAAGTGACTTATTACAATGGAGTGAATATATGCTTTGCATTATTAAATTTACATAAAATACACATTCAAGAATACTAAAGAATCTCTCTCCATATATCTATTATTTGTATCTATATCTACCCATATATATAGACCTCTCTCTCTAGATAGGTAGATAGTGCCTCTTTCTCTCTCATATATATACTTATATATTTCTTTATATGTTCATATAAAGAAACTTAGAAGCTAAATCAATCTCCTTCAAAATTACCATGTCTCATTTTTATTTTCTACACATTGTAACTTTGTCCTTCACTATTTTTTGGTTAGTAATATATACTATGTGGTGTTTACAATCTGCTGGATACAATAATAATTAGCATTAAGAAATTTTACTAATTCAGATCAACAAGACAGCTCAGCTTTCCAGATCACATAGTACTACTGGTAACACTACTGTGATTAAAAGAAATGTTTGCTGGATTAAAATACAAATAAAAATATAATAATATGTATGAACACGTTAATTCTGGGATCCCATAGAACGGAGGAAAAAAAACTTTCTAAGTGAAATTGGATTTTATTTAAACTTTAAACCCTTCATGTTGTTTGATATTTCTGGTTATTGGATACCCTTGAGAAAAGTTGTTTTAACAATATAATTTTAAATTCATGACAGCATAACTGCTTGAAATTGCCTTTTAAGTAAGGGTTTAGTTTTTATCTGTTTAATCAATCCAAGCTTTATGAAACTCTTGAAGGGCTATAAATAGCTAGAAACTATTTTTAAGAGAAGAAAATTTATATTGTAAGAAAAATATTTTTCATAAATTTTCTAAAATTTAAACAATAGTTTCCTTAAAAATTATAGTTCAAAATGGATCAGATAAAAATATAAACTGTTTTAAAATGTAATGTAAAATGTATCTTAACCTGAGCTTAATTGTATATTTTTATTATTTTTTTATTATTTTATTTTATTATTATTTTTTTGCAGTACACGGGCCTCTCACTGTTGTGGCCTCTCCCGTTGCAGAGCACAGGCTCCGGACACGCAGTCTCAGTGGCCATGGCTCATGGGCCCAGCCGCTCCGCGGCATGTGGGGTCTTCCCGAACCGGGGCACGAACCCGTGTCCCCTGCATCGGCAGGCGGACTCTCAACCACTGCGCCACCAGGGAAGCCCTGTATATTTTTAAACACTCAGTTTGTATTAATTAGGGTTCAGTACAGGGAGACAGTCCATTTTAGGCTTTAATTTTTTTTTTTTTTAAGCAGCAAGTGAAAGTGTTTACAAAATCAGAGGTCACCACTGGAAACAGTGAGTTTGAGAACATATTGCCTTAGCTGCCATCTGTATATTTGAAAATTAGAATCAAGAAGCCACTGCCACAACTGTAGCTCAACATCAACAAAACAGTGAGTGGACCTCTGAAATGCTGAGTTAAGTTAGTTCAACAGACTCTTGATACAAATGAAGCTTTGCCTAGACATTGAGCACTGTGTCTAGTGTAGCAACTTCTGTCTATAACTCAAGGACCTTGTTTGAAATGTCCATAATATTTCAGTTAGAGTTACCAGGAACACAAAATCCAATCTCAAAACTTAAAAGAGAGGGGATTTAATGAAGGAAATTTATATTTTGAGAAGCCAGTGGTGAATAGTGATTCCCCTCCCCAACTTCCAAGATTAAAGGGCAAGAAACCACTGTTATTTCTCCTAAGAAAAGAGAAAATAAAGAGAAAACATCATCAGAGTCCAGAGGCTATAGCTATCCAAGAAACAGCAAGCATAGTGGGCATTCCATTTTGGAGTAGTAGCCATGGAAAAGTTGCATTCCTGCTAAAGATATAGCCTGAGGCACAGAGAGAGGGAAAAATACTCTGGTTCTTTCTTCCTCATGCCGTTCAACATTCTGACTTTGGCTTTCATTGGCCAAAATTTGGGGAAGCCAACTGAAATCCAGCTTGGAAATACCTGACAATTTAATTGACAAAACACAATTCTCATCAGTGAACCCCAATGAAAAGGAAGTTAGGAAGTAGTTTCCAACTTTCCAGTCTGTTCTTTGCAGAAATTCCACTAGACAGGTGCTTAGTGCCAGTTCATCATACACAACATATTCGACCTGTTCAACTACTCAACATCTGTCCATACATTTCCAGACAATAGCATGCTTTAACTAATATGAGCAAATGCATCTCTTAAATATGAAAAGATTATCATCACCCTCTTACCAAATGGAGAGACCTTCAAAGATATCAACTAATAATTTTGTTTCTGGGTGAGGTTCATTCTTTTTTCATTTAGTTACAACTCC
Source organism: Orcinus orca (assembly GCF_937001465.1). NCBI lineage: Eukaryota > Metazoa > Chordata > Mammalia > Artiodactyla > Delphinidae > Orcinus > Orcinus orca. Next base: position 120,749,771 of record NC_064559.1, read on the forward strand.
TCTTTGATGATCTGCAATCTCAAGCCTATATTATAAAGCTACCACCAACATAACTTTTATATAAAGTGAGAGTGGAGTCAGAGAGGGAGAAAATGAAATTAGCAAAAATGCATATATATTAAAACTATGGATAGCTATCTCAGAATCATTGCTGGTATTTACAAAGTTTCCATTATCCTTCCATATTCTCTTTGCCATCAGTTGCACTTCAGCTGCAATAAAAAGTTGCATGTAATGGTAATCTTGTTTACCTGAATACTGTAGTGAGAGTATCCTATGCTATGACAGGTTTTTTGTTTGATTAGTTGCTTTTTGTTTGGTTTTGTTTGTTTTAGATTTAAAGCTCCTTAAATTCAAAGCATTTTTCGAGAGGCTCATCCCTATGAGCTATTTGGTAAATTTACTTTTCGCCACTCTTCCAACTTGATTATTTCTAAATGCCTGAACATCTGGCCACAATGAATGCAAGCATCACCGTCCTGAGATCATTTCTCCTTCTCATCAGACTAGGTGTTTAGATATACCATTTGAAGTTTTCTCCTGTAGGAAGCTTCCCGTTACCTTGATTGGAGATATAATGATGAAACAATACATTCCTGGTATATGATATTGTAATCTATGGGACTAGGTTCAAATATTTTTTCTTGCTTGCTTGGGTGAGGGAGAGTTAGCAATGCACTTGGAGCAAATACACTATATAAGCAATTGATTCACAACACCTGTGCCTTCAACACTTTCCGAGTCCTATCTAATATCCACCACTTCCACATGATGTACCTTGCATATGTACCTCAATATCTTGGTTGCCCCTATAGTATCTAGCTCATTATGGGAAGTTCAAAGCATAAAAACATATAATGTGTCATGATCAAGTATTCAATCTCTAGCAAGGTCTAGTAGCAACTTCCAATTTTAACTAATCTCCAAAATATATCTTCGTCTCTTTTCTTTAATATACTATTGGATGGGATTTAGTTAAATTTTTGTAGGATTGCAAATATTAAAGCTGCTTCATTGGTTGTCAGTGAATTGACTATATTCAAGATGCAAGAGCCCATTGTTTCGGGGTGTACGAGGAGAGGGGATTCAGGGCACTGACTAAACGAGATCCAGAGATGGGCACGAGCTGTGGCTATCAGCGCAGACACCAGAGACGGGCATGAAATGCTAAGGATACTGCTGCAGCCACCAAGAAGCCTCTGTGCAAGCACAGGGCACTATCCACACCTCCCCTCCCAGGAGCCTGTGCAGCCCGCCACTGCCAGGGTCCCGTGATCCAGGGACAACTTCCCTGGGAGAACACACGGCGTGCCTCAGGCTGGTGCAACATCACACCGGCCTCTGGCACCGCAGGCCCACTCCACATTCCGTACCCCTCCCTTCTCCCCCAGCCAGAGTGAGCCAGAGCCCCCTAATCAGCTGCTACTTTAACCCCGTCCTGTCTGAGCAAAGAACAGACACCCTCAGACGACCTACACACAGAGGCGAGGCCACATCCAAAGCTGAACCCCAGGAGCTGTGCGAACAAAGAAGAGAAAGGGAAATCTCTCCCAGCAGCCTCAGGAGCAGTGGATTAAATCTGCACAATCAACTTGATATACCCTGCATCTGTGGAATACCTGAATAGAAAACGAATCATCCCAAAATTGAGGCGGTGAACTTTGGGAGCAACGATATATATATTTTTTCCTTTTTCTCTTTTTGTGAGTGTGTATGTGTATGCTTCTTTGTGTGATTTTGTCTGTATAGCTTTGCTTTTACCATTTTCCTAGGCTTCAGTCTGTCCTTTTTTTTTTTTCTTTTTTAGTATAGTTTTCAGCACTTGTTATCATTGGTGGATTTGTGTTTTGGTTTGCTTGCTACTTTCTTTTTTTCTTTTATTAAATAACTTGAAATTTTTATTATTTTTTATTTTAATAACTTTCTTATTTTATTTTTTTCTTTCTTTCTTTTTTTCTCCTTTTCTTCTGAGCTGGGTGGCTGACAGGGTCTTGGTGCTCTGGCCAGGTGTCAGGTCTGTGCCGATAAGGTGGGAGAGCCGAATTCAAGACATTGGTCCACCAGAAACATCCCAGCTCCATGTAATATCAAACTGTGAAAGCTCTCCCAGAGATCTCCATCTCAATGCTAAGACCCAGCGCCACTCAAACACCAGAAAGCTACAGTGCTGGACACCCTATGGCAAACAACTAGCAAGACAGGAACAGAAACCCACCCATTAGAAGAGAGGCTGCCTAAAATCATAATAAGTTCACAGACACCCCAAAACACACCATCGGATGCAGTCCTGCCCACCAGAAACACAAGATCCAGCCTCATCCACCAGAACACAGGCACTAGTCCCCTCAACTGGGAAGCCTACACAAGGCACTGAACCAACCTAAGCCCGTGAGGGCAGGCAACAAAAAAAATGGGAACTATAAACCTACAGCCCACGAAAAGGAGACCCCAAATACGGTAAGTTAAGGAAAATGCGAAGACAGAGAATCATACAGCAGATGAAGGACCAAGGTAAAAACCGACCAGACCAAACAAATGAAGAGGAAATAGTCTACCTGAAAAAGAATTCAGAGTAATGATAGTAAAGATAATCCAAATCCTGGAAATAGAATGCAGAAAATACAAGAAATGTTTAACAAGGACCTAGAAGAACTAAAGAGCAAACAAACAATGATGAACAACAAAATAAATGAAATTAAAAATTCTCTAGGAGTCAATAGCAGAATAACTGAGGCAGAAGAATGGATAAGTGAGCTGGAAGATAAAATAGTGGAAATAACTACTGCAGAGCAGAATAAAGAAAAAAAAATGAAAAGAATTGAGGACAGTATCAGAGACTTCGGGGACAACATTAAATTCATCAACATTCGAATTATATGGGTTCCAGAAGAAGAAGAGAAAAAGAAAGGGACTGATTGAAGAGATTACAGTTGAAAACGTCCCTAATATGGGAAAGGAAATAGTTAAGCAAGTCCGGGAAGCACAGAGAGTCCCATACAGGATAAATCCAAGGAGAAACAGGCCAAGACACATATTAATCAAACTATCAAAAATTAAATTCAAAGAAAAAATATTAAAACAGCAAGGGAAAAGCAACAATTAATATACAAGGGAATCCCCATAAGGTTAACAGCTGATCTTTCAGCAGAAACTCTGCAAGCCAGAAGGGAGTGGCAGGACATTTTTAAAGTGATGAAAGGGAAAAACCTACACCAAGATTATGCTACCCAGTAAGGATCTCATTCACATTTGACAGAGAAATAAAAACTTTACAGGTAAGCAAAAGCTAAGAGAATTCAGCACCACCAAACCACCTTTACAACAAATGCTAAAGGAACTTCTCTAGGCAGGAAACACAAGAGAAGGAAAAGACCTACAATAACAAACCCCAAACAATTAAGAAAATGGTAATAGGAGCATACATATCGATAATTACCTTAAATGTAAATAGATTAAATGCTCCCAACAAAAGACATAGACTGGCTGAATGGATATAAAAACAAGACCCGTATATATGCTGTCTACAAGAGACCCACTTCAGACCTAGGGACACATACAGACTGAAAGTGAGGGGATGGAAAAACATATTTCATGCAAATGGAAATCAAAAGAAAGCTGGAGTAGCAATTCCCATATCAGACAAAATTGACTTTAAAATAAAGACTATTACAAGAGACAAAGAAGGACACTACATAATGATCAAGGGATCAATCCAACAGGAAGATATAACAATTGTAAATATTTATGCAACCGATATAGGAGCACCTCAATATATAAGGCAAATGCTAATACCCATAAAAGGGGAAATTGACGGTAACACAATCATAACAGGGGACTTTACACCCCACTTTCACCAATGGACAGATCATCCAAAATGAAAATAAATAAGGAAACACAAGCTTTAAATGACACATTGGACAAGATGGACTTAACTGATATTTATAGGACATTCCATCCAAAAACAAGAGAATACACTTTCTTCTCAAGTGCTCATGGTACATTCTCCAGGAGAGATCATATCTTGGGTCACAAATCAAGCCTTGGTAAATATAAGAAAATTTAGATTCTAGCAGTAGCTAGAATCTTCAGTACAATGTTAATTAGAAGTGACAAGAATGGATATTCTTTTCTTATTTCTGATTTTAGGAGAAAACATTCAGTCTTTATTAAATATGTTAGCTGTGGGTGTTTTATGGATACACCTTCTCAGGCTAAGGGCATTCCCTTCTATTTCTAGTTAAGTAGTTTTTTCATGAAAGGGTGTAGGACTTTTTTTTTTTTTTTTGCGGTACGCAGGCCTCTCAGTGTTGTGGCCTCTCTCGTTGCGGAGCATAGGCTCCGGACGTGCAGGCTCAGCAGCCATTGCTCACGGGCCCAGCTGCTCCACGGCATGTGGGATCTTCCCAGACCGGGGCATGAACCCGTGTCCCCTGCATCAGCAGGCGGACCCCCACCACTGCGCCGCCAGGGAAGCCCAGGGTGTAGGATTTTTCAGATGCTTTTCCCACATTTTGGGATGATGATGTGGCTTTTATCATGTATGCTATTAACATATAGTATTACACTGATTGATTTTTTAATCTTAAATCTACCTTGCATTTCTGGGATACACTCCACTTGACCATGGTGTATAATCCTTCTTATATGTTACTGGATTCAGTTTGTCAGTATTTCACTGAGGATATGCTGCGTTTCTAATCATAAGAGAAATTGCTCTGAAGTTTTCTTTTCTTATGTGTCTTTGGTTTTGGCATCACAGTAGTAGTGGCCTCATAGAATGAGTTGGGAAGTGTTATCTATTTTTTGGAAGAGTTTGTGAAGGATTGGTATTAAATCTTTTGTAAACTTTTGGAAGAATTTATCAGTAAAGTCCTCTGGGCCTGGGCATTTCTCTCCATCGCTCTCTCCCTCTTTTTTAACTAATCGAATCTCTTTGCTTGTTATAGATCTATTCAGATTATCTAGAGATGGAGAGATTTGACTAGCCCCCAAAAAGTGTTACAGAATGCTGTCTTAAAGTTCAATAGTTTCTCTTTGATAGATGACTTTTATTTGTTCTGTGGCTTTAGCTAAATACAGGATTTCTGAAATGGTAATTTTAGTTGTTTTACCATATTTTCTAGTTTTAGAGGGAGTTCACACAATTCCTCACTCTGCCATTCCAGAAGGTAATCTGGGTCAAGGGAAAGTTGGTTCTACCTCATGGCTATTGTAAAGATGGAAAACTTTGAGCCAGTAATATTTTATTGAATCAGTTTTATAGCAGGTGCATATGATATTTAAATAAAGAGAGCAATCAGATAATCATCAATGCAAAGATAAAATATGTAACACCTTTAATTTTATCAAAATCTAATTATCACAGAAGAAGAGAACTAGATAAATAGTTGTGAATTAAATGATAAAAATCCTCTTTATAAAATATTAAAATGGGTCACAAATATTTGGCTACTTGAATTGTTCCAGTAAATAAAGTTACCATATGACTTTTTACAGGTAAACAACAACTTATCCTAAAGCTGAGGGCATAAGCTTTCTAAGGCAGATGATTAATTAATGCAGCTTTTGTTTCCAGGTTTAATAATTTATTTGACTATCAATGCCACTATAAAGTCCCAGAAGCTCTTTACAAAATTTGCTATGAGATAGAGTTAGCTGGCGTTATTAACAGAATATGCAAGTTTCTTTAACAAAATGCCAAAAGTTGATTGTCGACCAACTGGGAAAGACCTATGAGATGCTTCCCATAGGTGTACACAAAAGAAATGAATCTATAATTAAATTACAGTTAATCACAGGTGGTTATTTTACAGCAGGTGCTCAACTTTGAAAGTGTAGCTCTGGACTATTTTTGTTCCAACACGGTGCTCAATCCCTGTTGGTTATCTGGAAATATTTTATGGTTAGAAAAATGTTTATTTTATGATGGAAATGTTTTTCATCTATTTGATAAATAAATACAATATTATTTCATATAAACTTTCATATAAATTTAGTGAGCATATGCACACTATTATTTTGATATTTTTAAAAGCACAGAAAAATAGTTTAAATATTATTTATCATATTCATAAGGTCCACTGATATTCAGAAATAATTGTTATTCAAAGATATTAGCAGGAGTACATGAAATGATAGCCAAATTTTAAGGATTCTAAATTGTTCAAATTTAGGAAAATTTAATAACTCATATAGTCAATACCTTCAGTGACAGATAAAGGCTTATTCTTATCACGTTTCACTTTCAAACAAGTTAATAAAGTAAGCAAAATATGTATAACATTGAATTATTGGCACAGTAACATCACAAGGTATGAAGGGAAGAAAGAGAATAGGTGATTTTTTTACATATTTAAAATTAACACAAACACTCTGTAAACAATAACTTTGCTGAGCAAAGCTGATCCCTCTTCCAAATATCATAAATATTAAGCTGATCTGGATACATCTATTTCAGGGTCTAATTATTAAATATCTATTAAATGAAAGATGTTTGGCTTAATGCAAGTTACAGTCAGCATTTTTACGTTTTGGTTACCATTATGGAACTATTAATATTCCACGTTCTTATAGGTAGCCACTAATTACCCATTTCTTTCATCTCTTTCTGTATGCCCCTCCTAACCCTCTGTTTGGAAAGAAGAGTTGAATACTTCTCTTCCTAATTGCCTTGGCATTGCTTTCTGGCAATATTGTTTTCAATCTGTTATTTTCCGCAGTGATCCAAATAGGTAAATACCTCATTTTAGGCAAGAACATACATGGAATGATAAAGGCAGTGTTGTCTTAGATCTGTAGTCTCAGACCTAAGAACACCATCACCACTTGGACTTTGGTCAGACTTGAGTCAAATAAGCAGAAACAAAGGAATCATTCTACAATCAAAACATATAATTCAAAAACTCCAGAGATAAAGTAAAAGATTCACAGAACCAATAAAGACATTTCAAATTAATACTTTGGCAAGGGAAATAAAAAGATTATTATCCGTGTCAGTGTTTGGCCTCTGACCTCCTTTCCCAAAGAAAATATTCTAGTACTTGCTAAACTGCACCATGAACATTCCATTATATATGCTATTTTTTTCTCACTTCCATTACCACTCAGCCTTTCCACATGTTCTTCCTTCTTTCTGCAATGACTTCTCCCTACAAGCTGTATGTCTCTCCCTACTTCCTCTATCCCTAATTCCGATAAGCAATACCTCTAATCCCTCAATTATGTCAGTTACAAGTTACATCAGGGAAGCATTACCAGATAACATCTATCCATGATTCAACCACATGATTTTCCTGTATTCTTGGTACCTGTCACATATACACAGGTACTGAATAACTTTTTTTTTCAAATGAGCAAATATGTTATGCTAAATAGCAACAATTTTGTGTCTTTGACGATTTTTGAATAAAAATATGTCAATTGCTTCCTACCCTTAACTATAGAAGAGAAATACAAAGTAAGAAGGCTACATTACTTGTTGTGAAATAACTGCCACTTTGAAAAACTAAAGGTCTTTGATATATCTTTAATGTGTAGTCACTACCAGCTATGCTGTCAATGTAGAAGAGGTGATTTACTTTTTAATCAGAGAAAACCATGGCTATTGCTCTGTTGAATCTCTGACTGGTGTATAGAAATAAAAATATTATGTACATACACATTTGAATTGGATCCAAAGGTTGAGAAAAGCATAGCTTATCTGACAAATATCTAGTGGTTAGTTTATTGCTTTTGTCATTTCAAAAGCTATTTAGAATGGGCATTTACTACTTTTATTATAAGAATTCTTAGTCTGATGTGTACATTTTACAGTGTAGGTTTTAACAGTAAAAGGCACATAGGGAGGCTTTAAGAGATTCAACTCACAAAATTAGTCACCATACCTGAGTGAATTCCATACCTGAAATAAATCTTATATAAAAGCATGTAGATATAATGAGGTCTAACATAACCAATTTCACATGACCTACATTTCAAAAACACCCCAGTGAGTAACATGCTTTGAAGACAAAGACTATATTTCCTAAAGAGCTACCATGACAACTAATTTCCTATTAGTCAAAATGATGTTTATATATTTACAGAGTGCATTTTCTAAGGAGTGCCCAATGCTATTAGTAATCATGATATCTGATTACAACGCTATTAGTCATCATGATATCTGAGCTCTAAGAAGGCCTACCCATACATGTGTACTGACAAAATTATTGAGGTATAAATTAATGAAATGTTTTGCCTACATCGTATAAAATGTTATGGAAATAGTCAATTGTATATTTCAAATATACTCATTAAAATTGCATTCAAATTTTTAATGAAATATTCCATGCTTCATGCAATAGAAGCACAAAGAATGTTTAGATAGAACTTCTGTCTTCAGGTGTTTTCATGTGATTAAGTGCAGCAATATTCTGTCTATAGAACCAGGATGGTTACTAAATTAAATCCAAGTGTGTTATGTTAATGGAATTTTAAATGCTAATATTTTGGACATAGTTGATGACATACAGGGCTCAACAAAGAAGGTTCATGTTTCTCTTGAACAATTCCAAAATAAAAAGTTATATGTGTGTTTAAAGTGGATGTGTTCACTCTTATAAATAAGAGAAATATTGAGTTATAATCTCAATCCCTGATCCTCCTTTACAGAAACCCTTAACTGTATAGAAATATTCTTTACTTGTGTCTTAATGGAAAGCTCACAAATTTATGGCACAATGGACAAATGTTAAGCTGTAATTTTTTACTAAAGAAATCGAACAAATGCTAAAGAATTATGAAATTAACATACACATGTAAATTTAGTTCTTCTCTTGAGAAGTAAGATCAGGCTTGAGTCCTTTTTACTAAATATTAATTTTCTGATTTACATACTTATTGCCTCCTTATGCTAAGAGTGACTATCACTGGTCATTTATGACAGCTCTTTCACTGAGGTATGTCTTATAAAAGAGGCTATACTCATGTCTCTACTAAGGGTTGGAAAACAAAAGATAATCTGAGAAGGCCATAGCTTTTAAGTAATTGGTAAAAAAAATATTTCTTTAGGAAAGTGAAAGGCACTATTACGTGTTTATTTTGGGAAATGTTAAGTGAGTTACCTGAGATATGGGGAAGAGAGTGGAAAATGAAAAGATCGACCAATTTCTTGCATAGACCAATACAAAATTAGATGAAAAATAATTTTTCAAAGAGTGTTAGGAAACAATAATATGATAAAAATTATATTCACCAAAACCAGAATTAATTCTGTTAAACATCAGATCAGGGTTGTAAAGAGTAATCTCAAGAAAATCTTATAGGATGCTGAAAAAAAATTGGAAATAAAGACAGAGAGTTGATAGCTCCTGAGTCTAGACAACATTGATATTATACAGATAATTAATATATCCAAAGAAGAAAATAAAACACATAGAAGGGCTTCCCTGGTGGCGCAGTGGTTGAGAGTCCGCCTGCCGATGCAGGGGACACGGGTTCATGCCCCGGTCCGGGAAGATCCCACATGCCGCGGAGTGGCTGGGCCCGTGAGCCATGGCCGCTGAACCTGCGCGTCCGGAGCCTGTGCTCCACGACGGGAGAGGCTACAACAGTGAGAGGCCCGCATACCGCAAAAAAAAAAGAAAAAAAACCCACATAGAAGAGAACAATTTGAAATGATATAACAAAAAACAAGGAAAATTTCTCCATAAGTATGTTTATGAAAAAAAAGTTAAATAAATGTAGCCGTTAAAATCATATACTTATAAATGTATCTTATAAATTAGCATTAACATCATTTTGATATAAAATTAAATCTAAGAAACTTATGAGTGGTTATAAAATCACATATACATGTTGAAAATATGCAAATATATAATCTTTATAAATGATTATCAACAACAAACTGCTGGCCCAAATTAGAAAACTGGATATGTGAGAGGTGGAAAAAAAGTATTTGCTGTCTGCTTTCTTCACTAACAAAGCTGACATGTGGAAAGTGATTCTGACTAGGAAGGGAAAATGTGATTTCTGAAATAAAATAACAAATTATTTAGTTATATAGGAATTATCTTAAAACTGTTTTGAAATAATATCTGAGTGTTCTCAGAATTTGACAAGAAGCTGGAATCAGGCATCTTCAGTTTCTTTATCTAATCAGCAAAAATAGGTTAAGCTCCTACTGTGTGTCAGGGACTCTGCTAACTGCTGGGAATATAATAGTGAATGAAAGATATATCTTTCCTGTAAACTGAGCAGAAATTTAACTCATTGGAAAAGAATAATTATTCACTTAAAGATTTTTGGCAACATAAAAAAGACAGACAAATTTAGATTCTCACAAGCTGTGTATAAATACTTAAATGTAAACCAAAAAATATAGAAGTATTGAAAGAAAATATACATCTATCTAATTAGGACCCTGATGAAAAAGATTTTAAAAAGTAGCAAGATCCAATTGAAAGGGAAATTTTCAGCTATCATAATAAATTTAAAAGGCAAAAGATTGAAGATATTTTGTACTGGGTTAACTTCCATAATATTTAAATTAATTACACAAAGGCATTAGAAAGAAATGGTATAACTTAAAAAGAAAACAAATGTTACAAAATTAACATTTCGCTAAGATAAAATATAAACAGCTGACACATAAATGCATTCTTGAACTCATTCTATGTGAGAGAAGTAATGATTATGAACTATTGTTTGAAGGACATATAAATAATCCACTCCCAGAGACTTACTGTCTCTTCCCCTTAGATTATGTCAAAGGATCAAATAGCTGTATACCTGGGCCCTATAGTCTTGTACCTGCAAAATTGCTTTCCTGAGTTTTGTTGTCATACCTTTAGCTTGCAGAGATAGTCTGCAAAAGAGCTTTATGGAATCCAATGTACTATTCCATTAGAGACCATGCAAAAAGCTTCAGCATAAGATTTTAAACATCAAATAAATATTGTAATTGAAAGACAAGCTCTAGTGCTAGGCAGCTAGACTCCACCTGGAACCTCATGTGTAGACGCCTTATTTAAGAATGCAAGATGAAGAAAGCAGATTTGAGGGATTTACATATGCAGATTGGAGTAGCAACAGTACCACAATGCCCCCATAGTCTTTGTATCTCAGGATACACTCCTCAGTCTATTACTATTCCTTGGTGTTAAGGACTTTTTTTTTTCCCTGTGCTATTCTGGTAATGAACAGAGAGGAATTGCACACAAGTCTATGATGATATTTTGTAGTTATGCTTTCTCTCTGATGGCCAACTGTTTTGCCATCATCTGTTGGCAATTATCTCCTCTCCTTGTCATCCAGGGCAACCATTTTTCTAGGGCTCTCTGTACTACTGAAGACTGGAAATCTCTTTCCACCTGATCAATGATCACAGTTCTCTGAACATTAGCAAAGGTGACAGTGTACAATGGTGTGGGACAGTTGGAGCAGTCTGTTTCCAGTGCAGGCAAAAATGGGCTGCATCGTCTAAAGAGACTTTTTTTAAATAGCAATAAAACATACTGAAAATAAGCATACTTTGATTATCATGATGCCCAACAATGCTCAGCATGATTGGTCAGTGATGAAATACTCCTCCCTGTCTGCATAGACCATTTCCCACATCTCCCCATTGGTATGCCACCACCCAAGCTCCAGTAATAATGTGTGCACTGACCTCTTGATGTTTTTTTGTTCTGTTTATTTGAATCTCCCTTATTTACTTATGGAGAAGGAGCTCCTTTTAAAGTGATCAGCACCTAAGTCAGTAATACCTTTTACTCCAGAGGCTCCTGCTCATCTATCTGGAAACTTTCTATTCTATGACTCTTCCTTTTTTTTTTTTTTTTTTTTTTTTGCGGTACGCAGGCCTCTCACTGTTGTGGCCTCTCCCATTGCGAGCACAGGCTCCGGATGCACAGGCTCAGCGGCCATGGCTCACGGGCCCAGCCGCTCCGTGGCATGTGGGATCCTCCCGGACCGGGGCACGAACCCGTGTCCCCTGAATCGGCAGGCGGACTCTCAACCACTGCGCCACCAGGGAAGCCCTCTATGACTCGTCCTTTACTGAAAGTTAAACCTATTCTCACCATCTGGACATTTAGGGATACACGTTCCCTAATATAGGTGCCCTTTATTTGCCATGGAAGAAGTTTAGGTGTCCTTCATACAAAGAAATACTCTGACTCCTTGAGAATTAATGAGACCTTTTCTTTTCTGGTTTAGTAATTATCTCGGTACTATGGTGCAATTTCAGAGATCATTACAAGTTCCTCAGACAAAGAAACCTACAGGTTTTTTGCTTTTTTAAAAAAAAATTCAATTCATGCTGCTTTTCTTAGGTGGAATTCAGGTTTTGAAGTGGTCCCCAAATGGAAAAAAAGGCATCTCTCCCCAAAACCCTAAAAATATGGAAAAATGAACATGTAATTATTTAAAATGAAAAAAATGTAGGGCTACTTTCTGAGATTAAGCACAAATCTGTTATCTGTTTTGCTATATCTCACAAAAATATCAGTATTCTTCAGTTGCAAGTGAGAGAAACTCAGCTGTCCAACTAGTGTAAACCAAATGAGGATTCATGAATCACATAATTGGGAAATCCAAGGAGTGAAGCTGAGTTCAAGTCCAGCTGTATTCAGAGAGAAAAAGCATGCTAACAACTGTGTCATCAGACCTCTGTCTCTCCGTCTCGTATGTGCTGACAACTTTCTTGGGAAAACTTTTCCTATGTCGTGGAAAATATGCCCACTGGTAGATCTAGGCCTACACATCCTTTCAGCTAGTGATTCCAAAGTAAAGTCAGTCACCTCTCTTCCAATAAGTAGTAACTTTCCCAGACAGAGTAGTAGTTTTTCTTCCTTAGGTCATGTACCCCTTTTTGGAAAAAAAATTGTTGTTAAAGGATAGAAATCTAATTGCTAACACTAAGTCACAGGCCTATGCACGTGGCTGATGAGGTGGCATTATAATAATGACAACCCCATCAGATTTGAGCCATCTACTACCAGTCAAAAGTACTTATTTTCCTGTTATCCTTTATAGCTAGCTTCCTGCTCTTTTCCTTGATAACATTTATCAGTTTCCCAGTATATAACTAGCAGTGTGCTTACTCATTTATTGCTATACCAGGATCTTCAAAATAATAACAATAGTATTTGTGTTCACCAATCTACCTAGTGTCCTGCAGAATATCTCTGGTACAAAAGGTTCTAAATAAATAATAGTACAGAGTGAATTGTAGTCAGGGTGGTGTTTCTTAACCTGATAAAAATTTACCATTATCTGTGGAAAATTAAAAAAAATTTTGATCTGCTCAGTACAAATTCTGAAGCTCCCTTCTATACCTATTAAATCAGAATCTCAGTTCTCTCTCCACTTTTGAAAGAATCCATCTTCATCCACTGATTCTAATATATATGTGACTATGCCAATCTACCTGTTTGTAGTTATTGAAATATTGCCTATATTGGTTATCTTAAAGTGATTGTAGACTAACAACATTCTTCAATTTAATTTAAATATATAAATGTAAATGTGACTTGACTGTACAAAAGAAAAATTTCAAATTCCTGTGTAGCTGTTTCAGGAGCCAAGTTACTAGGGTGACTCTCTAGAGTCATAAGATAATAAAGAACTACAGTTTTTTTTTTTTGCTCATAACATCCTGGTAGTTAATACTGACTACACATCTTTCACTGTGCATGGGAAATCAAAGTACGACCTGTTGAAGCATAACTCTAAGAGGTATACTTTTGAAAGAGTTCCTATGGTCTAATATTAAATACTTTTTCCAGGGTCCTCTGAGTTGTTTCCATTCCCATCCCTATTACATTTCATATACATAGAGTGACCATATAATATACCTTCTGAACTGGGACACATTTAAGAATGAAAAGGGGCATTATTACGCTGTGAAAGCAGACATAACCAGGACTCTCTCAGGTCACTCTATACATAACAAAGAGGCAGAGTGAGAGGCATCATAAGATTGTATAACATTCTGGGCTCAGTCTTATCTTTAGTTAGTTCATGACTTCTAATACAAAACTGACACTTCCCAGTAAAAATTTAAGATGTACTTTTGATGATTCCAAATTTCATAAATGTTAGATATCAAGAAATCTGTGTTATTTTCAGAGGCATGGGGAAGGGAGAAAAAGCAGTGGTATTTTAAGACACTATCCTGGAAAAACCAGAGAATAAGAAAAATCTAAAATATTTGTAAATGTCTATCATTAGAATCTAGCCAATTTTATCCATAATGTCATATCCCTAGCAAAGAAGGGAGGGGAAGCAGGGAGAAATAAATTAAAAACTGATGTGTGTATTTCAGTTCACTGAAAATCTGTATGAAAATTGATATTCTCTAAAACTAATAACAGTGCTCTGTAGTATCAGGGCCAAGTAAATTTACTCATTAACAATTCTTCACATTTAACTGATGCGTGGTATATAAATTGCCGAAATGAAATTTAACATTATTCTGATGATTAAGTCTTCCAAATTTTGGGAGGTGGAGTCAAGATGGTAGTCTAGGAGGATATGGAATTTGCGTCCTTGCACAACTAGGGCACCTACCAGGCACCGGTGGGGGACCATGGACACCTAAGGGGACGGGAAGAACCCCCAGTGACTGGGTAGGACGTGGGGTGTGGGGGGGGGGAGTGAGGGAGGAGGAGAAATGGAGGCGGGATGGGACCAGTGTCCCTGATAGGCGGCTGGGGGGAGGGTAAGGAATCCCACACCTGAAGGGGGAAATTGGGGGACCACTGGGAGGGCAGAGGATCAAAAGGGAGCATGGCCAGGCTTCCCCTCCCCACTTCGGCCTCCAGCAGCCTGCTGAGATCCCGGGCCTGATCCTCTGCCCACCGAGGCCCCCTCCAGCCCTGCGGGTCCTGAGGGAGGGTAGGGGAGGCAAAAGTAAAGGCTGGACCTCTGGGACCGGCACCCCTGAGGTGTGGCTCAGGGAGGGGAGGAGTTCCTACACCCAGCGGGACCCACCCACGTTAGGGGTCCAGCGGGGATGGGGGAGACCATGGGGGAGATGGTGGGGGAGGGGAGGGGAGGAACGGAAGGGAAAGCAGCCAGCACTTTCCCTGTCAATGTAGGCACCGGGGAGTCTATTGGACTTCCAGACCTAATCCTCTTCTCTTGGAGCCTCCCTCCTGCTGTGCAGAGCCCAAGCCCTGCGCCTACACCCCCACCCAGGGCCCTACCTCTACACTCGGAGACCCCCTCAGAAACCCCCTCCAATTGCACCGGGCCTAAAATCCACCCACACACCCTCACCCAGGGCCTTACCTCCAAGAACTCCACGCTCCAGAGGCCCTCCTTTCCACGTGCTGCCTCTCCCCTTACGCACAGGTCCTGAGCAGAGACCCCACCCCATGCTTGAACATCGCCCCACCTAGGCCCCGCCCCCACAAGGCCTTTTCTGGCTGCACGTGTCCTGAGCCTAAGCCCCGCGCCACACTCAAATATCACCCCACACCCATGTAGGTCCCACTCCACCCTAAACCCCGCCTAAACTCCACCCCCCCATAGCCAAGGCTTTTTTATTTTTTTTCCTCTTTTAGATTGGGGTTCTGTTTTACCTTGTTGATTCATTGTTGTTGATTCATTTATATTTTTATTTTTTCTAATAAATCTTTTATTTTTCTAATTCTATTTTATTTTTTATACCTTGTTATTGTTCTGCTCCTTTTGGCTTGTTCCCTCCCCCCCCCTTTTTTTTCTTTTTTCTGTTGTGGCTTTATTTTACCTTGTTGCAGTTGTTTCCATTTTATTTTTCCAATATATTTTGTATCTTTCTAATTTTATTTTGTTTTTTATTCTTTGTTATTGTATTGCTCCTTTTTTCTTTTCTTTCTTTTTTATTTGTTTTTGCCATGCCAAATGGCTTGAGGGATCTTGGTTCCCAGACTGGAGGTTGGGCCTGAGCTCCTGTGGTGGGAGCTTTGAGTCCAAACTGCTGGACTAACAGAGAACCTCAGACCCCAGGGAATATTAATCAGCGTGAGGTCTCCTAGAGGTCCTCATCTCAGCACCAAGACCGAGCTCTATCCAGCTACCTGCAAACTCCAGTGCTGGATGCAACCAGTAAGACAGGAATACAGCCCCATCCATCAAAAAAAAAAAAAAAAAAAAAAAAAGAAATGACAAAAAAAATATGTTACAGACGAAGGAGCAAGGTAAAAACCTACAAGACCAAATAAGTGAAGATGAAATAGGCAACCTACTTGAAAAAGAATTCAGAGTAATGATAGGAAAGATGATCCAAAATCTCGGACCAGAATGGAGAAAATACAGGAAACATTTAACGAGGATCTAGAAGAACTAAACAGCAAACAAAGAGTGATGAACAACACAATAATTGAAATTAAAAATACTCTAGAAGGAATCAATAGCAGAATAAATGAGGCAGAAGAACGGATAAGTGACCTGGAAGACAGGATGGTGGAAATAACTGCCAGGGAGCAGAATAAAGAAAAAAGAATAAAAAGAATTGAGAACAGTCTCAGAGACCTCTGGGACAACATTAAAGGCACCAACATTCGAATTATAGGTGTCCAAGAAGAAGTTGAGAAAAAGAAAGGGACTGAGAAAATATTTGAAGAGATTATAGTCAAAAACTTCCCTAACATGGGAAAGGAAATAGTCAATGAAGTCCAAGAAGCACAGAGAGTCCCATACAGGATGAACCCAAAGAGAAACATGACAAGACACATATTAATCAAACTATCAAAAATTAAATACAAAGAAAAAATATTAAAACAGCCAGGGAAAAGCAATAAATAACATACAAGGGAATCTCCATACGGTTAACAGCTGATCTTTCAGCAGAAACTCTGCAAGTCAAAAGGGAATGGCAGGACACATTTAAAGTGATGAAAGGGAAAAACCTACAACGAAGATTACCCAACAAGGATCTCATTCAGATTCTATGGAGAAATCAAAAGCTTTACAGACAAGCAAAAGCTATGAGAATTCAGCACCACCAAACCAGCTTTACAACAAATGCTAAAGGAACTTCTCTAGGTGGGAAATGCAAGAGAAGAAAAAGACCCACAAAATCAAACCCAGATCAATTAAGAAAATGGTAATAGGAACATACATATTGATAATAACCTTGAATGTAAATGTTTTAAATGCTCCAACCAAAAGACACAGACTGGCTGAATGGATACATAAACAAGACCTTTATATATGTTGCCTACAAGAAACCCACTTCAGACCTAGGAACACATACAGATTGAAAGTGAGGGGATGGAAAAAGATATTCCATGCAAATGGAAATCAAAAGAAACCTGGAGTAGCAATGCTCATATCAGATCAAAAAAGACTTTAAAATAAAGACTGTTACAAGAGATAAGGAAGCACACCACATAATGATCAAGGGATCAATCCAAGAGAAACATAACAATTATAAATATTTATGCACCCAAGATAGGAGCACCTCAATACATAAGGCAAATGCTAACAGCCATAAAAGGAGAAATTGACAGTAACACAATAATAGTGGGGGACTTTAACACCCCACTTACACCAATAGAAATATCTTCCAGACAGAAAATAAAGAAACACAAGCTTTAAATGACACAATAGACAAGATAGACTTAATTGATATTTTTAGGACATTCAACCCAACAGTGGAAGAATACACTTTCTTCTCATGTGCATGGAACATTCTCCAGAATAGATCACATTTTGGGTCACAGATCAAACCTTGAAAAATTTAAGAAAATTGAAATCATATCAAGCATCTTTTATGACCACAACACTATGAGATTAGAAATCAATTACAGGAAAAAAAAACAGTGAAAAACAGAAGTATATGGAGGCTAAACTGTGCGCCGCTAAATAACCAAGAGATCACTGAAGAAATCAAAGATGAAATCAAGAAATACCTAGAAAAAAATGATGGTGAACACATTATGGTCCAAAACACATGGGACGCAGCAAAAACATTTCTAAGAGGGAAGTTCATAGCAATTCAAGCTTACCTCAAGAAACAAGAAAAATCTCAAATAAACAATCTAACCTTACACCTAAAGCAACTAGAAAATGAAGAACAAAGAAAATGCAAAAGTAGTAGAAGGAAAGAAATCATAAAGATCAGAGCAGAAATAAATGAAATAGAAAAAAAGAAAACAGTAGCAAAGATCAATAAAACTAAAAGCTGGTTCTTTGAGATAAACAAAATTGATAAACCTTTACCCAGACTCATCAAGAAAAAGAGGGAGAGGACTCAAATCAATAAAATTAGAAATGAAAAAGGAGAGATTACAACTGACACCACAGAAATACAAAAGATCATAAGAGACTACTACAAGCAACTGTATGCCAATAAAATGGACAACCTGAAAGAAATGGACAAATTCTTAGAAAAGTACAACCTTCCAAGACTGAACCAGGAAGAATTAGAAATTATAAACAGACCAATAACAGGTAATGAAATTGAAACTGTAATTAAAAATCTTCCAACACACAAAAGTCCAGGACCAGATGGCTTCACAGGTAAATTCTATCAAACATTTAGAGAAGAGTTAACACCTATCCTTCTCAAACTCTTCCAAAAAATTGTGGATGGAGAAACACTCTCAAATTCATTCTACAAGGCCACCACCACCCTGATACCAAAACCAGACAAAGACATCACAGAAAAAGAAAATCAGACCAATATCACTCATGAACATAGACGCAGGAGTCCTCAAGAAAATACTAGCAAACAGAATCCAACTGCACATTCAAAGGATCATACACCATGATCAAGTGGGGTTTATCCCAGAGATGCAAAGATTCTTCAATATGCACAAATCAATCAATGTGATACACCATATTAACAAATTAAAAAATAAAAACCATATGATCATCTCAATAGATGCAGCAAAAGCTTTTGAGAAGATTCAACACCAGTTTATGATAAAAACTCTCCAGAAAGTGAGCATAGAGGGAACCTACCTCAACATAATAAGGGCCATATATGACAAACCCACAGCAAACAACATTCTCAATGGAGAAAAACTGAAATCATATCCTCTAAGATCAGGAACAAGACAAGGATGTCCACTCTCACCACTATTATTCAGCATAGTATTGGAAGTCCTAGCCATAGCAATCAGAGAAGAAAAAGAAATTAAAGGAATACACATTGGAAGAGAAGTAAAACTGTCACTGTTTGCAGGTGACATTATACTATACATAGAAGATCCTAAAGATGCCACCAGAAAACTATTAGAACTAATGAATTTGGTAAGGTTGCAGGATACAAAATTCATGCACAGAAAACCCTTTCCTTCCTATACACTAACAATAGAAGATCAGAAAGAGAAAGTAAGGAAACAACCCCATTTATCATCGCAAGAAAAAGAATAAAATACCTAGGAATAAACCTACCTAAAGAGGCAAAAGACCTTTCTGTAGAAAAATATAAGGCACTGATGAAAGAAATCAAAGATAACATAATCAGATGGAGAGATATACCATGCTCCTCGATTGGAAGAATCAATATTGTGACAATGACTATACTACCCAAAGCAATCTACAGGTTCAATGCAATCCCTATCAAATTACCAAGGGCATTTTTTCACAGAACTAGAACAAAAAAATCTCACAATTTGTATGGAAACACAAAAGACCCCGAATAGCCAAAGCAATCTTGAGAAAGAAAAATGGAGGTGGAGAAATCAGGCTCCCTGACTTCAGATTATACTACAAAGCTACAGTAATCAAAACAGTATGGTACTGGCACAAAAACAGAAATATAGGTCAACGGAACAAGATAGCCCAGAGATAAACCCATGCACATATGGTCACCTTATCTTTGACAAAGGAGGCAAGAATATACAATGGAGAAAAGACAGCTTCTTCAATAATTGGTGCTGAGTAAAAGCTACATGTAAAAGAATGAAATTAGAACACTCCCTAAAACCATACACAAACATAAAATCAAAATGGATTAAAGACCTAAATATAAGGCCAGACACTATAAAACTCTTAGAGGAAAACATAGGCAGAACACTCTATGGCATAAATTACAGCAGATCTTTTTTGACCCACCTCCTAGAGTAATGGAAATAAAAACAAAAATAAACAAATGGGACCTAATGAAACAAAAGCTTTTGCACAACAGAGGAAACCATAAACAAGATGGAAAGACAACCCTCAGAATGGGAGAAAATATTTGCAAATGAAGAAACTGAGAAACGATTAATCTCCAAAATATACAAGCAGCTCATGCAGCTGAATATCACAAAAACAAACAACCTAGTCCAAAAATGGGTGGAAGACCTAAATAGACATTTCTCCAAAGAAGACATACAGATGGTCACACATGCATGAAAAGATACTCAACATCACTAATCATTAGAGAAACGCAAACCAAAACCACCATGAGGTATCACCTCACACCGGTCAGAATGGTCAGCATCAAAAAATCTACAAGCAATAAATGCTGGAGAGGGTGTGGAGAAAAGGGAACCCTCCTGCACTGTTGGTGGGAACGTAAATGGATACAGCCACTATGGAGAACAGTTTGGAGGTTCCTTAAAAAACTAAAAATAAAACTACCATATGACCCAGCAATCCCACTACTGGGCATATACCCTGAGAAAACCATAATTCAAAAAGAGTCATGTGCCACAATGTTCATTGCAGCTCTATTTATAATAGCCAGGACATGGAAGCAACCTAAGTGTCCATTGACAGATGAATGGATATAGAAGATGTGGCACATATATACAATGGGATATTACTCAGCCATAAAAAGGAATGAAATTGGGTCATTTATAGAGACGTGGATGCACCTAGAGACTGTCATACAGAGTGAAGTAAGTCAGAAGGAGAAAAACAAATACCATATGCTAACACATATATATGGAATTTAAAAAAGTGATACTAATGAACCTAGTGGCAGGGCAGGAATACAGATACAGACGTAGAGAATGGACTTGAGTGCACGGGAGGGAAGGGGAAGCTGGGATGATGTGAGAGAGTAGCACTGACATATATACACTACCAAATATAAAATGGATGGCTAGTGGGAAGCTGCTGCATAGGACAGAGAGATCAACTCATTGCTTTTTGATGACCTAGAGAGATGGGATAAGGAGGGTGGATGGGAGGCTCAAGAGGGAGGGGATATGGGGATATATGTATACATATAGCTGATTCACTTTGTTGTACAGCAGAAACTAACACAACATTGTAAATCATTTATACTCCAATAAAGATGTGAAAAAAAGTCTTCCAAATATTGTACATGGTTTTATTAATTATTATTATTTTTATGAAATCCACTAAAATGCCATTATGTTAATATCTACTATAATAAACAGTATATGGTAATGCAAATGACCATAGAAGAAATATTAATTTAATAATTATAAACTACTAGCTGGTTTTGTAACTACTTGGGCTTTTATTTCATATAATAAAATATTATTATTAAAATTTTGGTGTCATTTTTAAAATGTGCTTTAAAATGAAATTATATTCAGATAATCATTTGCAGACATAAGCCCTTCTGTAAAACACTTAGTACTGTGACTGGCCCATAGAGAACATTTATTAAATTTAACTATAATTATTTTCATTTTCTTTACCTGCTACTTCCTGAATGTAACAACAGCAACAAGCAGCAGATTAACCCAGAGAAGAATATATTCAAATAAAATATTGCTTTTATTTGAAAATGGCAATAAAATGCAAATTATAAAAAATGAGCTTTGAAATAAATGTTATTAATTATGTCCAGTGCCATATGTTTCTATGATAAAGTTATTGTTGACTTTACTTGGTTTCTAATCAAGGAGTCTGTCATTTGATACAAGCATCAGAATTTTTTTTTTTTTTTGCGGGACTCTCACTGCTGTGGCCTCTCCCGTTGCGGAGCACAGCCTGTGGACGTGCAGGCTCAGCGGCCATGGCTCACGGGCCCAGCCGCTCCACGGCATGTGGGATCTTCCCGGACCGGGGCACGAACCCGTGTCCCCTGCATCGGCAGGTGGACTCTCAACCACTGAGCCACCAGGGAAGCCCTAGCATCAGAATTCTTAATGTGAAATCTGACTGCCACTCTGTTTTTAAATTTTGAATTTTGCTATTTTTCCCCTTATGCTTCTTTGTAGCCCAAGAAAACACATATATGCCACGAAGTGAATGAAACATCAAATTTTGTAATACAAAGTTGATGCTCTGGGAGTACAAATATTAATAAAAATATTTTAAAAAGCATTTATGAATTTGGATATTGTTCATTCTAATGGTAACACAATACCTGGTTCTTGGGATTATCAATGAAGCTGATATAAATTTGAGTATATATTCCTCCAATGTCTTAGTTAAGTTATAGCATAAATGGCAGAACTACCAAAGTGAAATTATATTCTCACTAATTTTATTGTCTAAGAGGTTGATGGGACAATATCACTCTCATATTTATGAGAAAAGGAGAAAAATAATCATTTATGTTCTTTAAACATAAATGACATTCTTGAAGTATGAGGTCACTTCACAATTATTTGTGGAATTATCAGGACACCAAAGAGCCATGTACTTGAAATATATAGAATTAGACACATTTGGACACCTATAAAAATATAAAATATGATTTATAAAACCTTTTTTTCTGAAAGGTATAAAATTCTTATCCGAACTTAAGAGCCTGTAAACTTATGTTTGCTTCTCACAATTATACAAACACTTTTCCTGATCATTATAGTGTGTAAGAAAGAGCCTATATGTATGTGAGTATGATTGTCTACTCAATATATTATGGTATAATAAGTTAGATGCTGAACAGTGAAGTCAAGAATATATGAAAAGATATGGCACAGAGACCTGAACAAGCTGAAGTTAGATTTTGTACATTTGGCAATAGCAATGGACCTAAATTTTCAACAGACCCAAATACAAGCAAACATTTAGTCGATCTGAATGGCAAAGTATTTCGAGTGTAGGTTAATATTAACTGTAGAGTTTAGTATGTATACTTGGTATTTTGATGTAAACTAATGTTCTAATTTGTATTAGACAAGTCCTTCCTTTCCCTTAAACTTTGGAAATAAACATTTTCAAAGACTGGAAGAATTGAGGTTGATACATGGTAAAAATAAAATGTATCTTATGCAAAACTGTGATTTAATCTGCTTATTTTGTTCACTAAATAATAACTGACAAATTAGTTATTTAGGAATTATCTTAAAAATGTTTTGGAATTAACTTTAATTGCTGATACTAATGGCAATAAAAATCAAGCAAAAATTTTTGTCATAATGGAAGAGCAAAAATTAAGGTTAAAAAAATTATTGTAATAGAAATTTCTTACATTTGTCTTAGGTTTAGAAATTTTAACTTTATAGTTAAACTAAAATAAAAGTTTAGGAAGGATAATTTAGAGCCAAACATTATGTTTTTTTCCTAGTTGGTCAAATAAAGCAAGTAGATGTTATATACATATAAGTTAATTAGCATGTAATTTATTACTATTCAATATAATATATATGACAGTATTTTGGTGCTGTTTCCACTAGTCAACATGGGCTGCCATAACAAAATACCATACAGTGTACTTAAACAACAGAGATTAATTTTCTCAGAGTTCTGGAGGCTGGAAGTCCGAGATCATGGTGCCAGCAAGGTCTGGTTCTGGTGAAGGCTCTCTTTCCGGCTTGCACATTTTCTGGCTGTGTCCTCCCATGGTGAAGACAGCAAGCTCTCTGATATCTCTCTTGCAAGGGAATTGATCCCATCATGAAAACCCACTCTCATGACCTCATCTGAAGCTAATTACCTCCCAAAGACTCCATCTCCAAATACAATCACATTGGGGGTTAGGACTTCAACTTATGAATTTGGGGGGAACACAGTTTAGTAAACAGTGCTGTGTATATAGTTCATATGTAAGGTTACCATAAAATTTATGCTCCAAATTGGAATACTTTTTGACACAAGAAATGGGTGCTATTAATAATCATAACAAGTTAACAGTTGCAAACTTGGACATTCAGACAAATAAATAGCTGATTATTCTCTTATATGTTACTCCACTGTACTTAAGAACAGAAATCACTTTCTCAGTTTAATATGTCTGCTAAGATTTTTGCCTGACAGTCTAGAGTACCTAGTACTGTTAAAGTCTCTCTAAACAGAAAGCAAATAGTGTTTTTGTATATAGTAGAAAAGGGTAAATGTAAAGGGAGCATTAGTTGTGTGTTCATGTTAGGCATGGTGCTACATGTTTTATAAACATTCTGAACTAGGGATATAGGTCATGATATCTATACACTCTCAGTTTCTACTTATGGGGTAGCATAGAAAACCCATATTGGTTAAGATTATGGATTATGAGAATACACTGCATGGTTTAAATCATAGCTCTACTTCTTACTATACAACATTATTCAAAATACTATGGAATCTTGAAGTACCATCATTTTTCTGGGCTTCAGTTTCCTTATTTCCAACATATAGGTACTATGGTGTGTGTGTGTGTGTGTGTGTGTGTAAGTGTGAGTGTATGCATGCTTATAAGAGAGCTTGATGTATGAAATATGTGTTTACTATAAATACTATTTTTGTTTCCCATCTTTCTGGGCACAGCTGTAGGTAGTCGTCCTTTGTTGTGTTTTGTTTCACCACACAGTGCCTCTAACCACAGTTAATTTTGGGGTTCCTTTTATGTGGTCTGGCTTGAAAAGAAAAGCTGAACCAATTAGTTTCTTAGGAATAAACAAGGAAATGCTTGTGGATTTTAAGTGGATGCTTAACAGCACATTCCAGATTATAACATAATATATAAATATCATTGTCTTAGAGTCCTTTTACACAGAATCATGTTTCTTTGTGGAACTTATACATAAATGGAGCCAAGTAAAAATACATTAATTCTTGGGTAGAATTATCATTGTAATTTATTTGTATCAATATATATACACATATAGCTGAGTGAAACATTTCTACTTTCACAATATTGTTATTGTTATTAATACTTTGAAATGTAGAAAAATTAAATACAGAAGCTTTGTATATGTAGATCCATTGTCTCAAAATACAAATTGACTTATGTTGACTATATGGCCCCACATTCATCAAATTTAATAGGAACAGGTAACCACATACTGGCTTTTGAATTTTGATGTTTCCAAAGTCTTTGGAAGTACCATGGTTCAATATATGCTTTTCTGTGATATTCATATATGATGAAAAATCTAGGATATGTATGGTATATGAGAAAAAAGAAGATTAAATTACTTAAGCTTAGGAAAAGGAAACTTTAAAATGGTTAAAGTAAAAAGTTCTAGATGAAGGAACAATTTTACCTATCATTCATCTATTTAAAATATTTACTGAATTTTTATTACGTATTAGTCACTGGGAACTGGTTGTGTTTATTCCAGGTAGAGTCCCATCTTATGTGTTGTGAATACACTTGGGAAGAATCACTACATTAATATGATTATATTCCTAGTAATAGACTAGGAGGAAAGCAATTGTGCTGGTTAACACAATTATTAATTTCCATCAAATGTGATTTTAACATTTAAAATTGAAGATTTAAATAATGAAAATTAAGACTATGGATTGTTAAGATGTGCATATTACCTGACTTTTCTACCTGAGGTATAGTAATAAGAAAACAAAATAAATTGTGATCAATAGCTTCCTTAACTATCATGAGAACCCTCTGAATATATAATATTATATTCAAGATAATTGCAAGAATTATTAAAATATGTTCAAAATTAAGCTTAGTAGGAAATCTCCAGGAGCAAAACAGTAAAACTGTTAAAGTTAACTAGGAATTTTTTTTTTTTTTTTTTTTCGGTACGTAGGCCTCTCACTGTTGTGGCCTCTCCCGTTGCGGAGCACAGGCTCCGGACACGCAGGCTCAGCGGCCATGGCTCATGGGCCCAGCCGCACCGCGGCATGTGGGATCTTCCCGGACCAGGGCACGAACCCGTGTCCCCTGCATCGGCAGGCGGACTCCCAACCACTGCGCCACCAGGGAAGCCCAGGAATATTTTTTAAAAAATGAATAAATGGTGTGATATAGCTAGTGTCAGTATGGTACTTGTAAAACTGACAGTCCTCTATAATTTATAAACCTAATTCAATTAGGTTAAAAGTCAGTGGGATTTTCTTATATATTGGTAAAATGTATTATATATTAAAGAAATAAATATCTTGTATTATATATTAAAGAAGTAAAACTAGCCAGAAAAAAATACTTTTAATTAAAAAATGGTTTTACAAAAATATACATAGCAAAAAGTGCACATATCATGTGTGCCCCACATTTCTCTCACATACATCTTTTAAAAAAAATTTTTTTTTTTGTATGTGGTTTGCTTTGGATGTTTTTCATTCATCCATCCCCATGTCACTAATTTTTGTTTCTTCTGTGGTCAGTATGCTGTTAAAATTCATTGATTTCTTAGTTTCAAATACACTGTTTATTTTTTAAGTTTTTAAAATTTCTAGAATGACTATAATTTTTTTATAGATTAGAGTTCAATGATGAACTTCCTAATCCTTTTTTTCTATTTTGCTGTTCTTTTATCTATTTCTTGAACATACATATGAATAGTAACTTTAAAGCCCTTGTCTTTTAACTACAACATCTACATAATATTTAGGTTTGCTTCTTATGTCCATATTTTTTTCTGGATTATTGGTCATATAGTCTGTCCTCTTTGTATAATTTTTAGTTGTCTGCTAAGACATATAAAATATATGTTAACATAAACATAAAATGAATGTTTTATCATATGTTAATAGTGTGTGGAGGCTCCAGATGATGTTCTGTTCCATCAGAAAGTGTCCCCCTTTCCTCTGACAGAAAGATGGTGTGGAGGCAGATCCTCAGTCCTCAGAGGGCTGAGTTGCAGTTTTATCAAATTTCTATCTTTCTTATCTGACCCTTGTTTCTAGGATTTGCCCTGGGAGAACTTTGATTCAGAGCCTGGGAGTTACCTCCTCAGCTCTGAAAGATTAGGGGACATTTAATTCTGTCCTTTATATGCCTCCACCTTAGCTCCTTTAGCCAATGGTCCCATGTAGTTTCACAATTTTTATGGTGGATACTTGTCATGTTTTAGTGGTGGCACCTACCTTACCAGGTCTTTGTTTCCAAGTATCACTAGACTGTGAATAATTTTACTCTGCCTTTCTGAAGATTTTGGCCTAGTTTTTCTGTCTTCCAAATAAACCCTGAATTTAGTAAATGTTCTTTGGGAAACCTGGCATATACCCACAGGGGAAAAAAACCCTGAATAGCTAGATATTATCAGCTTACATCAAAACAATTCTCTCCACTCCAGAAGTTTTGATCATCTGCTCTTCATTGTTTACATAGTGCTCCCTGATGCCTTACATAATATAATTTTTGTAATTAATCTGGCTTTCTTTCCCTAGTTGTGGCAACAGGCATTTAAGCCTGCCATCACATACTCTATTTTACCAAGGAAGGGCACTCACTCCCCTTAAAGACCAAATGCAGTAATAAGAGACTCCATGCTAATTAAGGAAGGAAGGCCTATATTTTATCAATTCTTTTCCTAAGTTTTTCGTCTAGTCATTAAAAAGTGATTACAGGTTTCATATGTTTATTTTGTCTTTGTTTGTTATTTAGTTCTTTTTTCAATATTAAATATCTCTAAAAGATAATGCTGTGCTCTTTGGGAAAACAACTCCTCATATGTTATATTTGTATTGGACCCCTGGCTGATGTCACCCAATTCTATAGACTTTTGTTGCTTATGGGACTTATGCTCTTCTTAATCCCTCAAATATAAATAAGTTAAAATATTAAGGTTAAAAGTAGTTTATGATGATTTGGGTATAACAGAAATCATAGCAAAGCAGAAATAAAATTGAACCACACCTAGATATGACTATTCCAGGGTCTATACATTAGCTTCCTCCATTGTGTTTCTCACCAAATATTTTTCTTCTCTTCCCTGCTTTTGCTGTTATTTTAAAAAACAAGTTCAACTTGACCATATATCAACTTCCCAAGTTCACAAATTCTAATACCTGCTCCAGTGTTTCTAAAAATTCAGTGATAGAATTTTTCTTTTTCCCTTTTCATTAACTGTGTAAGCCCATCTTCCTGGTTAACATATATTTCTGTTATGCTTATTTAGCCACAACCATTTCTATTATTAAGCATAAAAGATGTGTTTTCCCTGTTTTGAAACTCTCTATTCTAGAACAGAGTTTTTTTGTTTTAAACTAAGATATTAAAATATTAAATGTTGACCCCCCAAAAAAGAATTATTCAATAATAAAAAGAAAATTCATAAATCATGCTTAGAAAGTAGAAGACAGCTGCAGTTATTGGGAATCCAGTCTCAGATCCTCAGATCTAGCCACTTCTTGTACATAAACCATTGTTGAATTCTCTAACTATTCCATCAGTTTGTGTCACTTAAGGTGGAATTGAAGAATAGAAGGGCAAAACTTATTTTTCAATGAAAATGAATGGGAAATGTAATATTTTCCAAACATTTTTGTTAATATTTACATTCTCATAAAAGAATATGAAAGTGCCCATGGAACATACCACTGCCAATATTAAGTATTATATTTTTAAACTTAATTAAAAAACTGTATTTGATATTTTATTATAACTTTATCTCCTTTGATTCACAGTTGAGTTAACTGTACTACATTTATTAGATCTTTGTCATTCCTCTATGATTTTATGTGCATTTTTCTCCATTTTATTTCATTTACCTGATAAATTTGTGGGAGGTATTCAGATATTAAAGATTTAACTATCTTCTGTAACTATTTTTCATTAAGAAAAGTAAGAAAAGTACTTTCCTTAAGTTTTTACTTAAGGAAACAATTGTGCAAGTGACAAGTATTAAATAATACTATCTTCCATTATACTATTACTTTTATCCAACACTGAGTTTTTGGTATACCTGGATTTGACCCAGG
Source organism: Orcinus orca (assembly GCF_937001465.1). NCBI lineage: Eukaryota > Metazoa > Chordata > Mammalia > Artiodactyla > Delphinidae > Orcinus > Orcinus orca. Next base: position 120,778,691 of record NC_064559.1, read on the forward strand.
TACTATTGATTTGTTTGTACTTTTAATGGTAACATCTACTTTTCATTTTAATTATGAAATAGTTCATATTTACAGAAGAGACAAAAATGTGTCATAAAATTAATATGCAGCACAAAACATTATAATTACTTTTTTTAATATCTGGAAGGTAAACCACTATCATTACTCTTTTTCAGAACTGTCTTGGCTTGTATCACCTTATTATTCTTCTAGCTGAACTTTAGATCACTTCCTTTTTATTTCCAAGAAAATGATATGCTGGAATTTCAATTGAACATAAAGAAACTAATACTCTCCATCTTTCTTATAATCAATATTGACTATAATGTCTTTAAGTAATGAGTGGTGATGTACAAGTATTTTGCAATTGTTAACTCACTCTACTATTAACCTACATGTTTGAGTGGGTTTAAATTTTCTTAGTCGTCTAGGTATTACATTACTGCTACTTAGAACAATTCAAATGCAATTTCCAAAGCTACTTCTCTGGGAAACTGAGCTAAGCCATTGCTTTCACACAATAAAAACCACAAATAAAACTTAGTGGCAATTGAAATGCTCAGACTTATAGTTACTGTTATGTATGAACATGTTAGGGGGAGGTCCAGAGGCTTTGTGTTACATAAATAGTTCCTGGGTATGGAGACCTAATAAAATTAATCTTATATAAAACCCAAAATCAATCTCTCAAAGTTTTCTTTTTCATGTACTTTGAAATTCCCTTCTGAACTTCTTCCCAGTTTTCTCCTTAAAGAGAAACTAGTTGGTCTCACCAATGATTACTCTTTACTGTATTTTTCATATACATGGTAAGTTTTCCTACTGTAAAGATAATTAGGAAAGATGTGTGACTCCTGGTCTTTTTTGAGATTTTTGTCCTATATTTTTGGTGTCCAAATGTGCCCTCATTTTTTCCTCATTCTGGTTTTAATTAGAAAAAAGAAAGAAAACATATTTTGTTCATATGAATTATTTATTATTATTACTGGTGTTGCTGCTGTTATTTATCTGTAACCAACCTCTAAGTGTTGTTCTTTCTCCCTGGCTGACCCGTACATATCTTTCTCAATTCATGGTCTTAACCCATTTGGTTCCTATTAATGAAACCTAATGAAATTCCCTCTTCGATACAGTAGATTTACCTTCTGATAAATACCACACAGAGGAATAATGACAATTTGATATAGGGAGCTATACTATTTCATTAATTTTTTTCTGTTCCAAGAAATAGAAACATATAAATGCTACCTCAGGTGATAAAGATCTGTAAGATTCTTCATAACTAAATACTGCAAGTTTGTAAGACCATTAGGAAACTAAGATGTTTTCTTAGTAGTTTCATAGTTCAGGTTTATGGAAATCCACGTCATTACTAAGGTAGCACCAGCGTTCCCCCAGCAACCATAGTAAACTGACATCATACTAAATCAGTTCTTTCCCCTCTTTCTCTCTCCACCAACTTTCATACTTCTGCCAACTTTCTCCATTCTAGTCTCCTCTTAATATTATGGCTTTCACTTTCTCATAGCTTCTGTTTATTGTCTTCTCTCTGTTTTCCCCTATTCTGCTTCTTCATTTCAAATTCCTTTAAGTATCATACTTGGTTGAGCTAATCGATCCTTTTTATTGACAATCTAGAAAACTTTAATTTGAAAACAATCTCATATTAGGCCAGTAATTCTCAAAATGCAGGCTGTGGATTCCCAGCGGTCCCTGATTTGCTTTCAGGGAGTCTGCAAATTAGAAGCAATTACCATAATAATACTGAGATGTTATCTCCCTTTTTCACTGTCTTGACATTTACACTGACGGTGCAAAAGCAATGTGTAAAATTAGTAGTGGCATAGCATGAATCAAAGCAGTGGCAACAAATTCCATCGGTACTAGCGTCAACACTATAATACTGTGGTATTCTTTACTGCCGTGCTTTCTCAACAAAAAGTGTTCCAGTATCACTTGAAAATGTCCTTGAAAAAGCAGTAATACTTATCAATGTTAATCAATCTCAATTTCCAAGTGCACATTTTTTAAAAAAATTGACAAAATGGAAACTATTTATAAAGCACTTATGCTGCATTGTAATTTAAATTATTTTTTGATTAAAAAAACACTTGTACAATTGAGTTAAACTCTGTATTTGAGGCTTTTTCATACAACATTGTCTTTACTTGAAAGAATGACTGACTGACAAATGGTGATTATTCAGACTTGAGTGTGTGACTTATATTTTCTTGAAAATGAATAAAGTAATCCTGCCACTTCAAGGAAAACAAACAGTGACTTTACCAATGATAATATTTGAGCTTTCAAGATGTTATAGACTGAATGTTTGTGTCCTGCCAAAATCCATATGTTGAAATCCTGTACCCCCATGTGATAGAATTAGTAGATGGGCCTTTGGGAAGCAATTAGGACTAGATAATCTCATGTGCCAGGGGGTTACCCTGGAAGCTATGCCAAATGTCACAGTCTAGTAACACTGGCTCTGTCACCAAACAATCTGAGGTTCAAATTCAGCTCCATCACTTCCTAATTATTATGTTATCTTGAGGAAGTGCCCCCCAACCCCAGGCATATCATTCTTAATTTGGTTTGCGAGTGCTATTTTGATGCACCTAGTCATCTTTCCAGGAAGGTCTAGAATTTGTGTAAAGTGAAAAAACAAACCCTAGAAGTCAGCTAACTGTACTTAATACTGACATCCTGTAGACTCTGCCCAAACTGGCCTGTCAAGCAGCGGACAGTGCGTAGCAGACATTTGTCAGCTTTAGTCAGTTCTGCCTGAAGAACAGATCTAGCGGAGGCATAGTTTCTGTGCTGTTGGTCTCATTGCCAACAATGTCATGTTCATGAGCCTTTCCTTCTCAATAGGCAAATACTTTGTATCTTTCTTCCTGTTCTGTGACCCTCTGGAGCCCACTTTGTTCCTGCTATGACAAGATCTGGCCACTGTGAGATCCAAAATCCTTCCGATAAATTCTCTTTTTAAGTTAGTCTGAATTGCTTTCTGTTTCTTGCAATCAATACTTCTAAAGTGATAGACTTTGCTTGCCCTCAACAGCAACTTTGAATGTTCTGACAAGAATGTTTCTCACTTTAAGGACCTGACTTACAGTGTCATAAAGAGGCCAGGCACTATCTGTAATAGATATCTTATAAGCTTCTGGCTAAGTGCCCAAGAAGTAAAACACAGGTTTGATTAAACAGAAGGGGTAAGAGATAATGGGTCTAGATTGCTTGCTGAATTCTTATTTATCTGCTTATTGGGAAGAGTTCATAGTGAGAGCGATAAGATATTTTTACAAACATTGGATCAATCTCTGGGAGTTACGTACATTTCACCCTGCAAGGCTTGAGGATGCTTTATTACCTTAGCTAAATGAGAAATATTAGCAAATGTTCCTGGGTAAGAGTGTTGCTGGAAATAAGGCGCCCTAACAGCTAAGCTATTAAATTTGATACATATGGATTTGTTTTTAATTAGTCTTTATAAGTATATACATTTTTAGATGTTAACAGAATTAATTGCTAATTTGGGATAGTCTAAAACTATTAAGAAAAAAGCTGATTAAACTGAATTTAAAAGTATACTAGCCGTTTCTGTCTGTCTAGACCGTTATGTCTTTGAAAACCAAGAATTCATCTAATTCAGGACTGCGGTTCAGTTCTGGCACATAATAGGTATTCAATAATATGTTGCTGAATGGCTTATGGACAAAGTTGAATAATAGAGAGAGTCCTGTTTAGTCTATCACCACAACATAGTTTATTTGCCTCATAAATGTATCTCAAATTCATACAGTGCTTTGGTTTTCCTAAAATCAACTTTATCCAAAGTGGACTTCTGCAATACTTTTTATTTCATTTACCTGCAAACATTTTTTAATTCTTACCATCAGTTATCATTACTGAAGCCAAAATAATAATTTAAAAACATAAATGTGATTATTATACCTTCTTAATCAAAAGCCTTCAATATTTTAGTATTAAAAAAAGTAAAGACAAAATTCCATTGCATGACTAATAGACCCCACATCTGCCTTCCTTGTATATCCTCTTGAAGCCTCACCTCATGCCACTTTGGACATTACTTTTTACACACCTGTCCCACTAGCCTTCTGCTTCTGCCTCTTCTCATACTCATGCAATTCTGCTTTTCTCATACTCTTTAGATGGCAAACTCCTTTTCTTCTTTCAGATTTCAGTATAAACATCATTTTCTTATAAACTTATCCATTTATATAATTATTACAGTTGGAAATTATATAACAACTTGTGTGATTATTTTTTGATGCCTGTCTTTTTCACTGGAATTTAGGTTCAATAAGGCTAGGAACCAGGTCCATTTTTTTCTTACCATTTATATCTAGATTCTGGTATAGTACTTTGTGTATATAAGTGACTATTGGCTGAAAGAATCATTGAATGAATAACCCTCCTATGTGTTTTTCTGAATTAAGCATTCCAAATAGATATTTTGAAAGGAAAAGTTGCTTATTTATTTGAATAAAAAAAGTAAACAGCAACAACTTACTGAGTCCAAATGTTCTCCCATGCCTGGCTACAGGATATGAATTCTATGAACAAGTTTTTCCTTTATTGGGAAAACATACTTTCAGATGGATGAACTGTTAATAGTTCCTTAATGACAGTGATTCATCTGGTCTTGTTTTGTTGTTGTTTCTTTTCTCCCAAGTATGCCAAAGGAGTAGTATTGAGTTTTAGGTATTATTCCAAGCAATATGAATTTAGCAACAATTGTATGAGTTTAGATTTGTCACCAAAGTTCAAACCTTTCATAGTACTCTCTTCAAGATTCTTAAAAATCTTCTAATAAAAATAAAGTTGAATATTGGATTCAGGCACTAGGAAAAGCCAAATTTCAAATAGATAAAGTGGTAATCATATGGTAGATTGTACAAAGAACTATGTGATAAATATGAATTCCTCCCAAAGATGTTATGGAGGGAAATTACCTTAAACAAATATGCATATGTTATAGAACAGAATGCAAAAGTGAAATAAATATTTAATATAATCTCTTTGACAGCCTCTTCACTTTTGTCCACAGGATTTGTCTCAAGCTAGGTTTGGGGAGAAGACATTCTACAATATTGCTGGTTTGTACTCTTCTAAAGGTCAAAATCAAGAAAGATGAAAGCTAAGGAATCAATTCAGAATAGAGAAGACTAAAGATATATAACAACTTTTATTTATTTATTTTTTTATTTTTTTTATTTTTTAACAACTTTTAAATGTGCAATTTTAGATTAGAACCTGGACTGTGGGAAAAAAAGGTAAAGGACATTATTGAGCAATTGGTAAAATGTAAATATGGAGTATGGATTATAGTATTGGATCAGTAGTAAATTTTCTGATTTTGATCATTGTGAGTGTGGTCAGGTAAGATTATATCCTTGTTTATAAGTATGAAAGAGTAAAGGGAATGATGTCTTCAACTTTATATATCTGTCTCTCTTTTTCTCTCTATCTTTGTCTAACTATATAGATAGATGTGGATATAATATATAGAGAGGGAAGGACAGGAGAAAAGAGGAGATAAAAGGGGGGAAGGAGGAGGAGAAATGAGGGGAGAGGAGAAGAGAGGAGAGAACAGAACAGAACCAGGAGAAAGCAAATGAGGCAAAAATGTAAACAGTTGGTGAATCTGGGTAAAGCGTATGATTGTATAATCCTTGAAAACTTTCTATAAATTTAAAATTATGTATATAATCAACAGGTAGTGAAAATGCACAACAGAATATCAGTCCTATGACAGGTGTGATAATAAATGGAAACTGTTAATAAGTAGGTTGCTACATGTGCCTTCTATTTATTTTTTGTCCTTTGCATTAAAAAAAATTAAATCATCACATGATACTTCTCATTCATCAAGTTTGGTTACTAATCCCAAAACACTAAAATTAACTAGATTTAAGACCATGATTGCTTCTGCTCCTGCATTTCTGTGTTTCAGCATTTATCTTAAGATGCTGTTAAATTAATATTATATATAATAAAATACAATAACTAGGGGCTTCCCTGGTGGCGCAGTGGTTGAGAGTCCGCCTGCCGATGCAGGGGACACAGGTTCGTGCCCCAGTCCGGGAGGATCCCACATGCCGCGGAGTGGCTAGGCCCTTGAGCCATGGCCACTGAGCCTACGGGTCTGGAGCCCGTGCTCCGCAATGGGAAAGGCCACAACAGTGAGAGGCCCGCATACCGCAAAAAAACAAAAAACAAAAAACAATAACTATATGAAATAGTTTAACATAAAATATTCTTATTAAAGTTCAGTTTCTAAATAATAAGTATCTTGTTATAAAATTTAAAATAATATACTTATTTAAAATAATTTATATAATTGTAAATCAAATGATTTATTTTTATTGTGATTAACTTCACAAATATATTAAAGAATAATATGCAATGACTTTTTGCTTAACTTTAGGAATATAGAGACAATTCCCTATAGACTACCCATGTAATTCAGTCAAATTTAGCAGTCTTTGGTAGTAGGTGTAATGTTAGTCATATAAAATAGGTGAAATAAAATAGCATATATACACATATTTATGCATTTACATATTATATATGAATAAATATATATTTGAAAAATATATACCAAGAGGTAATTGATGATATAATGTTTTACAGATGAACAGGAAATTTGAAACTAACTCCACTATCTATAGCTTCTTATAAAACTATTTAAGTTGAAACTGCAAAGGTAATAGGAATTAAATTATAAGTTTCTTGAAGAACATTCTCCTTAAATCGATTTTTTCAGAAGAAGCAGTTTTTCTGGATACGTTTTTCCTTAGATAATGGACTTCTATTGAAATAGTGCTCAATGTAAAAAAATGATACTTTAACTATCTTGTTCATAATTGGACTGCTACTAAGATGATGTACTTTGGCTACTCAGCCTGCAGAATTGTGTCCTGCTTGTGGGACAGATTTTGTCAGAGCTTGAAGATCTCATGTGATATCATAGATATCGCAAGGGTAATATCTTTAGTTTTCTGAGGTCAGTCACTTTTGACCAGAGAAATAGTCCTGAGGTAGATTTGGGCATATTGCCTTTCACTTCTGATTGATTACAATCATTAGAATATTTTCCCTTAGAGCATATTTCTTATTATAAATCGTTGGTTGAAGACATGGCAATTTAAAAATAAGAAACAAAAGCAAGATCCCACTATGTTTTGATCTAGAAAGATGAAGGAAAATATGGTGACCAGACCCCAGGATTTGGTGTAACTCACTTGGAATTGTCAGTACTTCCTAGTTGGAGCTGAGTCTCTAGAGAAGTGGATTGTCTTGTGGGTAATGGAACTACAGAGGAGACTCAACCTCTGCTAGAAATGTTACACAAAGCAAGGAGAGAAGGGATAGTGTTTATTTAATGGCGATCTGTATAAAGTGATGAAGACCAGGCCTAAGCTCAACTGCATGAAATTCACCTTAACAAGAATGACTTGGCTGCTACTATTGCTGAGTTTTCAGCCTGTTAATAGCACAGACCAGTGTTTTGTCAGAATATGGCTTTATTTACTAGGAAGATTGGACATCACCTGATAGTAGGTTGATTATAATGGACCCCTTCCATCATGGAGTGGTCCAGGATTTGTTATCACTGGAGTAGCCACCTCCGAGGGATATAGATTTGACTGCCCTGCATCATCATATATAGATACCATCCTGGTGTCCTACAGTATATTGATTTTGATTAGGAACTAAAATCACAGAAAAAGAAATGCAGCTTAGGGTTTACTGTTGTATAAATCATTGTACTTTATCATAAAGCAGTAGTTAGTCTCTATGGTAGATCAGTGCAATAGCTTACTGAAGACTCAATTACATTACCAGCTAGAAACAAATACCTTTAGACATGAGGATGCTTTTCCTTAGATAGTGTACATTTCTTGAACCAGAGATCATTATGAAATGTTTCCTCTTCCATAGTCACTGTGCGCTTATCCAACTCCTTCTTACTGCCACACCCAACAATCCATTTAAAGTGATTTGTTTCCTATCTCTGGAAGAGTTAGAAAATAAAGTTGAGGAATTGTCCCAGAAAGTAGAACAAACAATAAAATAAGAAAAGTGGGGAAAATAGGAGGAAAAAGATAAGAAAATTAGAGGACCACTCCAGAAGAACTAAGGTCTGAATTATAGAGAAAAATCAAAATAAAGCAATCACCAGAGGAGTAATTCAAGAAATTATTTTGCAACTGAAGGCTATGACTTTCCAAATTGAAAGAGCCTGCTGAGTCACATGACAATTTACGAGGAAAGATCAATAGATTATGATGAAATTTTGTAAGACTGGAAACATGCATAAGTCATTAATAAGTTCAAGAAGGTGGAAAAAATTAGGTTCATATACAGATCAAGAATCATAATGGCTTTGGAAATCTCAATCGCATTTAAGGTATACTATAATGTAGATAATTCTCTCTGTGTCTCTCTGTCGTGGTCTTTGTCTGTCTCCATGTTGCTCTCTCACATTCTGATTATTCAGTTTGGTTCTGTTATAAAATAGACATTTACCAGAAAAAAATGAAATGAGAGAAGTCTTTCATATAATTGAACCATATAGATGAACCAGAATACCGGGAGAGAGAAAGAGAGAGAGAGACTAGGTCCTGTTAACATCATTTATTTTGGTAATATCATTGGTGCTTCTCTGTCATGCTGAGTCAGAATTGAGATGTATTCCTTTACATTTTAGTTAAATTAATCAATGATACTGGTATACTTTAAGCCATTGGATTTTCTGTTAATTGAACACAAAATAGTCCTAATGTATGTAAGAATTTTCATTTAAGACAACTCAACTTGAGTCAATATTATGATGATCCTAAAACAAAAATAACAATTAAAATAACTATTAGAATATGAGGGATAATAATTCCACATCTGAGACAATATAGCCAGGTTTCATCAAAATATTGTAAGAAACTGAGTGATGAAATGTGGTGTGCCCTTAGGAGCTAGCACATAAAATGATGGATATGGCAAAAATAATATAAATTTCTGACATTTATTATATATGAGGCACTGGGCAAATTTTCTTTTACAAGCAACATTTTATTAATTCCCAAAAGCAAATGAGAAAAATAAATGTATCATAATATTAATGTAGATAAATATTAAAAGAACTAGAATTCTATTGCTATAAAATGATCTGTCATAAAGTGTTAATGCGTTTTGATATGGAAAATTTATTTTGTATATCTACTGAGTCCAGGTTTGAGACCAGACTGAAGTAGCAATTAGAAAGCAGATTTTAAGTTAATATTATTAGTACATACAGGTACATCTGGTCAAAATGGAATAAGCTATTTGTGAGGCAGTAAGTTGGATATGCTTAGGTATTGTATGAATTCCATTTTCTCAAAATATTAAAGGGAGTAAACTATCAAGTAGAGCTACATAGGTTGGGCCAATAGAATAACTAACCTTCCAACTGGACAGTTTATTTAGAATAACTAACCTTCCAACTGTGACACCTTTGATCATATCAGCAGTCTCACTGGGAAATTCTAGTTACTTAGCAAGAGAGCTGTTATGTTCTCTGAGATCCTAAAAGGGCCAAGTACTATAGAGATTGTTTTATTTATATTATTTTATTTAACCCACACAACTGATTTAAGATATTGGTATTATCTTATTTTCAGGTGAAAAAAACTACAGATAAATGTATTTAAATCCAGAATTTCTTGGTTTTTTTTTAACATTATTCATAATTTTGGCCAAAGAAGCTATGACCAATCTTGTTAATATAAGAAATCATTTATCACAATAATAACTTTGCCAGAAAAGTTCTGATAGAGTCTTACATAGTCACTATATGCCAGCTAACATGCCAGCTAATATGCATTCCATATCTAAAGGAATAACAAAAATCTGACATTTTCTTCTTACAGAGTATACCACACGTGAGCAGGTTAACATTCACATGAATACACACACACACACACACACACACACACACACACACACACTACATCTAATTATTTTAATTTTATTTTTGGAAATATTAAATGAATGTACACTCCAGATATTCTGCCTTAATTCTGGAAATTTATTTTTAAAATTATTTGTTAACCCCATAAATATCTCACACCAGTGACCTTTCCAGAAGGTCACACTCTAAGATATCACAAGTACTTTGAGTAATTAAGGGTGAAGGATTAACAGACCTTGTCCATTTCTAAATAACCAAATTCTAGTTTTATAAAGGAAAAACAAAAAACCAAACCAAACACACACACAAAGAGAAAATCCCTAATTTCAAAAATTGCAGCTTAATTTTCTGGCTACTAAAGATATCTTCTAAGAGGAACAAGTGGTATGAATCATCGGCCTAATTATAGTAATGTCAGGGCTTGGTTTAGCTTGCAGCAACATTTATTCTCTGTGCCTGGTTACATCTCTGTAATAATTACAGAGATTTGGCAATGCTGTTTATATAACCATTGGCCATAAATTTAGTTAGACCAAACAGCTTTGGAAACTGATGGCAGGGCAGCTGACACTTTTAATTTACTGATCCTGTTGTCATTAGAGTAAAGTAGGCGGTAAGGTGGAAAGAGGGTCAGGGCTTAATCCTCCCAAGTTGAAATTCTGCCCACAACCATAGCCGACAATTACCCTTCATAAAAGATTAGACAGTCTTTTAACAAGAGTGACATCTGCTGGCCCACATATGTAATTCAATTACTCCATATTTATGATCCTTTGCAATAACCTAGCTTTATTTCTGCAGATGGCAAATCAGCTGAGTTTATAATTATGAAGGACAATATTTAGCACAAGAGAGTTCTGTTCAGTTATTTTGAATTTCTAGTTTAAACAAAATGACTCTAAATTTCTTTGGTTTTCGTGGTGACATTTTATTTGCAATGTTTTTGTTTATATATTTTTCTTCCCCAGAAATGCTAGATTTTTTTTGTTTGAATACAGCATCCTTATGGTTTAAAAATGTTCTGAAATTTTATTTTGAGTAGTTGATTGTGACACTCAAAACCAATTTTTTATGTTGAATGAAGTGATTAGATTGTAAAAATATCATTCATGTTTATTTGTTTGTTGTGTGTTATATTTTCAGTCATCAGATTCAATAAAGAACAATTGTGCTTTGTTATTTTGGTTAGCTGTTCTCTCTCTCCTGGTGTGTGTGTGTGTGTGTGTGTGTGTCTGTACATGTGTGCGCACGTGTGGTTATTTTCTTCTCAGCTGAATCAGTCTGGAAATATAGTGCCATGTATTGTGAATACCTTGTATACTTTGTATCATTATCATTGATTGCTTTTACTTTTAGTAGTTATAATGAAAGGATTTTTTCTTTTAGATCAAGTGAATATTTGTGTGCATACATTTTATACTTATAATGATTATGAGGTAGTTATATTTTTAATTGACAAAAATATCTTTAAATTTCTAAATACAAAATTTTATATAAGAGAAATATATAAACATTTTAAAAATTCAAACATTCATTATGTTAAAAATAAGAAATGACTACTGTTTACACCTCAGTATATATAATTCCAGAACTTGTCCCTATGTAAAATTATAGAAACAAATATAGATTAGATTTTTGAGTACTTACATGACAGTGATAGTCTCCTAGTGGTCTATAATTTATTTTTAACCTAAATGACACTATCAGATTAATAAACATTAATATTCTTTTTGCATGATATTTATCTTAAGATACTCTATAGAATAATGCAGTTGTCTTTTAAGCAGAACAGATACAAAGTCACATACCCTAAGAGCATCCAGGCATTTATACTTTGATCATATCCTTGTCTCTCTTTCTTTAAAACCAAACATAACATCTCAAAAACGTTAACTTCAATATAACCCCTTCTTGAATTTGTGCTTTTATGCCACTTTATTTCTACTCATCTAAACATCATTCTGGAGACATCATTGCTAACTAAAAAAGGTTGATTACTATCTGGCTCTACAAGGATTGAGTCATTAGCCACAGGAGCCACTGACCTTTAATACACCCTGAAAGGAATTGAGAGCAGAGATCAGGAATGAGGCACTCTGTGCTTTGGGAAAACTGGCAGAACAGTACTTCAGATAGATATTTTCAGGAGAAATGTTTTATGAACCTGTATTCTTACATCTTCCCATACTTAGAAAAGCACTGAAACCATTAACTAAGATATCTGTCCTTGTGACTAGCAGCAAACTTCTACAAAGATATGTGCTTGGTTGCATATACCCCCTTTGTCAAAGTCACATGTATACTGACCTCCCCCTTACCTTTTCGGGGCAGTTTCTCAGAGCTATCTGAAAGGCTGTCTCTCAGACTGTAGTCCTCAGTAAGACACAGAATAAATCCGACTCACAGCTTTTACATGTTGTGTGGTTTTTTTAAGTCGACATCACTGAACAGGGAAGTGGAAGATTTGTATTGTATCCTTGTATTGTATTGTATTTGTATTGTATTGTATCCTGAATTATCTGATTCACTTAACCTCTTTTAGTCTCCATTTTCTTACCTGTGAAGTTCATAATATCTACTGCACAAGGTTAATCTAGGAATAAATTTTAGTATAGATGGAAAAGTGTTCCATAAACTACTAAGCACCTTAAGAGTAGATAGTAATTATTAATGGATTTCATATGTACCTACATTTCCTCATTTAATCTTCTAAAATAATATTATGAGGTAAGCAAATTTTCATTTTACAGGCATAAAAATTAAAGAAGGCTAAATAACGTGCTTAGATTAAAAATCCAAGTGATGGAGCTGAAAGTCAAACTCAAGTAATTCTGTTTCTGAAGCCAGAAAGCCATGAGGAAGAATCATATTTTAATATAAATTTACCTATTTAGAAATACATAAATAATAAAATATAATTAACCTTTTAAAATTTATTCTTGAATAAATGTATTCTACCCAAGACAAAGTGGCTATAAAGAATCCATATTGTGAAATATACTTTTAGTATCACAAAAGATAGTATCTAAACATTTCAAATGTTTCTATTTTAAAGAGAAACCAATCCCAAACAATTGCATAACATTTTGCTATATATAAACATCAACTTGAATTTAAATGTTAAATACATATCTGTATTTTCATATCAAAACAAATATAGTAGAAAATGGCAGTATAGTTCAGGCTTCGCATGCTAGCTATAGTCAAATTTGTTTTCTCTCTGGGTAGTAAAGTGGAGAAATATCAAATAACTAAAGAGGCTACAATTAATAATGGGATTTACTATCTTATATTTTGAGAACAGTCCAAATTAATTTTGCATTTGTACAGGAGTAAAAGTGTCTATCAGTTTCTTCAGGTTATATCTCCAGGGATGATTTAAGCAAATTATCCACAATTTATGGTATTATATCTGTGAGGGGAAAAAAAACCCATAAAACAACAACATGCTTTGATGTGTGACAAGCATACAATGTTGTCTTATCACTTAACTTCTGTTTAACTCTGATCCAGGAAGAGAGACAATATCTTGTGAAATTTCTCTCCTAATTTGGCTTTGGGCCAAATTTTGTGGGACGCAATGATATTTTTTCTGATTATAAACTGGGCAACTTATTTTCCTGCTAGTTTAAAGTAACTGGGATAATATATGCATTTTCATATAAAGTAAACCTAATATTTTGATATATCAATGCTAACCTTTATAATACATATTAATAGAAAGATTTTTAAAATATAAAAGTGTACACTGACAATATTTGTCCACTGAAAAAAGTGCACAACCTAAAGGTTGCAAATTAAGTTTTATTCGAGGATCTTACTGAAGAACTATAGCCTGGAAGACAGCCTAATATAGCTCTAAGAAACTGCTCCGAAGAGGTAAGGGAGGAACCAGGATACATAGGAGTTTTTGCTGAAAAAAAAAAGGATGTAGTCAAACATCAAAAGATTACTGCTAATCACAAAAAACAGACATTTCAAGTTAATGATTTTAGTGCTTTTCTATGTATAGGAAGATGCTAGAATCTGGGTTAACTGAAATTATTCCTTAGATATGCATCTTAACTATCTAGGACCACAGCACAGAATGCTTTCAGTTTTTCTTGGTTTTCTTCATCCTGAATTCCTCTCAGGGTGCACCACGGTGCGGGGAAGGGGTACATATGCAGTGGCTGATGGCTTGATCCTTGAACAACTGGAATGGCCACAACATTCTTTCTTTACTCTAATGGCAGGCAACAATCCCTGTCCACAAATTATTGAGGTGTTTTAAAAACGTAGAGAGGAAACATGTTATGGAACAAACATTCTTTTTCTTACTGCTCCCACAGATGATTAGCTGGGCCATGTATACTGTGTGCAAGCCCATTTAAAGGGAAAGCATATAGCAAATGTGCAGTCCACTTCAAACACTCTTTTGACCTAAGATTTAAACCATAATTTTTGAAATTTTTGTATGATTTTCTACTAAAATCTACCCTTCTGTTCCTGGATCTTTTAAATTATATTTTATTAGTGACATACATTTGCTCTGTTCAATATATAGAAAGTATTCTACTTTAAATATACTTTCATTTAGATGGAAACATTGTATATTTACCCAGCAAATTGGGTCTTGCTTTACATAAATTTTCTTGCGTTAAAGTCATAACTATTTTCTAATGTAACCACTTAAATTGTCATTCACATTCTCAAACTAACTCCTAAAAGCTTTGATATCAATAGTATTCTAATTAAACACATGGGCTATGTGGTCAATAATATATTTACTTTCACAAATGGATATTAATAAACACATTGGCTATGTGGTCAATAATATATTTACTTTCACAAATGGATATTGAATTTTATCAAAAGCTTTTTCTGCATCGATTGAGGTAATCATATGTTTTTTTTTGTTTGTTTGCTTGTTTTTTGTGGTACGCGGGACTCTCACTGTGGTGGCCTCTCCCGTTGTGGAGCACAGGCTTCGGACGCGCAGGCTCAGCGGCCATGGCTCACGGGCCCAGCCGCTCCGCGGCATGTGGGATCTTCCCGGACTGGGGCACGAACCCGTGTCCCCTGCATCGGCAGGCGGACTCTCAACCACTGCGCCACCAGGGAAGCCCAATCATATGGATTTTATTCTTCCATTTGTTAAGGTGGTGTATCACACTGATTGATTTATGGATATTGAAAAATCCTTGCATCTCTGGGATAAATCCTACTTGATCATGGTGTATGATACTTTAAATGTATTGCTGGGTTTGATTTGCTAGTATTTTGTTGAGGAATTTTGTGTCTATGTTCATCAGTAATATTGGGCTGTAATTTTCTTTTTTTGTGATGTCTTTGTCTGGTTTTGGTATCAGGGTAATTGTGGTCTCATAGAATGAGTTCTATTCCTTCCTCTGCAATTTTTGGGAATAGTTTCGGAAGAAGAGGTATTAATTCTTCTCTAAATGTTTGGTAGCATTTGCCTGTGAAGCCATCTGGTCCTGAACTTTGTGTTTTTTGGGAGTTTTTTAATCACAGATTCAATTTCAGTACTTGTAATTGGTCTGTTCATATTTTCTATTTCTTCCTGTTTCAGTCTTGGAAAATTGTACCTTTCTAGGAATTTGTTCCTTTCTTCCAGGTTGTCCATGCTATTGGTGTAGAGTTGCTTGTAGTACTCTCTTGTGGTCCTTTCTGTGGTGTGGGTTGTAACTTCTCCATTTCATTTTCTAATTTTACTGATTTGAACCCCCTCCCATTTTTTTGTTTGTTCTTCTTTCTCTAGTTGCTTTAGGTGTAAGGTTAGGTTGTTTATTTGAGACTTTTCTTGTTTCCTGAGGTAAGCTTGTATCACTATAAACTTCCCTCTTAGAACAGCTTTTGCTGTGTCTCATGTTTGGGATCATCTTGTTTTTGTTTTACAAAACAATATATATGTATTCCAGCTTTGCTAATTCACTAGTATAGGCTAAAGTTTATGATTTGTTCTTAACCTTCATGGAACACATTAAGTTACAGATTCATGAGATTTATGTTCTTAAATAGAAAGCCATTTACAGCAAAACAGAGGTCAAAGAGGACACAGGATATAGCTTTTCATTTTACCAAAACCTTCAACTCCTTGCTTTGTCTTACAAATCAGGGAACTTTTCTTAAATGAGTGAATATAACAGAAGAGAATAATTCTTATTAAATATCACTGGAATAACCCAATAGTCTCATCACAACACAATTCAACCACCTGGCTTTACATGAGAGGTTTATGTTCTGATGGTCACTTATTCACATTTAAGGTAAGAAACAGTTTAAAGTGGTTAAATTCTTGTTAAACCCATATGTCAGTCAGAGTTTAGTTAAAAGCAAAAAACAAAAATAAAAACCAACCAAAAAAATCTCTGATTTAGCAGAAAAATCCTTTATCATTAAAAAGATATTGGACAGCTTATTGAGTCACACAAAGGGCTGTAGAACAGGCATAGAGACAAGGAAAGATGATGAGATTCACACTCAGAACTGGGCCAGACAGTAAGCTGCTATGGTCTCCCCCAGTGACTAGCTCTTGCTGTTGAACCACATAACTCTGTTAGTAGGAGAGCCTGAATGTTGCAACTAGTCTACCTGCTATTATTGCCTTTGTACTATTTCTTGTTGCAACTAGCACCATCCCCAGAGATATTATTTGCATTCTTTATGTTCATATGTGGGTACATCTGATGATTATTGTATGTCGATTGCTTATACGTTAATTTTAAGGGATGCTAGAAAAATGAATGTTTACTATTTTCATAAATTGCAGTGGAACACAACTCTGTCTCTGCCCAACACTCTAAAAGAGGGGATATCTCAATCAAGTAGCAACTTCAGATATTGGACAGCAAAATAGAATGACATATGTTTTCTACAGGCTACAGAATAAGATAGCAGGCTGTTCTAGATGAGAATGCCCTGAGTTATCTTTTGGATAACAGCTGCCAACAAGAGAAGCTGACATAGGTAGGACTTTGATATGCTAGAAATTTACTTTAATTTGGTTAAATCATTGATAGTTTGATCTTTGTGGTTTCAGTATTTGTTACTGCAGCATAGTTTAACCTATAGTGGTGGATAGAGCACTTAATACATTGTAACAAAACCACAAAATAAATGAGAAAGGATTAGTGATTGGGTAGTGGATGATAAGAATACAGATATAATAGTATGAATAGCCTGAGATCCATGTTATACAGTGGCAAATTGTGCCTCCTCAGCCTAGAGGATGAAGATTGGAAGCCTAGATTGGAAAACAAAAGATTTGTATTGTGTGTTGGTTACCATTGCCTACATTTGGAAAGATATTGAAGAAAGAGATGAGTTCCAAAAAGAAATTGGTTGATTTGCAAGCAGGGATGGAAAGACATAGAGAAATCTAGAATTTGGAGTCTTGTAAGGTTTGAGAAAAATGAATGGTTTTAGAACCCAACTGGTAAGACATGACATTTAAGCAGGCTTTGAGGAAAAGGTCTTACTTAATTTAAAATGTCTTATTTAAATTAAATGGATCAAGGTAAAGATCAAATTAAGAGTGTGACCATTTTGGAATTTTGGTTTTCATTCTCAGTGAAATACAAAAATATTTGATGGTTTTGGTACAGGAGTACCATGATATTATTTGCCCTTTTAAAACATTATTTACTTTGTGATTAAAAAAAAAAGACTAAAGAGGGACAAAGGAAGAAACTAACATGACCATTGATATTACCTTGTACTAATTTAGGCATGAGTTAATGACTGGGATTTAAATCACGATGCTAATCCAATAATTACCATTTTCTAATTTATCTACAATATAGGTTGCTTTATGATTAATTTGATTAGAAAGAATTATCATAAGAATTTTTGTTACCATTCTACCATCATTTGGTGACCACACAAAGTATTTCTGGTTCATGTAAAAAGGCTCTCTCAGTTAAGGACCTGAGCTAATGGATTAAAGCACCTGGTAGAAATATATTTTTTATTTCTCATCATGATTAGGGAAACATAACCACCAGAGTGAAAAATTTTAGAAAAAGTCAAACTTAAAAAATTCTCATGAGAAATTGTATCACAGAATTAATTTAAAATCGGACTGAGCTCTTTTCTCCTGTGAGCAAGAAAAATAGAAATGCTGGCTTAAAAGCTATTCTCCATTTCCAGTTTCAAAGTTCCAAGTTTTGCACCAAAAAAGTAACTTTTTGGTTAACTATCCTGACTTTATTCTACATTTTAAAATATTATATTGTTATTCATGTAACCTCCTGAAATTGCTAAGATACGCTAGTTTTTACCCCAGTGATTTCTAACAGGAAATTTTAATACCTATGGAGGCGAGAAAAAGGAACACTTAAGGAACTGTGCATTGCAGTTGATTGAGTACAGTGGCCAAAGCTAAGACTCCTAAATTAAGAGGTACACATGTGTTCAGCCATTCATCTGAACAAAGAAAAAAAATCTATAGAAAGGAAAACATTATAATTCAACAAAATGGCCATAAGTAGTTAAACCAATAATTTGAAAATAAAATACTGGCAAATTTAGTTGCAATTTCTTAAGATAAAGGGACTCAATAGCTCTACAAGTTATTCTTTTTTTTTTCTTTAAAGATTTATTTATTTATTTTTGGCTGCGTCGGGTCTTAGTTGCAGCCTGCAGGATCTTCATTGAGGCATGCAGGATCTTTCGTTGTGGTGTGCGGGCTTTCTCTTCTCTAGTTGTGGTGCACAGGCTCCAGGGTATGTGGGCTCTGTAGTTTGCAGCACTCAGGCTCTCTAGTTGAGAGGTGCACAGATCAGTAGTTGTGGTGCCCAGGCTTAGTTGTCCTCCTGCATGTGGGATCTTAGTTCCCCGGCCAGGGATGGAACCTGTCTCCCCTGCATTGGAAGGTGGATTCTTTACCACTGGACCACGAGGGAAGTCCAACAAGTTATTCTTAAGGTCTGGGGATTTTAAAATTAAAAAAAAGAAATTTACTCTTATTTAGCAATTTGAATCAATAGAACTTTATGATCATGCACCAATGAATATTAATAAAGAGGGAGGAGTTAAGCATGAAGGTGAGGTGGCATTTTAGTTGATCTGAATGATTCATCCCTTTCCATAAAAATATTTATTGAATGCCTCCTCTGTGCCAAGCACAATTCTAATGACTGGGAAATACAACAGTGAAATGGATGGACAAATTAGGAAAAAAACATCAGGTAGTGCTATGTGCTACTAAGAATCATGATGAAGAAAAGCCTTTTTGAGGAGATGGTATTTGAGATGAGATCTGAGTGACAAGAAAGAGGCAGACACAGATAGGTGAAGAATATGCCAAGCAGAGACAGCAACCATTTCAAAGACCTCTTGGGTTTTCCAAGATATAGGAAGAAGGCCAGGAGGGCTAGCATGTAGTAGGCACAAGAGTAATGCAGTATGAGCCTGAGGAATTAGTTCAAGATCAGATAATACTGGATTTTACAACCCTGGCCAAGATGTTTGATTTTATTCTAATAGAAGTCACTGGATGAAATCAGAGTGGTGTAATCTGCTGTGTGTCTATAAAAACTACTGTATTTATGCTTTGGAGAATGTCTTGTTGAGAGGCATGGATAAATGCATAAAACTAGTAAAGAAATTCTTCCTGTGATCCTCAAGTGGCCTATGGTATGTGAGGCATTACGTCAAGCACTTGTAAAGCCCTTCCAGCATACTTGCAAGATAGGTATCATTGAAGAAGTCTGTAGATGAGTCAGATAACTTACATAATGTACACTAGGTCACAGAGGTCATATCTGGTGACACAATTGAATCCTGGTTGGATCTGCCTTTAAATTCCAGGTTTTTACTACCCTGCTGTGTTGCCAGGGTTCAACCCCTTCAGATATTATTGTGGCTTATTCACCAAAAATTCACCAGATGTATTTGGCTGGTGGAATATTAGATATGGAGAGTATAGAGTAAATGTCTGTTATTTGTTGAATTAGAGACATAAGCTAATTAAGAGTGGGATTTTATTTTTATTTGCCATTTTTGGTCCCTGTGACAGTTAATTTTATGTGTTAACTTTACTGGGCCACAGGATGCCCAGATATTTGACTTACATTTTGGGTGTTTCTGTAAGGATTTTTTGATGAGATTAACATTTAAATTGGTAGACTGAGTAAACCAGATTGCTTTCTTTAAAGTGGGTGGGCCTCATCCAATCAGTGGAAGGCCTGAATAGAACAAAATGCTGACTCTCTCCTAAGAGGAAATTATCCTGCATGATGACCTTTGAACTGGGATATTGGCTCTGCAGATTTTGGATTTGACATCCTCCATAACTATGTGAGCCAATTATAAATAGATAAAACCAGTATCTCCTATTTTTCTGTTTCTCTGAAAAACCATAACTAATACAGTCTCCATGAAAGCGTAAAAGCAAGAATTTATGTGTTTGATCAATGGAGTTCATTAGATAGATGAAGCACTAAAGAACAGAGTTTTAGCAAACCACAGAAAAAATTACTCCAGAAGATATGATGAGGTAATCTTATAGGATTGTTCCAGCACCATCTAGTGATGATTTGACAGGCAGTACTTTGAGTGATTTTTAGGTAGACTATTATAACTAGGATGGCATATTCAATTTCTACCTTCTGAGCAATTCTGAAAGACACTTAAAACTTATGTCCCTAGAAGCAGGAAAGACCTTTGATTTCTTCAGAATTATTTATTATGTTTACATGTGAGAGGGAAAATGTGTGTTCATCAGACTCATTATATATTTACCTGGAATACAAAATGGGATAAAATTAAATCAATGGAACCGAAAAGTGACTTTTTATGAAAGTTCAATAAAAATGACAAAAGTTTAGTTTTACCAATCATGAAAAAGAAGAATAATTCTAAATTACCATTATTAGGAATAAAAATGGAGACTTCATCATATTTACTAAAGATATCAAAAGTAAAACAAAATATCATCAACAAATTTTAAGCCGATATAATTTAAAATTAGAGGGAGTGGACAGACTCTATGAAACCTACAAGTTATTGAAAATGAGATGAAAAACATCTGAATAACTATATGATAATTAATTAATTGAATAATGTATAAAATATCTTCCCATAAGGTAAACTCTAAGCACACTTGGCTTCACTGGAGAATTATATGAAATATTTAAAAAAGAAATAGCACCAATTTCATATAAATTCTTTCAGAAAACAAGAGGATACACTTTCCAATTAATTTTAAAAGTCAGGATTACTCCAATAGTAAAACTATATACAGATGTTACAAAAAAAAGGAAATTGCAGACTAATATAGTTTTTGAATGTAGATGAAAAACTCAACCAAATTTTAACAATTGAATCCAGCAATATATTGAAAAGGTGATACATCACTGCAATTGGTGTGGGTTTATTTGTATAGTTGGTTTAATATTTAATAAATATAATTTACCTTGTTAACAAACTAAAGATGAAAATTATATGCTTATTTCAATAGATGCAGAAAAAATAATTGTTTTAAACAAAATTTAACATTTATTTTTGAGGAAAACTCTCAGGAAAGTGGAAATAGAAAAACACTTACTCTACCATCTTAAAAGATATCTCTGAACAAACTGAAACTAATATAATAACTTAATCATAAAAGATTAAAAGATTTATTCCCTGAATCAGAAATAAAGCAAGGATATTTTCTCTTACCACTGCCAGTTAACATTCTGCTGGAGGTCCTTGCCAGTGCAACAAGGCAAGAAAGAGAAATGAAAGGTTAGAGCAGAATTAGAATAACAGAATATCAACAGGTCAATGGATAAACAAATTTTAATAATTGTCAGCAAAATAAATGAAAAAACTATTGATAATATGCAACAAAATTAATGAGCTTCAAAAACATATGTGAAAAAAAGACAGACAAAAAACAGTGAATTCTCTATGATTCCAATATATAAATTAGTAGAACAGTGAAATCTAATCTGCAGTGGTTGCTATAGACAATATTTATGTCCCCTTAAAACTCCTGTTGCAACCTAATCCCCAATGTGACGGTATTTGCAGGTGGGGTCTTTAGGGCTTGATTAGGTCATGAGAGTAGACCCCTCATGAATGGGATTCCTGCCTTTATAGAAGAGGACTTAGAAAGCTGCCTTGTCCCTTCTGCCACGTGAGAACACACCAAAAAGGTAGCCATCTATGAACTAGGAAGTAGGCTATCACCAGACACCAAATCTGCTGGCCCTTTGATCTTGGACTTCCCTGTTTCCAGAACTGTAAGAAATATATTTCTGTTGTTTATAAGCCACTCAGTCTATGATATTTTGTTAGAGGAGCATGGACAATCTAAGATAATAGTAGAAATCATGTTAGTGGTTGCCTAGAGTAGGGGTGCTTGGGGAAATTTTTTGCAAAATAACATGAAAGAACTTTTGAAGGATAGATTGTTTAAATGATGTTTACAGAGTGTTATACATTTGTCAAAATTCAAAGAACCTTCTACTTTTAGTAGGTGTTTTTTATGTAATGTTATTTTTACTCAACACAGTTGCTTTTAAAAATGCCCATAGGTATGTCAACCTATTATTTGCCATATATGAGAAAAATATTTTTCCAAATTTATTATTATTTCTTGGCCAAAATTTACTTTCTTCTATACTGTTTATATTTCTCTACATCGTTCAAAACCAAATCCGTACCATCTCTATTACTTGGAAGATACAAAGACATAGCAAAATGTCCAGTATTGTGAGCAAATTGGGTTATCTTTGCATATGAGAAATAGCAAAAGTGTTGTTATGACCTGGAAAGAAGCATGTTTATGGATATTTGAATATATCTGTTGAATATAAGTGAGATACAGATCCAAGGAAGCTTAAAATTTTTGATCACATGTAATTCAGTGATATAAATGATCATAGCCAACGTAGTTTTCATGATTTCTTGTGTAGATACAATTCTTGTCCCTTCCATGCCTCTCATCTCTTTTTTAATTCATGACTTTTTTTATGAATTTAAATTCATAAATTCCTCAGTTTGGACTCATTAATTTGGGAGAAGCAATTATTGATTACATTTTATTTGTCTGATTATTATCTCAATTATTTGTTAAACTGTTCCAATGTAAAGAAAGCACACATATAAATCTCTGGACTGGTCTGTTTAAAGACCCTGAGCAATGGTTGAAGTTGCATGGGTATATCAGTGTCTTTGCATGCAAGCAGAGAAAAACCTTGGGTACAGCACAGATTATAATGCCAATTAGTTATCTAAGTCTGGAATAGTTATGGCCATTATGTTCACTGAACTGTATCCAGTTGGCAGAAGTTAATCTATGGGGAGAAAGTCTAAATATCAACAAAACATGTTTCTGGTTACATAATAAAACCTTGGTGGAGCTGATCAGTTGACAGTCTTCCAACTCTGAGTCTACTTCACACCTGCTTCATCTGTTTGTTTTAGATGGCCTCTGGTTTACACAGCAACATATTTAGAAAAAGCAAACTATTCCAGTAATCTAATTGCCAATGCTGATTTCTTGACTTAGTTTAAGAAATTTCAGTGAATAATGACAAAGTTTCTCATATAAAGTAGAAACTTTTGCCAGGACATGCTATTCGATTAGGAATGTGACAATTTTTTTAGACAAAAATGTCCTCTCTAAGGAAGCTTATAAGAGAAGAGCCTAAACCTATTCAGTGTGTCTGAATGTTAAAACTCAGCAAGTCTGAAATATCAACGGAAACTAGACCATCTAGGTTGTCTATTCAACTTTTTTCTTTTGTCTTTGGGGTGTATTTTGAAGGATATAAAATAATAAACTCAAGGGAGCATTATATTAATATTTTATTACCTCAAATAAATAATTTATTTAAAAATCATTAGCAGAGGGGCTTCCCTGGTGGCGCGGTGGTTGAGAGTCTGCCTGCCGATGCAGGAGACACGGGTTCGTGCCCTGGTCTGGGAGGATCCCACGTGCCGCGGAGCGGCTGGGCCCGTGAGCCATGGCCGCTGAGCCTGCACGTCCAGAGCCTGTGCCCCGCAACGGGAGAGGCCACAACAGTGAGAGGCCCGCGTAACGCAAAAAAAAAAAAAAAAAAAAAAAAATCATTAGCAGTAATAAAATATTCTACACTATGTCCAAGTCAAGATAATTAGAATATAAGAATGTATGGTAGGAGAGAATAAAGCCACATGAGACATAAGGAAGTAATTTTTTATAATTTTCTGAATTTGGCGTACCAAGATTACTCACCATGATATATACTCATCTCCTTGGTTAAAATAGTGCATTGAGAGTTTATAGTGGGAAAAACAGTATAAATATTGGAACCAAATTCACATCCTAGTTCTGTCATTTAACGTCTTTGTGAAATTAATTAACAATATCTTCATCTGTAGACCAGGGGTAATTATATTTATTTCATAAGATTCTTTGGGAAAGAAAAAATTGAAAAGTATCTATCAAGTAACAAAGATAATATATACAATTCCCAAAGTAAATGTTGGTGCAAACCATTTTTTCACATAGGAAAATCTAGAAAAAATTTTAATATATTTTCCTTAATAAAATGGTGTCCTAAAATTCTCTCTACTTATTGCTTGGATGAAACAATATTACTAAAGAGAATTATTATTTCAAGGCTCCAAAATCCCCGTGTCTCTTAAAACTAGTTCTTTAAATCATTTTCTCTGGACTTTGCTATGTCTTCTTTAAAAATTCACCAACGAAGTAAATACCTATCTAGTTTTTAAGTGTGCTTCTCCAAATCTCATTCTTTAAAAATGTAGTTCCAGAGGGAAAAAAGAAAAATAAATAAATCCAGGAAAAATATTAAACAATTGCTCATTTCTTTTTACTCTAGCCCTATTTCCAATCCTAGAATACAGATCTTTCAACATTGAGCACCTATGGTGTGCTAGATTTTAGTGTTGAAGGCTAAAGATAAAAATGTGAATGGAACATGCTATATGATTTTAAGATTCTCCAAATCCAGTTGAAGTGTGACACATTAATATCAGTATAATTTCAGCGTAAAATGGTAAGTCGAGTATAGATTCCCATGGAGTATGATGGAAGTGTAGAGGAGGTGAAGATGTTTTTTTCCAGAAGATATTTCAGTGCCACAAAATGAAATAGTTCTTGATGAAAATATTGAAGATTGAGAGGGAAAGATATACCATGCAGATGATGAAGCAGCTTGAGCAAAGTTATAGATATTTGGAATGGTAACTGTTAGTACTGCAGTATCATAAGATTTGTATGTTTGGACTATACTGTGTCCCTTATGTGTAATTGAAAAAATTGAGTGTAGAGAATACTTATCCTTATTTTATAGACAAGACTTCTCAAGTTCAGAATGTTTAAGGGAATCAACTAAGATTGTTCAGCTCATGAATTGGAGATCCAGAACTCAAAGCCATTCTTTTTAAACAAGCATATTAACCTATGTCTAATTTTACAGCTGACTAAATTGACCACTGATTTCATCTCTACAGATTCAACCAAATGTATATGTCTATCAAAGTCATATATACATATAGTTTGAAATTTTGTTTAGATAATTGTATATTCTTTTGGGAAGCTTTCGTATTTCTGACCCAGTTTCAGGTTTATCTCAGATGACTACATTTGAGTTTAGAGAATGGGGCAAAATTGGTAATTACCTTTCTGTGTGATAGCATTTGAACAGCAACTGATTGCCTGCTGAAATGTAAGGGAAGTAGTTGTCAACAAGATTTAAAGTTACTGTCAAATTTATACAGCCACACAGGAAAGGTTACAGGAGGAACATGATTTTGTTGAAATTAAGTACCAACAACTACTGGACCATGGATATGCACATTGGTTATCATTAATGTTTGACACCTGCATCTTCTTTGAGATGTTTAAGTTGTTTTTCTTGTCAGAAACAAAGTGCACTACAGTATGATCCTCATCAATTTTCTTTAAAATTTAGAATACATATTTGTGTCTATGAATCTCAGTCAACAAGGGTATATTTTCTTTTTAAATATTTTACTTATTGAAAATCACAAAGTGGTGGGCCGCTGAATGAGGAAATAGTTGGGATTTCTTTCAGAGTGAAATTACTTGACCTAGAATGGCAATGGAAATGAAAACAAATATATAGATACCTTCCTGAGACATATTGAAGAGGTGTTGATAAATAGGCTTCATATGTTGCATCATTTTGCTCTCTTCCTTGATATTAGAATAATGTATTTGGTAGGTGCCAAAAGGTTGATGAAACTATGAATAGTTAAAAAGAAATAGAAGCTTCAGACTTCTATAAATCAATCAATTCTCACCAATTTTTAAAAATATGCCAAGAAATTTTAGATTTGGAGGTAAAAACACAAATATGGTATACTGCTAAACTTCAAGGAGTTTACAGTTTAGTAGTTGCAAGAGGAATGTTTTTCTCTTTTTGCGAGATGCTGGTATTTATTGTACAAAAGCAGACTATTTTGCTAATTGTCATAAGTGAAATAGAATGTTATAGTTCTAAAGTAACTATATCATAAATTAATTGCTAAGGCATGCATATGACCAGATTTTTCATTGTGGTATTATTGACTTACAAATATAACCCAAGATTTGAAAATCAGACACATCATATATTGACCCCTGGAAACTTTTCAGAATTTTTAATTTTTTCAAAATATCTCAATTATAGGAAGGCATATCTCTTCCCAACT
The DNA here is from genome assembly GCF_937001465.1 of Orcinus orca. NCBI lineage: Eukaryota > Metazoa > Chordata > Mammalia > Artiodactyla > Delphinidae > Orcinus > Orcinus orca. The sequence goes on from NC_064559.1 coordinate 120,805,326, forward strand.
TGTCACTGATTTTAGTATCAATTTTTAAATCTTATCCTCCTTGGTAGGACTCAGTATTGCTCCTTAGTCTCTTTCTATATAAACTGTCTTTATATGTCATTTATATATATATATATATATATATATATATATATATATATAATTATTGTGTGTGTTTGTGTATCTTTCTACACATCTGGCTTATCTTTTCCCAAATGTCAACCTCAGTAATTATAGGACATTTGGTCAGTATGAAATATATCTATAATCTGAACATGCTTAACATGAAGACAAGTACTTTTGTCCAAGTATCTAGGATAGTATCTGGCACATAGTATGTACTCAAGTAGTTGAGAGACTAGAATTATAATAAAATATTACTCTGAAGTTCTACCTATGCAACACTCTCTTAGAGTACTAGAATATTAAAAAGAATTGAGAAAGAATTCAAACTTGTTTTGCTTCCTTTAAAAAAATAACGAAAGCATGGATAATGCATGAGTAATATAATTATGTCAACAAACCAGTTTCCATCTCTCTTTTGATACATACAGTGGTCTTAAAGGTGTGAGAATCCAAAGACAAATAAAAGGTAAATGATGCAGGTTTGCCCTCAACTATCTGTAAAGTGCTTAGGTGGTAATAATAACCAACTTTACATATGGGGTTCATACATAACCTATGAAAAAGTGCCATTGCCAGCAGTTAGTGAGTATGGAAATTGCTCAGTTCCTCTAGTAAAACCAACTTTTATACAGCTACTAGAAGACTTTTAAAGGTTAAGGTTTTGATATGTGAAACTTTGGACTTCAATTTTGGACAAACAGCAGAGACTCAAACCTAGCTGTTTAGAATACTTCACTAGAAATGTAATTACCTGTATTTCCTTATGAACAACATATGTCCCCTTGAGGGCTGTCCTTCTCACTCTAATGTACTGCCATTTGATCACAACACAGCCTGTGTGGTTTTATAGCAGCATAAGAGAGATTAGTGACCTGATGTGTAGTTGCCAAATAGTCAAAGTATTGCTAGCAAAGCATACTCTCTGACATTAATCTCTCTCTCTCTCTTTTTTTAAACTGCAATGCTAATTTATTACAAATATGGCATAATGAACCCAGGTTACTTTTCTTTTCTAATTTTATTTATTATTTTGGCTGCATTGGGTCTTCATTACTGTGCACGGGCTTTCTCTAGTTGCAGTGAGCAGAGGCTACTCTTCATTGTGGTGTGCAGGCTTCTCATTGCAGTGGCTTCTCTTGTTGCGGAGCACGGGTTCTAGGCACATGTACTTCAGTAGTTGTGCGACACAGGCTCTAGAGTGCGCAAGCTTCAGTAGTTGTGGCACATGGGCTCAGTAGTTGTGGCTCGTAGGCTCTAGAGCTTAGGCTCAGTAGTTGTGGCGCACGGGCTTAGTTGCTCTGCAGCATGTGGGATCTTCCCAGACCAGGGATCGAACCCGTGTCCCCTGCATTGGCAGGTGGATTCTAACCACTGTACCACCAGGCAAGTCCTGACATTAATTTCTGAATATCTGCCTCAATAGATATATCAGTTAAGAATGGAAGCAGTAAACTGGATAAAAACTGTTTTTCTTTATTCTGCATCCTGAAAGACAAATACAATTACTGAATAGAACTAGTGACAGATAAAATGGTTTGAAATTATGTAGTTCAATGGTTCTTGACTCAACTGGCTGCATTTTCAAAATCACTACCTATCCACCAGAATGGCTATAATAAAAAAGACAGCCAATAACAAGTGTTGGTGAAAATGAGAAGAAACTGGAACCCTCATGCATTGTTGGTAGGGGTGTAATATGGTGCAACCACTTTGGAGAAAAGTTTGGCAATTGTTTAATATGTTAAATAAAGTGTTACCTTAAGACCTTAGCATTTACATTCCAAGAGAATTAAAAACATAGTCCCACAAAGACTGGTTTGCAAATGTTCATAACAGTGCCAATCATAATAGCCAAAAGTGCAAAGCATCCAAATGTCCCCAGCTGGTTAATGGGTAAATTTCATGTGACCTATTTATGCAGTGGATTTATATTTGACACTAAGATGGGTGAAATTACTGGTACATGTCAAAATGGATGACTTTAATAACATTATGCTAAGTGAAAGAAGCTGGCCACAAAAATCACATATTGTATCATGCCCTATATATGAAATGTCCAGAAAAGACAAGACTATAGAACAGAAAGAAGACTAATGTTGGCCTAGGCTGAGATGGGAATAAGAGGTGACTATCAATGGGCATCATGTTTCTTTTGGGTGTGTGGAAATGTTCTAAATTCGGATTGTGAGGATAGCAGCACAACTTTGGACTTCTACTAAAAATCATTGAATTGTGTGATTAACATGGATCAATTTTATGGTATGTAACTCATACCTCAATGAAGCCTTAAAAATTAGATGCCAGTTATCTCCTTCTCAATTTCGTATCTGTAATTAATTAGTTATTTTGGTACAATGATTGTATATTCACTTCTTTAACTTTCCTCATTAGTTTTCTTCTATGAAAATTTTAGTGCCTGTGCCTGTGTGTGTGTGTGTGTGTGTGTGTGTGTTTTAGATTATGGCTAAAATGTACTTTATTTTATTTATTTTATTTTTTTTAACATCTTTATTGGGGTATAATTGCTTTACAATGGTGTGTTACTTTCTGCCCCATAACAAAGTGAATCAGTTATACATATACATATGTTCCCATATCTCTTCCCTCTTGCATCTCCCTCCCTCCCACCCTCCCTATCCCACCCCTCCAGGTGGTCACAAACCATCGAGCTGATCTCCCTGTTCTATGCGGCTGCTTCCCACTAGCTATCTACCTTATGTTTGTCAGTGTGTATATGTTCATGACTCTCTCTCGCCCTGTCACAGCTCACCTTTCCCCCTCCCCATATCCTGAAGTCCGTTCTCCAGTAGGTCTGTGTCTTTATTCCTGTCTTACCCCTAGGTTCTTCATGACATATTTTTTTCTTCTTAAATTCCATATATATATGTGTTAGCATACGGTATTTGTCTTTTTCTTTCTGACTTACTTCACTCTGTATGACAGACTCTAGGTCTATCCACCTCATTACAAATAGCTCAATTTCGTTTCTTTTTATGGCTGAGTAATATTCCATTGTATATATGTGCCACATCTTCTTTATCCATTCATCCAATGATGGGCACTTAGGTTGTTTCCATCTCCGGGCTATTGTAAATAGAGCTGCAATGAACATTTTGGTACATGACTCTTTTTGAATTTTGGTTTTCTCAGGGTATATGTCCAGTAGTGGGATTGCTGGATCATATGGTAGTTCTATTTGTAGTTTTTTAAGGACCTCCATACTGTTCTCCGTAGTGGCTGAACCAATTCACACTCCCACCAGCAGTGCAAGAGTGTTCCCTTTTCTCCACACCCTCTCCAGCATTTATTGTTTCTAGATTTTTTGATGATGGCCATTCTGACTGGTGTGAGATGATATCTCATTGTAGTTTTGATTTGCATTTCTCTAATGATTAATGATGTTGAGCATTCTTTCATGTGTTTGTTGGCTGTCTGTATATCTTTGGAGAAATGTCTATTCAGGTCTTCTGCCCATTTTTGGATTGGGTTGTTTGTTTTTTTTTTAATTGAGCTGCATGAGCTGCTTGTAAATTTTGGAGATAAAATGTACTTTTATACTCCTGTTTTATAGTATTTTAGAGAACATTGATGGAAATTAGATATATAAACTTTCTAAAACCTTGTAAAATTTATAGGAAACAATAAGGAAATAGGAAATGCTATCAGTATGGAAAGAAAGACAAAATTAATATGTTAAAAAATCCTGAAAAGCTGATTAAAACATTTTGTAAAGGTTGACATTGTGAGTGACTGCTTCTAGTTCTTTATTATACTGCATGCACTCTGGTTTAAATGTCACTTACTCATCTCCAAAGGCCAGAAACAATCTCTACTTATGTTTGCATATGAAGACGGCACTGGGGAATGAAATTATAACTGCTCAAGAAACATTTCTCTAAAATGCATTTGTTTTCTTTAATGGCCCAAAGTATACAAACAAAATTCTCTGCCAAAATTCTCTATATTCATCAGCATCATAATAAAATGAGTAGAGGTAACATTTCAGTCTTAGATGGACCTTTATGCTCTTCTAGATCATAATCAGTTATATTTAATAATTAGTATTATAAAAGCATTAAAAATACAGTGAGATCATTGTATATGGTCGTTGATCTTGAGAGAAAGAAACCTCTGTGGGAACTTAATATAAATGGGAAGGAATCAGTTGATATCATGGCTTCCATGATTCTTGATCCTGCTTTTTCATTTTCAATTACAGCTGTTTTATATTTTATTTCTACAGAATATAACACTGATATAACAGGATAGCCTGATTTTATTCCAGTTAAAAGAGTGCTATATTCATATTATATACTTATAACTAATAAACACTGTTGAATTATCTGTCTTAATTGTAATACATTATTTATTATATAACTGTGTATGTCTCAGCCTCAGTGAGAAACATTAATTTTTTAGGAAATATCTACTGGCAGATTTTGGGTTTTGGAAGTAATTTTGAGAGTATCTAGTTGCTAAGGAAGTGGGAAACTTTGTTGGAATGCACTGTTTTAAACAATGCTTTGCAAAATATTCTGAAATAAAAAATAGTATTGAAAAATTATACTCATGATGTTAATTAAATTATTGTCCCCAGAAATCATGCTTAATAATAAACATGAACATTCAAAATCTTATGTAAAAATTATGAACTTGAGGGGCAATTCAGAGAGGCAAATTCTAGGGAACAGCATTCAACATTTCCTCTTTCCTGCTGTTCAGCTTATATTTCTGACTTTCCCTTTTAATTGCAAGTTTTTAAAACAGAGAATTGCAAAATATAGAAATGACCCAGTTTGGAGACATGTATAAATGTTTCCTTCTTTCAACCAGCAATTTAGACATGAGGAATAATAGCTGGCATATAAAGAATAAAAATACTTTCCAATATAACTAAAATTGCATCACCGAGACTCTTTTAAAAAGCTTAAAAATTATTCAACCGTCATCCTATAATATTCTTTGTACTGTCTCTAGTGTTATTTTTTATTTTTATTATTTTTTTGTGTGGTACGCGGGCCTCTCACTGTTGTAGCCTCTCCTGTTGCGGAGCACAGGCTCCGGATGCACAGGCTCTGCAGCCATGGCTGACAGGCCTAGCCGCTCTGCGGCATGTGGGATCTTGTCCACATGTCCGTGTCCCCTGCATCGGCAGGCGGACTCTCAACCACTGCACCACCAGGGAAGCCCTCTAGTGTTATTTTTAACAGGGAAAAGATTATGTTTGGCATTTATTAACTTCAACTTCAGAATTATTGTCAGAGCCACTAAGTCATGGCTTCTGTTTGTTTTAATGATGTTTTAATTGAATTTATATTATAAACGAGAAATCTGAAATATAGCTTTTTTAATGAGTGATCTTAGTGTCAAGGGGTTATTAAATCAGATCATAAAAAGATTCATGAGAAAGAGAATTCAAATGACATAAATTCCTAAGTTTTTAATTGCCATAAAATATCTCAGATATATACAAAGAGTAAATTCTGTGAGCCAGGCACTGTCTTGGGCAGAAATATGAGATCTTTTTTTATGAATCACAGTCAGTCAAAGAATAAAAGCAATAATATCTGTGGAAAAATATTTTGTAAGTATATGTAAAATAATACATATTTTGACCTTTATTTTAAAATTAAAAACACATGGAATAAAATATTATATATTTATTATGTAATTGTATAATGCAAATTTAAGAACCTCACTTATTTTTCTTGCTTGTCTTGCTTTCCATATCATTTTGCAACACTTTCTTTCTTAAGCTTTCTTCCCTTGTCAACATTCTTCTTACATCATCACAGTACATAAATCCAGTAATTTCATCTTTAAATATTTACTTTCCCATAATTCCATATTTAACTCTTAATTATCTTTCTTATGCTTAGTGATTATATGATATTTTCCCCATGCTTTTACTTTCAACCTCTCTTTGCCTTCATATTTAAGTGTTTTTGGCATAAACAATTGTCTTGTTTATTTTTATCCTGTCTGACAACCTCTCCCTTTTACATGGAGTGTTTAGTCCATTTACATTTAATAGTAAGCATTGATATGACCATTTTTACATATATCATCTTGCCATTTGTTCCCTATATGCTTCATTTGTTGTCTTTTCCTCTCTTGCTTATTTCCTGTCTTGCTTTGGCTGAAGTGAGTTAGTTTTTGTAGTCTGTTTTATCTTCTCTATTTAACTGCTTTACTCTACATCTTTATTTTTTAAATATATACATTTATTTATTTATTTTTGGCTGTGTTGAGTCTTCGTTTCTGTGCGAGGGCTTTCTCCAGTTGTGGAGAGCGGGGGCCACTCTTCATCGCGGTGTGCGGGCCTCTCACTGTCATGGGCCTTTCCTGTTGCAGAGCACAGGCTCCGGACACGCAGGCTCAGTAGTTGTGGCTCACAGGCTTAGTTGCTCTGTGACATGTGCGATCTTCCCAGACCAGGGCTCGAACCCATGTCCCCTGCATCGGCAGGCAGATTCTCAACCACTGTGCCACCAGGGAAGCCCCTACTCTACATCTTTTTACTAATTGCGTGAGAAATTACAACATGCATGCTTAAGTTATCACAGTATATCTTGAATTATAGTCTCCTCCACAAATAATGTAAAAACATTACAAGAGTACAATTCTATTTATTCTTACCATAGTTTGCATTCTTACTTTTTAAAAACTTTTACACATGTTCTGAACCCAAATGTACATTATTTTTAATTTTGCTTTGAGCAATCTTTTAATTGTTTTATGTATATACAGACATTTATATAATGAAGATTTTTAAATCCCTTTTTTATATTTACTCATATACTTGTGTGGTTTTTTTTCATGCTCTTCTGTTCTTCTTCAGATCTTGCTTTGATCTGTAATATTTCTCTTCCTTCTAAGAACTGTTTGCTGTTCTTATGCATAGATGAGCTAGAAGTGATGTCTGTCAGCTTTTATTTGGCAGAAAACTTCTTTATTTTGTTTTCATTTTTGTATGATATTATTTCTGAGTATAGAATTTTAGTTGGACAGTTTGTTTTGGAGTGTTCTTGCCTCTTTCCATTTTCTGGAACAGATTGTGTAGAAAGATATTAATTCTTGTTTAAATATTTGCCAGAAAATCTTCTGTAGAATCATCTGAATTTGGAGATTTCTTCTGGGGAAGTTTCAAATTATAAATTAAATGTCATTAATGGTTATAGTATTATCCAGGTCTTCATTTTGGTGGAGTTTTGGTAGTCTGTGGATTTTTTTAGAAATTGGCCTATTTCTTTTGAATTTCAATGGACAGTTGCTCATATAATTCCTTTTTACTTTTGTAATGACTATGAGATCTCCTGTTTTATTCATCATATTGGAGATGTGTCTTCTCTCTTTTTATATTTTTCAATCTTACTAAAAGTTTATCAATTTTATTGATTGTTTTAAAGAACGAGCTTTGCAATTCATTGATTGTCTTTTTTTTTCTTCAATTTTATTTATTTCTACTCTTATCATGATTATTTCTTTCCTTCTGCTTGCTTTGAATTTATTTTGCTCTTCTTTTTCAGTTTCTGAAGGTTGGAAATTAGACATGGATTTGACAACTTTCCTCTTTCTTAATGTAAGCACTTAGTGCTATGAATTTTCCTCTCAGCACTGCTTTAGCTGCATTTCAAAATTTTGTTATGTAGTTTTTTCATTATAATTCTGATCTACTTTTGTTTCCATTTAGAGTTTTCCTCTTGGACTAATCAATTATTTAGCAATGTGCTATTTAATTTCCAAGTGATTTGACAATTGCCTGTTTTTTCTATAATTGATTTATAGTTTGATTTCATTAGTGTCAGAGAACCTACTTTGTATAATTTTACTCTTTTAAATTTGTTAACATTTGTTTTATAACCTAGAAGATTTTCTATCATGGTGAATGTTCAATGAGTACTTGAAAGAGGTGTTTATTCTGCTATCATTGAGTAAGATGATCTAAATATGTTAAATAGATCCTTTGGTTTACTGTTTTGTTTCAATCTATATCCTTCCTCATTTTCTTTCTATTAGCTCTATGAGTTCTAGTAACATCCCCAGCTATAACTGTTAATTTATTTATCCTTTCAGCTCTATCAATGTTTGTCACATGTAACTCATGTAACTTGAGGCTCTGTTTTTTGATGTTTACACATTTAATAATGTTATATATTACTGTTTTGTTGTTTATTATTATATAATGTTCATCTTTGTCTCCAGTAAATTTCTTTGCTCTGAAGCTATTTTATCTGCTGTAAATATAACCACTCCTTCTTTTTAAAGTATCTCCTTGCTTGGGATAGCCTTTTCTATCTTTCTACTTTCCACCTATGTGTGACATTGAATTTCAAGTGTACTTCTTAAAAATGGCATACAGTTGGGACCTATTATTTATCCACTCTCAATCTCTGTTTCATAACATATTTTTAAATCATTTACATTAAATATATTCCTATATTAGGGCTTACTACTGTATTGTATCATTTCTTTTATATTTGTTTTTCTGTTTCTCTTTCCTTGCCTTCATGTGCATTATCTTGTATAATTTTAAAAATTTATTTCATATTGATTTATTTAAAGTGTGTTTGAGTATATCATTTTCCATAGCTTTCTTATGAGTGGCTCTAAATATTTCAATACACATACGACTGTCAGTCTACTGGAATAAACATTTCACCACTTCAAGTAAAGTGAGGAAGGCTTATTTCTATTTAGCTTCCTCTATCCTCCTTACTTTTAAATATTATTGTCAGGAGTATTAGTCTGTGTTATAATTTCTACTTGAATTATTACATATATTTATAAAACACATGAGAAGGGTAATCTATTTCATTTAATCATATTTGCATTCTTTCCATTTTCTTTCTTTCTTAACACTCCAAGATTGTTTCTTTATCATTTCCCTTTTTTTGAAAAATGTCTTTCAGTCATTCCTTAAGTGTAGTGACATGTTCTGTTAATTTTCCTGTAGGTAATAATGTCTATTTCTTCATCTTTTCTGAAAAAATAGTTCTCTGGATGTAAAACTTAAGGTGGATAGTTTTTTTCTTTCAACAGCTGAAAAATGTGCCACTTCCTATCCCATCCATGATTTCAGATGAGAAATTCAATCTTCATTTAAATCAGGGTTTCCCTAGAGGTAATGTTTCATTTCTCTTTGGCTCTTTTCAAGGTGTTTTTCTGAACATTAGTATTCATAAGTTAAATTATGATGTAGCTTAGCATAGATTTCTTTGGGTTTAGCCTACCAGGTGTTAACCCAGTTTCTTTAATTTGTGGGTTCATATTTTTGCCAACTTTCAGAAGTTTTAAGCTATCAATTCTTTGAATATTCTTTCAGCTCCACTGCCTTTCTCCTTGAACTTTTTGGACTCTGATGATTCAAATTTTTGATCTTTTATTATTGACCTGCAGGTCCCTGAGGTAGGATTTTTCTTCCCTTCCTCCCTCCTCCTCCTCCCTCTCCCCCTCACTCTCTTCTTCCTTCCTCCCTCCTTCCCTCCTTTTCTTCCTCTCTCTTTCTTTCTTTCTTCTCTCTGTTATTGAGATTGGGTAAATTCTCTTGATTTTTTTTTCATAAGTTTTCTTCACTCTACTCTTGAGCTCATCCATCAAAATTTTACTTTTTGTTATTTTAGTTTTCTGTTATATTTCACTTTTTATAACATCTGTTTCTTTGCTTAAATTTTCTATATTTTATTTATCTTAAGAGAATTTGTAATTGCCTATTGAATGTTATGATGGCTGCTTTAAAATCCTTATTAGATAATTCCAACATCTTGGTGTTGGTATGAGTTAATTTCTTTTTCTCACTTGTTTTTATTTTCCTGGTTCTTATTAAGATGGGTGATTTTTTGTTGTTGTTGTGTTCTAGTTTTTTGGTCATTATGGTAAGAGACTCTTGGTCCTATTTAAAGTATTTTTCAGCAGGAAGTCACATAGTTTAAGTTTTCCATATAGGTCCTGGCCAATTTTGTGGACTGTTGTTCCAATGATGATTTAATTTTCTGTCTTTGAGATACTATTTGGTCTGTTTGGTTTATCTCACACTAGTGGAGCTCACAGTTTCCTGTTGGTACTGCCTGAGGGGATGGAATACCCTTCACTAGCTGGGCTATCTGGTGCTCCTAGCTGAGGGAAAGGCATCTCCAGCCCATGGAAAAAAGAGCACTTCTGGTTAGTGCATTGTTGTAGCAAAATCCCCCTTGCAGGTACTCTTGAACTGTGCAGGGTCTCTGGGTGGGTGAGGGAAGTATCAGTCCAATGGCAAAAGAAGAACACTTCTTCTAGTGGCATATTATTAGTGTGCTCCTGTTGATCCTACTTGTCAGTTCTTCCTGACTTGCCTGATGTTTTCAGTTGGGTTCCTGTTTGATCTTGGTGGGAGGTGGGAGGTGAATCTACTTGGGCTGCCTTCTGTTGCTAGTTCGGAAGTCAGGTAATGCCAAAGTCAGTAAGGTTTTTTTTTTATTGAGTGGGGAATTGTAAGAAATCTTGTGCTATGTTTTTTGTTTGTTTGTTTGTTTTTTCCCCAGTGCTGGGATTCCTAACCTATATGCCTTCCTTCTTTCACCTGTCAGAATTTGTCTTTGGTTGTCTATTGCTCAGGGTTTATTGGTACACTTAGCAAAGAGAAACAGGGAGAGATAAGTCCATGGCATTTTGTCTGGATCAGAAGTTTCTATTATTTATTTTGAACCTACACTTTATAGCAAACACTCTTTCTTTTCCTTTTCCAAGAATTCATGGCATTTATAATTTAGTAGAAAATAAATACAACTAATATTTGATTACAATAATCTGTGATACATTCTGTAATAAAGATATTATGAACTATTGTCAAAGTTCATAGCATGATAACCTAATATATTCAATTGTGATAAGTCAAGACATTTTAGAATAAATTATCTTAAAACAAGAACTAAAGTTAGGGAGCTAGATAAAATCGGGGGTGAAACAGAGAGAATATCATGTGAAAGAGTTTGAATGCAGTAGATGCAGACACTGGATATCCTTGAAGTACCAGGAAGCTAGTGAACAGTTTTAAGAAAAGGAATGATAAATATTTTGCAATATCACCCTGAATGCCATGTCAACTACTGAAACGGGAAAAAAAAGGAGATTGAATGGGAATAGATAATAATAGTATTTTGTTTTGTATCAAGAAATATAGGGCCTAATAGATAGTTGGGAATATTTGGTTATTTTGTAACACAGTTCATCAAAGTCTTCATCATGAGAAAATGCCTCTACTGAGTCAGAATTGATTCTGTATCTCTAGTATTTTGAATCACCATTCCTTTTCTATCTTCCAAAAGAAAACACCAAGCCCCACTGCATTTTTCAGCATGGTAGACAGTCCAGAGCCAGCACTAGATATAATGACATGGAGTCTGCATAAACAATTAGAAATAACACTGCTCTAAACACACATAACCAAGCATTTAATTTAAATTTAATGAAACAGTTCTTCTATGTTGTCTGATCATAAATATTAATGGACCTGAAGAAAGCATTTTGCTAAACAAAACAGTTAAGATCAATAAAATGACATGAAGAATACATGAAATTGAATATTCAAAAGGCTAACTATTTGTCAACAACACTATGTGTAGGGCATATTCTCTTTTTTAGTTATAAAGTAAATGACTATATTTTTCAAATTCTGGCCAAAGAAGAGTTTTCGTGCTCTTCTGGAAATAATTGACCATTAAAGAGATTATAAACACAACACTATCTGCTGAAGCAGAATAGATCAAAAACAATCTATATTTGTTTAATGGAAACTACTTGGTTCATACCACTTAATTTTCCAACTGTATCAAGGATGAAATCTATGTTTGTTACATGGTTTGTGGAAAGATTACAAGAGAGAAGCAAGGCAGAGAAAGGGAGAAAGCTGATGTTATGCAATTAGTATTTGTGAGCACTAATTATTTCTAACAGTATGTTAGATAGTTTATTTATGACATTGAATTTTATATAAAATAATTACTCCTAATTTATAGGTAAGGAATTATATCTGTATCACACAACTATTAGCACACATTGTAGTAGGTGATTTGGACCTACAGTCTAATCTAATTCTAAGGCTCATACCTTCTATTTTTACCACACCGTATGGCTCCCCTCCCACATAGTAGATAGACAGATAGACAGAAAGATAGATATTTCAAATTTTAAAGGACAGATGAATATACATTATATTACTTGTTAATTTTTTATAGCATATTTTCAGAAGCATCTTCCAGACAAAGATGATTATAATCACAAGCCCTCATAGTATAAGTAGGATAAGAGGGAAGGGCTTAAATTAAAACGCACTTATTTACTCAGAATGGGAGAAAATATTTGCAAATGAAGCAACTGACAAAGGATTAATCTCCAAAATTTAGAAGCAGCTCATGCAGCTCAATATCAAAAAATAAACAACCCAATCCAAAAATGAGCAGAAGACCTAAATAGACATTTCTCCAAAGAAGATATACAGATTGCCAACAAACCCATGAAAGGATGCTCAACATCACTAATCATTAGAGAAATGCAAATCAAAACTACAAGGAGGTATCACCTCACACCAGTCAGAATGGGCCATCATCAAAAAATCTACAAACAATAAATGCTGGAGAGAGTGTGGAGAAAAGGGAACCCTCTTGCACTATTGGTAGGAATGTAAATTGATACAGCCACTATGGAGAACAGTGTGGAGGTTCCTTAAAAACTAAAAATAGAACTGCCATATCCAGCAATCCCACTACTGGGCATATACTCTGAGAAAACCATAATTCAAAAAGAGTCATGTACCTCAATGTTCATTGCATCTGTATTTACAATAGCCAGGACATGGAAGCAACCTAAGTGTCCATCGACAGATGAATGGTTAAAGAAGATGTGGCACATATATACAATGGAATATTACTCAGCCATAAAAAGAAATGAAATTGAGTTATTTGTAGTGAGGTGGATGGACCTAGAGTCTGTCCTACAGAGTGAAGTAAGTCAGAAAGAGAAAAATAAACACTGTATGCTAACACATATATATGGAATCTAAAAAAAAAAAAAAGTTTCTGAAGAACGTAGAGACAGGACAGGAATAAAGATGCAGATGTAGAGAATGGACTTGAAGATACGGGGAGGGGGAAGGGTAAGCTGGGATGAAGTGAGAGAGTGGCATGGACATATATACACTACCAAATGTAAAATAGATAGCTAGTGGGAAGCAGCCGCATAGCACAGGGAGATCAGCTTGTTGCTTTGTGACCACCTAGAGGGGTGGGATAGGGAGGGTGGGAGGGAGACGCAAGAGGGAGGGGATATGGGAATATATGTATATGTATAGCTGATTCACTTTGTTATAAAGCAGAAACTAACACACCATTGTAAAGCAGTTATACTCTAATAAAGATGTTAAAAAAAAAAAACCAAACAACTCACTTATTTAATTTATCATTTTTTCCCTCCTCTGTAGTTGTTTAAACTAATATAATGTACATATACATTACTATGAATGAAATTATAAGATAGGTTGGAAGAGTATCAACATATATGAAAAAATATAATTTATCATGCCAATACTATGTGATATCACAAAAGAAATCTTGGGAAGGGAGAAATCAATGTGCAGTGACATATCAGGTTTCATGGGCAAGGTGATATTTAAGTTAGGCCTTGACCTTGGAGTAAGAAATGTATAGATGAAGGAGAGGGGAAAATCCTATCTCTGGATTTATACAGGGAACTAGAAATAGATAGATATAGTTGGAATAGATAATCCAATTCTAGAAAGTCACAGACTGAAGTTTATGATCACCTCTTCTTATTTTTCTTAAATCTGCAGCCACTTGATTGAATGGTTTCAGGCTCAGTCTTGCCTGAGTCTACATTGTAAGATAGGCAGAAGGACACGCAGGGGCTCTGGGCCTACAATTTCTAACTTAGCTGATAGACAAATTTACAATAAGCGTCCCAGTGTTATTGATTCCAAGCTCATTCTGCTCACTGCACAACAGACCAATAAATTAGGAGACGAGGTATTGGGGCAAGGAATAACAACTCTATTTGGAAAGCTGGGTCTGAGAAAATGGTGGACTAGAGTCTTAGAGAACCATCCATCTTACCAGGGTCTGGATGCTAGTTTATTTTATAGAACAGAGAGAGGAGGAGGTGAGGAGGTAAAGTAAAAAAGCCTATTAAGTTTTGCAACTATTTCCTGGTTTTGCCACACTTGGGGAAGGATGTGTTAATTTCTTCTTTCCTGCAGCCATTCACAGGTGGACAGGGTCAGGATGTTTCCCTTTGAGCTGTACAAAGGTATTTTAGTTTAAAGTTCAGGCAGAGGGGGCAGGGTTCCCTGAAATAGGCCATTATGTATGCATGTAGGCAACATTATGTATGCATATAGGCAACATTATGTTGTTATAGGCAACATTCCTTTAGTGAGTAACTTGTAATAAATGCAGCAGAAAGCAAAGGCTGAAGTTAAAGAAACAGACCTAATATGGAGTCAGATTTGTTCTTCCCTATTACACCAAGTCTTTGTTATTTTTCTGATATTTGGGCTTCCCCATGTTATCTTTAGTTTTGATAATGAATTTGTTGTTTGGTATATATAAATTAGTTTTGGTCTTAGTAAATGATCTAATAATTCATGCTCTGCAGATATTCTACTTGTCTTATTTTGTCCATGTATATTTCTGTCTGGAGCTCTTCTCTAGAAATCTAGCCCAGCAAATGTGTATGTCTATCTCCTAACAGCACTCTCAAATGCTGACTTGCAGAAAGAAAATATTTCTGAGTTGTTTATTTTTTTTTTCTAATCACCTTGTGATCCTGTCACAATATGTATCACAATATATAACCTGCCTGCCTATCAAAACATATAACTCCCCCCCACAAAAAAAGAATATATAACTCCCTCACACTCCTCTATTTTCAATTAGATTGGACCATTATGACTAGTCCCTAGCAATGTCAGATGTATCTCAAGACAGAGTTCTATCTGCTGGTATGGGTATCATTTCAGCATGTGCTCTTTATAATACAAGATAAAATCAAATTTACCTTCAACAACTAGCTTTTATGGTAAAATTATAAGTTAGGAATTATTATTGTTGTTATTTTCCAGATGAAGAAACAGATTCAAAGAAGAGGGAGAATCCAAATTTAAATCTAACCCTGTCTCCAGAATCTGGGCTCATTCTGCTTCATAACACTGTCTTGCATGTTACAGATGAGTCTGCTATTTGCCACATCTGTGTGCCACATGCCACAGAAATAGACCCATCTTGTTGGAAGAATATAGTACTTTCATTTGCAAGGTTTTCCATTTGCCCTATAGACCAGCAATTATTCAGGCAAGAGACCCACATGCTGTTATAAGAAAGAGTATATATCGAAGTGAAAGAGTTGATGGAATTTGTCTAGCAGTATTATACAAGATGGATAAAGTAGTGGTATTTTGGAGCTGTCAAGAGACATTTTCTAGTATCTTTTCTTAAGTCATTTAGTGATTTTACACTGGTAGCCTGAAATGGGCTATGGTGGGATTATTTACCCAACAGATATTGGCAGAGGCTTAAATTTGAGCATTTTCTTTTCAGAAAGCTTGTTGCTAAGCATGTGCTAGCATACCACAATATAAGGGGTTTGTTATGGCAAATTTACAGTAGACTAGTGGAGAGTGTGTAAAGTTATCCAGAGCCAAGACTACAATGTGGTAAAAGGAAATATAGAACAACAATGCAGTTAAGAGATTATCGAAATAAATAATTTATAGGATTATTAATTAGCTTTAGGAAATTAAGAAACTATAAGGCGATATACTTAGACGATAATGCCAACTCATTCAACAAATATTCAATGACCTGTTAGTATTTAAATTATTCTTACAAGGATGATCCTTGTAAGACAAATATTGGTTCCTTCTCTGTTCATGTAATTTGTCTATATATTTTATAAACCCTGCAATTCATTGTAACTGTTTTTAATCTAAATAGTCCATTATCTTTTTTTTTTTTTTCGGTACGCGGGCCTCTCACTGTTGTGGCCTCTCCTGTTGCAGAGCACAGGCTCCGGATGCGCAGGCTCAGTGGCCATGGCTCACGGGCCTAGCCACTCTGTGGCACGTGGGATCTTCCCGGACTGGGGCACGAACCCCTGTCCCCTGCATTGGCAGGTGGACTTTCAACCACTGTGCCACCAGGGAAGCCCCATTATCTTTTATATAATAAGAAAATATTATTTTTTCATGTATTTACATTTCCAGTGCTTTTATTTCCTTTATCCCTTTAAATAAATCCATATTTCCATTGGGTATTATTTTTCTTCCAGCTGAAGAACTGCCTTTAACAACTCTCATAGTGCAGGTCTCCCGCTTATGAAATTTTTCAGGTATTGTCTGTATAAAAATTAATTTATTTTTGAATGATATTTTTGTTGGTGCAGATTCTAGATTGACAGATTTTTTTCTTCATTAGTATTTTAAAGATAATTGCATCATTGTTCTCTGACTTGTATTGTTGCCAATGAGAAATACGCTGTCATATTTATCTTTGTTCTTCTGTGCCTAATGTGTATTTTTTATTGTCCTCCTTTTAAGAATTTCTCTTTATTACTAATTTTAAGCCACTTATTTATAGTATGTATAGGTATAGTTTTTATGACATTTTTAGTTTTTGGTATTGATGTAGGTTCAGAGTTTTTATCAAACTGGTTAATACTAACTATTATTTATTTGTATATTTTTCTTCCCCACACCCCATTTCTCTCTCAGAGACTCTCATTACTTTTATCTTAGCCTGTTAGAAGTTGTCCCAAATCTCACTGATGCTTTACTCATTTTATTTTCAGACATTCCCTACATATTTAACTTTGCATAGTATTTACTGCCATGTCTTGAAGTTCATTAATTTTTCCTTTTGCGATGTCTCTTCTGCTATTAATTTCATTCCACAAATTTTCCTTCTGCAGACATTATAGATTTTATCCCTAGATGTTTGTTTTGGGTAGTTTTATATCTTCAGTGTCTCTAATTTTGCATGCTCAATCTTTCATCTATCTTCTTGACTATATGAAATACAGTTATAATAACTTTTTAAATGACCTTGTTTAATAAGTCTATCAACTGTGTCATTTATTGATAAGTAATGATTTACTTTTCTTCTCTGTATATATTTTTCTACTTTTTGCATTCCTGGAAATTTTTGATTAAATGTCAAACTTCATGATTTTTTTGGTAACCTTGTTGACTTCTTAATATTTTTTGCATTCTGATTTATTTTATTTATTTAAGCTTTGTTAGGCAGGACCAGAGAAACATTTTGTTTAAGGCTAATTTTTACCCACCACTGAGACAAAACCATTCTGAGTAATCTTCTTGGTGTCCTGTGAACAAGGTTTCTCTCTCTCTTCTCTCTGTCTTTGTCTCTCTCTCTCTGTGTCCTTCTCTGTCCCTCTCTCTCTGCTGTTGGGAAGAGGAACTTTTCCTGGCCCTATGCTAATCCTGAGAAATGTAATGATTTCTCAGGATTAAATGAGAAATAAACATATAATCATTTTGAGGGGTTCTTTCCGCAACCTCACAAACATGCACTGATCACTACTTAGCACAAAACTCAAGGATATCTTCTGTAGATCTATTGAAATCTATCTCTTTATAGCTTATTTCTCTCTCATCATATGCCCAGTGAAGTGTATCTGCCTTAGTCTACCTTGTGTACCAGGTCTATCTACTCAACCAAGGTAGTCCACTGAGCTCTATCTGGGTACTTTCTTCTCTGTACTATTACCTGGAATTTCGCCAGGCAGTAAACTGGAGCAGTCTTGGGCTCATCCAGCTTGTTTGTCATTTTCATATTATTGTTCTAAAATGCCTAAAGCCCAATGCCTTGAAAGTTATCACTTAATATATTTTATCTAGTTTTTCTGTTGTTTTATGTGACAGGGAAAATAATATTCCTGTTACTCCATCCTAGCCCAAGTTATATACATGACTTCTATCTCCATTTTAAATACTTTATTATACTTTTAAATTTATTTTAAAATTTCCTCCATATAATGTTACATGGATCTGAAGATTTATTATTGAGTTAATTTTAAGACAATTTTTTGCTTAAAGTAATATATATATATATATATATATATATACTCACACTTTCTCTTACATATTCTAAGTAATTGTGATTAGTACTAAAAGTGACATTTAAAAATTTATATTATTCATGAACTTTGTGATTTTTATCAATGACTTTAAATAATGGACTGTATATGATCTTGGCTTTGAAATGCAAGCCTTATAATCTGCAAAAACTATCATGTTGCCTTTTGAACTAATTTATATTTCCATAACTATGTTACTTCTTGCTAGAGGTTTTCTTCATTGTTTATATATTTTAATCCAACTTTTCAATCTTCTCTGTTTCTCTGTCTTCTCACTATTCTGAAAAATCATTCTAACATTTAAACAATTACTTCCACTAGGCCTCTAGACCCCCAACACAGAACTATGATGTATAAAATGTGTTTCAAACTACTGTGAAATGTTCTCTGTTTGATATCACAAAACATGCACAACAATGTTTTTAATTTCAAATTGTGTTTCCTCAAATAGTGTCTGCATAATTTTCCAATTTTGGAAGAATTAACCTAGCTAAAATTCAGCAGCTAGGTTTCTTTTCAAGTTCCTTTCATTACTGGGATTATGAAGATCTGTTGATTCCCCTGCCTTAAGTGGGGGAATTTTAATTCCCCTTGTCTGAAGCATTAACCTCATTCAGGACTTGAATCCATAAAGATCTATGATTTTAGTTTGCTTTGTTTTTATGTTTCTGGTCCATTTAGGTCATTTTTCTTGGTGTAAGTAAATATGTCTTTCTTCACATTTTATTAATTATTGATCTGTGTTTGGAGAACTGGGTGTAGCAAAAAATGAACTGACACAACTGTCTTGACTGAGGTTCATGGTCCATCATGCATTTCATTAGTGAAGCACACTCTTAGGTGTGTGGATGTCAGTCAAGTCCATAAAGCAGAAAGCAAATCTTTATAACTAAAACAAGTATAGTGAGGATTTTTAATGACACAGTTTATATATTTAATATGTAAAATCTTTTCATTTGTCATTTTTCCAGTTTTACTTTTCCTACACATTCTGGTTCATTTGTGAACACTGGGATTTAAAATAACCAAATTACAGTCGATAGAATTCTCAAGAATTTTCTGCTAAAATGATTTATCCCACTTGGAGTACTGCACTTAATTTCCAATGCCCCACCTATCCTCCTAAAACATTTTATTTGAAAATAAGTAATGATCTTTGTAAAGACTCATCACGCATCTAAAACTGACTCTGGATATTTTTAGTACGACTCTCAGACTGCCCCTTCTCCAATTACATCTACCTTATACAAAAGCCTCTATTACTCTTATCCAGTGAAAGCGTTATAGTTACTTCACAACCTGAGATTTTATAGTCAAATTTTAAAGCACATAAAGTGACTAATATAAATAAATACAAAGGATCAAAATTAAGAATTTACTGGGTAAGTTCCTCTTATCAGAAAAATTTACACTTGCATTTTCTATTCAGGAGAAACTCGTTTTACAAAAGTAAACATATACTTATATACTGTTTTTCTCATTGATTATTGTTTCTTATTAAGTTACTCAGTGGAACTCTTCCCATTTATAAGGGTTATCTGGCCATTAATGTGGAATATTTGACATGTGCTGAATGTGCTAATGAAAATTATCACTGACACAGCATTTCTCCAAGCTGTAAAATACAAGACACAGAAAAACTGATTAGTCACCATGACAGAATGAACACTTGAGAATTACTTTTCTTTGCATATCATTTAAAAAAATCAATTAGATGAATGTTAGAGATCAATATTATTTAGTGTAGGAAAACAAAGAAAAAGAGCACAACTCTGCCAGGTATTGCCTCCTAAATTTCTTCTTTTTGGACTGACAATCTTGGGAGAAGTCACTTAGAAAAAGATGTAATAAAGGTCACCTTTGGGTGCAAGAATTGCCCTTTTTCTTCTTTTCAGAAGCATGATGCTATCAAATCCAATGCACAGTGAAAAGGTGCCTCTTTGGATGACTGTGATATTTTATAAATAAAATTTGAAAATTGCTTTTTGACAGTAAACCAAAAAAGGAGTATTTTATTGTGTCCTTCCCTTTACTCTTACCTAGAATTTATTATTGAGTTTTTCCTAGTTTTGTGGTTGCTTGTAAAAAGTCAAACCCAGCATTTGGTATTATTTTTGAGACCTATGAATGCCACATAGCAAGGTACTGAGTCTGAATTTAAAAGTCCCTGATACAAATTAATTCCATAATTTGATATGTTTTTGAGAAGTTCAAGAGAATTTTTTACCTTTATTATAAAACTATATACAGAAAGTAAATCTATGACTTTCTTATAATAAGTAGCATTATAAGAAATTGTATAGAAAGAATATCACATGATGTTTTGAGCAAAGCCCATATTTAAGCTTTGAATCATTATCTGACAGTTGGTTCTGGAGTTGATTTTGGAGTGTTATGATCTTTTGATCTAAGATGCTATAAATTATTTTTAAGCAACTTAAAAAAAAGATAAAATTCAAGGAACATAAATCTCTTTTACTATAATATTATTATACTATAACAAGCTGCCATGGTCTAATTTGGAAATTTGTAAACAAGGTAAGCTATAGTTTTTGACATCATCTCACTTCTCTATAGTCCTATCTGTTGTTTACATAAGAATGATTTTTATAATTCTTTTAAAGATCTCAACCCTATGTCACTGTCCGTTAAAACTCCCCTATCCTTGTGTTATCTTTTTCCATAGTCTTATATCATCACTATGCACTTTATTTATAATGCTTATCTATCTGTTTTTTTCCTTTTAAGTATGTCACTTATTAATTTTTCCTTTAATTTTTTATTGAAGTATAGTTGACTTTCCATATTATATTAATTTCAGGTGTACAATATAGTGATTTGACATTTATGTACATTATGAATTGATCACCATGGTAAGTCTAGTAACCATCTATCACCATACAAAGTAGTTACAATATTATTGACTATATCCCCTATTCTATATATTACATTTCTTTGACTTATTTATTATGTGACTAGAATTTTGTTCCTCTTAATCCCCTTCACCTGTTTCCCCACCCCTACCCCCAGTCCTCCTCCACTCTGGCAAATACCACATTGTGCTCTGTATCTATGAATGTTTTTGTTTTGTTTTGTTTGTTCATTTGTTTTGTTTTTTAGATTCCACATATAAGTGAAATCATGTATTATTTGTCTTTTTATGTCTGATTTATTTCACTTAGCATAATACCTCTAGTTCCACACATGTATCATATTCTGTATTTCTATTTATTTTTGTGGCTATTAGATTTCTGTCTTACTTTTCACTATGCTGAAAGCAGCTTGAAGAAGAAGGACTGGATCTAGTTCTGTTTATCAATATATTTTCCATTACCTAGCACAGAATCAGTCATGTGACAAGTACCTATTGAATGCACACATTAATAAATGAAGGATCCAACCTTATATCTAATATGAAAACTCTCTATGCTCAGAGACCAGACTCACCTTCCAACATAAACATTAACTTTACTTTTTTCTGTGTAATATTCCATAAAGAATAGGCATGGGCCATTTAAAAATTTTTGCCTCTTTTTTTAAAGGAACATTCATATTCCATATGCTTTCATAACATTCAACATCTGCTTCCATTGGTTTATTCATAAATGTATTCTAACTCCAAATATTGATTGCTTAACAACACTTTATTTCTAACCCTTTGTGTTTAAAAATACATTGTGTCTTGTATAGTCGTTCTTAAACATATTCATCGCATTGTTTCCAGATTATTCAACCATTTCACAATCATTTTTACGTGCCTACAGTGTGGCGTACATTGACAAAATGAAGTTTAAAAAAGTATCTTTCGGGGCTTCCCTGGTGGCGCAGTGGTTGAGAGTCCGCCTGCGGATGCAGGGGACGCGGGTTCCTGCCCCGGTCTGGGAAGATCCCCCATGCCGCGGAGCGGCTGGGCCCGTGAGCCATGGCCGCTGAGCCTGCGCGTCCGCAGCCTGTGCTCCGCAGCGGGAGAGGCCACAACAGTGAGAGGCCCGCGTACCGCAAAAAAAAAAAAAAGTATCTTTTACAATGGCAGCAGAGAAATGCTGTCAGTGATTAGATTTTAATGTGATAAGGACTATTGTAGTGGTGGTTACCAGACATTATAAAAGTAGAGTAATAGGGACTTCCCTGGTGGCACAGTGGTTAAGAATCTACCTGACAATGCAGGGGACACGGGTTTAATCCCTGGTCCGGAAAAATCCCACATGCTGCAGAGCAACTAAGCCTGTGTGCCACAACTACTGAGCCTGCGCTCTAGAACATGCGAGCCACAACTACGGAGCCCACATGCCAGAATTACTGAAGCCCCTGTGCCTAGAGCCCATGCTCTGCAACAAAGAGAAGTCATCGCAATGAGAAGCCCGTGCACTGCAATGAGGAGTGGCCCCACTCACCACAACTAGAGAGAGCCCATGTGCAGCAATGAAGACCCAATGCAGCCAAAAATAAATAAATTAATTAATTTTTTAAAAAGTAGAGTAATAAGATTTATATCAAAATTGATTCAGGTAAATCTTCCCAATAAAGTAATATATTAAGTTTATGGAAGAGATGGGGGTAAGGAAAAATAAGGAGGATTTACAAGCAGAAGTAATAACATTTTTGAACACACAGAAGAGTGTGGCATACTTCATTCTGGTTGGAGTAAAGATTATTGGTGGGCCATATTTGGTAGGGGAGATAATAGAACCAGGGATGGGCAGCATTATGAAAGGTCCATTGGTAAGGCTATTAGGCAGCAGAATTTTCTCCTTACAAAGAAAATAACTCATATTCAAAGTCATTCCTAACTTCCATATTTTTATACCTTGGACCTGATCTTGTGATCAGGTCTTATAAATTCTCTCTTTCAGTGGATTTAATATCTTCTCCTTCTCTTTATTACCTCAGGCACTTTATTGGTTCAGGCCTCCTTTACTCCAGAAAAAGTACAATAACCACCCACCTGTTCTTTTTGCCTTATATCTTGACCTTGCAGCCATCCTACAATTATCATACTGTCTCCTCAGAACTGTGTTCTCAGCCATTGTTCTTCCATATTGTACCTCTAAGCACTACAACTCCCCTCTTAGAGGATGGAGAATAGTCTTTTCCCTAAGAAAAGGTAGGATAAAGTTTAGATGGTACTTAAAATTATTGAAAATGGTAGATGGAAAGGTTGATGTCATTTGTTTCCATGAAGTGGAAGGAGGTGGTGTTGAGACAGTTAGAGGAAAAAGGAAAACGTTTTGAAAATCTACTGAGTTAAATAGAACTAGGAATATAAGGAGGCACTGTTGGTCATCACTGAAGCTTAAATGTGATTTGACATTAAGAACTTACAGTGGCCAGATTCACATTATGTGAGTGTCTCCAGTAACTTTAGGAATTTGTAGGAATCAAAGAAAAAAAAATGAGGAAAAAAAACAAAAGAAATGGCAACAATAATTTGCCCACACTTGATAGCTGATCAACTACTAAGACCTATGGATTTTATTTTATTTATCCATATTTTCCACTTACTTTAATTGAAAAACTCTTGTTTAGATCATAATGTCTTTCTGTCCTGGAACACAAAATGATTTCCTAATTTACTTCCTACTTTCTATCAACTATTCAAACTTTAATTCAATGATTATTTATTAATACCTACTGTGAGTCAGGCACCATGCTAGTCCTGCTATACAAAGGTAATTAAAAATAACTCTCACACAGTTTATAGTTTAGTATAGGCGATGGATTACATACACAAATGGGAAATCACAATAAACAAAGTACTACAAAGAAGGGATATATGTTGATATTAAATTTTATAATGAAGCATTTAACATAATGAGGGCAACAAGGGCTTCTCTGACAAAGTGAAAGTTTAGCTTACATATGAGTGATAAAAGTGAAGTCAATTAGGTTAGGAGATGAAAAACAGTCCTTGGCAAAAGGAATATTATAGCTATAAATACCGTATTGTAGAAGGATGGATGGTACTCAGGAAATGAAAAAGTTGGAGAAGCTAGAGCATGGAGAAGAGGATAGTATAACTCAAGAGAAAGCAGAAGAGAGAAATGAAGGAAAAATCCTTCAGATCATTGAAGACAAGAAGATAGGGCTGAAAAGTTACATAGGGGTCAATTCATTTAAACTTCTTAAGACCAAATTAAAGAACAGTGGGAACCCGTGAGTGATTTTAAAATAGATGTTTATTGTGGATGTGTGGCTGTTGGTGTGTAGGTGAGTATGAGTGTGAGATATGATTATTTTATATACAAATAGTCAACCAGATGCAGTGCAGGAATGATTAGAGACAGGAAGAGTAGATGCAGATGTATCCATTAGAAGGCTAATGCGTAAAATTAGGCTAAATTTAATCTAAATTTAAGTCTAATTTAATCTAAATTTAAGTTTAATCTAAATTTAAGTCTAATTTTAATAGGCCTATAGCCAGTTGGTTTACATTCAAATGACTTATGTTGACTTAGATTCACTTGGTAGGACTGGTGAAGAAGAATAGATTGCTAAGATGCTGGATTTATTTAAATGTTAAAATCAGCTGAAATATGGGTGTGGGGCTAAAAGTAAGGGAGGTATCCAGAATTCTGTTTCAGGCTACATATTTGCCTTAGGTCTTTCCTACTGTATATCATCTTTCCCACTGCCACCAGAGTTGTAATTCTCAAACACTGCTAAGATTTGGAAGCTTCCATGCATAAAATCATTAAAAAAATATATCCTACACTATTTTAAAGCTAAAAATCCCTAGGATGTTATATTCTTTTTAATGTTTTCTACCACTCCCTAACATGTCTTTTTCTTCCAGTTACACTGAACTACTCAGCTTTCTTCTTAAGCATAATGTATTTGTTCACCTCTTCTGGCTTAGTTTATGCTGTTCTTTATCACCTTCATCCTTCTCCATTGTTCATATCTATCAAGGCTCTGATGCCTGGCTCAAATATCAAATTTAATTGTTATATCATATGTGACTTACATAAAATATATTGTTATCACTCCACTTCCACTCTATGAGCCCATGGAATTTTATAGCAGCAACTGAACAGCTTCTTTTATGTAGTATAGCTTGGTGTGTAACTCTCTGTGTCCTTCCCTAAACTCTACCATCAATCATGAAACCTAGAAGAACAAGGACAATTTTCACTCCTCAGTGAATAAAAATAGTGAGTTATTAGTATGTATCTATTATGTATGACACTCTCTGCTATTTATTTAGTATGCTATTACAAGTCCAATTTATGATATATAATTTCCACTTCAAAAATAAGAATATTAGAGAGTCAGTGAATTTCCCAAATCAAAATTGATATGAGAAGAACTGAGATTTTATCTTATTTTTTTCTGGGTTTCAAAATCTGAGCTCTTTCAACTGGAGCAATTAATAAAACAAAGCTTTAAACCAGTGTCCATTTAGCTAGGAGAAACAAATAGTATCAATCAGTATTTTATTCATTGTGCATAATGGATCTATGATAAGTTGCCATAGGAAGGGGTTAACATGTAATAAATGATTTGGAGAAATCATTTTTAAGGAACGTGTATAAATTTGTGTGTCATCAAAATTTAACTTAAAAAATTAAATAAATAAATAGAATAACAACAACAACAACAACACTCTGCAATTTTTTCTTAACAAAGAAATTCTAATTCCTTTGCCCTATCCTCAAGATTCAGTAAGATTCCAGTGGGGGCCTAGAATCCACATTTTTAATATTAATCTTAGTTCCTTATTATATAACTAGTCATAAACAATATTTTGAGAACCATTGTTCTAGAATCAGACAGTTATGAAAGTAGAGCTTGCTTTACTAAATGTGTGCAAATGTTAGAGGGAGAAATAGTTGCATTGTTCTATTACTGGCAATCTGACTATAGTCAGCCATTGAGAATGTCTATACAGTTTATATCCAGGCTTCACATAAAGAATACTTAAAGAAAAGAAAATAGAGGGCATACATTGAAAGAATGTGTCATGCTTTATTCTCCCAGATTCTGACTAGAACTTGACAGACATACTTATCTATCTAGGACTTTGAAAGGAGCACAAGTATTTATCTCCACAAAACTTCAATAACAGAAATAGACTGTAACCTTTGTGAGATGCCTCACGAGACATGACCATATAAGACGTCCCCATTCTTTATTGCTCAATAAGTAAAAATGCAGTCTTTAGAAAGTTTACCATTTCTATTATTGATATAAAATAGTTTTCAACTATTTCAGAGCGTATCCAATGTATAAATACAATTTCTGGAACAAAGGAATTATTTGTATAAAGATTGCCTGCCTTAATAATGGAGTGCTTATAATTATACATGTAAAATATAGTGCATATAATATCTATCGACTTACTCATATGCTATGAATAGGTGTAAATAAATGTGACATTATTTAACTTATATTTTTGCATAGGATGGTATGGAGGAAATTACTTAAAAATTATCTGTTGAGTTTTGATATTCCCAACCATTAATATATCACTTCTTTCATCAATTTTTATAAAAATATATCAGACATTGATATGGGAAGCTTAAATTTTCTTTATATCCTTTTTCTCTTTTCACAGATTGATTGTTTTATACTCTATTACAACATCTGTACTTACTGTTTATAAACTAACATGTGTTGAATACTTAAAACAGGTCTTCAAACATTATAATCTATGTGAGATGATCTAGATTTTAAGATTAGAGTTTCCATGGAAATGTAAATGTTTTCATCCAACCTTAAATAAATCTATGTCATCAAACTGGTAATGCACTTTAAAAATACAAATCTATCACTTACCCATTAATGGTATGTATTGCAATATACATGCTAAGTTTATGTCTTCAATGCTTAAATGATTGAATGTAGGTATATAAAACACATTTACTATTTCATAAAGTACTTAAAATAAAACTTTACTTAAAAGGCAATATATTTTAAAAGTACTTTAATGTTTACAATATCTTTGTGTGGGATCCTTATGAAAAGTTTTATGTACTGCAGCCCATATAATTAAAACTATATTGTAGAATATGAAATATCTAATGTCAGTCAAAGAGGAGATGATGTTCATTAAAGATTTTGTGTTCTGGGATCAGTTGTTTTTATTGCCATTGTTTTTCATGTCTTTAATTTTCTTTTAATGTTGTTTCAATGTCTTTGATTATCTTATGTTTGTCTGAATAAAAGCTTGAATACTAGATGCATTCTTAGTGAAGCAATTAATGTTTCATATCAAGAGGAAGAGCTACCAGTGAATAGATAAATAGACTGGTTTTGGGGAGTCACTAAGATTGAACACCAGTAGAAAAGAAAGAACTGAGAAGAGAAAACAAAGAACACTTACAATATCTCAAAGGCAAGAGAAAACCAAATGACAGAGAGAAAAAAGAGTAATACAAATGGAGTGGGATCATTTAATGAGATATATTGACAGAGGTAAGTACCTATAACTCTCACTAAGATAGCCTTGACATTCCCCTCAGCTTGACTAAGCTTTAGATAGGTTTTTTCCAGACCCCTGACCTCCCTCTTCTTAGAGCATTTAAACTTGTAATTATAAATTATTTCTCCTGTTCCTTTAAGAGGTAAATCTTCTCCCAGCCTCTTGCCAGTTCTA
This sequence comes from Orcinus orca, assembly GCF_937001465.1. Lineage (NCBI taxonomy): Eukaryota > Metazoa > Chordata > Mammalia > Artiodactyla > Delphinidae > Orcinus > Orcinus orca. Next base: position 120,833,167 of record NC_064559.1, read on the forward strand.
CTTTAGAACTTGTCTTTCTGGAAGATCTGAAAGCCACACCTTTGTAATGTAATCATCAAGAAAGATAATGCCTCTGTCTCCCAGTCTCCATGTGCAGGTAGGAACCTAACTTCTAGGAAGTGTCAATTAGCAAACACAGATGACCTAATCACATTGACCAACCTCTACCCTACTGTCCTCCAGTACTTTCCACTGGTTCAACCTAGTGCTGAAAAACTCTCCCAGTGTTTGTTTTAGTGAGGTTGATTCAGTCTCTCTCCCCTCTTGCAATAGTCTTGAATGTTTTCCTTGACTGCTTAACTTGTCTGCTGCAAATTTTCTTTGACAAATCTTAACAATATTATAAATGATAGACTCTGACTTTTTAAAATAAAATACATAGGGACTTCTTTTCTTTCCTTCTTTTATATTCTCCTTCCTCCTGGAGGTCTTGCCTCTCTTCTTATTTAAATTTGATGTAAATGTCTTTTAAAAGTCACTATCTTACTAAAAGATGATTGGTTCAGTTATGCCAAACAATTCTGCTGGAAATCAGAGGTGGGCCTTTGGAATTCTCCTTTTGATCTTCCAAGTTCTAGCACAGCTGACAAAGGCTCTTCTTGGTAAACATTCTTTCCTAAGGTAATGGAAATAACAGTAATATTGAATAAATTCTCAATAATTACTTCTATTTTTAAAGTTGTGAAAGGAATATGTATGTTATATATAACACTTTCTTTTCTACTCTTCAATACTGAACTAAGTGATTTTTTAAAAAAATTACTCATTAATTCTATGTTCAAAATAATCTTACTGTGCCTAATTGCCCTTTTTTCAGATAATTTTGAAGCTGACTGTTCTTTCTGACACTTTGTTTATAGTTTTCCTAATCCATTTCTTTTAACTCTCATTTTCTATATTTCTCAGTGTTTCCCTGGAGTCACTGTTTTCTTAAGAACAGGCCCTGTAATCCCTAGGAAATCAGTACTCCCTGAAATATGATTTTCATCCCGATTAGCTATACTAAGACTCAAACTGGGCTCTTTGTTGAGCAGTGGGCCTACCCCAGTATACCCTGGTGAGTTGAGCTCAAAAGCTATTTGTTAGCTTAGTTAAAATGTAGTAACAGATTTGGTATATAAAATTTCTATTAAGTATATGTGATTCTTTGAAAACTAAGTATGCAAGGTAAAGCAATTTGCATTAATATATTCTAAATAATTATGACAAACAGTTGTTTACTTCCCTTTAGAACTAATGTGTGGTTAATGTAAATATACTAAAGTATTCTGAGTTATTTAGATACAAAATATATTACATAATAAAAAAAGTTTAAATATCAGTCATACCTTCGAAGCATAAAGAAAAACATAGATAAAAACTCTGCAAATCTAGCTTAATTTTTAGTCCCTTCAAAGAGATCAGCTCATTAAAAGTTAACACTTTCTTGGGGACTTCCCTGGTGGTACAGTGGTTAAGCATCTGCCTGCCAATGCAGGGGACACATTCGACTCCTGGTCTGGGAGGATCCCACATGCTGCGGGGCAACTAAGCCCGTGCGCCACAACTACTGAGCCTATGCTCTAAAGCCCACAAGCCACAACTACTGAAACCCGTGTGCCCTAGAGCCCAAGTGCCTCAACAAAAGAAGCCACCACAATGAGAAGCCCGCATACCAAAACAGAGTAGCCCCCACTTGCTTCAACGAGAGAAAGTCTGCACGCAGCAATGAAGACCCAACGCAGCCAAAAAAATAAATAAATAAATAAAAGTTAACACTTTCTTATTATAAACAATTTACTTTCAAATTATATTGCCCCTTACTATCAACTTCCACTGATATCTCAATCGACCATATGATTAAGTGTATTTTATTCAGTCTATTCCTGTCATACAGTTTGAACTTTATCTTAATGACTTTTATTTTTATGTTTGCAAGTTTATTAAACTAACTTTGTCTTATTTCATTTTTTTAAAATTTTTTTTTGCGGTACGCGGGCCTCTCACTGTTGTGGCCTCTCCTGTTGCGGAACACAGGCTCCATACGCGCAGGCTTAGCGGCCATGGCTCATGGGCCTAGCTGCTCCACGGCATGTGGGATCTTCCCAGACCAGGGCATGAACCTGTGTCCCCTGCATTGGCAGGCGGACTCTTAACCACTGCGCCACCAGGGAAGCCCCTGTCTTATTTCTTAATGTTCCATTATATGCTATTAAAAAAGCTTTAGCTTAACATAGACAAACATTACTGACTTTCCTACACAGTTTAATTGTTCTATTTATTTCAGGCATCTCTTTCATTGTTATTAGCTTCATATTTTATTATATTTTAAAAAATTTCCCCTCGTTTTATGTTTGTATCTTCATGTAAAGTCAAACTGATCACAGAGAATTTAAATCATTACTTAAAACATTATTGTTGCTGATTTTATGATATGACACCAGTTCTTTGTCAAAATAGTCTTTGTGAATTTGCACACTTTGTGAGCAACTGCTGTCAGAAAATACTCTTAAGTTGCAAATTTAGAATGTAAATGCCAAGATGTCCATGAAAAAATAGAGGAAACTTTAGAGACTCTGAAATTTTATTGATATATTTATACAAAATAGAAAAAAATAATATAATTGTAGTTATAATAATGATTAAGCACAATATAAGGCTCACTATATGCTGGTAACTCTTATAAGAGCTTTACATATTTCAATTCATTTAATCTTCCAAATAACACTGTTACCATTCCCATTATGCAAATGTGAAAACTGAGGAAAAGAGAGTTAACTTCATACTTATACAGTATTAAAATGATAAACAAATCTATTATAAAAAATTGGTGGTGATCCTAAGAGATAAATGCTACCCTTGTTAAAAAAGAAAAACACTATCAAATTTTCAATATATTTAGTTGATTTTGTTCAAATTTAAGTGTTCTACTAATTGTACCTGGAATTAAAAATGATTTTTCTATATTTTCTATTTTCATGATTTTGAAAAAATAATCCCAAAGTTATAGGCTGGATAGTAAATATTTCTTTAAAAACAACATTACATAGCAATATAGCAGGATTTGTTAGCCAATAAGAACACTGTTGAAATATGTTACCATTGCTTGCAAATTAATTCAATGGCCTATGCAAATTTCCAAGGTCTTGTATATCAATATTTTCTCTGTTAAATAAAAGTATTAGAAGTCTGTGGCTGTTGTGAATTTTAAATAAAATAATTTAATATAAAACCACTACCATAGAGAAGGTACTTTATAAAATGTTACTAACCTTTCTCCATCCCTCCTTACCTGAAGTATTTAGGCTTTCTCATAATCAGGTTTTTGCTTCCTTCAGTACATCCCATGCCTTGGAAATTACTTTTTCTCTCTTATCATTGTGGTTGTCATGCCAAGTATTTGAATTGGTAGAGCTGGTGTTACAGAAACCACTTATTTTTATGACCATGAAACAAAAGTGTATTGGTAAACATAAGTGCTTAGATAAGACACATGCAATATCTAGCTTGAGATGTGCAAACATGACTAAATGAAGGAATGTATGGCATTACCAATTTAAAAGAATGGTTGAAATAAACTGTGGAAAGAAATTTGGATTTTAGGAAAGTTTGGAAACAGGAGCTTACATACTGTCACTAATCTCTCTAATATTAAGGCTGTGTTTATATGTGTATAGTAAAGAATTTAACTTGCCCCAAAGAGTGGTTTGGCCTTTGCCCTTGGGTTCTGGGAGGTGATCTCTAAGCCTTTGGAAAGTGCTTGTTAGAGTAATTTTATTTGCCTGTGGGCTTGGGTCACTTCGTTATTTTAACAAGGTAATTTAGAATGATACTGGCAATAATCTAATGATATGGTTTAGGGTGAAGGCTTTGGTTCACATGGTATGAGTTTGACCTCCTGAAGGACTGGAGGCTGAGATTACTCACTTGAGAAGTCTACCTTGCTTATGTGATTGAGTCCCAATAAAGACTCTAGACTCAAAATTCAGGTAAGCTTCTCTAGTTGGCAATATTCTGTCCATATTATCATACATTAATATCAGGGACCTAACACTGTCCATGACTCCAAACATAGAAGATCTACATTTGGAACTTTTCTGGATGTTGCCCTATCTGCCTCTTCCTTTGGCTGACTGAAACATTTATCTTTTAGCCATAAGAAACCTTAACTATGATTATAACAGCTTTCAGTGTTCACTGCAAGTCTTTCTAGAAAATTATTAAACATAAGAATAGTTTGGGGTATCCCTGAACTTGCAATTGTTATCACAAGTGAGAGCAGTCTTTTTGGACTGTTCCCTGATTTTGCAGTATGTCAGTTTTATTTATTTAACACCTTGTGGGAAAACATATCCACCAAAGATATTCAAGTTGTATGTTCTGTGGTAGAAATGGGTTAGATATTCAGCAAACCCTTTTCTTCTCTCCACCTCACTGTTAAACATTGTCCAGTCTCCCTTATATCTTGGTAAGATCATGTGGCTAATTCTCACCACTGGGCTATGAACACAAGTCAGATATAACATAAAGGCTTAGACAGGTAATGATGGGAGTATCTACTTAAAGTCTTTCTGACTTTACTTCCAGCTATCAGCAAGATGCCACCAAGGCAGTCTTAAACATACATATGAAAGATCCTGGGAAGGAAGAAAGATTCTAGGAACATATACTACATGTGGCAATAGGAAAGTTGCCTGCTCCCTGAGCTGCAACCACTTAAAAACAATGACTTTGATGTGAGTGAACATATATCTTTAATTTGTTAAATAAGATTTGGAATGTTTTTTGTTACCAAGCATCTGACTAATCCATCAAACCCATGCTCAGCCAACATAGAGAGAATGACCAAACTCTCTCTGCTTCTCAGTGAAAAATTCAAGGAAAGATACACCGAGTGGCTTAGTTTGAGTCAGAATATGCACGCCCCACTCCCCAGTCCCTGGAAGAGAGTAGCAGATCAACTTTTATTTTCAAAGAGGATCCATAGGAAATGTATATATAAGAGGAAAAGAAGACCTTAAAAATAGGTGATGGACAGCTAATCCTATTTGTGTCCATCATAGTGGAGTTTGGGACCTCAAGTTTGTTTCTCAGATGATTTGCTGCTACTATTGATAAAATTTATGTCTGCCGTGAATGTTCCTTTTATTGCTATATAAAATATGCAAGCTATAAATTAAAGTTGTAAGCTTAAGCTTATTGACAGGGTGAATAATATTGTATATCTGTATGTATAAGCATGAAACTTTGGTCACCTATGTGTTAATTGTCCCCTATTTTACCTGCATTGATTGTTTTCAATTGCATCTATGTAGAGAAGTTAAATTTAATCAAAAGTAAGAGCCTTGATTGATCCAATCAGCCTGCTCAGTCTGTATGGGGCATTTTAGATCAAGTGGGACTCTCAGATTTAATTAAATCCAGCTGTCTTCTATACTTGTTTAGTATTTACACAATACCCTACCTATGGGCTTGACTTTCCTTCCTTCCATATTGAACTTACTCACTGTTTTTAGTTTGTTTAGCTACAACATTTAGTCTGGGTAGAAGCCAGCCATTGCAGTATTTGTTTGTGAGGTACAAAGCTTTATTAAGATAATTACAAATGTAATACGTTCTGCAAATTCTGTAAAATGATCAGTAATATGTTTCATATCCTCCCAGGAGAAATCAACAAATGGAAAGAAAACTATTTCAAAAATGTTGATGCATTTCAACAATATATAGAGCTGGCAGAAATTAATCAGGGAGAGCTTTCAAGCTGAATATTAGACATTGGTCTTTGTATATGAGTCTGACTCTGTGCTGGTTGTTCTCACAAGTTCTATCTCATCCAATTTTCCCAATTCTATAAAGTAGGTATTATTAGCTTGATATTACCAATGAGGAAATCGAAGCCCAGAAAGACTAAGTAACTAATTTATACTTATATATTTAGTCACTGTGTCCAGATCAAAAATCTTGTCATCTGAAATTAAACCAAGTGTTTTAGTATGTAATTTTTAAATAAATTTAGATGAATCTACAACTATTAGGTTCACAAGTGATTATTATATATGAGAATATTATATGTTAAAACATTGATTTCCTCAAAAGGAACTTTATTTTTTTGCTATTTAAAAGAATTTTATTGGAGTATAGTTGATCTACAATGTTGTATTTAGTTTCGGCTGTACAGCAAAGTGTATCAGTTATATATATATACATATATCTACTGTTTTTTAGATTCTTTCCCATATGGTAATTACAGAGTATTGAGTAGAGTTCCCAGTGCTATATAGTAGGTCCTTATTAGTTATCTATTGATATTTTATATATAGCAGTATGTCAATCCCAATCTCCCAACTTATCCCTCCCTCCCCCACTCCCCCCCACTTTCCCCTCTGGTAAACATAAGTTTGTTTTCTAAATCTGTGATTCAATTTTTTTGCCAATCTGTATATCTTCCTTGGAGAAATGTCTATTTAGGTCTTCTGCCCATTTTTGGATTAGGTTGTTTGTTTTTTTGATATTGAGCTGCATGAGCTGCTTGTATATTTTGGAGATTAATCCTTTGTCAGTTGCTTCATTTGTAAATATTCTCTCCCATTCTGAGGGTTATTTTTTCATCTTATTTATGGTTTCCTTTGCTCCCCAAAAGCTTTTAAGTTTCATTAGGTCCCATTTGTTTATTTTTGTTTTTACTTCCATTTCTCTAGGAGGTGGGTCAAAAAGGATCTTGCTGTGATTTATGTCATAGAGTGTTCTGCCTATGTTTTCCTCTAAGCGTTTTATAGTGGCTAGCTTTACATTTAGGTTTTTAATACATTTTGAGTTTATTTTTGTGTACAGTGTTAGCGAGTGTTCTAATTTCATTCTTTCTCATGTAGCTGTCCAGTTTTCCCAGCACCATTTATTGAAGAGGTTGTCTTTTCTCCATTGTATATTTTTGCCTCCTGTATCAAAGGTAAGGTGATCATATGTGCATGGGTTTATCTCAGGGCTTTCTATCCTGTTCCACTGATCTATATTTCTGTTTTTGTGCCAGTACCATAATGTCTTGATTATTATAGCTTTGTACTATAGTCTGAAGACAGGGGGCCTGATACTTCCAGCTCTGTTTTTCTTTCTCAAGAATGCTTTGGCTATTTGGGGTCTTTTGTGTTTCCATACAAATTGTGAACTTTTTGTTCTAGTTCTGTGAAAAATGCCATGGGTAGTTTGATAGGGATTGCACTGAATCTGTAGATTGCTTTGGGTAGTATAGTCATTTTCACAATGTTGATTCTTCCAATCCAAAAACATGGTATATCCCTCCATCTGTTTGTATTATCTTTAATTTCTTTCATAAGTGTCTTATAATTTTCTGCATACAGGTCTTTGGCTCCTTAGGTAGGTATATTTCTAGGTATTTTAATCTTTTTGTTGCAATAGTAAATGGCAATGTGTCCTTAAATTCTCTTTCAGATTTCTCATCATTAGTATATAGGAATGCCAGAGATTTCTGTGCATTAATTTTGTACCCTGCTACTTTACCACATTCATTGATTAATTCCGTAGTTTTCTGGTAGCATCTTCAGGATTCTCTATGTATAGTATCATGTCATCTGAAAACAGTGACAGATTATCTACTTTTCAAATTTGGATTCCTTTTATTTCTTTTTTGTCTCTGATTGTTGTGGCTAAAACTTCCAAAACTATGTTGAATAACAGTGGTGAGAGTGAGCAACCTTGTCTTGTTCCTGATCTTAGTGGAAATGAATTCAGTTTTTCACTATTGAGAAGGATGTTGACTGTGGATTTGTCATATTTGGCCTTTATTATGTTGAGGAAAGTTCCCTCTATGCCTACTTTCTGGAGGGTTTTTATCATAAATGGGTGTTGAATTTTGTCAAAAGCTTTTTCTGTGTCTGTTGAGATGATCATATGGTTTTTATCCTTCAATTTGTTAATATTGTGTATCACATTGATTGATTTGCATATATTAAAGAACCCTTGCATTCCTGGGATAAACCCCAGTTGATCATAGTGTATTATCCTTTTAACATGCTCTTGTATTCTATTTGCTAGTATTTTGTTGAGGATTTTTACCTCTATGTTCATCAGTGATATTGGCCTATAGTTTTTTTTTGTTGTGACATCTTTGTCTGGTTTGGGTATCAGAGTGAAGGTGGCCTCGTAGAATGAGTTTGGGAGTGTTTCTCCCTCTGCTATATTTGGAAGAGTTTGAGAAGGATAGGTGTTAGCTCTTCTCTAAATGTTTGATAGAATTCACCTATGAAGCCATCTGGCCCTGGGCTTTTGTTTAATGGAAGATTTTTAAACACAGTTTCAATTTCACTGCTTGTGATTGGTCTGTTTATATTTTCTATTTCTTCCTGGTTCAGTGTCAGAAGGTTGTGTTTTTCTAAGAATTTGTCCATTTCTTCCAGGTTGTCTATTTTATTGGCATAGAGCTGCTTGTAGAAATCTCTCATGATCCTTTGTATTTCTGCAGTGTCAGTTGTTACTTCTCCTTTTTCATTTCTAGTTCTGTTGATTTGAGTCTTTTCCCTTCTTTTATTGATGAATCTGGCTAATGATTTATCAATTTTGTTTTTCTTCCCAAAAAACAAGCTTTTAGTTTTCTTGATCTTTGCTCTCATTTCCTTCATTTATTTTTCATTTTTTTCTGATCTGATCTTTATGATTTTTTTTCCTTCTGCTAACTTTGGGGTTTTTCGTTCTTCTTTCTCTAATTTCTTTACGTGTAAGGTTAGGTTGTTTATTTGAGATTTTTCTTGTTTCTTGAGTTAGGATTGTATTGCTATAAACTTCCTGCTTGAAATCACTTTTGCTGCATCCCATAGGTTTTGGGTTGTCATGGTTCATTGTCACTTGTTTCTAAGTAGTTTTTGATTTTGTCTTTGATTTCTTCAGTTATCTCTTGGTTATTTAGTAGTGTATTGTTTAGCCTTCATGTGTTTGCATTTTTTACAGTGTTTTTCCTGTAATTGATATCTAGTCTCATAGCGTTGTGGTCAGAAAAGATAGTTGAAACGATTGCAAATTTCTTAAATTTACCAAGGCTTTATTTGTGATCAAAGATATAATCTATCCTGGAGAATGTTCCATGAGCACTTGAAAAGAAAGGATATTCTGTTGTTTTTGGATGGAATGACCTATAAATACCAATTAAGTCTATCTTGTTTAATGTGTCACTTAAAGTTTGTATTTACTTAATCTTCATTTTGGTTGATCTGTACATTCGTGAAAGTGGGGTATTAAAGTCCCCTACTATTGTTGTGTTACTGTTGATTTCCCCTTTTATGGCTGTTAGCATTTGCCATATGTATTAAGGTGCTCCTATGTAAGGTGCATATATTTTACAATTGTTATATCTTCTTCTTAGATTGATCCCTTGATCATTATGTAGTGTCCTTCTTTGTCTCTTGTAATAGTCTTTATTTTCAAGTCTATTTTGTCTGATATGAGAATTGTTACTCCAGCTTTATTTTGATTTTCATTTGCATGGAATATCTTTTTCCATCCCCTTACTTTCAGTCTGTATGCGTCCCTAGGTGTGAGGTGGGTCTCTTGTAGACAGCATATATTTGGTCCTGTTTTTGTATCCATTCAGCCAATCTGTGTCTTTTGGTTGGACCATTTAAAGCATTTACATTTAAGGTAATTATCAATATGTATGTTCCTATTACCATTTTCTTAATTGTTCTGGGTTTATTATTGTAGGTCTTTTCCTTCACTTTTTTTTCCTGCCTAGAGAAGTTCCTTTAGCATTTGTTGTAAAGCTGGTTTAGTGGTGCTGAATTCTCTTAGCTTTTGCTTGTCTGTAAAGGTTTTAATTTCTCCACTGAATCTGAATGAGATGCTTGCTGGGTAGAGTAATCTTGTTTGTAGGTTTTTCCCTTTCATCACTTTAAATATGTCCTGCCACTGCCTTCTGGCTTGCAGAGTTTATGCTGAAAGATCAGCTGTTAATCTTATGAGGATTCCCTTGTATGTTATTTGTTGCTTTTCCCTTGCTGCTTTTAATATTTTTTTCTTTGAATTTAGTTTTTGATAGTTTGATTAATATGTCTCTTTGTGTGTTTCTCCTGGGATTTATCCTGTATGGGACTCTCTGCACTTCTTGGACTTGACTATTTCCTTTCCCATATTGGGAAGTTTTCAACTATAATCTCTTCAAATACTTTCTCAGTTCTTTTCTTTTTCTCTTCTTGTGGGACCCCTGTAATTCAAATGTTGGTGTGTTTAATGTTGTCCCAGAGGTCTCTGAGACTGTCCTCAATTCTTCTCATTCTTTTTTCTTTATTCTGCTCTGTGGTAGTTATTTCCACTATTTTTTCTTCCAGGTCACTTTTCCGTTCTTCTGCCTCAGTTATTCTGCAATTGATTCCTTCTAGAGAATTTTTAATTTCATTTATTGTGTTGTTCATCATTGTTTGTTTGCTCTTTAGTTCTTCTAGGTCCTTGTTAAACGTTTCTTTTATTTTCTTCATTCTATTTCCAAGATTTTGTAACATCTTTGCTATCACTACTCTGAATTCTTTTTTCTGGTAGACTGCCTTTTTCCTCTGCATTTGCTTGGTCGGTTGGGTTTTTACTTTGCTCCTTCATCTGCTGTGTATTTCTCTGTCTTCTCATTTTGCTTAACTGACTGTGTGGGGTCTCTTTTTCACAGGCTGCAGGTTTGTAGTTCCCATTGTTTTTTGTGTCTGTCCCCAGTGACTAAGTTTGGATCAGTGGGTTGTTTAGGCTTCCTGGTGGAGCGGACTAGTGCCTGTGTTCTGGTGCGTGAGGATGGATCATGTCTTTCTGTTGGGCAGGAGTGCATCCGGTGATATGTTTTCGGTTGTCTGTGAACGTCTTATGATTTTAGGCAGGATCTCTGCTAATGAGTGGGGTTGTGTTCCTGTCTTGCTAGTTGTTTGGCATGAGGTGTCCAGCACTGTAGCTTGCTGGTTGTTGAGTGGAGTTGGTTCTTAGCTTTGAGATGGAGATCTCTGGGCAAGCTCTCGCTGATTGATATTACTTGGGGCCTGGAGGTCTCTAGTGGTCCAATGTCCTTAAGTTGGCTCTCCCACCTCAGAGACTCAGGCCTGACAGCTGGCCAGAGCACCAAGACCCTGTCAGCCACATGGTGTCTATGTGACTTTGAGCAAGCAACTTAACCTCTCTGTGCCTCAGTGTCTATTTCCTCATCTATAGACTGATGTTTGACAGAGATGCTTTACAGCTGTACTTCAAGAGATATACAGTGGTCAACTTCCCTGGAACCGGCTCCAATTTCCGGAAATGTACTCTGACATGTTGACCTCCAAATGGAAAAATCCTTTCTTTTTATGAATAAAGGTGACTTTTTTTGTGTGTGTGTGTGGTACGTGGGCCTCTCACTGTTGTGGCCTCTCCCGTTGTGGAGCACAGGCTCCAGATGCGCAGGCTCAGTGGCCATGGCTCACGGGTCCAGCTGCTCCGCAGCATGTGGAATCTTCCCGGACCGGGGCACGAACCCATGTCCCCTGCATCGGCAAGCAGACTCTCAACCACTGCGCCACCAGGGAAGCCCAAAGATGGCCTTTAAGATCCAGGTTTCAGGGAACTGGCCCACGGTGACCATCCCTGTTTCACATCAACATGATCTCAGGCACAAACCTCCTTGTTTTTCCATTTTATCTTTAAGTTACTTGTTGAAACAACTGGCCCGTGGTCCCAAGGACGATTGCAGCTTCAGCCGGTGGGGTCCCTCCAGAGCCTCCAGCCTCAGTGAGGTCACCCTCCCATTGGGCTCTGGGGCAGCTTAGTGACAGAGGAGGGAAGAGACCCAAGCCTGGAATTCATGTTTGTAGACATTTTGATAATGGTCGTTCTGACCAGTGTGAAGTGATACTTCGTTGTAGTTTTGATTTGCAATTCACTGATAATTAGTGATGTTGAGCATCTTTTTATGTGCTTTTGGCCGTTTGTATGTCTTCTTTGGAGAAATGTCTATTTAGATCTTCTGCCCATTTTTTGGTTGGGCTGTTCGTTTTTTTGACATAGAGCTGCATGAGCTGTTTGTATATTTTAGAAATGAATCCGTTGTCAGTCGCTTCATTTGCAAATATTTTCTCCATTTGTTTATGGTTTCCTTTGCTGTGCAGAAGCTTTTAAGTTTAATTAGGTCCCATTTGTTTATTTTTGTTTTTATTTTCATTAGTCTATGAGGTAGATTAAAAAAGATATTTATGCAATTTTTTTTTTTTTTTTTTTTTTGTGGTATACAGGCCTCTCACTGTTGTGACCTCTCCCGTTGCAGAGCACAGGCTCTGGATGTGCAGGCTCAGTGGCCATGGCTCATGGCCCAGCCACTCTGCGGCATGTGGAATTTCTGCAATTTATGTCAAAGAGTGTTCTGCCTATGTTTTCCTCTCTGAGTTTTATAGTGTCTGGCCTTACATTTAGGTCTTTGATCCATTTCGAGTTTATTTTTGTGTATGGTGTTAGGGAGCATTCTAATTTAATTTTTTTTACATGTAGCTGTCCAGTTTTCCCAACACCACTATTGAAGAGACTGTCTTCTCTCCATTGTATATTCTTACCTCCTTTGTCATAGATTAGTTGACCATAGGTAAATGAGTTTATTTCTGAACTATCTATCCTGTTCCATTGATCTATATTTCTGTTTTAGTGCCAGTACCATATTGTTTTGATTACTGTAGCTTTGTAGGATAGTCTGAAGTCAGGGAGCATGATTCCTCCAGCTCCGTTTTTCTTTCTCAGGATTGTTTTGTCTATTCAAGGTCTTTTGTGTTGCCATATAAATTTTAGAATTTTTTGTTCTAGTTCTGTGAAAGTGCCATTGGTAGTTTGATAGGGATTGCATTGACTCTGTAGATTGCCTGGAGTAGTATATTCATTTTGACAATATTGATTCTTCCAGTCCAAGAACACAGTATATCCTTCCATCTGTTTGTGTCGTCTCCGATTTCTTTCATCAGCATCTTATATTTATCAGAGTAGAGTTCTTTTGTGTCCTTAGGTAGGTTTATTCCTAGGTATTTTATTCTCTTCAATGCAATGGTAAATGGGATTTTTTCCTTGATATCTCTTTCTGATCTTTTGTTGTTAGTGTGTAGGAATGCAAGAGATTTCTATGTATTAATGTTGTATCCTACAACTTTACCAAATTCATTGATGAACTCTAGTATAATAGTTTTCTGGTAACCTCTTTAGGATATTCTATGTATAGTATCATGTCATCTGCAAACAGTGACAGCTTTACTTCTTCTTTTCCAGTTTGGATCACTTTTATTTCTTTTTCTTCTGTGATTGCTGTAGCTATACCTTCCAAAACAATGTTAAATAAAAGTGGTGATAGTGTACATCCTTGCCTTTTCCTGATCTTAGAGGGAATGCTTTCAACTTTTCACTGTTGAGAATGATGTTAGCTGTGGGTTTATCCTATATGGCCTTTATTACGTTGAGGTAAGTTTCCTCTTTTCCCACTTTCTGGAGAGCTGTTATCATAATTTTGTCAAAAGCTTTTTCTGCATCAATTGAGATGATCAAATGGTTTTAATTCTTCAGTTTGTTAATGTGTTGTATCACACTGATTGATTTGCAGATAGTGAAGAGTCCTTGTATCCTTGGGATAAATCCAACTTGATTATGGTGGATGATCCTTTTAATGTATTGTTGGATTCAGTTTGCTACTATTTTGCTGAGTATTTTTTGCATCTATGTTCATCAGTGATACTGGCCTGATACTGGTAATTTTCTTTTTTTGTTGTGTCTTTGTCTGGTTTTGGTATCAGGGTGATGGTGGCCTCATAGAATGAGCTTGGGGGTGTTCTTTCCTCTGCAGTTTTTTGGAAGAGTTTCAGAAGGATAGGTTTTAACTCTTCTCTTCATAGAATTTGCCTGTGAAGCCATCTGGCACTGGACTTTTGTTTGTTGGAAGTTTTTTAATCACTGTTTCAATTTCAGTACTTATGAATGGTCTGTTCATATTTTCTATTTCTTCCTGGTTCAGTCTTAGAAGGTTATACCTTTCTAAGAATCTGTCCATTTCTTTGGTGTTATCCATTTTATTGGCATATAGTGGTTTGTAGTAGTCTTTTATGATCCTTTGTATTTCTGTGGTGTCAGTTGTAACTTCTTTTTCATTTCTAATCAAAAAGAAATTTAATGCCACTACTTTTTGAATGGAGGAATTACTGAATTCCTGAGTTTTACATACATAAAAGATATTTCTCTATTTTAATGTATTAGAATAAAGCTCTTTTTTTAACATAGATTTTGAACCGTTCTTGAATACTGAAACACTTCCCTCAGCCTTGTAACTATATTTTGAAAGCATATGTTTAGGCAATGCATTATAGAATGAGTTTTTAATTTTAGTGAATGTGCTAAAGGAAAAATATCTTTGGAAAAATTACTAAAATTGATCAGGTATGTAACTACAGTTTAAAGATACTATTGATCTTTGTACTTGAATTCTGTACAGAACATAAAAATAAGAAGAACTATCATGTACTGATGATTATTTCATAATTCATTCATCTATTGTCTTACTAAATGTTGAAGCTACTCAAAGTTAAGATTTAGGCCCTTTCTTTTTAGTCTGTTCTCTCTTCTTAAGTATCCACATATAATTTTTTCTCAATATTTTTTTTTGTTAACATTCTGCAGAGGGGCTATTATATTTTGAATTAGCTTTGTGAGACTGTGAGAACTTTTCAAGGACATTTTGTGTTTAGCTTATTTTTTATACCTTAAAGAGAAATAATGTCTCTGTAATGTATCAACTGCTTTTTAATAACTTCACTTGATAAAATTACCTAATAGTATAAGCTGTATATTTTAGTATTACTCAATGTAGAAACTTTAGGACACTGCAATTCATTAGTGGGTTATCTGGGAAGAAATATTACAGTACACTAAAATGTTATAAAGTCAGTGCTAGGTTTAAATTCTATCTCTGATCTTATAGCTCCTTTTCTTCACCTGGAAAATAAGGATAATAAATTCAAGATCATATGGTTATTCTGAGGCTTGAAAGAGATTACACACACACACACTTAGCATGCCAAAGTCCTGAGAAGAAGACAGGCAATTACAATTAAGCAAATAGATGAGTGAGATAATATCAGACTCTTCATTTCTGGTCTAAAATGTAAATTTATTATGACTTGGCAGCAGGTGGTGAGGAACCTACTTTATTTGATGGAGGAAGAAGGGGTCTAAGGAGAGGAGACATTTTTGTTGAGGAGCAGGAGATTATAGAGAGTTAATGGATATTTGAGGAGAGAAGAACATACTTTTGGTGAGTGGGAGAGCCAACAAACTCAGAAAATGTGATAGAATTTCAAGTCAATTTTATGTTTATTTTGGAAGTTGTGCTCAGAACATTAAAGTATATCCAATCATCAAAGCTAAAAGTTTTTTCCAAATGAATTCAGCCCCATGGATGCAGGTATGTAGAGTAAGTGGATAATTGGGTCTAACCACAGCTGCTGTTGTTGTTTCTTCTTTAGGTGAATGTAAAGGAGAAAGCAAAAAGAAAGACCATTCAAGAATCATTATGCTGTACACCTTAAACATATAAAGTGCTGTATGTCAATTATGTCTTAATAAAACTGGAAGAAAAAAAGAGGTATTCAAAAGTGTTTACAAAGGAATAATTATAATTGATGCATGAAGGAAGTTAGTGATTACAAAGAAGGGTAGAGGTCAAAGGATAAGCAGTTTTCTTGAAGAGTTGTTTTGCAAAGGTCATTTGAAAAGTGAAACTATATTCTAAAGAAGTGTCCATCCGGTTCAAGTTCTATTTTGGTAATTTGAAGAACAAAACTTGTCTGTACAGAAAACAAAAGCAATAAATACTCCTTCATTAATATATAGTTTACCAGATTCTTAGGATGAAAGATCTTATATATATATATATATATATACACACACACACACACACACACACATATGGCCTCAGATTGGTAATCAATTGCCAAATGACATTTAGCAAGTTAAAAGAATGCAAGATTTTGCTGGTCTTGAAAGGCAGAGATGCAAAGATGCTTGGGAAAGGAGAAGATGCAGTGTTTGCCTACCTCATTATTTTTGCATCCCTCATAATTTCACTGCTAAATTCAACCACTTCCTTATTCAACAGTTTGCTTCTCCTCTAGAGAATGTATATAATATGTTCTGCTTCTATTTAACTGGTACTCCTGAGTGTCTTAGGAGGACAAGAGATAAAAAATAACAAAGTGGAAATTTTTGAAAATGAATATGATAAAATCTGGGAAAAATGGAAAAAAGTTGAAAAGAGGGGAAAATAAAATGGACAGGAAAAAAGGAAGAAAGGGAAAAGAAAATAATATGATGAAGGCATGAATAAGAGTAGAAAAATTTGTGAAACCTAAGAGAAGAAAGGGAATGAAATAAAACCTAATATAGGCTAGGTGAATACAAAAGAAAGCAAGGAAGTTATTGTGAAAGTACAGTGACAGAATTAGTTAAGTGGGCAATTTTTTTTCTACCTAAAGGAGCAATGGTTCTTTTTATATGGTTTAGAGAATATATCAGTATGAATAATAGAGTTAACCCTCTTAGAAGCAGGGACATACTTCTGTGACATTGCAACAGACTGGAATATTGTGCAAGAGATACTAAATGCACACACATGCACACGATCTCTTAATTTTTAAAAATTTTAGTCTAAATTACTACTGAAAGCTCAACTGCTGTGGCCTTATCTAATCTGGTAGCACCTGCAACACCAGAAAAATCTCATGTGTGTTGCCTTCTTAAGCTCTTCTCTGACCTCAGCTGCTTGGATCATATTTTAGTATAAAGAGACCATGTCACTTGGGAGATGGTTAGTTTTATCTCATTTTAAAAACCAGAGTCACCTCAAGATGACATTTCTTCTTTCCTTTGACCCATTCTCTTTTTCTTTCTCAAAACCACAAAAATCAAAGGAAACACTGAAATCTCTTTCCTTTATGTTATCCAACTTTCTTTCTCAGTACTGTTCAAAAAAGTGACCTTGGAATTCTAAAAAGTCTAAAATGGCTTGGAGAAAACTTTCCAGCAGATGTTGCTTGATATGTTTTCAAACCAACACATTGCAGAAAGAGACTTGAGCTAATTGAAAACTCCACAGGCTCAATTCTTTTGTGTAATGAAATAAACTAAGTGAACTGTTACAATGTTTGGA
The DNA here is from genome assembly GCF_937001465.1 of Orcinus orca. Lineage (NCBI taxonomy): Eukaryota > Metazoa > Chordata > Mammalia > Artiodactyla > Delphinidae > Orcinus > Orcinus orca. The sequence goes on from NC_064559.1 coordinate 120,850,322, forward strand.
ATTAATATAGTTTGATACCAGAAAACCCAAATGTACCCCACTGGTTCTCTAAAACTAAATACACACAAGCCAAGCATTTCATGCACTAAAGTTGACTTTGGTGACTAATTTCTTCCTTGTTACTTGGTATTCCAGCTGTAAAGAAGGTGAATAATCATTTCATGTTATTTGAAGTGCTAGACAAAATATCTTCTCTGAAATATCAGTGGAAGATTTGTCATAAAGTATTAATTATCAATTCACAAGTGCTACAATTATTCATCAGCAACAACTCCTTAAGTTTCTGCTATAAATAGGCACTCTTCTAGGTCCTGGAGATGTGGCTCTGAGCAGTATGAATATCTTGCTGCTGTAGAGCTTATATTAACACACATAAGTTGATTTAAATAGAACCCTGGTGCAGGTAAGGAAATGGCAGAAGGAGTAGCAGAAAGAACCTCTTGGGTACTACATACTCTGAAGGGTTTTCTTTTCTCATCAAAACAGTAAATCTAATGAACCCTCACCAAAACTACGGTAGGACAGGAATAGTACTAATTGTACTGACAAGAATCTCTTGCAAAAAGGATTACTGTACACATGCAATGTTTGTTATATTTGGGATCATGAACAGCTAGAACTATAGAGTGACTATTGATTAAATTTGCAGTTAAAATTAAAATGTAAACTTGAGAGACATTTCAGATACTAGACATTCTATGACATTAGAATAGTGGCTCTCCTCAAACTGAGGAGAAATGCATTAATCAGCCTGTGCTATAGATTGGCCTGAACTTAGAGGACAATTAGAAGTTGAGGAATTATGAATATAAAAGAAGAAAATTTCAGAAAGGATTATGTCATATTCATTCTTTAGTTTTTCCTCACTAGTGACATAGCTGAGAAAGGACCACAATATCTCATAAAAAGAGCTAATTACATCATAATTTATGTCATTATAAAGACAAAAAATTCCCACAAGTAATCCCTCCATGTAAGTAAAGAAAAATTCAGAATATGCTAAGCAACATGTCAGGTGATCAGTGATGAGATGGCACTCTTGAGTTCAAGTTCAGGCTCTCAGAATTGCATCCATTTGAGGTGTAACTCCTTTACCTATAAATAAACAAGTATGTAAACTAACTAGAAAAACAGCTTAATAATGGTACTTGGAGATGGCTCTGGGAAATCATACACAAAAATGGAAAAAGGTTCAAATCTGAAGTCAGAGAAAATGAGATGGCATAGAGTGGCCTCCCTTCACTTTTGAATGTGGCAATTATAGATGAATTTATGAACTATATGAAGGGCAGTCATATTTAAAATGATGCAATTTAAAACATTTATAAGAGGGATGTAGTGGTACATAGATACAAATATAGATGAAAAGAATTATCATTTGACTATTCAAATGAATTAATAGAAAGTGCCTTAATGTCATAAATCCCATGCTCTGATGTTTTTTTAAACATAAAGAAAAAAAAAACCAAGCCATTTTCAGAATTGCTTCATCACTATTATAGTGTAAAATATCTTTATTTCCACTTAATAAAACTGATTTTTATTGATGGTATAAAATGTTCTGTTATTAGTTCTATTACTGTGAAAAAGAACATTAAATTAAATTTTAGACTTAATACTCATAAGTACTCAATAAAATCAAGAGCTTTCAATGAATTAAATTCTTTCTCTAATTTACTTATTTATTGTACAATTATTTAAATGATTACATTTCCTTTGTCAGCACCATGAAAGAGTGCCAAACTTATATAATGTTTATTCAAAATAGAAATGATTCAGAATATGCTACATTTCTATCCCAAATTTAAAGAAAACAAATGTCTCTTTTATTTAAATTTATTATTTATAAATTTAATAATTTAAATTTATTAAATTTAAAGAAAACAAATGTCTCTTTTATAGCTATATATCAATGTTTGTATGTGTCATGTGAGTGGTGACATTATTATATAAACAGAAATAGATCAAATCATGTCTTATCCAACAATGCTTTTGTCAAATTCATTTTAGTTAAAGTAGAAAGCAGATCCATGCACATACATGTATTAAGAGATTTTTCATGGCATATTATAATATTGTTAGTATTCATTTTTCATCAAAATAATATGAAAATCAAGCATGGTTATATTTTCAGTGAAAAGTGAATGGTGTTTCAATAGAATAGTAATACTGATAAGAATACAGATCATTTTCAGAGAAGAAGTTGAAGAGTAATGGAATTTGACTGCTATACTTAATTCATATCTTTTCCCTGAATTATTATTAGTAGTAGTAGTACTTCATCTGCCATTTGGAAAATAGCAGCATGGTATTAGAAAAAAAAAATTCTACATCACTCCTTTAGTCCAAACATTTGATACTTGGAGCTACTTGCATTTATAAAAGTTGTATTTTTTAAGAAATTACTTGTCCATTTTATTGCATTATGCATAGAATAGATTATTTTATCAAATTTCCTTACCTGAAAGTTGTCTCCTATTTAAATACAAAATTTTAAACTATTATTTGATGGTATTTTATGCATTTTATTCAATATTTTATTCTAAAGAAAATTTGATATTTATTTGGAATTTTTTTTACTGAGCCACATGTTTAATTTTATATTACATTTTGTACACTACAGATGAAGGATATAAATCTGTAAAAAGATTAAGTTACTTTCCCAGTAAGGAGTATAATAGAACATGAATCCTTATCTGTCTGACTCCAAAGTCAAAGCTCTTTTGGACTTCTTATTCCATTTCTGATAGAGTAGTTAAAATCAGACCAATGCATTACTACTAAGAAATAAAAATAATAAAAATTTAAAATAAGAAATAGGAAAACAGTTTGGAAGTTCCTCAAAATATTAGTAATAGAACTAACATATGGTCCAAAAATTCCACTTCTGGGTATAGATCTGAACAAAATTAAGACACTAATTTGAAAAGATATATGTATCCCAATGTTCATTGCAGCACATTTTATAATAGCCAAGATATGGAAGCAACCTCAGTGTCCATCAACAGATGAACGAATAAAGAGGATATGAGATATATATATATATATATATATACACTAGCTATAAAAAGAATGAAATTTTGCCATTTGTGACAACATGGATGGACCTGGAAGGTATTATGCTTAGTGAAATAAGTCAGACAGAGAAAGACAAATACTGTATGCTTTCACTTATACGTGGAATCTAAAAAATAAGACAAATGAAGGAATATAACAAAACAGAAACAGTCTCACAGATACAGAGAACAAACTAATGGTTACCAGAGGGGAGAGGTGTGGGGAGAGGGGCAAGATAGGGGAAGGAGATTAAGAGGTACAAACTGCTAGGTATTAAAGAAATGTTACAAGGATGTAATGTACAGCTAAGGGACTGTAGCTGGTACTTTATAATACTTTTATATGGAATATAAAGTATAAAAATATAGAATCACTAGGTTGTACAGCTGAAACTAATATAATATTGTAAGTTAACTATACTTCAATTTAAAAAAAAGAAGAGATGAAGAAAAAAGAAGAAACAACCACATGACACTGGAGAATTGATGAAAAAGATGACTTGAGGGGATAACATCTTGGAGAAAGGTTTGGGAAAGCACTCAAAAAAATGAACCAAAATCCTGCAGTTACTTTTTCCTTCAGGCCATTTTCAGATACATTACCCATAGCAAGGATCCATGAAAGATAGTTAAGCTAGAGTTGCAGTGAAAGGGACAATGAACTGAGTACCACATTCTACTCTTTTTTCCTTTAAAGCTTCTTCTGATTTCTAAAGAGCATGGGACAGAAGCAAATGATGGGCATAAAAGACCTCACAAATGCAGAAATGTATGGACAGTTTCACATTTCTGGTGATAGAAGTATAGAAATTGTGTTGTAATTTGTAAACTGATACGCGTTGTGATTCATTCAACAAACATGTTTTATACTCTGTGAATACACAGAGAAAGAAATGATTTCAGCTGGAGAGTCTGTTGAGGAGTAGATAATTTGAAAGTTTTCTGGTAAATGAGCAGGCATTGAACCATTTTCAAATGTCCCCATATTCACCCATATGCAATTAGATATTCTCTCTTAAGTGATCCTAAAGTATTTTGCTCACACTTCTATTACATTACCTGTATTAATACATTTTAATTATGCTTTACACTTTTTATCTGACTCTCCTCTCCCAACAGCTTCTACTAGCCTGTGCTCATGTACAGGTAGAGATCTCATTTTATTCATTTTATTTCAATGATGTAAGAAAACATATGTAACCAATATGCTCATTGAATAAGTGGAGAAGCTATTTGTGAGTCCCAGAGTAGCTAAAAGATTTCACAGAAGTTTGGGATCTAGGCCAATTCTTTTTTTTTTTTTTTTTTTGCGGTACGCGGGCCTCTCACCGCCCTGGCCTCTCCCGCCGCGAAGCACAGGCTCCGGACGCGCAGGCCCAGTGGCCACGGCTCACGGGTCACGGGTCACGGGTCCAGCCGCTCCGCGGCATGCGGGACCTTCCCGGACCGGGGCACGAACCCGTGTCCCCTGCATCGGCAGGCGGACTCTCAACCACTGCGCCACCAGGGAAGCCCTAGGCCAATTCTTATATGATGTTCGGGTAGAAGGTAATCAAAACGTAGAACTTCTGAGGAAAGAAAATATCAAGAACAAAAATGCCTAAATGTGAGGCATATGGTAAATCTTAAAAAGAATTCACACAGATATGAGCAAAGTTTGAGTTTCCAATAGGGCTGTAACACACAGTATGTTTTGGAAAAAACTGAGACTAGGAGATTGTCAAGTTACCTGACTCCCAGGCCAAGACATTTTGACATTTTCCTGAAGACTTTCTTCGGAATTTCTAATGTCATTAAATTTTTTGAGGAAAACAGAAATAAGATAAAATAGCCCTAAATAAACTGATCTAGCTGTGTTGTAAATTGGTCTTGCCTGTAATCTGGGAAATCTTTAAGAGAATCTTTAAGTTTTCTTCGTTGTAAATGTATGCATCCAGTAAATAATATACTCAGCATTAAGCTTTAAGCAAACTAGTTGTATTTTTTCAACTAAATGTTTTTTGCGTTGATAGTTCAGTGACTAATATTATTTTAAGAAGGATTAACTGTACAATAATATATGACTTGTTTTCTGGCAGATTCAGAAATGTTTTCATGTCACAAAATAAGTGCAACCCAGAAAATAGCACCACTATTAACTTGTAACTGGCCATTAATATAGATGTAATTTTTGTAGTTTTTTGTCTAAATATATGTATTATCTTGGTGGTTTGTGAAATGTTAGTGAGATCTGTCAGTTGCAAAAATTCCGTCACTGACGTTTCAAAAAGCAGAATAGTCAAACATTCCTTGTGTCTCTAATTAAAGGAATAACCATATCATTTACTATAAAGTTTCTATTTTAAACAGAATACTTAAAATTATATTTAGAAGAATTTTAAATTATTTGAAAAGTTAGGAAATGATACCGGTATTTCTCAGTATTGCCTTTGTTTGAAAAATTTATATCTATGTTTAGGCAGTTTGTTGAAGAAAAAAGTGTACATAGTTTTCTACCTTTTTAAAATTAAAGTGTTATTTTTCTAACAATCTGACAACCCACATAAATTCTGAACTGCTTTTATGATGTTTTTCCATTATTTTTTTGTTTCTTGCTAATTGCTTTTCTTGCCCAATTTCATTTGCAGTTTGAATAAATAAACTGTTACTTTCTGCCTGCAGGTTACTAGAGGAATAGTCAATATGCAGCTGTAATAAAATCATAAATTTCTTTGAACAGGCAATTTCCAACTTACACTTCCACAGAGGGTTTTTAAATATCTACTGTTAGAGAAACAACTCTATGAAAACTGCAAAGTTTTATGCTAATTCATAAAGTTTGGATTCAATGAAGATGGAATCAAGATGATGGGTTGTTATATTTTGACACGGCAAAGAATAATCTAACTGACAGTAAAGGTGGACCCTTTCTTCACATTTATTTGATATTTATATGCTTCTCAAATTCAGTGAACAGGAGACTTGGTTTTGGTAGTGATCATTTAGTATGTTATTGGTGCATCATCCAACTCGAAGGTTTGATAAACTTAACTAATTTTAATAGGTGGTATTCAAAGTCAAACTTCATTTGTTTTGTTTTCTATTTTTGTTCCAATACAACAGTAAACCAGTAAAATATATCCACTATAGCCAACAATTTCAGCCTTTGGTTTTACTTTAATAAAATCCTAAGTAAATTTTAAAACTCATGCCTATATTTCTAACTGCATTTGCCTAGGGCTGAGATAAAAAAATAATAAATATATAAAATCTTATTTGAAACATGATAAAAGATATGCAGGACTACATTAATAATAAAATTTAGAATCCTTTAGGGAAATTGCATTCTTATTTGCAATTGTGAGGCTTTAGTGATATTTGTTTTTCAAATATTCCACTTCACAAAAGGATACATACATCACAAGTATACTTTAGCATAAACAATTGTGGACTATTCAATAGCATAGTAAAATATATTTAATTTTTTTTAATTGAGAAGCACAAAACCTCTCAAATTAAATTTGATTTTTGAAACTATAGACATGTATATTCTAATTATGTTCATATTTATTTCTAAAATATTCTATTAATAACTGTTTTCTTGAAATACAGAGGCAAATTCCAGGTAATCAACTTCCCTGAAATGATGTTAAGAACTGACTCTTATTCTATGAATCTCTTAAGAGTCAGATAAAGGACACATACTACCTCTTGAAGTCAATGGGTGATTTCTCCTCAGGTAAATTCTCTATTAAATGCTACATGGAGGTGATGATGTCCTAGACCTTCTCCCTTATTCAACAGTTTGGAAATATTTCATCAGTCTCTGCTAAGACTCCCCACTGGTTTTGGTTTTTAATAACATTAAAGTGCATATAAGTTCAGCAATTTCCATTTACATGGGAGGACAGAAGAAAGAGGGCTTCCAGAGCCTATTAGTGCAGGAAGATGTTTATGGAGAAGGGTCATATGCCTGGGGTCATTGTTCTAAAAACTTTCAGATAATTAGGCTAAAATTTGCATAAACATCAGAAATTTGGGATGCTCATCTGAAATGAGCTGTTTGAGGTCATTTGTACAATTTTACTGTGATGAGCATCAGAGGGCTCTAGCCATGAGCTGTAGTATTTTATTGATTATGAAAGAATAAAGAAGGGTGGACCAAAAGCAGAAAATTCCATATACATACAATAATTAAAGAAAAATAGAGGGGTTATGACACATAGGATGGGAGGTGGAAATAAAAATTAAAAGGCTTGAGAGTAAAAGGAATAATTGCAGAGAAGTATATTCTGAGAGATAAATATATCTGACAATAGAAAAATAAAACAATGTATCAAATTTAAATTAATTCAGGAGCAATTCTATATAAATTAGTAATGATTATGAACTATAGAATGATTTGTGAATATTTTATAAATTTCAAATATGTGAAATATCTGATAAGCAATATGAATTTCTAGGTAGAGCCCTGAAAACTGCTTTAATAATTTTCTGATACCTACTTGTATTTAGCAAGATAATTGAAATATAAACAATTCATATACCAAAAACTTTAAAAAATATTGTTCTTCCAAGTAAATTAAAATTATTCTGTACAAACCTCAAGTCAGGATCAATTTACTAAAAATTTTGACTTATTAGATGCCAAAAGAAGAGTATTGTGTGTTATAAAAACATATTTATAAAAATATATTGCATGAAAACTTTTAATTTAATACACTAAAAGAACACAAACAAATAGGAAGTTGTCTTATCTTGGAAAAAGTTGTGAAGATATGTGGGTTAAACACTATCATCTTGTGAGAAATAATGTTTTAAAATTTATTTTTCAAAAAATTAAAATTTGTAAAATTTTTGTTAGTTTTCATAGAGTTAAGAAGAGTCAAGAAAAAAGGGGGAAATTAACCTCATTCTGCTATGACACATCATTTCATTAGTAACAAATACTTCTTGAGACTTGGGAAAAAAATCAAAAGGCTTCTTTATTGACCATGAATCTGGACAACATCATTATATACCAGAAATAACATTGTCTCTTTAAATATCGTGGGAAGTTGTTCAGAGTTGTTGTAGATAGAATAACAGCTCCCCAAAGATGTTCATATTCTCATCCCCAGAATCTGTGAATATGTTAGTTTTTGTGGCAACAAGGAATTTAGGTTGCAGATGGAATTAAGTTTGCTAATCAGTAGATCTTAACATAAGGAGGTTAACCTGTATTATCCAGGTGAGACTAATGTAACTACAAGGATCCTTAAAAGTAGAAGTGGGAGGCAGAAGAGAACAATCAAAGGAAGATGTGATTAAAGAAGAATGGTCAGAAAGAAACAACATTGATGACATTAAAGATGGAGGAAAGGGGGCCACAAACCAACGAATGTGGGAGGCCCCTAGAAGATAGAAAAGGCAAGAAAATGAACTTTTTCTGAGAAGCTCCAGAAGGAAACACAACTCTGCTAACACCTGGATTTTAGCCCAGCAAGACCTGTGTCAAATTTTGAACCTACAGAACTGTAAGATTATATTTTTCTGTTGTTTTAAGTCAATAAGTTTGTGGCAGCAACATAAAATTAATATGGGAGTTGATAGGTTTTAAAACTTTTATTTTGAAATGCAATACACCCACAAACACACACATATACACAAAACATACATTTTATATAAATAGAGTTACTCACTTTGCAACTTTTTTCTGTCTGTCTTGACTCATTTCACTCAATATAGTTTTACAATATATTTTTCTTCTGTGCATTTTTATTACATATTGTATCCTAGTTTAACATAATTTGATGATTTATCAACTCACTGTCAAAGGACAATAAGTTAATTCCCGTTTGATGGTAACAATCTTCTATGGCCATTTTTAAACATGTATCATAGTGCATATATTTATGAGTTATGCTGATATATTTAGTCAGGAGTAAAATTACATCCAATGTGGACAAGACTCCCATATACAAAGAATAACATAGATAATAATTTTTTCTGCTATCTGAACATTTTTGTTTTCTTTTCTTTTTAATTTTCAAGTGCCTGTGTATTATTTATTTATTTGTGGTTTTATTTGCATTTACACTGCTTGGGTATCATAGAGTTCTTGAGTTGGCAGCTCAATGTGTTATTTTTTATCAAAACTATTACAGCCAGTATTTGTTTTCAAATATCACATCTGACTTATACCAGTACTTTTTCCCCCTCTTCTTGTTGGAATACAATCACACATAAGTCAAAATCATTTTTCTCTATTGGTCCCCCAAAATTGAATGACAAGTTTTCCTAGATTGTCACATAATGGTTTATTGTTGTTGTTTAAACTTTAGCCTACTAATTCATCACAATATTTTAATTTTTTTTATACATTTAATGACTTAAAAGATATTTTGTTTTACTTTTTTATTTCATTACACCGGTAATGTAGTTCCTGATAATTCAGCTCCTTTCTCAGAACATGCATTATTAAGCTATATTTTCTCTCTTTCTCTCTCTCTCTGTGTCCCTGTCTCCCTATAATATACATATTGTTGCACATGTGTGTGTGTGTATATATATATATATATTTGATGATGTTCCTTGATTTTATACTGACCCTTAAATATAGGCCTTTAAAGTGTTCTTAGCAATATAAGCATAAATCCTTATGAGCATACATTATAAATCATACATGGAGGATTGCTCAATTTACTTGAAATATGTATAATATTTTATGTAGCACAAATTTAAAATGTATGATTTTCAACTTATGTAAATGATAATTCTTTTCCAAAAGATTTTATAATTTCTTAGCAGTCCTGGGCTCTATGGTATAATATACTTGAAATAATAAAGAAAGAATATTGCTCTAATAAAACTTGGAAAGATCCCATACTCAATATAAAATATAAGAGATACTGAAAACCAGATATTCTAATTTAATCATCTATTTGCTAAGCAAGTACTGAAGAGCTACTACACATGAGACACAATTATATGTGCTAGTAATTCCTTGTCTAAGAAAAGAGACATAAACCTTGTCTTTAAGAAAAATGCAGTTTAGGTACTAAATTCACAGTACCAATATTTTGCTAGTTTATTGATATAATTGGATATTTATGGGTATCATTTTTTTTGAGTTAGAAAAAAGAAAACTTTTAGAATTGTCAGGTCATATTAGGTTGACTTCATGAAATCCCTATTCACCTTGGAGATTTTATTCCAATGTCTTGCCTACTTTTATTTAATGCTCAGGTTCTCAAAGTCTTATAACTGGATCATATGAAAGAAAATGACATCTCCAGGTGACTTTGCATTTATAAATTGGAAATTAATAAGAAATTTAATTTTATCTAATATTTAACATTTGATAAAATGTTAAATATTTTATCTGATATCATCTGAAGTTTGTACTTAAAAACAAAGTGTTGAGAATAGACTGACTATGCTGTTGTATTTCAAGATATAGAGAAGCTTTATTATAAAGATTGTAAATACTAAATACTTGAGTATATCTAAATAATCACACAGATAATTTCCTTAAATCTTCCACCCAGATGCTTAATATTCTTTAGAGGTTAGTTTCCTAAGCCATGTGCATTATGATAATTCACAGAGGTAGTATGTAGGAGCTGTGAATAATGGTATTGTATAAAATGCCTTATAATCTATAACTGCTAATAGGCCTCCAGTGACTACCAGCTCAAGATTTAAGAATTGGATGTTTCATCAAGAATAATTCACAACTGGTCAATGTTCTGCTGATGTAATAACATGACCTTGATCTCTGTACCAGATCATGATTGCAAAATAATTAATTCCATTCCTTAGTCCACACTAGTAGTGATGGATGACATCATTTATCAAGACATTGGGAAGTTATCTAGGAAAACTTATATCCTTAACCCCTCTGCTACCTAAAGTAAAGGCAGATTTGTAAGGTCGGTTTTTGCTATGTCTGGGAGGAGATTTATAATCATTGTTCTGTGCTGCCTGCATAATATATAAGCCTTGGGAGTATTCTAGCTATGTGCTTTCATTTCTGCTATAACTATAATATTAGAAAACATTGAATTAATGTGCAATTGGTATGCCTGGAGATCTCAGGTCAGGATCACCCATGACCTTACAATTCAGCCACAATGGGCTTTGATTCATGGTAGAACTTATAATTTTTACTATTTGAAAGTAGTTTTCCTAAATGTTTAACCTATTACAAGCAGAAATCTTGAATTAATTTCCACTTTTTTGAGCTGGCTCTACCTCAACTTTTGGTGCAGTATTTTGTCCCCTTGAATACTGACATGTATTGTAAAAAAAAGAGTGCATGCCTGTCCACATTTTTCATATAATACAAAATCCAGGAAAATGAGATCTAAACAAAAAAGATCACTGTAAGTAAGTTAGTAATTTTGGGCATTTGAGATAATTGTGGCAGACATTGGTCAATGTTTGAGGGTCTAGGAATGACTGTGTTCTGAAGCTGATTCATTTTCCTTGTGATTATGTGTGACCTTGAAAACTGACTAGATGTTCTCTCTCTTTGATAATGTCTTAATATACGGGTATAGTTTTAAATTTTTGAGGCCCTAGATACATTATGTAGTATCACGCAATGCATTTTACAAAGAACCCAGACCATGCCTGCCAAATCACATCACCCCATTCAATTTATTTTCTCTTTATTTATAAGGACGTCAAAAACAGTGCGTTTTGATAATATTTCCCCACCTCAAGGAACATAAACATCATTCTGATTTACTCATTTATTTACTCTCCTTTATGCCAATTTCTCACTTTGATTCCCCTCCACCATAGGCAGTGATTCTATCCATAATATATTTAATGTTACCTTTAACTTATGTAAATGTTTTGGTTACATATATCCTTCTGTTCTTTTTTCAATTGATAGTACATTTTTAAATTGTATCTTTTCTATGTGTACATTTGCTATGTTGTTTCTAATTGTTCATGGTACTTGAGGGTGTTTATCTAATATATATTACCTCTTCACTCTTTAAGCAATAGACACCAAATTACTGGACAAATTCCTATTACCAGAAATAGTATTGAAATGAACATCCCCACTGGCCCCCACATGATTAAGAATTCTTTGAGATAAACATTCAGGAACACAATTGCCAGATCGTATTTTTATTTTGGTACCTAATTTGGCTGATTATTCACAGTGACTCCCTCCTATCCAGAATGGTTGCACCTTGAATTCTCACAAGAGCAGTGTGTAAGGGCTCCTCTACATGTACATCCTAGGTAAATATTTGCATTATATAGCATCCTAATTTTGTCTTTCTGATTGTTCCAAAGTGATACTTCTTATTGTCTCATCTTTTAATTACCCTGATAAAGATGAAACTAAAAGTCACTTTATAGTTTTACTAGAATTTGAATTGTTCCCTGGATACTGCCTCATTACATCCTTCAGCCAATTTTCTATTGGGCTATCTGGTTTTGGTTCTTTTTGTTGTTGTTGTTGTTGTTGTTGGCTTATGTGCTCCTATTATATTCTACTCTATGTATACCTTTGCCCAAGATGTTCTTCTCTGAGCAGAAATCTTTAATATCTGTGTTATCAAAACATTTTTTTATTTATCTGATACCTTGTATTTTTCTCATTTTGTTTAAGAACTTCCTTATGCTGAGGTCCATTGCATTTGCACTCATCCAAACAAGATCAAATTATAATTATTGCACTTGAATTAATACCTTTATCATTGCACTTGAATCCTATGTTTTGTTAATGTTCTTTTTGTTGTTGGTGTTGTGTTTTATTCAGTAGAATATATGTCATAATCATATTTATATATCCAATGTCTAGCAGAGTACCAGCATATAGTAGGTTCTTAATAAACATTTATTCAAATAAAGCATTTGGACATAGCACTGAAAAGTGGACAGATGGTCAAGGGGAAAAAATGAAAAGTGAGGTGGTTACTAGTGATACGGGCAGATAGAGTCTGTGTAAAATCTTGCCCTCAGTACAGCCTCCAGTCAGGTTCACAGAGTTAGTTCATCAATATTTGCTTTCCTGGTGGTTCAACCAAACTTTTTCCTCCCACCATCTCCTATTGCACTTTTCCACTCCCTCTTATGCAAAGAATGCCTTCTACTCTGAGTAGTAAAATGATGTCTAAGGTGATCAAATAATCCTGCATACCTGCGTGTTTCTTTGTAGTACATAATTGGAATTACCCTTAAAGGGACAACTTCTTGTTTTCTCTCTTAAGCATAATTTAAAATTTCCTCAGTTATTTCCTTCCATCATTTACTTCATGAGAAACAGATTGAATATTCAGATTTTAGGGAGAGAGTGATTCTTGGGTTCAAATTACGAATCTACTATAAACTAGAAATATAAGCCTAGACTGTTTCTTTAAATAATCTTACCTTCATTTTTTTTTTTTTCATTCCTTGAATAAGATCTAATGAGGGGATCCATTCAAAGCTCTGAGCATAGAGCCTGGGCATATAATGAGACTCAGTATTAGTTTCAACCCATCAAGATAAAATTAGTGAAATTAAAAGAAACTTTGCAATATGAAATCCTGATGGACCTAATGCCATCTTTTCTCCTCCAACAGATACTTCTAGTAAGTGTGAATTATATGTGTCTCAGACACAAAGTTCATTAAAAACAGAAAACTGCATGGTTGTAAAACGTTTAATTGATGAAAAAGTCAATTTGGCTCATGTTATGACCCTGGGTAACATATATCTTTACTATTTACTCCACATATTGTGTATATTTCTTCAAAAGTTCCAGTATGAGATGCATTTAAACTATTCTTGTTTGCAAATACTTAGAATTTGAGACTGTAGAGATTAAATGGCCTTATGGCATAGTAGTACGATTATAAGATTTCTAGAAAGAAACAGTTACGGTAACAATTTTTTATGTTCACATTTGCACCTTCTCTCCAGCAGCAGAGCAGACTTATTGTTAATCGTTAACCACAGCAGTACATTTATGTTTCAGGAACAACATTTTATTCCTCAGATATTTCTCCCCATCCCTTTATTTTTATTCAAAACAAGAAGATAACAGAGACTACCATGCTTTATTTTGTCTTTAATTATTGATCATATTTTAAAACAGGATTGTAAAATAATGTCTATTAATAAAATCTTATATCAAAAATATAATTCTACAGTTATCTACTATATTTTCTACACTAACATCTTTTCCACCTCAAATGAATCTTTACTATCAGCATGGGACTATTCCATGATATTTCTCATATAGTGACCCCACTTCCCTCCAGCTTCTGTCCCAGTGCTCTATTCTATAAAACAAAAGGTCTTCAAGGAGTTGTCTATACTCTAATTTCAGTGTCTCTATTTTCTTTCATTATTTCTCAAGCTCCTTTTAATCATCTCCACCATCCTGTCAAAACTTCACTTGTCAAGGTCACCAATGATATCCAGGTTGATAAATCTAATTATAAATTTTCAGTACTTATCAGTGATATTGCTCAAATTTCAGCAATATTGGGTTCAAATTTCAAATCTACTATAAACTTAGACATTTTCTTTAAATATTCTTATTTTTGATTTTTTTCCTTACTTAAATGAGAGGTTAGAAGACCACTCCTTCCTATGGCAACCTCTTCACATGCTCTTAGATGTCATTTGTTTTGGTCCACCTTCTACTTCCTCAAGTACACTTTTACTTCTTTTATTTCTCCTTATTAACGCTTTCTCTTTCTACACACAACTCCTCTGTGATTTCATTCAATCCTGTAAATTTAAATATATGTATAACCCAATGTTTACACAATTTATAGTTCTAACACAGCACTCTCTAAGTACAGTTAATATATACATTTGCCTACTTTCTCAGTCTGAGTATCTAGAGAGTGTCTCAAAAATAACACATGTAAAACCAAACTTGTGTCTTTCTCTTCTAAACTTATAGTCTTCCTGATCTCTATAAATAGCAATGTCATTTTCCTATTGCTCAGGGCAAAATCTTGAGTCTTCTTGACTCATTGTGATCATGAGATGCATAACTGCATGGGAGTTTTAACTACAGCAAAATTAATGATTAGGGTAGAGTTTAAGTCTATCCCTTGTTTTCTTTAATCTTTATTTTTCCTCAATCAGTAAAGTTTTTGTATATATGAAGGTAAGACGTGGGATCTTAAAATGTATGGAACCTGCCTTGCATTAACTAAACACTGAACACAAAGAGACATCTTTGAAGTATCAATCTAGAGATGACATATAACAAAGAAACTGGACAATGGCAGGACAGAGAATCATCAGCAGAAACATGCAACTCATAGGAATAACCACTGAGAAGACTCAAAGGAGAATGATAGATTGGGTTACATAATCAAGATCTTCTTAAAGCATTCTGACAAGATGGATACTATTATCCTTAGTTAGCAATATAACCAGTATTCAAAGCCATGGTTTCATTCAATCAATCAGTCAACAAATATTCATTGAATGAATATTATATGGCAAGTATTACCCTAATTTCTGAGTCCCTGTCTTCATTGATCTTACATATTCATTGATATTTTTTCATAGAAACATAATACCACAGTGTGACCAAGTGAGGGGAATGAATGCCACTATAAATATGATGAACACCAATAATAAATAAATTTCTGTAAGTAAGTAATTTATGCATTGTATTTATTGAATAAAACAATCCATTATCAAAGGACAAAGTTTACCCATACAGGAAAAATCATTAATGAATGGAAATGACTTACATCATTAAAATTTTAAAAAACCCACAAAACTTGAAATTATTGAATAACAGTTTACAGATTATAACATTAACTTAGTTGAACATAGTATTTTTAATATTTAAATTAATATATTGTTTTTATGAGAAAAATAGATATTATGATAGCATTAAAATATTTTAATTCTTCAAAACTTGACAAATTACAGTACCAAAAGAATAGAACCACAAAAATAAAAGGGCTTCTTCTAATGATTATATTGTGTGATAAAACATTATCATTATAGCACAGTGCTAATTTTCTAAGTATTTTCTATAATATGGGTTTCAATTAAAAAATAAAGGGTTATAAAATACTCAAATGTCTACAAATCCCTTTGGATGTTGGCAGGATAGATTTTCTCTTATTGGGAATAACAGAAAATAATTCAGAACCATATGTTCAATGTATTATTGGTGTGTAAAATGTCTGGTAGTTTATATGTTTACATTTCATATGTAAATAAGTTTTAGCTGAAAGTCATTAATATGAGAGGTATAAAAATGAAAAATGAAGGGTACCTCCTTACTTGAAGATCTTCCTCTTTTTTGGACTTGTCACATTGTTGAATGTATATAATTATATCCTTTCTCACTGGAACTATTGAGCAGGAACCCTGTCAATGTTTGATTTATTACATATCTGAAATGTTGTTGATACTCAGTGAGGCAGCGAATAATCTGTTCCCTAAAAGAAGTTACACACATTTAAATGTGTGAAATTTTCATTCCTCTAGAGCAGTGCTTTGCTAAATGTAAACAAGGGACCAGGTACAGGCAGCAAAATGCTGTTACTGATAATGTACTTATAAGATACGTACAGTGATTGAGAATAAGAATTTAAAACCTGTTATAGTTATTTACCATGGTCATGACATCCAAGTGCATGATCAGTCGAACTGTCTCTACAACAGGGTGTAGATGGGTCTAGATACTCTTTAACTCATATTTTGAGTCATATGTGGCAACTTGTTATAATATTTTGTCAGACTGTCAACTAAAGTGAAAAATCTGAGAAAAAGTCCCATTATTAGGCTTACTGTTACTAAAAAGATATATACAGTTACAGAGACATGAATAATAGATAGAAACAAAGATGTTTGCATGGAAATGTTATATGAATCTATGACAATAAAAATAGCTTGAATTCCATTTTCTAATGGTGCCCATTTTGTGACAGATTCAGGAAATAGCTAATGGTATGAAGAGTACATAGAGAGGGGAAGAGAGAGCTACAGATCCAGGGAACGCAATGCAAAATTAATACCCAAATGTCTACATATATTATTCAAGCATATATTATGCTTGAATATATGCTCTAGCATATATTATTCAAGAAGACAAGCAAAGACAAAGAAAAAATCTTGAAAGAAGCAGGATTAAAAAAAAATTTAAAAATAGGACATGGATATGAATTACAGTGAATTTATTAGAAACCAAGTAAGCAAGAAGAAAGTTGAGCAAAATTTTTAAAGTGTTAAAAAATTAAGAAATAAAAAGCACCTAGAATTCTATATCCAAAAAATATATCATTTAAAAATTAAGGGGATATAAAGACTTTGTCAGATAAACAAAATGTTAGCAAACTTATAACTCACAAACATACCCTTCAAGAAAAAATAAAATAAATTCTTCAAAGAGAAGGAAAATGATAAAGGTTAGAAACTCAGATCCTACTCAAGAAAAGATATTTGTAAACAATAAAATGAAGCAAAAACCAACTGGTGATACTGGTAAAGTGAAATGATTCATACTATAGATATGATTGAAATCACAAAATAAAATATGACTAATTTTTATACTGAATAATATTAAACCTTTGATGAAATAGATAATTCTCTAAAAAATATAATAAATAGTGTCTAGTAGAGAATTAGAAAACCTGGATAAATTAATAACCTAGAGGAAATTAAAATATAATGTTAAAATTCTCAAAAAGTCATTGTGTCCATGAGAATTTATTATTTTGTCTTCCAAGCTTTCAAAAAATAGAACATTCCTATACTATTTTAACTACTCCAAACATATGCATGTATATATGTATGTATTATGTATGTATACATGTGTCTGCATAAACAAACATATACACACTCACACATATATTTTTTTTCCCTCTCTCACCTCAAAACATTTTATTAGGTACAGCCCACATTTTTTAACCATAAGTTTTCCTTGTTTCAGATTATGTGTTAATAATTTCAGAAAAATTTAAAAGATTACCATACTATGGCATTTATTAAATTGTTCTTTTACTAAATGAGGTTGTTAGGTGAAACTACTGACATTTAGTGCTTTATAGTTCCTGACCAAATTAAATCACTGGTCCAGGAGAAAAAAGGGATTTCAGGGTGTTACTTTTTGTTCTATTATAAAAAACTTCCGATATTTCTATAACCTATATAAACATGTATATTTCTATACATTTAAATTGTTCATATATTTTTGAGTTCTATAATTTTATTTTATGATATCTTTTTTTAATAGCAGGTTTATTTATTTATTTAACATCTTTATTGGAGTATAATTGCTTTACAATGGTGTGTTAGTTTCTGCTATATACCATAGTGAATCAGGTATACATAAACATATATCCCCATATCTCCTCCCTCTTGCGTCTCCCTCCCACCCTCCCTATCCTACCGCTCTAGTTTGACACAAAGCACCGAGCTGATATCTCTGTGCTATGTGGCTTCTTCCCGCTAGCTATCTATTTTATATTTGGTAGCGTATATATGTCCATGCCACTCTCTCACTTTGTCACAGCTTACCCTTCCACCTCCCCATGTCCTCAATTCCATTCTCTGTCTGCATCTTTATTCCTGCCTCACTCCTACGTTCTTCAGAACCTTTTTTTTTTTTTTGGATTCCATATATATGTGTTAGCATACAGTATTTTCTTTTTTCTTTCTGACTTACTTCACTCTGTATAACAGTCTCTAGGTCCATCCACCTCACCACAAATAACTCAATTTCATTTCTTTCTATGGCTGAGTAATATTCCATTGTATATATGTGCCACACCTTCTTCATCCATTCATTGGTTGATGGACACTTAGGTTGCTTCCATGTCCTGGTTATTGTAAATAGAGCTGCAATGAATATTTTGGTACATGACCCTTTTTGAATTATGGTTCTCTCAGGGTATATGCACAGTAGTGGGATTGCTGGGTCATATGGTAGTTCTATTTGTAGTTTTTTAAGGAATCTCCATACTGTTCTCCATAGTGGTTCTTTCAATTTACATTCCCATCAACAGTGCAAGAGGGTTCCCTTTTCTCCACACCCTTTTCAGCATTTCTTGTTTGTAGAATTTTTTATGGTGCCATTCTGACTGGGGTGAAGTGACACCTCATTGTACTTTTGATTTGCAGTTCTCTAATGATTAGTGATGTTGAGCATTCTTGCATGTGTTTGTTTGCAATCTGTATATCTTCTTTGGAGAAATGTCTGTTTAGATCTTCTGCTGATTTTTGGATTGGGGTTGTTTGTTTTTTTGTTATTGAGCTGCATGAGCTGCTTGTAAATTTTGGAGATTAATCCTTTGTCAGTTGCTTCATTTGCAAATATTTTCTCCCATTCTGAGGGTTGCCTTTTGGTCTTGTTTATGGTTTCCTTTGCTGTGCAAAAGCTTTGAAGTTTCATTAGGTCCCACTTGTTTATTTTTGTTTTTATTTCCATTTCTCTAGGAGATGGGTCAAAGAGGATCTTGCTGTGATTTATGTCATAGAGTGTTCTGCCTATGTTTTCCTCTAAGAGTTTGATAGTTTCTGGCCTTACATTTAGGTTTTTAATCCATTTTGAGCTTATTTTTGTGTATGGTGTTAAGGAGTGATCTAATCTCATACTTTTACATGTACCTGTCCAGTTTTCCCAGCACCACTTATTGAAGAGCCTGTCCTTTCTCCACTGTACATTCTTGCCTCATTTATCAAAGATAAGGTGACCATATGTGCGTGGGTTTATCTTTGGGCTTTCTATCCTGTTCCATTGATTTATATTTCTATTTTTGTGCCAGTACCATACTGTCTTGATTACTGTAGCTTAGTAGTATAGTCTGAAGTCAGGGAGCCTGATTCCTCCAGCTCTGTTTTTCTTTCTCAAGATTGCTTTTGCTATTCGGGGTCTTTTGTGTTTCCATACAAATTGTGAAGTTTTTTGTTCTAGTTCTGTGAAAAATGCCATTGGTAGTTTGATAGGGATTGCACTGAATCTGTAGGTTGCTTTACATAGTATAGTCATATTCATAATGTTGATTCTCCCAATCCAAGAACATGGTATATCTTTCCATCTTTCTGTATCATCTTTAATTACTTTCATCAGTGTCTTTAATTTTCTGCATACAGGTCATTTGTATCCTTAGGTAAGTTTATTCCTAAGTATTTTATTCTTTTTATTGCGATCGTAAATGGGAGTGTTTCCTTAATTTCTCTTTCAGATTTTTCATCATTACTGTATAGGAATGCAAGAGATTTCTCTGCATTAATTTTGTATCCTGCTACTTTAACAAATTCATTGATTAGCTCTAGTAGTTTTCTGGTAGCATGTTTGGGATTCTCTATGTATAGTATCATGTCATCTGCAAACAGTAAGAATTTTACTTCTTCTTATCTGAATTGGATTCTTTTTATTTCTTTTTCTTCTCTAATGCTGTGGCTAAAACTTCCACAATATGTTGAATAATAGTGGTGAGAGTGAGCAAAATTATCTTGTTCCTGATCTTAGTAGAAATGGTTTCAGTTATAATCTCTTTTTTTTTATTATCTCTTTTTATAAAGAAAAAATCTGTCTACTCAATATCACCTCTCAAGCAAGTAGCTAGTTATGCTGTAATATGGAAATGACATATCCTTCAAAGCAGGAAGAATATGAAACTGATCAAAATGGAATGCAGTGATGATAATAATGCAATGATGATAAAAAATGCGATTAGTGGCATCTGTGTTAATGGATAACACACACGGTGTAAAAAAGTAAGTGATATGAAAAAGAAATGTTTTGCTAAAAATTAAATAATTATCTTTATTATCTTATTTGTTTTATTACTATAGTATGATAGGATATCATAATGGTGTTTGAAGACATGGTATTTGAATAACAAGAATAAAATGTCACCATTTGTGGTCATATGTCTTTGTTTAAACTGGTGCAGAGTCTATGAAGCATGTATGGTTTGAAGCATTAACTCTAAACACATCAACCATTTATCTTTAACAACATATATACTGAGCTTACTAGATTGAAAAAGTCTATTTTGAGTAACTCTCCTTATTTTGTACTGTAGGAAAGAGAAAATGAATAAAGTAGTTTCATTTTAATATTTGCATATTCAAGTGATAAAGTCTTTGTCTAAACATACTAAGAAACGGATAGTGCATCCACACCACCCTTCTGGGGAGCCTGTGCAGCCGCCACTGCAAGGGTCCGGGGAACCTGGGACAACTTCCCCAGGCGAATGCATGGTGCGCCTCAGGCTGGTGCAACATCCCGCCAGTCTCTGCTGCCGCAGGTTTGCCCTGCACTCCGTGCCCCTCACTCCCCATGACCTGAGTGAGCCAGAGCCCCCTAATCAGCTGCTACTTTAACCCCATCCTGTCTGAGTGAAGAACAGACACCAGAGGGTGACCTGCATGTAGAGGCGGGGCCACATACAAAGTTAAGACCCGGGAGCTGTGCGAACAAAGAAGAGAAAGGAAAATTTCTCCCAGCAGTCTCAGGAGCAGCGGATGAAATCTCCACAATCAACTTGATGTACCCTACATTGGTGGAATACCTGAATAGACAAGGAATCATCCCAAATTGAGGAGGTGGACTTTGAGAGCAAGATTTATGATTTTTTCCCCTTTTCCTCTTTTTGTGAGTGTGTATGTGTATGCTTCTGTGTGAGATTTTGTCTTTATAGTTTTGCTTTCACCATTTGTCCTAGGGTTCTGTCCATCCATTTTTGGCTTTTTGTTTTTTATCTTAATAATTATTTTTTATTTTAATAACTTTATTTTACTTTATCTTAATTTTATTTTATTTTATCCTCTTTCTTTCTTTTTTATCTTTCTTTCAATTATTCTCCCTTTTATTCTGAGCCATGTAGATGAAAGGCTCTTGTTGCTGCAGCCAGGAGTCAGTGCTGTGCATCTGAGGTGGGAGAGCCAACTTCAGAACACTGGTCCACAAGAGACCACCCAGGTCCACGTAATATCAAATGGCAAAAATCTCATAGAGATCGCCATCTCAACACCAACTCCCAGGTTCACTCAACGACCAGAAAGCTACAGTGCTGGACACCCTATGCCAAACAACTAGCAACACAGGAACACAACCCCACCCATTAGGAAAGAGGCTTCCTAAAATCATAATAAGGCCACAGACACCCCAAAACACACCACCAGACAAGGACGTGCCCACCAGAAAGACAAGATCCAGCCTCATCCACCAGAACACAGGCACTAGTCCCCTCCACTAGGAAGCCTACACAATCCACTGAAACAACTTTAGCCACTGGGGACAGACACCCAAAACAATGGGAACTACGAACGTGCAGCCTGCAAAAAGGAGACCCCAAACACAGTAAGATAAGCAAAATGAGAAGACAGAAAAACACACAGCAGATAAAGGAGCAAGATAAAAACCCACCAGACCTAATAAATGAAGAGGAAATAGGTAGTCTACCTGAAAAATAATTCAGAATAATGATAGTAAAAATGATCCAAAATCTTGGAGATAGAATAGAGAAAATGCAAGAAACATTTAAAAAGCACCTAGAAAAACTAAAAAGGAAACAAGCAATGATGAAAAACAAAATAAATGAAATTAAAAATACTCTAGAAGGGATCAATAGAAGAATAACTGAGGCAGAAGAATGGATACGTGACCTGGAAGATAAAATAGTGGAAATAACTACTGCAGAGCACAATAAGGAAAAAGAATGAAAAGAACTGAGGACAGTCTCAGAGACCTCTGGGACAACATTAAATGCACCAACATTCAAATTATAGGGTTCCCAGAAGAAGAATAGAAAAAGAAAGGGACTGAGAAAATATTTGAAGAGATTATAGTTGAAAACTTCCCTAATATGGGAAAGGAAATAGTAAATCAAGTCCAGGAAGCACAGAGAGTCCCATACAGGATAAATCCAAGGAGAAATATGCCAATACACATATTAATCAAACTGTCAACAATTAAATACAAAGAAAACATATTAAAAGCAGCAAGGGAAAAACAACAAATAACACACAAGGGAATCCCCATAAGGTTAACAGCTGATCTTTCAGCAGACACTGTGCAAGCCAGAAGGGACTGGCAGGACATATTTAAAGTGATGAAGGAGAAAAACCTGCAACAAAGATTACTCTACCCAGCGAGGAACTCATTCAGATTTGATGGAGAAATTAAAATATTTTCAGACAAGCAAAAGCTGAGAGAGTTCAGCACCACCACCAGCTTTACAACAAATGCTAAAGGAACTTCGCTAGGAAAGAAACACAAGAGAAGGAAAAGACCTACAATAACAAACCCAAAACAATTTAGAAAATGGGAATGGGAACATACATATCAATAATTACCTTAAATGTAAATGGACTAAATGCTGCAACCAAAAGACACAGATTGGCTGAATGGATACAAAAACAAGGCCCATATATATGCTGTCTACAGGAGACCCACTTCAGACCTAGAGACACATACAGACTGAAAATAAGGGGATGGAAAAAGATATTCTATGCAAATGGAAACCAAAAGAAAGCTGGAGTAGCAATTCTCATATCAGATGAAATAGACTTTAAAATAAAGACTATTAGAAGAGACAAAGAAGGACACTACATAATGATCAAGGGATCAATCCAAGAAGAAGATATAAGAATTGTAAATATTTATGGACCCAACATAGGAGCACCTCAATACATAAGGCAAATACTAACAGCCATAAAAGGGGAAATCGACAGTAACACATTCATAGTCGGGGACTTTAACACCCCACTTTCACCAATGGACAGATCATTCAAAATGACAATAAATAAGGAAACACAAACTTTAAATGATACATGAAACAAGATGGACTTAATTGATATTTATTGGACATTCCATCCAAACACAACAGAATACACATTCTTCTCAAGTGCTCATGGAACATTCTCCAGGATAGATCGTATCTTGGGTCACAAATCAAGCCTTGGTAAATTTAAGAAAATTGAAATTGTATCAAGTATCTTTTCCGACAACAATGCTATGAGACTAGATATAAATTATAGGAAAAGATCTGTAAAAAATACAAACACTTGGAGGCTAAGCAATACACTACTTAATAACGAAGTGATCACTGAAGAAATCAAAAAATACCTACAAAAAAATGACAATGGAGACACGATGACCTAAAACCTATGGGATGCAGCAAAAGCAGTTCTAAGAAGGAAGTTTATAACAATACAATCCTACCTTAAGAAACAGGAAACATCTCGAATAAACAACCTAAACTTTCACCTAAAGCAAGTAGAGAAAGAAGAACAAAAAACCCCAAAGTTAGCAGAAGGAAAGAAATCATAAAGATCATATCAGAAATAAATGAAAAAGAAATGAAGAAAATGATACCAAAGATAAATAAAACTAAAATCTGGTTCTTTGAGAAGATAAACAAAATTGATAAACCATTAGCCATACTCATTAAGAAAAAAGAGAAGACTCAAATCAATAGAACTAGAAATGAAAAAAGGAAATTAACAACTGACACTGCAGAAATACAAAAGATCATGAGAGATTACTACAAGCAACTCTGTGCCAATAAAATGGACAACCTGAAAGAAATGGACAAATTCTTAGAAATGCACAACCTGCCAAGACAGAATCAGGAAGAAATAGAAAATATGAACAGACCAATCACAAGCACTGAAATTGAAACTGTGAATTAAAATCTTCCAAAAAATAAAAACCCAGGACTAGATGGCCTCACAGACGAATTCTATCAAACATTGAGAGAAGAGCTTACATCTATCCTTCTCAAACTCTTCCAAAATACAGCAGAGGGAGGAACACTCCCAAACTCATTCTACAAGGCCACCATCACCCTGATACCAAAACCAGACAAGGATGTCACAAAGAAAGAAAACTACAGGCCAATATCACTGATGAACATAGATGCAAAAGTCCTCAACAAAATACTAACAGAATCCAACAGCACATTAAAAGGATCATACAGCATGATCAAATGGGGTTTCTTCCAGGAATGCAAGGATTCTTCAATATACGTAAATCAATCAACGTGATACACCATATTGACAAATTGAAGGAGAAACACCATATGATCATCTCAATAGATGCAGAGAAAGCTTTTGACAAAATTCAACACCCATTTATGATAAAAACCCTGCAGAAAGTAGGCATAGAGGGAACTTTCCTCAACATAATAAAGGCCATATATGACAAATCCACAGACAACATCATCCTAAATGGTGAAAAACTGAAAGCATTTCCACTAAGATCAGGAACAAGACAAGGTTGCCCACTCTCACCACTCTTATTCAACATAGTTTTGGAAGTTTTAGCCACAGCAATCAGAGAAGAAAAGGAAATAAAAGGAATCCAAATTGGAAAAGAAGAAGTAAAGCTCTCACTGTTTGCAGATGACATGATACTATACATAGAGAATCCTAAAGATGCTACCAGAAAACTACTGGAACAAATCAATGAATTTGTTAAAGTAGCAGGATACAAAATTAATGCACAGAAATCTCTGGCATTCCTCTACACTAATGATGAAAAATCTGAAAGTGAAATTAAGGAAACACTCCCATTTACCATTGCAACAAAAAGAATAGAATATCTAGGAATAAATCTACCTAAGGATACAAATGACCTGTATGCAGAAAATTATAAGAAACTGATGAAAGAAATTAAAGATGATACAAATAGATGGAGAGATATACCATGTTCTTGGGTTGGAAGAATCAACATAGTGTACATGACTCTACTACCCAAAGCAATCTACAGATTCAATGCAATCCCTATCAAACTATCACTGGCATTTTTCACAGAACTAGAACAAAAAACTTCACAATTTGTATAGAAACACAAAAGACCCCGAATAGCCAAAGCAATCTTGAGAACAAAAAACGGAACTGGAAGAATCAGGCTCCCTGACTTCAGACTATACTACTAAGCTACAGTAATCAAGACAGTATGGTACTGGCACAAAAACAGAAATATAGATCAATAGAACAGGATAGAAAGCCCAGAGATAAACCCACGCACCTATGGTCACCTTGTGTTTGATAAAGGAGGCTATAATGTACAGTGGAGAAAGGACAGACTCTTCAATAAGTGGTGCTGGGAAAACTGGACAGGTACATATAAAAGTATGAGATTAGAACACTCTCTAACACCATACACAAAAATAAGCTCAAAATGGATTAAAGACCTAAATTTAAGGCCGGAAACTATCAAACTCTTAGAGGAAAGCATAGGCAGAGCACTCTATGACATAAATCACAACAATATCCTTTTTGACCCACCTCCTAGGAGGAATGGAAATAAAAACAAAAATACACAAGTGGGACCTAATGAAACTTCAAAGCTTTTGCACAGCAAAGGAAACCATAAACAAGACCAAAAGGCAACCCTCAGAATGGGAGAAAATGTTTGCAAATGAAGCAACTGACAAAGGATTAATCTCCAAAATTTACAAGCAGCTCATGCAGCTCAATAACAAAAAAACAAACAAGCCCAATCCAAAAATGGGCCGAAGACCTAAATAGACATTTCTCCAAAGAAGATATACAGACTGCCAACAAACACATGAAAGAATGCTCAATATCATTAATCATTAGAGAAATGCAAATCAATACTACAATGAGATATAATCTCACACTGGTCAGAATGGCCGTCATCAAAAAATCTAGAAACAATAAATGCTGGAGAGGGTGTGGAGAAAAGGGAACACTCTTGCACTGCTGGTGGGAGTGTGAATTGGTACAGCCACTATGGAGAACAGTATGGAGATTCCTTAAAAAACTACAAATAGAACTACCATATGGTCCAGCAATCCCAGTACTGTGCATATACCCTGAGAAAACCATATTTCAAAAAGAGTCATGCACCAAAATATTCATTGCAGCTCTATTTACAATAGCCAGGAGATGGTAGCAACCTAAGTGTCCATCATCAGATGAATGGATAAAGAAGATGTGGCACATATATACAATGGAATATTTCTCAGCCATGAAAAGAAACGAAATTGAGTTATTTGTGGTGAGGTGGCTGGACCTAGAATCTGTCATAGAGTGAAGTAAGTCAGAAAGAGAAAGACAAATACCGTATGCTAACACATATATACGAAATCTAAGAAAAAAAAGTGTCATGAATAACCTAAGGGCAAGATGGGAATAAAGACACAGACCTAGTAGAGTATGGACTTGAGGATATGGGGAGGGAGAAGAGTAAGCCGTGACAAAGTGAGAGAGTGGCATGGACATATATACACTACCAAACATAAAATAGATAGCTAGTGGGAAGCAACCGCATAGCACAGGGAGATCAGCTCGGTGGTTTGTGACCAGGTAGAGGGGTGGGCTAGGGAGTGTGGGAGGGAGGGAGAGGCAAGAGGGAAGAGATATGGGAACATATGTATATGTATAACTGATTTACTTTGTTATAAAGCAGAAACGAACACACCATTGTAAAGCAATTATACTCCAATAAAGATGTAAAAAAAAATGGATAATGCATATCATTTTAGAATGTATAACCCTATCCATTCAATAACACATTCCAAAAGAGTTCAATGTTTTCTTTAAAGCCATATATCTAGCATTATTGCTAGCATTACATGTTAAGATCAAAAAAGTCCATAAAAAAAAAAAACTACTTTACTTACATATAACCAAGTACACCTATTCCTAATAAGTTACTGTTTATCCCTAGCATTAACATACAGTGCTTTTTAAGATAAATCTCATAATATCCCCTGTAATGGACACACTGTATTTATGAGATCTTATAGCCATATTTCTGTTTCATTGGATAACTATTTATCAGCAGATGAAAACTCTGGCCATTTAAAATATAGACACAACAGTGGTATGCTGTTCACATTTTACACATCATTAAACATCGGTACTTCATATGAGCAATTTATAATGGAAGTCATAAATCTACATGTACAGATCACACTATGGATTTAACATATATACAGAGGATCAATAGATTGTCTTTTTGACTGGATTATATAAGCATTTTTTCCCACTGAATACAAAGTTAAATGCATTCAGTGTTTAATAGAGGGAAAGGACACTGTTAGCCAGGTTAATGCAACATATATTAAAGCATAAGGGTCAACATGCTACAATAATTTTTCTTTTGTTTAAAGGAGGGTGAGAAATTATTAATAAGTAGATTCTAACAGAAAACTACATATTTTAACAAGTTAAAGAAAATGCTGGGAATTATCTATAATGCCTTTAGATAAAGAAGCCGTGGATTTGATTGTGTTATGATTAATAGCTAATGACTCACTAACTACATTGGAATATTGACTTACATGCTATAAATTTATTGTTAATACATTGCAAGACAATGACCTGATTGACAAAGACTTTTTTAATGAAGAATAGAACACTGATTTTAGTTATTATTTAATTCACCTTAGCAATTTAAACACATTCATTAATAAACTTATTTTTACCATTATACTATACTTTGTGAAAAAATAATATTATGAATACAATTATTAGATAGGGTCTCTATCATACATAATTTTTATTCTACATTTCTTCATCTCCCAAATTAATCATCCTAATTTTTTACTTCTAAGAAATAAGATATTTGTTTGTAGACTTTTAATGCAATAAATTAGGGTTTTTTTCTTCTGTGCCTGTGTGTTTTTATGTGCATGTTATATAAAGTGCTGAAGTTTATCAAAGCCTGTGCAAAAAAACACATTTCAGTAGAGTGAATGCATTTTACATTTTAACAGAAATACACAACTGAAAGCATATTCCATGCTATTTTTCAAATGTATCTAAACTGTATTAGAAAATAAAATTTGTTTTTAAAGTTACTAAATTTAGACTAGCTATGATTGTATTTTCTCAAATTGTATTAAAAATACAAATATCATCAAGTGAAGTTTGATAAATTATTTCAATATTGAAGACTTCCTAAATGTCTAAAAATTTAGCAATGAATCAACCATAGATTTTGTCAAGTTAGCACTATGAGCTAGCTGGTGATATCTTTAATCCATATTATAACTTAAAGTTTTTGAAAAAAATACATGAAATAATGGGATTTCATTTTATGGTAAAAGCAAAATGAAATTGTTATCTTAAACACTTTACACAAATTTTTAAAAAGATGACTTAGCTGACGAAAAGCAAGAGAAAAATCCTGAGTCAAAAGCAAACAAAAGTTAAATTATAAGAAATTAATAATCATAACCATTCTTGCTATCACACACAACACTATTATGTGACAGACACCATATTGAGGACTTTCCACATATTAATTCTTTCAGCCTTTGTACAATCCTCTAATTTATGCACTATTAGTATCTCTATTTTATAAATGCAGAAGCAAGGTACAGAGAGTTTGGATAAATTGTTGAAGACTACACAGCTGAACTTAGAGCTATTAATATTATCTTTTTTAAAAATGTTTGGTAATTTGTGTGAGAATTTGTTACTTGCATCTAAGTTGCAGAAGTTTTGATAAATAATTGTCCAAAATATTCCCTATTATCTATTAAATGTCTAGAATTTCTAAAGTAATGTCTTCTCTCATCATGATATTGGGGATTTGTGTTTCTTCTCCTTCTTTCCTGTTTGGTCTGGGTAAAGTTTTATCAGTTTTATTGATCATATAAAAAACAAGCTTGGTTTTGTTGATTTTTTATAATGTTTTATTTCTCAATTTCATTTATTTCTTCTCTGTATTACTTTTTTCTTTGCTTTGGGCTGTATTTGTTGTTCCTTTTTCTAATTTCATAAGGTGGAAGCATTATCATTGGTTTAATCATTAACCTTCCTAGGATTTAATGCTATAAATTTCTTACTAACAACTTTTAAGTTGCATCCCAGCAATCTTGATATATTTTGTTTTAATTTTCGTTGATTCTTTTTATTTAAATTTCTCTCACATTTATTCTTTGTAAGTTAATAGGAAGTGTTTTGGTTAATTTCAATATATTTATACCTTTATAAAAATTGATATCATTTTAATTCCATTTGGATTTATCCCATTCCTGAGCCCAGGATATGATCAATTTTGGTAAATGTTCCATGTTTTCTTTAGATGCTATTTATCCTCCTGTTTTGGGGTAGACTGTTCTATATATGTTTGCTAGGTTGAGCAGATTGATGTCATTCAAGATTTCTATAATTTTAATGATTTCATCATTTTGATTACTAAAATCTCCCATTATAACTTTGAATTTATTTCTCCTTGTATTTCTTTCAGATTTTGTTGTGCATTTTGAAACTATAGTAATTAGATACATAAATGTTTTGGATCATTAGTTTCCGTTGAAAAATCAATCCATTTATACTTATGGAATGCCTTATTTATGTCATTTATTCCTTGCTTTCAAATTTATTTTGTTGTGACCGAGTGGTTAAGGTGATGGACATGAAATTACTTTATATTTTATGGCTATTCCAAGGCTCTATTGATTTGTGTTAGGGCAATGTATCTTTTTATACTTATATTAAAAGTTGATTTCTTATGAATGACATATAGTTAACTCTTACCTTTTTATCCAATTCGACAAGCTCTTACTTTTAATTTAATTTGAATTTAATGCAATTATGAAGATGTTTGGGTTTGCATCTGCCATCTTGCTACTTGTTTATTAATGATCCAGTCAATTCTTTGTTTTCTTTTCCCTCTTGCCTTCTTTCATATATATAAATATTTATACTTAATTTTCTTACTTGGTTTAATAGCTATACATCTTTCTTTTGCTTTTTTAATGGTTTATAGTTGGCATCTTTTAGGTACGTTATATGCCTTCAAATAACATTTATCACTTCAGAAAAATGTATCTTTATAACAATTACTTCCATTTTCTCCCATCCAGCCTTTGTGGTATTGTTGTCATATAATTTACTTCTACATATGTTACAATACATTGGCAGTTATCTTTTAGAGAGACTTAAAAAATAAGAAGCGGGCTTCCCTGGTGGCGCAGTGGTTGAGAGTCCGCTTGCCGATGCAGGGGACACGGGTTCATGCCCCAGTCTGGGAAGATCCCACATGCCACGGAGTGGCTGGGCCTGTGAGCTATGGCCACTCAGCCTGCATGTCCGGAGCCTGTGCTCTGCAAAGGGAGAGGCCACAACAGTGAGAAGCCCATGTACCACCAAAAAAAAAAAATAATAATAATAAAAAAATAAGAAGCAATCTTTATATTTGTCTGCATATTTACCGTTTCCATGGCATATTATTCTTTATTCTAGATCCAAATTTTCATCTAGTATCATTTTCCTTCACCCTGAAAAGTGTCCTTTGTGTCAGGTTTCCTAATGCTGTTTTGCTAGCAATAATCTCAGGTTTTATGTCTAAAAAGGTCTTTTTGCCTTTACTTTTGAAATAACTTTTTACTAGATGTAGAATCCTAGTTTGATTATTTTTTCTTTCAGCAGTTTCAAAGATTTTCAGCACATGGTGTTGTCTATATTTCTACCTTTTCTTCATCTTGGATCTTTTCTACTGCTGCTTTACTTTCACTAATCTTTATTTCCACAGTTACTCTTATGCAGCTAAACACATCCTGTTTACTTTTCTTTTCAGATGATGTATTTTCATCTCTATAAGTTTTATATAAATCTTTCTTTATATCTTCCATACTTCTTGACATGCTCATTCTTTCTTGTACTTTCTTATATATCCAGGGTGTAGTTGTAACAGTTTTTTTTTTTTTTTTTTTTTTTTTTTTTATGTTCTTGTCAGCTAATTCTTTCATCTCTTATCTGGGTATGTTTCTATTGATTGATTTTTCTTCAGTATATGGGCCATACATTTTTGGGTCTTGACATCCCTAGTAATTTTTTTTTCTTTTTGTAGGCAGGCTGAAAGGAGCTTTCAATGTAGGGCTAATGTAACCCCATTTGAAACAATGTCCTTCAGATGACTCTGTTTTACATCCTATGTATTAAAAGGATTTTTCACTCTGCTGAAAACAGATGATTCCCAATCCTCTATGAGTTTCAGAGATTGTTCTGCTTTTATCCTTCCAGTGTCACCCCACCCCACCCCAACCCTTAATAATTTCCTCATATATAGACACAGAAGTACTCAGCAAAAGATAATAAAAGACCAATATCAAGATTTATTTGATAAATCTCTTTGCAGTTCTCTCCAATTTGGTTTTCTGCTCCAGAAATTCTAACAATTTAGTCTTCCTAGTACTCCAAACTCTCTCCTCAAATTAACAAAACTGCAAAGTCTGACTACACCTGCAGCTTCCTATTCTGTGGCCTGGAACTTCTCTCCAGTCAGTGAGATAAGACTCTCACTATGCACAACTCATTTGTTCCCTTCCTCTCACTGTTCTTCACTGACTCTTGACTAATGTATGAAAAACATTGTTTTTGTTTGTTTGTTTGTTTGCTTTTGCAGTACGTGGGCCTCTCACTGTTGTGGCCTCTCCCGTTGCGGAGCACAGGCTCTGGACATGCATGCCCAGCGGCCATGGCTCACGGGCCCAGCCACTCAGCGGCGTGTGGGATCTTCCCGGACTGGGGCATGAACCCGTGTCCCCTGCATCAGCAGGCAGACTCTCAACAACTGTGCCACCAGGGAAGCCCAAAAAGATACTTTTATGTATTTGTTCTGTGTTTCTGATTGTGGAAAGAGGGAAGGTAAATTTAGTCTCCATAATTCAAACATTGCCAGTAGAATTTTAAATAGAATCAACCAGAAAATGACATGATGAATGAATTAATAAGTCAATGGAGAGTTTATTAGAAAGAGATCAAGAGGACAAGTGAACTAGGGTTTGCACTTGAAAAGATTATCTGGAATATGGTATAGAAAAAGATGAAAAATATAAAAGAAAAAATAAGAACTACCCAACATTTAGTAGTAAGCATATATTATTTTTTTCTATTTTTTTATTGTGGTAAAATACAAAGAGTGTAAAATTTACTATCTTAAAAGTAAAGTCTATAATGCAGTACTGTGAAGTACATTCATATTGCTGTGGACCCATCACCACCATCCAACTCCAGACCTTTTTTTATCTTGCAAAACTGAAACTCTATACCCATTAGATAATAACTCCATTTCCTTAGTTCCTGGCAACTGTCATGCTACTTTATGTCTGTGATTTTGACTAAGTACCTCATATAAGTAGAATCATACAATATTTTTATGACCAACATAATTACATGATTCACTTAGCATAATGTCCTCAAAATTCACCCATGTTGTAGGATATGTTATAATTCCCTTCCTTTTTAAGGATGAATAATATTCTATTGTGTGTTTATAACACATTTTGCTTACCCATTCATCCATCATTGGACAGTTGGGTTGCTCCCACATTTTAGCTATTGTGAACAATGCTGCTATGAACATGGGTGTACAAATATCTGAAGTCGCTGCTTTCAATTATTTAGAGTATGTACCTAGAGGTGGAATGGCTGGATCATATGTTAATACTACCTTTAATATTTTGAGGAAACGCCATACTGTTCTCCACAGTGATTGTACCAGTTTGTATTTCCACTAATAGTGCACAAGGGTTCCAATTTCTCCAAATCCTTGTCAACACTTGTTACTTTCTGGTTCTTTTTGTTTGTTTGTTTGTTTTTGGTAGTGGCCATCCCAGTGGGTATGGGGTGGTATCTCACTATAGTTCTGATTTGCATTTTCCTAATAATTAGTTGAACATTTTTCATATGCCTATTGGCTGCTTATGTGTCTTCTTTGGAGAAATGTCTATTCAAGTTCTTTGCTCATTTTTGAATCTGATTTTACTGTTGTTGAATTTTTAGAGTATATATGTATTTTGAATAGTAATGAATATTTTGTATATTAATTAATTAAGGTATACAATTTGCAAATATTTTCTCCTATTCTGTGGTTTGCTTTTTACTGTGTTGGTGGTGTCTTTTTATGATCATTTTTTTTCATGAAATTAAATTTGTTATCTGTGCCTTTGATGTCATATCTAAGAAATCATTACCAAATCCAATGCCGTGTGGTTTTTTCCCAAGAATTTTACAAATTTAGGTCTTACATTTAGATAATATATTTAAACTGAGTTAATTTTTACATATGATTTTAGGTAAGGATTCAACTTCATACTTTTGCATCTGGATATCCAGTTTTTCTCGCACCATTTGTTGAGTAGGCTATCTTTTCTCCATTGAATGATTTTGTCAGTCTTATTGAAAATCATATATTCAAGGGTTTTTTCTAAACTCTTTGGTTTATTTTATGGACTGTTGCCTTTATCCCATTACCACACTGTTGGTTTACTGGAGCTTTGTAGTAAGTTTTGAAATCAGGAAATGTGAGTCATCAGCTTTGTTCTTTTTCAAAATTATTTTGCCTCTTTGGGAACCCTTGAGATTCCATATGAAATTTAAGATAAATTTTTCTATTTACTCAAAAAATAGTTATTATCCTTTTGATAGAAATTGCAATATATCTGTAGATCACTTTGGATAGTATGTTATCTTAATAATATTGTCTTCCAATCTATGAACATGGGAAGTCTTTGAATGTATTTATTTCTTTTCAAATTTCTTTCCGATATTTTGTAGTCTTTATTGTTAAAGTCTTTTACCTCCTTTGTTAAGTCAATTCCTAAGTACTTTATTCTTTTTGATATTGTAAATGGAATTTATTTTTAAATTTCCTTTTCAGATTATTTATTTTTAATGTAAAGAATTGTGTGTTGACATTTTGTGTGTGCTACTTTGCTAAATTTGTTTATTAGTTCTAATAGTTTTTTGTGGGTTCTTTAGAATTCAACACATATAAGATCATCTCATCTGTAAAGAGAAATAATTTTAGTTCTTCCTTTTCAATTTGAATGTGTTTTCTTTTTCTTACCTAATTGCTCTAACTAGGACTTCGAGTACTGTGTTGGAAGGAAGTGGCAAAAGTGGACATCCTTACCTTGTTCCTGATCTTAGAGGAAAAACTTTCAGTCTTTCACCATTGAGTATGATGTTCATTGTGTCCTTTTCATATATGCTTTTATTATGTTGAGTTGGTGTCCTTCTATTCTTAGTTTTTTTGAGTGTTCTCATTATGAAAGATGTTGAATTTTGTCACATTTTTTCTGCATCAATTCAAATGATTTTGTGTCTTTTATTCCTTTATTCTGTTAATCTTCTGTATTATGTTGATGAGTTTTCATATGTTGATCCATCCTTGCTTCCAGTATTAATTTTCATGCTGTATAATCCTTTTAATATGCTTCTGAATTCAGTTTGCTTGTATTTTGTTGAGGATTTTTACATCAATGTTTATAAAGGATATTGGTTTGTAGTTTTCTTTCAGTGCATTTGTCTGACTTCAGTATCAGAGTAATTAATACTGGACTCATAGAAAGTTAGGGCATCTTCCTTCTTCAGATTTTTGTTAAATTTGATAAGAGTTGGTGCTAGTTCTTGAAATGTTTGGTAGAATTCTTCAGTAAATCTATCTGGTTCAGGGATTTTCTTCATTGGAGATTTTGGATTACTGATTGAATCTCCTTATTAGTTATAGGTTTATTCAGTTTTTCTATTTCTTCATCATTTTGTGTTGGTAGGATTTGTATATCTAGAAATTTGTTCAGTTTATCTAGGTTATACAATGTTTTGGCATTCCATTTTCCACAATGCTCACTTATAATCCTTAATATTTCCATAGAATATATATTAATGTCTGCACTTTCTTTTATGATTTTAGTAATTTGAGCCTTTTCTCCTTTTTTGATGGTCCATCTAGTTAAAGGTTTGTCAACTTTATTGATATTTATGGAGAATCAAATTTTGGTTTCATGATTTTTCTCTCCTATTTTTCTGTTCTCTATTTCGTTTATCTCTGCTCCAAGCTTTATCTTTTCCTTCCTCCTACTAACTTTGGATTTAGTTTGTTCTTCTTTTTCATGTTTCTTAATTGTGAAATTAAGTTGTTGATTTGAGATTTTTCTTATATTTTTTAATCTGTTTGTAGCTATAAATTTTACCCTTACCACTGATTTTGCTGTGTCCCGTAATTTTTTGTACTTGTGTTTTTATTTTTATTTGTCTGTAGTGTTTTCTTATTTTTCTTATTATTTCTTATTTAATCAATTGGTTGTTTAAGACTCTGTTGTTTAATTCCTTCTGTTATTGACTTCTAATTTCATCCATTGTTGTTAGAGAAGATATTTTGGTATGATATATATTATTTTTAATCTATTGAGACTTAATTTGTGGCTAAACCTATGATCTATCCTGAAAAATGTCCCAAGTGCACTTGAGAAGAATGTATATTCTGTTGTTTATGGGATGAATTTTCTGTATATGTCTGCTAGATCCAGTTTGGTTATTGCATTGTTCAATTACTCTATTTCTTGACTTATTTCTGGTTGTTCTATCCATTACTGAGAATGGGGTATTGATGCCTCTAAGTATTATTTTAGAGGTGTCTATTATTCCCTTCAATTCTGTCAATTTTTGCTTCATATATTTTATTAGTCTCTTTTTAGTGTGTAAATGTTTATATTTTTATGTCTTTTTGCTGAATTGAATCTTTCATTAGTATATAATGTCTTTTTACCTTTTGCAACCTTCTTTGATATAAATTCTATTTTGTCTGATATTGGTATAGTCACCACTTCTCTCTTTTGGGTGCTATTTTCATGGAATATCTTTTTACATCACTTCATTTTCAGCTTATTTTGTATTTGGACACAACCTAAGTCTCTTGTAGATGTCATAAAATTGGATCATGTTATTTTTTTTAATTCATTCTTTAAATCTTTGTCTTCTGATTAGAAAGTTTAATCAATTTACATTTAAAGTAGCTACTGGAGTAACTAAAGTAGTTACTGATATAAGGGACTTACTTCTGCTATTTTTCTATTTATTTTCTATACCCTTATATTTTATTTTTTGTCCTTCAATTCCTTCATTACTGTCTCTTTCTGCATTTAGTTGTTTTTCTGTAGTGAAGCATTTAAATTACCTTCTAATCTTATATATATGATATATATATATAAGACTACATATATATATCATATATATATGATATATATATAAGCAATTTTCTTTGTGGTTACCACAGGGATTATATTTGATATCCTGAAGTTATGACACTCTCATTTTGTTTTATGTCAGCTTAACTTTATTGATATAAAAAGCTCTGCTCATTTAACAGGCTGTCCTCACTATTTTCAGTTGTTGATATAAAATTACATATGTATTCATTATGTGTCGAACAACATAAATAATTTTTGATGCATTAGTCTCAAATTATGTAGAAAGCAAAATGGGAGTTACAAGCCAAAGTTATAACAATAATAGTTTTTAGACTAATAACTGTTTTCAAAAAAAGTATGTGTCTCTCAATACATGTAGATAACAGAAAGTGGAATTACATATCATTGTTACAATAATACTAGTATTTATAATTTTCCATATATCTACTTTTTTAAGAACTTTATGTCTTCATAAGGCTTCAAGTCTCTGTCTAGTGTACTTTTATTTCAACCTGCCGAACTCCCTTTAGGATTTCTTGCAGGGCAGGTCAAGTTTAAAAAATCCCTGGACTTTTATTTATTTGGGAATGTTTTAATTTCTGTTTCACTTTTGAAGGATAGTTTTGTTCGATATAGAATTTTGGGTTATTTTTCTTTTAGCACTCTGAATATGTCAGCTCACTGCCTTCTGGCTTTTGAAGTTTTTGATAAAATAATCTGCTTATAGTCTTTTGAGGATAACTTACATGTGAAGAGTTCTTTCTCTCTTGCTGCTTTCAATATTCATTCTTCGGCCTTTGATAGTTTACTTTCTTTTTTTTTTTTTTTTTTTTTTTGCGATACACGGGCCTCTCACTGTTGTGGCCTCTCCCATTGCGGAGCACAGGCTCCAGACGCGCAGGCTCAGCGATCATGGCTCACGGACCTAGCCGCTCCATGGCATGTAGGATCTTCCTGGACCGGGGCACGAACCCATGTCCCCTGCATCAGCAGGCGGACTCTCAACCACTGCGCCACCAGGGAAGCCCCTTGATAGTTTACTTTCAATGTGTCTTGGTGTTGGTTATCTATTTATGGTTCTCATGAAATTTGGAGTTTCCTTCCATTACTTATTCAAAATTTCTCCCTGCCCATTTCTGTCTCTCTTCTTTCTCTGGAACTCCAACAATGCATTTGATGGTGTCCCACAGGTCCCTTAGGATCTTCTCACTTTTCTTCAATCTGTGTTCTTTTTGTTCATCAGACTCATAATTTCTATTGGTCATTTTCATGTTTTCTGATTTCTTTCTTCTGTCTGCTCAAATCTACATTTGTTTCTCAAGAGAATTTTTGATTTTAATTATTTTACTTTTCAGCTCCAGAATTTATTTTTAGTTTTTCTTTTTAGGTTCTCTATCTTTTAGTTGATACTTCTATTTGTTTACACATCATTTTCCTGATGTTCTCCAAGTCTTTCTTAGTTTTTTGAGCAACTTTAAATAGTCATTTTAAAGTATTTGTCTAATGTATCTAGTCTTTTTTTATGGATAGTTTCTCTTGTTACTGTTTTTCTTTTGACTAGGTCTCATTTTCCTGTTTCTTTGTATGCCTTGTGATTTTTTGGTGAAAAATGGATATTTGAATACAATATTGTGGCAACTCTGGCAATCAGATTGTCCTCCTTCCCCAGGGTTTTCTGTTTTTGGTTTTTGATCTTTTTTAAAATTGCTGTAGGTTGTCTCTATTTTAAGGGTTAGCCTGATTGAGCCTTCTCAATCTTTTCTGAATCTACACCTTTTCCTGGGCATGTATGGTGAGTTTCTAATTTCCATCATATATCCAGTTTATTTTGAATGTCTTAGTCTTCAGTATCTGGCTCCCAAAAGGGGAAAAAAAGAAAGTGAGAAGGGGGTAAAAAAAAAGGACCACTCTTTTAAATACGTTGGAATTTATTTTACCCAGAGGGATAGGGGCTTGCAACATTGGGAGAAGTTACTACAATGATGGCCACTCCCTCTTTGTCTGCATTTCTGTGATAAGAATCAGCAATCAGTGACCAGAGCACAGATTTCCCAGTATTTGGAGAACAGGGTCCTTTCTGCCTATCCTAGCTCCTACAAGTTGTGCACAACCTATTTCATATTCCCAGAATCCTCTCAAGTATACATTACTTGGGAAATAGAAATAAAACCTTTTCAAAATTGTCTACTTATCAATTCTTTCAGCACTTACACCATTTCAGAATCATTATCACAGAGACAATATTCTATGATCCTATCTGTATTAGTCTGTTAAGGCTACCATAACAAAATGCCAAACACTGGCTAACTTAAACAGCAGAAATTCATTTTCTCACAGTTCTGAAGGCTAGAAGTCCCAGGTCAAAGTGTCAGCAGATTCTATTTCTGATAAGAGCTCACCTCTCAGCTTGCAGACAGCCCCCTTCTCACTGTGGTCTCTTCTATGTATATGCACAGAGAGAAAGCTTTCTTGTATCTCTTCATTTTCCCATATTGACACCAGTCCTATCAGTTTAAGGTTCTACATTTAGAAGCTTATTTAACCTTTATTACTTTATAGGTCCTATCTCCAAATACAGTTACACTAGGGGTTACGGCTTCAAAATGTGAACCTTGAGGGCACACAATGTGGTCCATAACACCATCCAATTAAATTAAAAAGCAATAAAGATTATAACTGTCAAACTCATACATATTATGAGATTAAAACTTACTTTAAATAATGATAAAATTAGATAAATCATCACATTTTGCAAATTTATAACACCAGTTATTTGTTTTGCTTTTCTAAGGCACTGGTGGGAAGATGTTTACAGTTAGATTATTATAACAAAAGTTAATATTATTAACAGAGTAAACACATTTATTTTAATACCTTTACTTTTGTAGTTCAAAGTCCATCCTGTCTGGTTCAATTGATAGTACTGGGTTTAAAAATATTCTATTATGCATGTTTTGTTATTCAAATTATAAATATGTATATATTTTTATATATATGTATATATTCATAAATTTAGTTTTCACTGTTTGGTAAGTTGGAAGTTGGAAATACTTTCTTTAACCTCTGGATCATGGCATAGTATCTCCCCTGGCATAATAATTATTCTCTATTGCTCCTCCCCTCACATGGTTAACTCCTCTACATTGTATTAGTAAATATGCTAAAAAAAACCTTCCAAATGTATGTATGTATGTATGTATATATATATATATATATATATATATATATACACACACACCTTCTCCATGTAACATTTAATATTATATTATAATTGCTCTGTAGCTCTTTCTATTCCTTTTTATACAGAAATCTCAATGAGGCAAATAGACTCTCTTTTGATTAGTTTTATCCATAGAACTCAGTAAAAACAAGAATGATATACATATTAAATGTTCATTTTTTGAATTAAATAAGAAAAAATTCTTGATTTACCCTGTGTTACATCTCTCCAACTTTCAATGCAGGAGTACTGTTTCTGATTGTCAAATTAGAAAGCTGGCAATTCTAGTACACTACCAATTCTAGTACACTCAGGAATGTTTCCAGTTGTATTTCCTATGTAGATTCTAGTACACTTAGACTGTTTCCAGTTGTATTTCCTATGTAGATGTAATATCAAACAGACTAGAAAAACTCAAAAATAATTTAGGTCTTAGGTGCTCATAATGAAGAATAATGTTCTAAATTTTTGTAGCACTTGATGAGGAACCCATTGCTTCATTGTACATTAGCTTCTTTTACACAGTAGAAAACTTTGGTTGGTGCTAGTAACAATTATATTGATAAATAGAAACTGTCTAGGTGATGAGTAAGCCAGAAGATTCTACTCTGCTTTGGAGACTTCTGAAACTCTTTAAGTACATTTTCGGGTGTCAAAGTTGTAGTAAATATTACTGGTATTACCTTGAGTGTCATGGATGCCATGTGGCCTATCAGTGCATATGACAGCAAAGATGATTCCTGCCTTAAATACAAATAATGTCCAATTTGAGAATCCTTCACAGAGGATGAGAGGGAGAATTTCACTTAATATGCATTCTTTTTATGATACTCCAGGAATTAAGAAAAAGGTTTTCATTATCAGGCTGTCTATGCAAATTGCATTCTGTCTTTAATAAACAGTTAGTACTGCTAAAGAAAATAAAATTTAAAAATTCCTAGACTTTAAAAGCAACCTATTATTTCTACAAGTGGGTATATCTTTAATTTACTGCTGTTTTAATTTACTGCTACTCTACCTGAGTGTATTCTGTGTAATTAATACCACTCCATATAAAATTATTGCATTATTACCACCAACTATGTATATGAGGGAATCCCAATTACAAAGGTGAATCATTATAGATTCTTTTTTCAAAGCTGTGATGCTAAAGAAGATAAAATGATTTTTTATCTAAAGCACACAAAATGACAGGTTATGTATATATTTAAATCTTTAGCACCAAATAATTTGGTGGTAGACTGGATGTGGAGTGTGAGAGAAAAAGAAATGATTCAGACCAAGTAGAAATGTGGAATTAAATTAAATGGGGGAATATTGAAGAACAAATAATTTGGGGAGCAGAGAAATCAATATTTTTGTTTTGGACAACTTAATTGGATATCCATGTGGAGGGAATTGTTAAGGAGACAGTTGAATTTAAGGGACTTCACTTCAAGAAGACATTGGGGCTGGAGATAAAAAATTAGGAATTGTCATATTTCACCTTTAAAGTCAGTGTACTAGATGAAATTACTGAGGGAATGCGTATAAACAAAGAGGAATTTAGAACCTAGGAGAAAAACATAGAATGGTACTCTGGAGGCCAGATGAAGACACCTTCTCCATCTCCAGCCTCTGGTATGTAAGTTGCATGAGAATAAACCCTGTCAAGAATGTTCTCAGGGCACCATTAAGGTTTAATCAGGGCAAAGAGGAAAATGGGAAACAAATCAGAGAAAAATTACATGTAGGAGATTTTATTAATAATTTACTATGCATTCAAGGCAGCACAGAGGATGAGTTTCTACAGTGAGGTGGGATATGTGACTGGACCAGAATAGGAGAATTACAGGGCTGTATGGGGATGAGAAATCAAACTATAAAGTATGACAGTTGAGTCTTGTGCTTCTTATGATGACTAGAGGTAAGCAGTAATGTCTAGTATGTTGGGAATATTCTTGATGATCTCTGTATGGCAAGGGTATGACCTTTCTGTACAGTGGTGAGGAAGGAGGGAAGAGGCTTTATCACTTGGAAAAAGTG
The DNA here is from genome assembly GCF_937001465.1 of Orcinus orca. Lineage (NCBI taxonomy): Eukaryota > Metazoa > Chordata > Mammalia > Artiodactyla > Delphinidae > Orcinus > Orcinus orca. Next base: position 120,892,489 of record NC_064559.1, read on the forward strand.
GGTGTCCTTTTCAGTGACAGCAATGACAGTGACATTGGACTATGAAAATCTCTGTAAGCAAACCATGTTTTCTCCACTGATGATGATTTGTAGGCAGATGGCCCTAGATGGAACCAGGGCCATGTGAATTCTCTCTATTGACTTCTGTCAACTATTTGGCGATTCAGCCAATGTTCATAGTTATGCATTCTTACCAAAAGGCTGAGCTCTAAAAGTCCCAGATTAAATCAAGCTTTTATAATATCATAATTATTTTTAAAATTTGCTCAACACTTCATATAATTTTCTTAGTAGAGCCCTGTGGAATACGCAATTTAAAATTTCAATATGTTGAATTTCAGTGATGTGATTACCTGAAGAGCAGAGAGTAAATAAATGGCATGGTCAAGATGTTGCAAACTTGAGCATTCTGTTGGACACTCCCTTGTTTTTTCTTGAGGATCTAAATGTTTAATTGGCAATCTAATCTCATATTATAGCTTCATGAAACTATTGTCTGATATTGTTTTTTTCTTTTTTACTTTATTTGATGTTTTAAAAAAGGATATGAAAGTAAGCACACCTCCACTCATATGCAATACCTATTTTAAAATAATATTTATATTAATATATTCTTAGGTGGTATTTAAAAATCAAGATTTGTAGAAAAGAGAATTGTAGAATTATTGGGCTATGTGATTGATTCTGAGCCTGGAATGGTCATAGTACTTCCTGTCTATAGGATAATTCATGCCCGGATTATTTTCAAAAGCAAGCATAAATCTACATAATACTCTTTCTGTAGGTGCACTTTTATTCAATTTACTTTCTGTTTTAGGAAGCAAAAAAAAAAAAAAAACAGACTATGAAGCTCAGAGACTGGTGATAATGCAATCAAAATTAAGACAAATTGAGTAAAGCATATAGAAATCAATAATATTACCAACGCTTACTATTACAATTAAGTGTAATTTAAGATTTTAAACCCAAGTTATGGTTTAAATCTAATATATATGAACTGGTGGCATACCATTAATTGATTTATCCATCTTTCAAACACTCATAAACTATCTCAGGATAGCATAACACAACTAAGCACTTTAAATCATGCATCTATGATACTACAGTCAGTGATGATAATTTTCATGGATGCATGTGTGAAGATAGGTGAAAATTTGTCACTAATAATAATTTTTAAAAACTAGCACTGACATTGTACTGTATTAGTACTTAAAACACAGAAGATTATAATGATAATTATTGACAGTGCATATTTATCTCACATAGTAAAAATTTTACTGCAAATATATTCTTACAAATCCAGCTTCAGAAATGCACTTGTTATAATTCATTATGGTCTTCATCTTTTGTTCCATTAACAGACAATAGACTTGTATATTCAAAGCCCTCTTTAATACAGAATGTTTTCTACAAACAAACACTAAAGTTCCTTTGTGAGTAATAACATATGATAAGGTTCTTGATAGGATTCAAAATATACTACTGAATTTTTATCCCAATGAGCAGCATGTTCAAATCCCAAGTTTTGGGACATTGTAACTCTAAGTTATAGAGAAAAAATAAACAAAATAGGATAGTTTCAATGAATATCTTTTCACATTCATCACTAATTTGTGCTCTGTAGATAATTCCACATCTGCTTTGATAACAGAGCTATTGTACTCACATTTGTTTTTAATAATGCTAGGCAAAAAGCAAATACTTGCAATAAATACATTGGTACACAATGCAGTAAATTTCTTATATGACCGCTATACCTTTTGCCATAGTATAAACCATGGTTTGTCACTGGTAGGCATATACCTACATACCTAAAGATTTAAAATTTTACATATCAATATTTCAAAAAAGTCTTTATTTGGCTTGATCCCTTTGCTCAAAAGGTTAAAAACATTTTAATGCCAAACCAAGTTTTCTGAACACATTGGAGAAAATACAACTGGAGAAACTGTGACTATTACGTACAGTAAGCAAACAAGGTCTTTAACTCCTCTTTAGCATGTTTCCTCCTATGTTAATAACTGGTCCACATATATTAGAGAAATATTTCAAACACTTTATAGTTATGGAATGAAAGAAATACATTATTATAGCATGGAATATATGAAGAAAGTAGAATATGTCAATCCAAAATCTGAAAAAAAGACAATTTTTCAAAACAATTCATGAAAAAAATAGATATGTTTAATTTAGTCATAGTAGATATAATTATTTGATAAATATGAAAACACCTTGTCTTCCAAAAATATAAACAAATAGTAGCAAAACAAGAAATGGGAGAAAATGAATATTAAAAGTCATCATTTATTGGAAAATAAAGAGAATATTTTTATAATTAATGTCATAAGCTTATCCAGCTAGTTTGACCAAAACTGTTTTGTAAAGTTGAAGTCCTTATAAAACCAAATACTAATAAATAAGAAATATTGTACTACTTAGTAGGAAAACATTCATAGAAGATTTGAATTGAATGTTGTCACAATTAGCTAATGTAATACACTAAGGTTCAATTTATATTGTCTTCATTTGTAGTATCTTTCTCTTTCTGATATTTCTAATCATACATCTCTTGAATAAACCTGATTAGTGAGGTTGCATGTTACTTATTTAAATCACCACAGTATAACTCAAAGTAAATAATAGCTTTGGGCAACAATAAAATGTGACTGATGGCCCTGTTCATTTGAATACTGTAAGCAAGAAGCAGAATCACTCATGGAAAATCATGATTGGTGGAATGAATAAGTGGTAATTGCTTCACATTAAATAAACAATAGACACTATCATATATTAATACATTCACAGTTTATTACAGTTTAGACAGATATTCTAATCAACACTGACAGCAATTGAATAGATTGGTTGCACCCAAAGGTGCTGTTTATTAATTTATCTTAACAAATAATGGTGTTATGTCAGGGTAAATTATGTTTCTTCATATGTTTCAGGTTTTTGTATTGAAACTTAAAATGAACAGAATGCTTACTTGTTTGTCCTTTTTTAAATGTAAAATTACTTTAGATCAACATTTTACTGGGTTTTTAAAAGAAATTGTTTTTGTTTTTGAATGACTTTAAAAAAATAGTAACAAAGGATGCTATTCAAGCTGTTAGTCAAACTGTCAAATTTTATTGAGAATTTTATATTTACTTTTGTCTTACTTATATGTAAACTAAGAGTAGTAACCTGTCCGATTTAACTTTTAGTATGTTTGAACATGTAAATATGATAGAATAGGAGAATAGTTGAAAGTTTAAAAAAATAGTATAATGATTATGATACAAGAAATTTAATTTAAAATAAAGTACTTTTAAAATACAACCAAAAAAAGTTGTATTTGTGTCCACTCCATAATATGTAAACAACTACATGTAACTAGGATCCTGCCAAACAATCTGGTGTACTCCAAATATATTTGCTTTTCCTTGTCTTTGTTCTATACACATACTGCTCAGAATAATTCCTTTTTACATTTTCTAATGTGACCAACCCTTTTTATTTATTTATGTGGTTTGGTAAGAATACTTAATATGAATCTATCTTCTTAACAAAATTTTAAGTGTACAATACATTATTGTTAACTAAAGGTATATTGTTGTATAGCAGACCTCTAGAATTTATATAATTGAAACTTTATACCCACTGAACAGCAGCACCTTATTTCCCTCTCCCCTCATCCCCTAGAAGCCACTATTTTACTATCTGGTTCTATGAATCCAACTATTTTTGCTACTATATACAAATGGAATCATATGGTATCTGTTCTTCTGTGAATGGTTTATTTTACTTAGCATAATATCCTGCAGGTTCATCCAAGTTTTCACATATGGCAGGATTTCTTTCTTAAGAGTGAACATTCAATTGTATGCCTATACCATACCTTGACTATTTTGTGATTATGCTGCAACAAATATAGGTGTGAAGATATCTTTTCAAGATCTTGATTTCAGTTATTTTAGATATATATTCAAAAGTGGGATTGCTGGATCATATGTTAGTTCTATTTTTAATTTTTTTAGAAACTTCTATACTACTTTCCATAGAAGCTGCCCCAATTCACATTCTCATGAACGATGTACAGGGTTCCAATTTCTCCACATCCTCATCAACACTTGTCTTTTTTTTTTTTTTTTTTGACTAGCCATTCTAATATGTGTGAAGTGATATTTCACTGTAGTTTTAATTTGCATTTCCCAAATGATTAGTGATGGTGAACATTTTTTCATATACCCGTTGTCCTTTTGTACATCTTCTTTGGAGAAATGCTTACTCAAGTTCTTTGCCCATTTTCCAATCAGGTTATTTGTTGTTGTTGTTGTTGTTTGTCATTGACTTGTAGGAGTTCCTTATATTGTTCGAATATTAACTCCTTATTATATATATATAGTTTGCAAATATTTTCCTTCATCCTTCAGGTTTCCTTTTTATTCTGTTGATTATTCTATACTTTATTCAGAAGCTTTTTAGCCTGATGTTGTCCTACTTCTATATTTTTGCTTTTGTTGCTTGTACTTTTGGTGCCATATCCAAGAAATCATTGCCTAGACCAATGTCATGAAGATTTTTATGTACATTTTCTTCGAGGAATTTTATAATTTCAAGCCTTATGTTTAAATCTTTAATCCATTTTGGGTTGATTTTTGTGTATGGTATAAGATAAAGTTCCAATTTCATTCTTTTGCTTGTGGATGTTTTTTCCCACTACCATTTCTTGAAAACTCTATCCTTCCCCTATTGTCTATTCTTGGCACCCTTGTCTAAAATCAATTTACCATATATGTATGGGTTTACTCCTGGGCTCTCTATTCTAGACCCTTGATGTATATGTCTGTCATTATGCCAGTATCATAGTGTTTTAATTACTGTAGCTCTATAATGTGTTTTGAAACCTGGAAGTGTGATGTATCCACTTTTGTTTTTCTTTCTCAAGATTGCTTTAGCTATTCAGTGTCTTTTATGATTCCAGTTGACACTTAGAATTGCCTTTCTTTTATGATAAAAAAATGCCATTGGGATTTTGACGGAGATTGTATTGAATCTGTAGATTTCTGCAGGTAGCAAGGACATTTTAAACAATATTAAGTCTTCGAATTCATGAAAGATTCAACCTATATTTATGTTTCAAGTCTCAGCTACAATTTTTCTTTCCTGTTAAGAAATCTTTCCTGATACTCTTTTGTTTTCTCTCTAAATTGCTCTATTATAACATTTGTAACATTAAATTATAAAAGTTGCTTGTTTCTCCCACACAGTGGTATGTTTCTCCTACACAGTGCAGAACAACAGAAAAACTGTTTCCAAATGGAAACAAGATCCTCACATACACACACATATATATGTATATGCACGTACATATATATGTGATATATACACATGTGTATATATATATATACATATAGGTAGATATTATATGTATTCTCCATACATATTTTACTATATATTTCGTTTCTATGACAAATTTTATACTATTAAAATAATGCTTTGACTCTAATAAAATCACATTTTAGAATACACCTTCAAGCACTATATGCAAATATATGCAAAATATCTATTCATCTATGAAACAACTTTGAATCTCTCTCTCTACATATATATATTTCTCTCCATATATATCATTATATAATCATATATATATGCATAATATACATTCTAAGTATATATGTGCTGTTATTGAACAAATAATATAACTTAATTTTCCAGGATAGTTCTCCCTCTGGCAGATTTGTAAAATCTTTGAAAACGTTAATTCAGTCTGCTATTCAACACATCTGTGAACTCTCTAGATATAGTTATTTACAATCGAACAACTAAAATAAGACTAATACTAATGTGGGAAGGGATAGGGAGTTTGAGTTTGACACGTACACACTGCTGTATTTAGAATGGATAACCAACAGGGGCCTACTGTATAGCACAGGGAACTCTACCTCATATCATTTAACAACCTAAGTGGGAAAAGAATTTGAAAATGAATAAATACATGTGCACATATAACTGAATCACTTTGCTGTACACCTGAAACTATCACAACATTGTGAATCAACTATACTCCAGTATAAAATAAAAAATTAAAAAAATAAAATAAAACTTTGGATTAGCTTTAAAAAAAGACATACTAATGCATATATAAGAGGGTTTTATCATGAACCCTTATTCATTTATTAATTAATTTATTTATTCCATTCATTCAATAAATGATATATCTGTATGCATCAGGTATTTTACTTCATACTCAGCATGAAATTACGAGCACAGCATGCAAAGTACCTCTTCTCACAGAACTTAAAATCTAGATAAAGAGACACAAAGAAAGTAAACAATTAAATCAAATTAATATAATATTAATGTTTAGAAGAATCTGGTGTCAAGGATAAAGATAAGATGATGAAAGGAAATCTCTATGAAGAGGTAATATTTATCTCTACCTGAGCATTTAAAAGGAGATAGATGTACAAAAATAGGAAAAATATTAATTTCTTTTTAGTAAAGGTAGTGACACATGCAAGTGTCTCAGTCTAAATAATGCTTAATGAATGTAAAAACTAAAAGGTGAATAAATTTGAAAAGTATGTAGTAAAAAATGGGGAAACTGACACAGGTAGACATGGAAGCTAAAAAGGGGTAAATTATTAGGACCTTGTGGGTCATAGCAAAACATTGGGATTCAATTCTAATGTCAATGGAAAAAATCATTGAATGGAAACAGTGTGATCTGATTTCCACTTCGAAAGTTTAATTTTGTTGCTTATGGAGGATTGATTGGATTGAGTCAAGAATTGAAATGGAGATACCAGTTAGGTAACTGCTGTGTTCTAGACAGTAGATTTATCTATGCACCACAGATACTTTTTGCAATTGCTGTATGACGAGATGAGACAAAATACTAAAGAAAGAGCAGATGTGATTCTTTTTCAGAAATTATAGAATTACAATTTACTGATCAAATGAATTGTAAACATTTTACGTAATTCATTTTATTAATATGAATTTACTGGGGTATTGACATACACTATGGTACATTTTGCTTATATCTGCTCTATAAAAATTATAGATAACTATTGTTTCCCTGGGTACATTGAAAGGGTAGTATCTTTTGAGTTTAGATAGACACCAAAGAAAAAATTTGAAAGCTATCTTGTTATAAAGGTATTTCCATTGACATTTCACTACAGTCCAGAATTATTCAATTTTGGATGGAGTCACATTAGAAAATTTCACAGTCATCTTTAATTGCCATATGGATTGTAATATTTATTTTGAATTGACTAACAAGTTCTCATTTTGTAGGATGATAAAACCAGGAGAGAGAAATATTATAAGCAGAAGTTTACTCTATAATAGAGTTAGTTGTATGATCTACCTTTAAAGCAGATAGGTATCATTTTCTTATCTTCCAATCATCTGAACCTAATAAAGAATGTGCAACCTTAAGACTTCATAGGATACAGAACTCACTTTTTAGTATAAAAGATGAAAAGTCTAGATATTTGCTTAATCGGTTACTCTGACTTTTAGAACAGAGCCATGGGGCCAAGGAATACCTAATTGGATTTTTAAAAAATACAAAACAAAACAAAGCTCAGTTATCTTGAATCCGGCATTAGTGATTAAATCTCAAAATAGAAACAATGAAGAATTTGAGCACTTTATATGATTAGCCGTGAGTGGCACTCACCGATTGCCAGGCTTTAGGAAATCATGTAAGGTTTTCAGATTGCAGAAAGTGGGAGACTTTCTATTAGTCAGGTAACACTAACAGCAATTCTGTTAGGTCATTATTAGTGTCATTCTTATTTTACAAGTGAAGATAAAGAGGCATAGAGTGTTTACACAATTTGCCAAACTAAAAGGCGGTCAGTATGAAACAAGCCATTAGGGTTCGGAGTTTGTCCTCTTAATCACTACACTACATTGCCTTCTTCACCCATATAGAAATAAATGTTTTCCAAATCTATTAAAACACTTTTCAAAGATTCTGACACATTACTTACTAATGAATTCCTCAAGGCTTTTGTGAAATAGACATATGAAGTGTCCTATAAGGGGATTTAGATGCAAAATGGTGATTTACAGATTATAAGCCCACTCTAACTTCTTTATTTCCATCATCTCTACTTGGAGATTACTTTCATTTCTAGTCAGTCATGAGAATAAACTATTAATTGTTTGCTTGGTTGATTGTCTGGGACTGATTCTCAATAGTGGCTGATGATTAATATGTATGCCATAATCCCTTAATATAATGACACTCTTGAAATTCACTTCTGTTGAAAATGGTTCATTGAGTTTAGTGGGCATGGCAGAATCCTGTGAGAGGCAAAATGACCAGGGCAAACTGAGTACTGTAAACAACAGGGCCAGGGTGAAAATTAGAAGCAACTCATGTGCAGGAGTCTTGAGTAGTAGCTAAGATCACATGATTGGTAACCTGCTAATATTCCATTATTAATAATTTTAAAAATAAAATAAAACTAGGCTTAGAAAATGGAACCTGGATTTCAAATAATAGAATCATGACTATTGAATTAATTCCTAAGTCAATTTAGTTCACAGACTCAGAAAGACCTAGAATAATAAGACAAATACATCCTCAGAATCTTCTTTCTGGCCTTCTCCAAAGAGAAAGGAATAACTATACAATCAGAAAATGAAACCCTTAGATCTTTTGAGTATTTGTCAACAGTAGCTCTAATTTTATATTAATCTGAAGACTAGAACATCCTCTTCTTTTCTTAATTATAGTGGAGGCTAAAGTACCAAGCAAGGAATGAGGGCCTGAATGGAATTCACCTCATGGTAAGCCTACTTTGACTCTAAAACGAATCCATTATTCTTTCAAAAATTTACTAGATCTGTAGTTAAGGAATAAATATGTTCTACAATTATAAGAATTCACATATTGTCATTTGACCAAAGAAGTAAAGTCTATTATGAGAAAGTCCAAATGGAAACTCCTACAAACATGTCTTTATTTTCCAAAATAGTAGTTAGAGCACAGACTCTTGAATCAGAACACAGGTTAAAATCACAGTTCTAACACTAAGTGCTTTGTGACCTTACACAAATATCTTAATGATTTTGGCCTTTAAATTCTATGTATGTACTTGAATATTATATATTTTATAGAATTGCTATGTATTTTATAGAGCACTTATAAAAATGTTTGGCACATAGCAATCATATATTAGTGTTTGATCACTCAATCAAAAACAATACCACTACTTTGGAAAAGTTCAAGGAAGGTTATTCAACCATCTAAAATTTTTAACGGAAGAAATAAATATTTCTCTCACATCCCCTTATAGTTATCAGTTACTAAGACTGACCTGGTCACTGCCACTGTTCACTCTCCAGTACCATAAACTTGAGAACCAGTCATCCACCTAGTGGAAGATGATCATATAGGAATCTTTCCATCATGAAGAGGGCAGAAGTTTATTTGCACCTCTGTAGACAGTTGTTTTGGATTATATTGCTTTCCCTGCCCCTGCAGGATTTCCATCCTTACATTTGGAGAATGTCATACACACTGCTCTGGCAGTCTACTAATGCTGCTTCTGAGCAAAAAACTTAATTTACTACAATGAAAAAAATAAAGATGATCATCTGGTCTTATACATTTCATGACTCTGATATGGGTAGACTTTATTAAAACCTTTTAATTTCTCTTAGGATACAATTCAGAATGCTTAGTGTGGCCTACATAAACCTACATTATTTGGCTTCTGCCATTTTTTTTTCACCTTTAGTTTTTTTAAATCAATTTTTATTGGAATATAGTTGATTTACAATATTGTGTTAGTTTCTGCTGTGCAGCAAAGTGAATCAATTATACATATTCATATGTCTACTATTTTTTAGATTCTTTTCCCATATAGGCCATTACAGAGTATTGAGCAGAGTTCCCTGTGCTATACAGTAGGTCCTTATTAGTTATTATTTTATATATAGTAGTGTGTATATGTCAATCCCAATCTCCCAATTTGTCCCTCCCCTCCTTTCCCCCTTGGTAACCATAAGTTTGTTTTCTACAGCTATGACTGTATTTCTGTTTTGTAAATAAATTCATTTGTACCATTTTTTAGATTCCACATATAAGCAATATATGCAATATAAGCAATATATTTGTCTTTTAGATTTTTTAGATTCCACATATAAGCAATATATTTGTCTTTCTCTGTCTGATTTACTTCACTCAGTATGACAATCTCTAGGTCCATCCATGTTCCTGCAAATGGCATTATTTCATTCTTTTTTATGGCTTCTGCCTTTCTCAAAGCCTAATCTCCAACTACTCTTTCCTCAATTCTCAGTGATTCAGCCAAACAGACTTTTTTTGCACTTTTCCCAATACCTCAACCAATATCAAAGCCCTTGTATGGGATGTTCCTGAGCCTGTAATTCTCTCTACCTCTCTTCCATTTCTTAGATAGCCCAAATTTAATCATTATTTAGATGTCAGATAAAATGAGGCTACCACAAAGAAATCTCCCCTTACTTCACAGACTGCATCAGGGTTTTTTTCCTTTCTGTACTTTTTCATCTTTCTTATCACAATGTAATTAGTTGTTTAACAACTATTTCTTGCATCTCTGTCTTTGGAATTCAGCCTGTAAGAGGATCATTTTTTACTTATCTATTTCTGAATTCATATTATCTAACACTATATTTATACATAATAGGTACTCAAAAATATTTTTGAATGAATGAACAATGAATAAATTATTTCATTGTAAGTTAATTTCTCACAACTTGTAGTCTTATAATGAATGAAAGAGTGGAAGGACATTCTTCCTGTCACATCTTCATCCTTTCATGATAGCAAGGTAGTAAATTACAAGGTGAGAACCCTTATTCTAACATTCCTCCCAACATACCAGCCCCATATCTCTACCCCATGTCACTTCATCTAACACTAATCAATACACTAGCAGCAGTCTCACCCATGGAGAGTACCCTAAGCATTTCAAAAATATTGCATCTTCAGTTTTAAGTCTACATCATCAAACTATTTGTGACTTCTTTGATTTTATGAGAGCACTTTTTTATTATGGGCACATAGAACATTTGTAATAAGCAAATTATCTGGTAAAGGGACAAATGTATTCCTATCTATTGAAAAAAGATAGTTGCACATCCAAACCCGATGCTCAGATTATGATGATACATTTGTCAAAATACAGTACAATTATGTTATGAATAAGAGGTTGATTTCATGTTTTAATTTTAATGGAGATTGGATATTTGAATTCTGTAGACATGTATCTGAGTTTAATAACCATCAAATGCATGTTCCTATTGAATGACTGAATCAATTATTTCTCCAAAAGTAGTTATGAAGAGAATTTTAAATGTGTAAGAATAGTAATAGAAAAACTCATGAATATTCTGTTTCCAAAATTAATCACAAGTCAACTTCATTGTTTATATTTGTGGAATCTTATTATATTATTTGGAGATACTGATTGAGTTACAAAGCAATGGAATGCTAATAACTTTTGGAAGGGGTAAAACAATTAAAGGATATTAATAAGCCAAGTAGAAATTAGCACAATAATCTCATCTGCTACATATTTTGGGTTTGGACTTCCATTTTTCTGAAAGAGATTATTTTCTAACCTATAGATTTCATAGTATTGGAAAGAAATCTTAAAATAGTAAAATATAATAAACAAAATTTTAGATTTTGTATGTTGTACTTTTAGAGTAGTAAAGCAATGGTTAAACGTTGCCTTTTATCTGTAATATACAATTCTTTATTACGTGATGTTTGTGTAGGTCCAGATAATTTGGGATATTTCAAACACTTTAAAGAGGGTATAGAAATGTTAAACATGTTTAAGACATGTTTGCCTGCCCAGCCACTCCACTAACACCATGTCCCCTCAGCGTTCAGATACCACTGCATTTAGATGCCACCACTGGTTGTATACAGGGAAGAGAAGGGAGAAATAGAAAGAAACGGGAAAATAATCATTATAATACAGCACAGTCTAAGGTTAAAGAAACATAAAGTAAATGTTTGGAATCTGATAGGATATTGTACTTCAGGAGATATGCCAACTATGTTTTGCTATTGTCTTGACAAGATCTGTAGGAATTTTTAAACCTATCCTGTCAAGAAAGGACAGGGAATAGGCTATTGCCTATGGAGCTATAGAAAGTACTGGTGATAAAAAGAAATAGATACATATGATTGAAATTCAGAATATTTATTAAATGAGTTATGGTTTTAGAGAAGTTATTGATAAGGGCATTTGCTAAGAATAATTTTTAACTAAGCAAATATAGAAGATTAAAGTGATCATCTAATATGACATAGTGTAGTATAACCTTATTCCAACCTTGAGTGTTAGCTTTCTTTTATCCATTCATAAACCTTTTTATCCATACTTCCATTATTTCATGCATTCAGCAGAAATTAAATAATTTTTGTGTTAACTGTGTTTCAAAGGAAGAATAAAACAAAAGTCTAATAAGAGAAAATTCTTGTCCTCAAGAAAATTTCAATTTTCTGTGGGGAGTTGGGAGAGCAAACATTTATATAGTGGAGGAAATTTTCAATGAGATTGAACTTGATTTCAAGGGAATGGTTATAGGAGACATCAAAACAAACTTGGAGAACAGTTAATAGTTCCATATTATTAAAGTATAATGTACATAGGTGAGAAATGGCAATAATTGAGGTCCAGAAATGGTTAGGAGAGATTGATCATGGTTGTCCTATCATAATGCCAAGAAATATATATTTTACTTAATAATCAGTGAGAAGAGATTGAAGGATTTTAGAAAGGAGATATTACTGGTGATGTAGAACACTGATTTGGTAAAAGACAAGATTGTAAGAAGTGAGTCCAGTTAGAGAACTGGTATAGTAGTTCAGATGAAAAATATTCTGCATTTTCTAATATCAGATTATTAGAGAAAATAGAAAAATATTTTAAATTTATTCATAAGGAGGGGATCAATAGAGCTTAGTATCTGATTTTGAGGACATAGATATTAGAACTGGAGGTGATGAAAGGAAATAATTCAGGATAAATCTAAGATGCAAGTGACTAGGTAGAGATATTTTGACCAAGATGTAGAATAAAAGAAAACAAGTGAAGATTTTTAACTGTTTGGTTGGTGGTTTTGTTTATTTGGGGACTAGAGGTATAGGGTGATGGGGAAATATAGATGATAAATTTAGAGATGGATATAAATTTTAATGAATTTTGTAAAGGTAAATATATTTCCCAAACATATGGTAATTTGATAAAACATTCAGCCTTTATTTATTTATTTATTTTTATAATTGAATCTTTTTCTCTGTCCTTGTTTTTGAAGTGTCCCTCAGGTGAGAGAGCAAAGGCTTCATGGATCGTGTATAATTTATTTCCAGAAATTGTGAGGGAGAACTAGCACTTATAGACAGTATTCCTAAAACTCACAAGGGAACTATAGATGTGGCTTAAACAAGGAATATTCAGAAAACTAAAGTTTTATTTTTGCTGCCATCATTTGGCAGTCCTTCCAGGAAGGCACAACTGTGGTTTTTCTCCTTCAAATAAGTCTTGTTTTAAATAAGACTAAAATACAAGGGGAAGGGGGTGGACTAGATAATTGTAACCAGCTATTTTTGAAAAAGATTAATGCAGCAAAATTTCATCTAATACTAATTTAGGTATAATTTAGAAAGCATTCTTGTGTTGCACCATCCATCATAGACACTGAATATAGAAAAATAAATAAGTAATTAACACATGTTTATTATTTTATGTAACTTCTTGATCCATTATATTCATCTAGGAGAGTTGCTAAAAGGGGAAAGGATTTGTTTTTCAAATTCAAATACATTTTATGGTACCAAATAAAGCACATTATAATGAAAGTCCTTTGCAAGTATTTCCTTTAGCATTCTAAGGTCAGTTCACTGAAAAACTAAAACACATTGTTAACTGTGTGTCCTATTAAAAGGAGAATAAACATTTGCTAATCACCTTTCATTTTGCCACACATTCTTCTAAATATTTTTGCAAACATTGTCTCATTTAATTATCACAGGGACTACTTAAGATAGAAATTATTGTCTCAACCTTTCAAATGAGGGAACAAATTTTCACAGATTTTATTTTCTCTAGGTTATTCAGCTAGGAAGTAGTAGCTAGAATTTGAACTTAGACGATTCTTAATTCTATGCCATGTCCAATGGGTAAATAGAGAATGCAAAAAAAAAAAAAAGTTTAAAAGGTAATTCCCCAAGTGAATATTTTAAAATTTTGCCTCTGTACCTATAAATATGTCATCTTTTTCAAGTTCAGGTAAAGCCTAGTAGGTCAGAGCAGACCAATGTTTCAGCAGAAAACTACTGCACATGAATGGTAGATTTTTAAAAATCACAGTTTTATAAGGATGAGTTACATTAATCAAGTGTTCATTAGTGATCCCATTGTTCTCTGGAAGTCTTCGTGGATAGCAACTTTAATGACACTTTATTTTACTTGGAATGTGTACCTAACTCAATTCACTGGAGTCTAAATTTCTTTAGGGAGGGCCCCTTTTATATTTGTTTTCTTATTCCTACCACCTCATATAATATTTACTGTTCTATAGTCATTTAACTAACTGTTCAAAAATGAATGGGGGAACAATTAAATGAACATAGACATTAATAAAAGAACAAACAAATGACTATCAAAATATGATTAGGAAATGCTTTTCAGTGCCATCTCAGCAACCAAAAGATAGTTTACATGGTACTTTTCACTGATTTCAATATGGCACATCTGTCAATACCACAATCATAAGTTGTTTTCGGTACTTTTTTGACTCATTAAGTAAATTATTTCATTCCCAGTGGATTTTTAAAAGAACATATAATTGTTAACCAAGATAGAAGATGTGTATTTCTTATGTTAAGAAGCATGGGGCACTTTTCAATATTTAAGTAAATTTTTTTTTTACAAAATTAGAGTTAAATCATTTGAAAAATAAATTGGAGCTTAACATGATGCACATGGTCCACAGAATCAACTCTGATGCTCTTCTGATTAGAGTGCCTTGCTGCGGCCCTGTTGCTGGGTGGTAGCATGATTGCTGTGTGATAGACTTTGCAATACTCAACTCCGTCAGTCAGTCATACAGCTGGAGATAGAGATAAATTCAGGACTCTATAGTTATGTCTGTGACCTTTGCTGATAATGAATCCTGTAGGCTCATTAGTTGAAATTTGAAGCATTTTAAAATTAGTTGCCTTTAGTTTAATGAAGTTTTTTCTTGCTTGGAAATCAGAGCAATGGTAAATACTTCAACAAACTTAACAATCATTTATTACAGGCTAGTTGTGACCTTGAAGAGACCTTTTTTTTTTTTCAATTGTAGTGCACATATTATATAGAGTACATAGGAAGGGCTTTATTTTAATTATTATAATCACTTTATGTATTAGGAACCTTATTATACTTGCAATCATGTGTACCTCACTAAGATATATTAAAATCTCTTCTAAAATCACTTATGCTCATATTCATGATTTTAGTGTTTCATTTGTTCAGCTTATTTGGCCATATGATTGTCATATTGCTCCAGGCACAAAAGCAACCACTCTGACACTCATTTTTTTAAAAAGAACATTCCATTATGTATATGCCTAATACAACTGGGAATCGATACCAACATTACAAAGGGAAAAAAAATCATGAAATGTAGTGTGACATAGAAGAATAATTTACTCTGGAGGAAACTGGAGTTTTTAATTTCCATATTTTAAACTTCTATTTTTATCTGTGCACAAAAACAAGTTGAAATATTTATTCATTGGATCAATTGCATAGTGTATGTTTATAGATGAAAATAGTCATAATTTTTTCAGCCAGAGTTTGTATCTTCTGGTATTGACTATTCTATAGCTGCTAGATTATGATGTTTCATAATTATGTTGGGACATATTTTTCTATGCTTTCTAACTACAGAAGCCACTCACTTCCATCATTCAGAGTGCATATACTTGAGTTGTTTTCATGAAAGTAAGATAAATTTTCAGTGCAACATTCATACACTGACTTTACCAAGGTATCACTCCTTTAGAGCTACCAAATGGAGATAAACTTTAGAATGGATTCAAAATTTCTGTGTATGAAAAAGTCTTTGTATTTCCCAGGGCCTTTATAAGAATTAGATGAGAAAATGTCTCTGAAGCAATTAAAACAACTCTGGGACATAGTTAATCAGTGTCTTAGGAAGTTCAATAAAAATGTTATTGGTATAGTGAAATAATATTGATAAAATAGGTCCCATTTCTTGAACAACCAAAAAGTATAATTTTTATAAAAATCTTTCATTAAGTCTAGATGAATTTGAAAGACAGAATAAAAACATCCAATTAACTGTACATTAATATACTGATAAACTGTCTAGTTAGATTTTTTTCCCAATGTTGGCTCAACATATCCCTAGTTATTTATTGAATCATTTATTTTTCTTCAAATGGCCTTATATATTTTCTATATATCTATTTACTTTAAAATATTTATCAAGTACCATCACTTTCAATTTCCAGCCCCACTCTTAAAATATTAGCACTTAAGACAGGAAAAAATATCCCAAACTTTTTGAGTATTTAAGCTAGATGGAACTTTAGGAATTTTCTACTCTTCCCTCTCATTTAAGTATGAGGAAACTGAGGTTGAGTGGCATGGGTGATATATATAAGGTCTCTTGCTTATTCAAATTTTAGTACACTGTAATCAATGCTATGGATAGATATGGACATTTTCAGAAACAAACACTCTTATTCAAATAGGTAGGAAGGAAGGAAGGGAGGGAAGAGAAAAACAGGGCTGGAAGGTGGGAGAAAAAGAAGAAATGGAATTACAAAGCCAAGCACATAAGACAAGTAAAGGAAGGAGGTATGTGTGTCTTATGGCCTCAAAATATGATTACCCAGGAAGCCAGAATATCACAGCATTCAGACTCAAATGTGTATGTTAAAGCTTACTATGAGGTTAAAAAAAATTACAAATAACACCACACTCTTGCATGTGTATAGATGCCTAGTAAAAGCAAACCAATAAGCAAACTTCTGTGCTCTGTGTGAAAAAGATTTCTAGGTGGTGGTGTTTGTTTGTTTTCTTAGTCATAATCCATATCAGTATTTTATTGTTTACAACAATTGAGATAACTTTTTTATTTTAATAATTGAGAATGTATTAGGTAAACCTCATCAGAGCATTGGTGTTTAAACACTCCTTGAAACATTAAAATGGTTAATTTTTTGATGATAGGTATTTTCCTCAACAAAAGTATAACAATGACTATGCCTTCAGTTCTGTATGTTGGCCATGTTGTACCTTTCAAGACTTTGCTTTGCTAGCATCATTACCAAGCTTCTAGAATTTGAATCATAGCTATGGCATGTGAAATTACTACATTCTCTCTTGTCATGTTCTTTTGTGATGACTTTTGTTCTAAGCTCTTTTGGTGTATGCAAAGAGAATGGAGTTAGAGCAGTTGGCCAGAAGTCCATAGACTCCCTTTGTGAGAGATGATGGGATACTCACTGGTCTAATCTTCTCTTTTATTTTATTTTTTTTTATTGAAGTTCAGTTGATTTACAATCTCATGTTAGTTTCAGGTACATAGCAAAGTGACTCGGTTATACATATAAATATGTATATACCTATACTCTTTTTTAATGCTTTTTCATTAGATTTTATTACAAGATATTGAATATAGTTCCCTATGCTATATAGTAAATCCTTGTTGTTTACCTAGTTTACATATGGTAGTGTGCATCTGTTAATCTCATACTCCCAATTTATCCTTCCTACACCTTTCTCCTTTGGTAACCATAAGTTTGTTTTCCATGTCTGTGAATATGTTTCTGTTTTGTAAATAAGTTCATTTGTACTATATTTTAGATTCCACACATAAATGATATCATATACTATTTGTCTTTCTCTGCCTGACTTACTTCAATTAGTATGATAACTTCTAAGTTCATCCATGTTGCTGCAAATGGCATTATTTCATTCCTTTTATGGCTGAGTAGTATTCCATTGTTTGTGTGTGTGTGTGTGTGTGTGTGTGTGTGTATTTATATATAGATATATAAAATGGAATATATATACCACATCTTCTTTTGATGGACACTTAGTTTGCTTCCACATCTTGGCTATTGTAAATAGTGCCACTATGAACATTGGGGTGCATGTATCATTTTGAATTAGAGCTTTCATCTTTTTTAGTTTTGCGCTGAGGATTGGGATTACTGGATCATATGGCAACTCTATATTTAGTTTTTTAAGGAACCTCCATACTGTTTTCCAGAGTAGCTGCACCAACTTACCTTCCCACCAACAGTGTAGAAGGGTTCGCATTTCTCCACACCCCCTCTACCATTTTTTTTTTAATTTTTTTTTTGCTGTATGCGGGCCTCTCACTGTTGTGGCCTCTCCCGTTGCGGAGCACAGGGTCCGGACACACAGGCTCAGTGGCCATGGCTCACTGGCCCAGCTGCTCTGTGGCATGTGGGATCTTCCCGGACCGGGTCACAAACCCATGTCCCCTGCCTCAGCAGGCAGACTCTCAACCACTGCGCCACCAGGGAAGCCCTACCATTTATTATTTGTAGACTTTTTGATGATGGCCCTCTGACATAAGGTGATAGCTCATTGCAGTTTTGATTTCTCTCATTTCTCTAATAATTTGCGATGTTGACCATATTATTATGTACCTGTTGACAATCTGTATGTCTTTGGAGAAATATTTATTTAAGGCTTATGCTCATTTTTGGATTGGGTTATTTATTTTTTTGTTGTTGAGCTGTATGAACTGTTCATATATTTTGGAAATTAAGACCTTGTCAGTCACATCATTTTTAAATATTTTCTCCCACTTTATAGGATTTTTCATTTTGTTTATGGTTTCCTTTGCTGTGCAAAATCTTATAAGTTTGATTAGGTCCCATTTGTTTATTTGTGCTTTTATTTCTATTGCCTTGGGAGGCTGACCTAAGAAAACATTTCTACCATGGTGTCATGTCTTATATTTAAGTCTTTAAGGTCTAATCTCCTCTTGACATGAGAGGTAACCTTGGGTAAATAGACAATTGAAATTTGCCAGGAGTCTGAGTTAAGGATTATGTATTGTAGGTAAACCCTGAATCTATTTATTTACAATGCATGGCTCCATAGTCACAGAAGATATGTTAATGAGTCCAAGCTCATACTGCTCGCTGCACAACAGGCCAATAAATCAAGAGACAAGTTGTTGGGACAAGGAATACTGACTATATTCAGAAAGCCAGAAGACCAAGAAGATGTTGGACTAGTGTCCCAAAGAACCATCTTGCTGGGATATGGATGCTAGTTTCTTTTATAGAAGAAAGAGGGCAGAGGTAAGGATGTAAAGTAAAAAGGCCATACGTTGTTGCAAATATTTCCTGATTTTGGTCAAACTCTGGATGGGATGTGTTAATTTCTTCCTTCCTGCAGCCATTCACAAGTGGGCTGCATCAGAATGTTTCCTATGAGCTAAGCAAAGGTATGCTAGGTTAACAGTCAAGCATGGGAGGGAGGGTCTCTGGAGATGGGCCATTAGGTATACTTTAAGCTCTAGGCAACATCCCTTTAATGATTAAGTTGTAGGAAAATGCAATAGAATACAAAGGGTAAAGTAAAGAAACAGATCTAATATGGAGTCAGATTTATCCTTGCCTATTACAGCTATGCAGTTTTCTGGGTTATAAAATAGAGATTTTTTTTATAGCATAAATAATTTGCCACATTTTAGTACAATAACTCACATACTTCATTTAGAGAACTCATCTATTCTGGGTCAAAGAACATTTAAGTAATGCAAGAAAGTGCTTTCAGTGTTCTCCAGATCTTTCACTGCTCTTAGCCCCTTGATTGCTTCGATTCTTTAAGTCAGTAGTAAACTTTGAGAGAAGATAAGATTTCTGGTTTTAATGAATCTGATTAGAAAATCTGAATCTTTGTATACTCAGTATTCCCCAAAAAAGTTTAAAAATATTAAATATGGCATTATTAAAAACAAATAGCAAATTAAATTTGAAACTTAAATACTTTGTGTGAGGCTAAAACAATAAAATGGTCTCCTAAAAATGGCAAGCTATCATTGTAGGCCCTCTGAGGAATTTTGTTTTATACAATCACTTCTTTATCAATGCTGCATAGATATTTAATACAAAAATTCATATATCCAGTTGTATAATTTAAATTAGTCCAAAATAGATATTTAGTGAGATATTTCTACCAGAGAACCTATGGCAAGACTAAATGTTGCAATTGAACATGAACTTAATCACTGGTATTCTTCAGCTAAAAGCAATGTAAAAACAATCATCTCATATTTAAAACAGTAAATAAAAGAGGGTGTGCCATTTTTATATAAAAGTTAGCCAACAATTTAAATAGAAAATTGGGCTAGTTAGCATTTTATGCTAAAATAACACTTGTGTCTCAGTCATGCATTTGACATGAACTAGATTATATGTATTGAAGGTTGAGGGCTCTTGCTACCTTAAGTTAATCGAGCACCCACATCAAGGTCTTTTCCATTTTTAGGCCTTTAGATCTGCTTTTCTTCTGCCAGAAATACTCTTCCATTTTTCTTTACATATGCCTCCATTTGATGGTTAAGAATCGATTAATAGTAAGTCCCCTACATACAAATGAGTTGTGTTCTGAGGGCGGATTCATGAGTGCAATTTGTTCGTAAGTTCAACAAAGTTAGCCTAGGTACCCAACTAACACAGTCGGCTATATAGTACTGTATTGTCACACAAATAATACACAAAAACCAACAAACAAAAAATAAAACATTTTTAATCTTACAGTACAGTACTTTGAAAAGTACAGTAGTACAGTACAACAGCTGGCATACAGGGGCTGGCATCAAGTGAACAGGCAAGAAAAGTTACTGACTGGAGGAGGGAGAGGAGGTGGGAGATGGTAGAGCTGAAGGATTGTCAACAATAGGAGATGGAGGGCAAGCTGCAATTTCACTCATGCCTGACGTTGATGGCACAGGTTCCAGTTCCTTGCTGGATTCAATTCTATCTACCCTCTTGAAAAAATGATACAGTGATGTCTGGGTAGTAGCTCTTTTTTTCTTGTCATAGATGATACGGTAGCCCTGGATTGCATTCTGAACAGCTGCTGCAACCTTAATGCACTGTTCTACATTCGCGTCCTGTGCCTCAAAAGCTAACAGTGCCTCCTCAAAAAAAGATAATCCCCTTGCCATTTCCTGTGTCATGAATCTCTTTGGTTCTTTAGTTAATTCTTCTTCCTCTTGTCTCTCTTCATCCTTTCTCTGGGTCTCCAATTCCATCAGGTATTCATTAGTAAGCTCCTCATGTTGCACAATAAGGAGTTCAATGTTATAAGAACAAGCAACATCAACCATCTTTTCGCCTTGCTCCACTCTGTCAATTATTTTCACTTTTGTTTCCATCGTTATCGCTTGGTGCTTCTTAGCAATACCTGTTACATCACCGCTGCTTTTATGCTTGCTTCTGGACATCCTGGGCTTAAAATAAAGATATTGTACTACTGTACTCTATACAGTGTTGTACAGAAAAGTACACAAAAGCACAACCACTTGTAGAGGATGCATGCAAGTGACAATGTACTCCAGACATGTGAACTAACTTATGTGATTGGACATGTAAACACATGTTCACATCTTTGAAAGTTTGCAACTTGAAGGTTCATATGAAGGGGACTTACTGTAATTGTAATCTCTGACAATCTTACTTAGCTAAAGTGTCTTCATCCCCTCAGTCATGTAGTCACTCTATCTTCATGTTAGTGTTTATTGGACCTGAAATTAACTTATTTATTCAGTTGTTCATAAAATTATTTTCTCTCTGTCCCCACTAAAATGTCAGCTCCTGGAAGTCAGAGAGTTTGTCTATTTTGTTTACAGTTAAATTTCCCCAATACCTAAAATAAGATCAGGCACACAATAACAAATAAAGTAAATAAAATAGAAAAATACATAAACTAATTCATGGAATTTTCTAGAATTTTATGTATTTTCTAATGTAAAGTTCTTTTGATATGTTGATAAGACACAAATATGATAAAGTCATCTTACCAAGATGGAATTCATTTATTCCATCTTCAATGAAAGGAGGCTACAAGGATATCTATAGATAATACAAGTACTCAGTTTTCAAGTAGTCAGCTCGAGTAATCAGTTCAAATCCCAAATTTTTCACCCAAAACTTGCAGTCAGAAATACACTTTCATACTATTATTAAATCATTTACAGTCCATTGAGTATTTGTTTGCTTCAGTTGCCAATCATTTTCATCCCTTGGAAAAGACTGGATTTAACTGTGAACTTTTTCAGAAAATATGACCATTCAGCCACATCCCCAGAGATTTTGATTCAGTATATCTTGGATGGGACTGAGTGTCTATATTTTAAAACTTCACAAGTGATTTGTGGAGGCTACAGCACTAAGCATCATGAGCCCCTTGACAAAAGATATTTTTCTTTATTCATCTTTTGGATAGAGTGGGTTAAAAATAGTAAAACTGGAAAAAAAAAAGAAATGGTTTGTAAATAAAGTGAATAGTTAAGGAATATAAATTAAGCAGTTCATACACTGGTTAATTATTCCTTGAGTACAAAATAGTTAATTTTAATTCCTGTATGATTTTGCATGGCTCATACCGTCTTAGCCCTTTGTACTACTACATGGAAAATACTAGGAATTGGTGGCAAAGAGAAGAGAGAAAGAAATTAAAGACCATATTAGTAAACCAACTGTAGTCAATGAATGCGCCTCTTTGACAGTGAAATATATTTCTTACTTTGCCTTCCAGTGAACTCACAGTTTCCAAAATTGACATTGAACTAATTTCTTCCTTGGTAATAAGACCCTGCTATGTTCCCAGCTAATTTGCTTGGTTCTTTCATAATGAAGTCTAGGAGACCTTGTCTTTCAAATTTATTTCTATCTGCAAGTTCTATAACTTCAGAAAGATACTTAAAACTTAGGGAAAATGTGCCTATTCATTCATTTACTTCAACTTAACCTAAAGGAGTAATCTTAATATTCTTATTTATCTAAAGTGCAACTAATATTAAATATCCTGAGACATATAATGAAAACTTCGCTCAAGTTTCCCATATTTCCACCCAACACCCCCCCCCAAAAAAAATATCTCACTTGGGTAAATTTGCTTGTGTAAATTCACTACATAGTTTTCCATTGCCAACCTGATCTATTATGCTTTGGCTTCAAGTCAATATTTTATTTTCCCTGTAATGTATGCATAGAAACTTTGCAATTGTACCATGTTAAATTTCCATACACTCATAGTTTACCCAACTCTTTTTTTTTTTTCATATTCCTAATTCACTAGAACGTTTGAAAGAGAGGAATGCAAAGTTAGAGAGAAAGAAAAGTAACAAAGATGAAAAGCATTTTATTTCACTCTCTGGAATCAAAATAATTCTGCCCATTCAGGTTAATGTATTTCTATCCCATGTTTGTGCTAAATTAGATTATTCCCACTTTGTTACTCTTTTTGTATCCCAAAATATTTTGTTTTTTTAAAATTTGTTTTAGAAATAATTCATTTCTTTTCCTATAGAAAGTTTACAATGTTGAGTTTTTTTTCTTCTGGATTATGCCTACTAATAGTTCAGTTTTATTCACTTAAACAAATGTTTATTGTCCTTTTCTATGTACCTAACAACATACTAAATAGTATACAACAAGAATATAATGAAGTCACTGTCCCAAAGAAACTTACATTTTAGTGAGAAATATAGACATGTAAACACATTAATTCAGTTCTATAGTGTAGAAAAAGATATATGCTCGTATATCAATAGCATAAAGGCAGAGAAGTAGAAGCAGGGAAGCTAATTACTGAAA
The DNA here is from genome assembly GCF_937001465.1 of Orcinus orca. Classification (NCBI taxonomy): domain Eukaryota; kingdom Metazoa; phylum Chordata; class Mammalia; order Artiodactyla; family Delphinidae; genus Orcinus; species Orcinus orca. The sequence continues at coordinate 120,916,394 of NC_064559.1, forward strand.
TGAGAACGTTGAAGAAAAGAAAGCAACAAGCCAAGGATAGATTCCTGAAAAGCCTACATTTGAATGGGCAAGAAGAAAACAAAGAGCTTACAAACAGTCATAGAATAAACAATCATGGAGAAACCATGAGATAAGAAGAGAGATGTGCCATAGGAGTGAATGAGGAAAGAGTGTAATGAAGGGGGCATAGTTCAATAGAGTCAAATACCACAGAGAATTTCTGCAAGACATGGCTTTATAGGTTCATATGTTGTGGCAATATGAATGCAATTGATAGCCCTTTACTATCTAAGGAACTCTCTCCCAAATGGTGGAGATATCATATTGTTCCAAGTTGGAGGAAAAATAAGACAACAAAAGTAAACTGTGGGATCATAGATGTTGACTAATCTTTCAAAAAGCTGAGTCAGGAAGGGGTAATAAAACAAACAGAAACCCATGGATGATATTCTCTACCTTAAGGCTGAGACTCAGAATCTAGAGTCTATCAATGCTTCAGGAGAAATTACACTATAATTCCCTCCTGAAATGGTCTCCAAACTTCAATGAAAATATTTATGTACATAAATGGATTGTTCTGATAGTCCTGAGGAAAGAATGAGGGGATAAGGAGAAATAAGAGAGACCTGACGTATTGTACTTCAGCTTTTTGCTGCCTCACATTGAGAAAGGGCATCCCTCTATCATGTGAATTAGCACCCCAATGTCCAGACAGAGCAAGGAGGCTGACACACAGCAGAGTTTAGGGAAGCAGGAAAGGACACCTTATCCAGAAAAACTCTTCAGAAAGGAAAACTTCAAGACAAGCAGCAAACAAAATGATTTGCTTAATCTTGATGGCTGATAATACTGACATGGAGAAGAAAAGTACTTGTACTACATTACGCATCTCTTTAATATCTTTGTCTTTCCCACAAAGTGTTAAATACTTATGGTCATGGATCTTTTATTTATCTCTGTACCTCCAGTATTTTTATATGATAAGAAGGTGAATATAAGAATTTTTTTAACATCTTTATGGAACATAATTGTTTTACAATGATGTGTTAGTTATAATTGCTTTATAATGCTATATAATTAGTTACAATGTTGTGTTTAGTTGCTTTACAATGTTGTGGGGTTTTTTTAACATCTTTTTTGGAGTAGAATTGCTTTACAATGTGAATCAGCTATATGTATACATATATCCCCATATCCCCTCCCACTTGCGTCTCCCTCCCACCCTCCCTATCCCACCCTCCCTATCCCACCCTTCTAGCACCGAGCTGATCTCCCTGAGCTATGCAGCTTCCTCTCACCAGCTATCTATTTTACATTTGGTAGTGTACGTATGTCAATACTACTCTCTCAAATCATCCCAGCTTATCCTTCCCTCGCTCCATGTCCTCAAGTCCATTCTCTACTTCTGCGTCTTTATTCCTGCCCTGCCCCTAGGTTCATCAGAACTTTTTTTTTTTTTTAGTTTTTCTTTATTGCTAGTAGTTAAAATTCTTATTGGTGAGCTAATAGGATGTTACCCTTAAAAATAATCTAACGTGCATATTGTTATTAATAAAATGACATCTTGTGGTAGAGTATTGGAAAGATAAATCAAATTAATAATTATTTTAAAGGATAAAAAATGTCCTTGAAAAATAAATCTTGCTGAAGTTGGCTGATGTATTGTGATAACTGATGACATTAACCAAACTTTGACTAAAAACAGTAAGACATAGAATGAAAAAATACTTAAATATTGCTTATGGTTTGAGGAAATAATAACAAAGAAATAACACTGATTGTTTATTACATGCCAAGCACTTTTTGAACTTTGCACTTAATAATTTTTATAATCATCACAATAACCTGAGACAGATACTAATTTATCCCCATATACAAAAGAGGTAATAAAAGCACAGAGTAGTCAAGAAACATACTCAAGTCTGTGAGACTAATAAGCAATGGAGCAAAAATCAAACTCAAGTAATTTAGCTCCATGTGTTTACATGTCTATACAAAATTAAACAGTATACCAATAGAGTTAAAAACATGGATATAAATTAATAAATTAATTAAATTTAAAAAATTAGAAATTAATTTGGGGGTACATACTGGCAATATTCAATCATGAATTATATGCAATTGTTTATGTCAAATACTATTTTTAAAAGTGTGTTAGTTAGGGTTGTATGTCTCTGTCCATATAAATATGAGAGAGAGAGAGAGAGAGTAGGAGAGATTGAGATTTATTATAAGCAGTTATCTCACTTGATTATGGAGACTGAGAAGTTTTAAGATCAGCAGTCCACAAACTGGAAACACAGGAATGTCAATATGTAGTTCCAATACAAGGCCAAAGGCTTGAGAACCAGGAGAGCTGATGTTATAAGATTTAGTCTGTAAACTGGCAGGCTTGAGACTGAAGAATAGCTGATATTTCAGTCTGAGTCTAAAGGTCAAAAAATTACCAATGTCCCAACCCATTTAGTCAGATTGGTTGGGATTTCTTCAGGAGGAATTTCTTCTTACTTAGCTTTTTTGTTCTATTCAGTCCTTCTAGCGATGGCTGAGACAGACCCACATTAGGGAGGAAAATCTGCATTACTCAGTCAACTGATTCAAGTGTTAATCTCATTCAGAAGCATCCTTACAGACACACCCAGAATAATGTTTGATCAAATATCTGGGGACCTTGTTGGCCCAATTAAGTTGAAACATGAAATTAATCATCACTGACCTAACCCATGTCAACTTGGCAACGATTTGCATCAGTTAAACTACAAGGAAAGACAATAACAAGGTCATAATTCTCCCTAACATGATATAATGATCCTGTATACAGCTGAAAACTTACTAATCCTTTCCCCACAAGAGGAGAAAAAAGTCCTTGAATATTATTACTCTTCTCCTTGATATCACATAACTTAAATATTATGATGTCAAGTTAATATGCCTTTTGTTACATGATAAAACATTGAGAGGAAAGAAAATAAAGATATTTGCCATATGTACGTACATATACATATATTTGTATACCTACACACACACACACAAAATATTCATAACAAAATAATGAGGACATACTCACGACAATTATAGTCCTTGTTTCCATAACTTGTTACATGGTTATAGCTGGTATTTATAACTCTAGCTTCTCCCATTACCCATTCTGTATTCTCTTTGCCTTCAGCAAGTACATCATCTCACTGTGGTTCTTTACCTGGTGGGGTGACCAATAAGTTCACCCTGAAAGGTCTCGACAATTAGTAGTCCGCCTGGATTGGGTTTTTTCTCAAATTAATTTATTTTATTTTAGTTTTGGCTGCATTGAGTCTTTGTTGCTGCGTGCGGGCTTTCTTTAGTTACAGCTAGTGGGGGCTACTCTTCGGTGCAGTGCATGGGCTTCTCATTGTGGTGGATTCTCTTGTTGTAGAGCACGGGCTCTAGGCACACGGGCTCAGTAGTTGTAGTTCATGGGCTATAGAGTGCAGGCTCAGTAGTTGTGGTGCACGGGTTTAGTTGCTCTGCGGCATGTGGGATCTTCCCGGACCAGGGCTCAAACCTGTGTCCCCTGCATTGGCAGGTGAATTCTTAACCACTGCACCACCAGGGAAGCCCAGATTGGGTTGCCATAGTTTTCCACTTACCTTAATCATAGGGCAAAGTAAAACTAAAAATTGCACTAAAAGAAGCCCTCAGGGATCTCCTATATTCTAGACATACTCCATTGTAGAGTAGTAGTCCAAATTCCCCTTCATAGTCAGGATCAACCACCGAGCCAGCACAGCAACTCCCTTCTTCACCTGTTGATTGAAAAGCATGAGGGCCCCAAAGTGGCTGGACCAAAGTCTTAAATCTAGTTCAACGGAATCACTGCTGTGTCTCCTGGTGGAATCATTCCTCCTTTGGAGCTAGACCTCTAGGCTAGCAGAGCTTAAGGTTGCAGGAATAGGAAGCAAAATCTTGCTAGCGGGGCAGTAGGGGTTATAGTGAGTGGTGCTACTCCCACTTCCACTTCTGATTTCTCGACCTATGATTCCCAGCTATAGGAGAAAGAGCACCATATATTGGAAGCTGATTAAGAGCATATACATCCTTCTGAAGAACCTTGCTCCAGCCCTGCAAGGTATTGCCACATAGCTGGTACTATAATTGAGTCTTCAAGAGCCTATTCCACTGTTCTATCAAGCCAGCTGCATCAGGATGGTGGGGAACATAGTAACACCAGTGAATTCCATGAGCATAGGCCCATTGCTGCATTTCTTTTGCTGTGAAATGAGTCCCTTAATAGGAGCAATGCTGTGTAGGGTATCATGATGATGGATAAGGAATTTTGTAAGTTCCAAATGACAGTTTTGGAAGAAGCATTGAATGCAAGGAAAGCAAATCCATATGAAGAGTATCTATTGCAGTAAGAACAAAACATTGCCTCTTTCATGATGGAAACAGTTGAATGTAATCAACCTGCCACCAAGCAGTTGGCTGATTACCCTGGGGAATGGTGCAATATGGAAACTTTGGTGTTGACAGATTGATCACTCAGCAGTATCCTTAGTTAAGTTGACCTTGGTGTGAGAAAGTTCATGTTGCTGGGCCCATGACCTTGCCACCATGACCACTTTGTTCATGTGATTATTTGGGCAGTGATGGGATGACTGGGGAAAGAGGTTGCCTGGTATCCTATTCCTCCTCTGTGAAGTTACTATTTGATGAGCATTCACATAAGACACAAATATCTTCACATTTTTTTGCTCACTTAGAGAAGTCTATCCACATATCTCTTCCTCAAATTTCCTTGCAACTAATTTTCCAGTCACGTTCCTTACAAGTCCCTGATCATCCAGCCAAACCATTGGCCATAGCCTATGAATTGGTATATAATTGTGCATCTGGCCATTTCTTGTTCTAAGCAAAATGAAAAATCAGACTTATTGCTCAAAGTTCTGCCTACTGGGAAGATTTCCCTTCATCATAGTCCTTAGGGCTATCCAGAAAGTGTCTATAATGCTACAGCTGTCTACTTTTGGGCGGTACCTGCATACTGTACAAAACCATCAGTAAACCAGGCCTGTATCTTCTTTCCTCCTGTCAACTGATCATAGTGAACTCTCCTTGAGACCATAGGTACAAACTGAAAGAGAGAAAGAAATGTAGCAAGAGAAGGGACCAAGGGCATTTGAACCACTTCATGTAACTTACTTGTGCCTTTAGGTCCTGCTTGGGCGTGATATCATACACACCTCTTCCATTTTATGATGGAAGGCTGCTGTGCATGCCTGACTAAATTTTGACATTGGGCTGGAGAGTTGATATATCCCAGAGGTAAGACACTGAACGTGTATTGCTGGCTTTGCCAGCTGAAAGCAAATAGCTTCTGAAAATCTTTATTGACAGGGATGACAAATAAGGCATTTTCCAGATAATAGTTGCATGCCAGGTACCAGGGGATGTATTAATTCACTCAAGCAATGAAATCATATCTCGTATAGCAGCTGCAATTGGAGTCATCACCTGGTTAAGTTTATGAAAATCTACTGTTATTCTCCCAAGATCCATATGTCTTTGGCACAGGCCAAAAGACAATATGAATGAGGATGTAATAAGAATCACCACCTCTGCATATTTCAAGTCCTTGAGTATGACAGTAATCTTTCTGAAATCCCTCCAGAAAAGTCATATTGCTATGGGTTTGCTATTTTTCTAGGTAGAGTCAGTTCTAGTGGCTTATCCTTGTCCTTTCCCAACATAATAGCCCTCACTCTACATGTCAGGGAGCCAATGTGGAGATTCTGTGAGTGACTAAGTACGTCTATTCCAGTTATGCATTCTGGAGCTGGGAAAATAACACAGGATGGATTCAGGGGCCCACAGAGCCACTGTGAGACAGATTTGAGCTAAAACTCCATTGTTCACCTGACTGCTATAACCTCTTCTGACTTTAGAGCTATAGTGATGTTCTGGGTCTCCTGGAATCAAGGTCAGTTCAGAGCCAGTGTCCTGTAGTCCCTGAAAGAACTGAGTATTTCCTTTTCCCCCAATGCACAGTTACACTGGTAAAAGTCCATAAGTCCCTTTGGAAAAGGAAGAAATCTTAAGATACATTTATGGCAGTGTACTGGGGTCTTTCCTCAAAGAAGACCCAGTCTTCCCTTCATTCAAGGGTTCCTGGGTCTATAAACTGGCTGAAATCTGGGAATTAAGGGACCATGACTCTCTGTTTTTATGATTCAGGTTAGACTTGTGTTCACTTGACTTCAAATTTTTCTGGTTCTACAGATCAAGTAACAGTAGAATAGGCTTCCTGTCTATTCTACTTCTAGGAATACCATGATCAACTAACACCATAGGTCTGCACTAGTCAGACTATTCTGATTGCTGCTTTGACTCTGCTGTCCATTGCAGTAACCAGTCACATCTTGCCTTTGGCGGTTAAAAGCCAGCACTTGACCCCTGCTACCCTAGGACCCAATTACTACCATTGCATTTAAGTTTCTCAATTCAGTGACTGCAGTTCCAGCTGTGAGATCTGTGAAGAACAATCACAGAACTCTTTAAGGATATGAGGCTCCTCTCACAAATTTATTTCTCATAGTTGTGGTGAAAGGTATGTCCTCTGGACCTACCCAATGTGGATGAGTAGGTCTTAAATGACAAATCCACTCTAATGTTCTAATTTCCCTATACCTCTGAATCCTTTTCTCTGCACTAAACCAACAAAGGTTCCAACTTGCTCACTGTGGGCCAGCTTTTGGTCCATATTTCAGTCAAACAACCAAAAGATCTGTCAGAAGGGGCTTCCCTGGTGGCGCAGTGGTTGAGAGTCCACGGGACACGGGTTCGTGCCCTGGCCTGGGACGATCCCACATGCCGCGGAGCGGCTGGACCCGTGAGCCATGGCCACTGAGCCTGCGTGTCCAGCGCCTGTGCTCCACAACGGGAGAGGTCACAACAGTGAGAGGACCGCGTACCACAAAAAAAAAAAAAAGATCTGTTAGAGCCCTTTCTAAATTCCTGAGCTACATTAAATGCAGAGTCTCTGCCATGTCAATAAATTTTGCCTGATCCAACTTTGTGTTCTTTCCACCATTATCCCACACCCTCAGTAGGCATTCCTACACATGTCCTCTGGATTTCAGTCTATATAAATTAGAAAACTCAAGTAGTTCTTTTGTAGTATTGTGCACCTCTTCATGTACTTTGTACCTCACCTTTGGAGGGCTGCTAGGATGTGTCTAATTATAAGACTAAAAGCATAGTGGAGTGATGCCAGTGGGTCCCGAGGACAATCAGTATGGTCTTGTATAGTATCTACCTGAAGGAATGCCATTATTGTTTCCCCAGGCAATATAGGGTTAATTCTCTCAGAGGAGGGTGGAGAGGCACTGGGGGTAGGAAGGCCTCTTCCATTGGCAAGGAAAACTCATCAGAACTTAGGGACTCAATATCTCCAGCTTCATCAGAGTCTTCCCACATGTCCCTATTCCAACATTCAGGACCCCATTCCTCCCCAGTCAGTGGATCACTTTAAGGGTAGACACACTGTGTGGCTGGGAGTTCAACTCTCATTGAAATTAGGTCAGGCAAGAATGAGATTCTGAGTTGGATTTTCAGCAACTTAAGGGATGACGATGTTGACCTTTTCTGACCCTTGTGACTTCAATCAAATAAAGCTTGGACTCTGTCAACCTTTGCCCCAATTCTAAGCTGAATTCTCCTATGCTCCAGCCCTTTCATGAATATGCATGCACCACCCAAGCCCCTTCATGAGTATGCATGTACCCTTAGCTTAAAACTTCCCCAATTTTGCTGTTCGGGATACAGTGCTTTGGGAAAGATCCCTGGTGTTCTCCTTACTTGTTGCAAGCACAATACTATATCCTTGCTTCTCCTGATCTTTAGCTTGGTTGTATCTTTTGACTTGACACCTACAAGAGAAGAACCCAGTTTTTGGGTAACACTATGGTGATACTTTATATATTTCTATTGCCAGATCATGTCATATACTATCAGTTTTCTCCTTACTACTAGAAATAGAATCATTAGCATCTTTAAATCTAATCAGATTAGAGAGCCAATTCCAGAAACTCTAGAACCAATCAGAAAACTCTTCCTTGAAACTGTATTCTTCTAGAACCATCTTAGATGCTAAAATCTGTATTAGTCATAACTCTCCTGGGAAACAGAACCAATAGGGTGTGTGTGTCTGTGTAAATGTATAGAATTGACACGTAGTTATGGAGGCTGTGAATTTCCATTACCTGTAGTCAGCAAGGTGAAGACCCAAGAAAGCTGATATCTGTGTCCACAGGCCTGAAAACCAGAAAAGCCAATGAAGTAAGTTCCAGTCTGAAATCTGACAGGCCTGTGACCCAAGGAGAGAGGTGTTTCATTTTAAGTCTGAAGTCCATAAAAGCCCAAGTCCCAGCAGGAGGAGTTCTCTCTTACTTAGCCTTTTGGTTTTGTTTTATTCAGGTCTTCTATTGATTAGATGAGGCCCATCCACATTAGGGAAGGCAATCTGCTTTACTTAGACTTCTGATTCAAATGTTAATCTTGTCCAGAAACACCTTCACGAACATACCCAGAATAATGTTTGACCAAGTGTCTGGGCACCCTGTGACACAGTCAAGTTGACACATAAAATGAACCATCACAGATTGTAAATATTCATTTGTTTAGTTTCAGATAAAAATAATCATGAGATATTCTAACACTTTCTTCTTGTACCACAATAAAATATCTTGTAGTGTAGTGTAAAACTATTACGCTATGCTAGACTGCTGCTCAAAATTGTCAAAATAATGACCACAACAATGTTATTGATGAAGTAGCAGGCAGAGCAACTGAGAAAAATAGTAATTGGAAATTAGTAAAAATTAACATGTGTGCTGAAAGCACATACTAGAAAATAAGTCATGTTTCCTCACTGCATGAGGGAAAACATAATGATGTGAAGAATTTTTCATATAAAAAGAAATAAATCATTGTATTACAGAGAATGCATAGAGTAGAGAATGTAGGGGAAAAAATAACATGCATAGTTTTAAAATCTAGATTAGAAAGTTTGTGTAATAACCTGACTTAATGGGAAAATGTGGGGAACTTTAATTGCTTGAAAAAAACTGGTACTAGAAATGCTAGGTAACCTAAATGAATCTCATCATTCATTTTGGGAGAATTTCTTTAAATATGTAAGGCCCATTTATTGAGATGTCATTGAACATGGAAGAGCAAAATAAATTAAAGGTGGTGGGGGCAGTGGATAAAAGATAAGCTAGGCTAAAAAAGCACCAAAAAAAGAGAAAAAATATAAAGTAAAAGAGACCTATTAAAAAGGGAAAATAGGACTTCCCTAGTGGCGCAGTGATTGAGAGTCCGCCTGCCGATGCAGGGGACACGGGTTCGTGCCCCAGTCTGGGAGGATCCCACATGCCGCGGAGTAGCTGGGCCCGTGAGCCATGGCCGCTGAGCCTGCGTGTCTGGAGCCTGTGCTCCACAGTGGGAGGGGCCACAACAGTGAGAGGCCCGTGAACCCCCCCCCCAAAAAAAGGGAAAATAATGTGTATGTATATAGTTTAGAATAAACATGAAATAATACTATTAGACAAAGCATTGATGAAATTATTCTAATCTTTAATTGTGGCTATTTGACTCATCATTTATTAATTTGAGCAGGAATTACATTAAATACAGTGGGGAAGTAAAAGTTGTAGAATGTGTTATTTTGGCCCTCATTACTTTTTTATTCCAGAAAGTGAAATAATAAATAAATAAATAAATAAATAGATAAATATTCACATGCATAATTAGAGGTGTTGGTAGTAGTGGTGAATACTAAGCATATTAATTTGGGGCGGGAGTTAATTTGTGAAAAGAAAATTCTTTAAGAATGAGAGAATTCAAGGATGAGTTAGCTGCGAGAAGGGGTCAGAAATTATAGCATATGATTATAAATCTCATTATAAAGCAGTCAGCTGAATATGAGACAATTCATCCTTAACATATTCCTATATCCAACATACTCTTTAAGCTAAACTGTTAGGAAGAAAGATTTCCTTGGGGCTGCCAGCATAAATTAGACTTTAAGATAAAGTAGACAAATAAATGTTTCCTTATTTCTCATCAGCTGAATATTGGAATTCCTCCACTTATTAGGGTCACCAAACAGATCTAAAAAGGAAAAAATAATTAAATAAAATTATGGCTCAGTGGAAGAGAGGATTAGTACACTGGTTTTTAGTCAGATTAAAATGTCTACAATTAATCATGGAAAATCCTCCTCCAACTCCTTTATTGGGTGACTTAGAAGGCTGCAAGATTGAGGGGTCCCAGAATAAAATAGTTTTACAGCTGTTCTAGACTGTGATGTAAGCTTCCCTGCTGCTTCTGCTCAGGTTATATGACTTAGAAGATCCAATGTTACTGGAGGAATCCATAAAACTAGAAGTTTTTGTAAAGTCCTCAGCAAGCCTTGATAGAAGTCACAAATCTGACTCCCAGAGTTTTGGAAACAGAACACATCTCCTGATCCAAAGCAATACTATTTAAATAGCAGTTCCTGGTATGCTTCTGGGACCCATTAAAAACTAAGCATCTGGCTAGTGGACACTGACTATGAAGTTAATTGTCTTTCTTAAGTTGGATATTTGCAGGATCAATATATCATAAGTTATAATGGATACAAAAATATCACTCTACAATGGTAAGAATATATTTGACATTTGTTCCAATCAATTCCAAATAGCACAAGTAAACTACACAAAGAGGTGGACCCAGACACCCATTTTACTTACCTCGGTTGTGCCAATGCCTGTCCTTCAACTCAATGCTTTTTGCTTGGTGGAAGTTTTCATGTGACCAGTAGGCAGGAAGGGAAAAACAAACAAACAAACAAAAAACAGTCCTGGTTTAGTGATATATGTTTGCTTGAAATGTAGGTATTTGCTAAAAATGAAATATCGTCACACTAGAGCCTCACTCAGTGGTGTTCCTAATGGACAGTGAGGAGTGGAAATCATTCAAATGAACAGAGATACATACAAGCAGTGTATGTGGCGCTTCCACTTTGTATGGAGGAGGAACTAGCCTGAGATAAGAAAATAGACAAATTCAAGGGCAATAATAAATGGTTTGGCTGATGGGTCAGGCATCTAACTAGCAGATAATACACAAAGAGTTCTGAACAAAAAACAAGTCAATTGACCTGTAGAAGTGAGTAAAAATTCTGTGGATCTTTTTGTCTCACTATCAAATCCCACCAGAGAGCATCCACTGGAGAAGAAGCACTCAACAACCAGGTAGATGAGATTTATTTCTCAGTGACCTTCAGTTAACTCTATTCTTAGATATGCTGATGTTTTGCAAGGGGCTGCAAATGGAGTAGCATGGTAACAAGGATAGAGGCCACGTAAGTGTTCAACAGAATGGCTTCTCTGACACCAAGACTGATTTAACTACTGCTGCTGTTGAGTGTTCATCTGGCCAGTAGCAATGAATGATGCCAATTCCTTCATATGATAACATCTTGTCAAAAAAACAGCCTGTGATTTAGAGGAAAGTTAATTACATCTGTCTCCTTCAATCCTGGATGATTCAGTGATTCATCTTTATTGGAAATGACACTTGCTGTAGATATAGTTCTCTGCCTATAATTTCTCTGCAAATTATAAATTCACTGGCTTAGAGAATTCCTGACTTACATTCATGGGATACCATATGATAAAATCACCAACCAAGGGAGACATCTCATGATGAAGGAGATGCAAAACTGTGCATGACCACAGGATCCAATTATTTTGTACATCCTCATTCAGAAGCACTCATTCTAATAAAATAGTGAAATAGCCTATTAAAGACCCAAGTAAAGCTCCAGTTTAGGTATGACACACTCTGTGAGATTGGACTGCAGTCCTCATAATGCAGTTTATACATGAATAAACAACAAATATATGATGTGTTTCTAATAATATAATACACAGGTTTGGGGGAAATGGGCTGAAACGGGATTATTTCCTTGCATCATCACTCTCTCTCAGTGAACAAACTTATTATTTGTGCTTCTCATTTGCAAAATCATGGGTCTCACTGGATTAAAGATCCTGAGAGAGACTGTATTTTTCAGGGGAGCCTGTAAGGACACAGGAAGTTTCAGTGAACCTAAAGCTATTACCTAACTGATTAACTACTACCTGGCACTTACGGACCAGCAGACCAAGAAAAGAATTACTCTGCTGAAAGAGTTAATTGAATGTGTGGAGCTAGTGTTGCCACAACACAATGGGGACCAGGATGAGTAGGTTAAAAATTCAGTGAATTCATCAAGATTTCTCTGTTAGTCTTTGCCTGATGATAACAATGAGCTGGCATGGACAAGGTAACTAAGAACTTGGACTGTACAGCTTAGTGCAGTTGAGGTACTGAAAAAATTACACAAAATCCAAGAAAGGGATGATGAGTATCAATTAGGGCTCTGAGACAAATTGCAATAATAAGGATTGTAGTTTGCTCCAATAACCACAATAGTTAAGTTTGTCTTTGAGAGATTCCTGCAATTTAAAGCCCATATGGCAGAGATTTATTGATGGAAGCATAGATTGTGGCAGGCATTTTTGCTGTACCTATCACATCCTTTCAGCTTACCATGATTTTAGCTGTAATTGCCAGCTGGTCCTGTAATGTCAGTTTCTTCCAAACTAAAATGAATACTGTGGACTTTTGCAATTTTTTCCTCAGCACCTTCTCCAAAACCACAGGATACAAGCTCACCCAAGAAAAGCCCAAAATTGATGAGGGAAAATAACAGTGTTGTAGTTAACCCTCAATTAATGGGCAAAAGGAGCTGGTGGATGAATGTCCCAGCCTTCTGTCTTTTGGAAAGACAGTGTGGAAATGATTCTATATATTTAAGATCCTCAAAAAATTTAGCTCCAACTATTTAAAGCAATATTTCAATAATGTATCATTATTTTTTCTTTTCTTTATTAGCTGTGTCACTCTGCCTACTTCCTGCTCTATCTTTGAAATCATCGTGCAAATAAACTACCTACATTCCAGTCACTGTGTTAGGCACTACTATCAGGGGACTCCAAACTGAGAAAGGCAGAGGATGTCTTATTTGCCATTGTATTTCCAGTTTTCTAAAAATCAATTCCTGGTATATGGTAGTACCCAGTGGTTATTTATTTTCAAATACTCAAGATTATTGACCATAGGGGAAACAAATATTTAAGAGACCAAATAATCTGACTAGAGTGGAAACAATAAAAACATTGTCTATATGTGTCCCTAAATTTTTTTCTGAACAGAGCAGAAATTAGAAGGATATAAAAACTGAGATATATATAATTAGATGATAGATAAATTACTGAATAAAAGCTCCCAAAAAACAAGAGAAAAAGGAAGGGAAAGTAGTAACAGTCCTAAAGAATTGGAAAAAATAGTGATTAAAATGTTACTCTTTAATCTCTCACCTCACCACCACTCTCTAATTTCTATTTGATTCATATGCCTGTATAATTATTCTATTCCTATGCACATCACTTTGCTGTTATTGATTTTATTTTCCCTTGCAATAGCCCAATGTGACTTTCATAGCTCTAGTTTTATATTGATATCAATTTCTAGTTCAAGTTTACAATGAGACTGTCTGAACTACAAATCTTAATTTATGAAAAAGCAAGTTTTCTTGGTGTAACTGTGGCTATAGCAGTGTGGTCCCATATCCTGCTTCCCACTCAGCAGTGTAGAACAGCAGAATTCCACAAGAACATTGGCATTTCTCTCTCTCTCTCTCAAAAAAAAAATTATATATATATATATATATGAAGAAAATGATTGCTAAAGATACTTCATAGCAAAATAATATTTTTCAATTTTAATAGTGGATCTTTATCTGTATAACTATAAGTATTAAATAATATAGAATTTCCTTTTTATAAACAAGTGATTCTTTAAAGCAATTAGTTGAGAAAATTTGAATTTCACAGTTTAAGGAAGTTTTACTTGGACTCATGAGACTGCTATATATAATTTTATTGAATCTTTGTTATAGTCCATGAATATTATAACTAATATGAATGTGATGCATCATCTTTGATATGGTATTTTAAAAGAATTGCAGAAAATTTGATGTTCACGTGTGTAGTAAAGTTTAATGCTTAAGAACATATTGATAATTATATTATATATATATATATTTAATTTATATGTGCAGAAAATACCCAGCAAAAATACCAATATTATGCTAGAATTTTAACAACAACAACAAAAACCTGGTGAATTCCTTGAGCTATTCTTGACCTAAAACAGATTCTTTTTAAGCAAAATTGTATATGCTTTATGGTGGTTGGCTGGAAAATTCAAAATTTCTTTGTTGAAAAATTGGTTCATCATTGTTTCACAGCTACAAATTTTCCTGTCTATACTATTGTCAGGTCAAGAGACTTTGTATTTTATTTTTCTCTTTTTTTGCTAAGCAAGGATGACCAATTAAGGATGTTAGAAAGAAAATGTTTTCCTTCTAGAATTTAATTAGTTTGACTTTAACTCAAGAAAAGAGATTCTGCTAGCTGTCAGCTACTACTTGGATAACTAGCTAATTAAAGCTCCAAGGAAACCTATTAAAATTGTTCAAAAGTCAAGTCCCCTTTAAAAAATCTCTAACTTTGCCATACGAGTGATGGTGATATTATTGCTCACATATCTTGTTTATTGCATTTGTGAGCCAGGATATACCATCTATTTAGCTCTCCCTTTTTTTTCCTTTTTTAAAAATTCTTTGAAATGCATCAACATTTGATATATAGCATTTTTATTAGGCTGAAATATATCGTGATAAAACATATGTAAGAGCAATTTAAAGTCCCTTTCTCTGGGACAATTACCAAGGTATTCCATTTTGTGTATGTGTGCTTTCAGAACACTAGTTATTACACTAATAAAAAATCCTGTTAAAATAGAACATGGAAATTATTTACCTATTTTTCTTATTCAAGGCACGATCAATTTAATAATTTGGATCTGCTGGGCTCAGAGAGGAGGCAATATCTAGAGTGAGATTTTTAAGCTTGAGACTTGTTAAGGAAATAAAATGATTTGCTGTCCATGACATTTGTACATTTTAGAGTATAGAGTTTGTCCTCTAATAGAAGTCTCTGGTTTCCCCCTTGAGAAATAATGTGACAGTCTCCATAGAAAAATAAAAACATAGCTCTAGGTAAATTCACATACACACGTATGTATCCTTTCCATTTTTTTCCTATTTCTACTAGTTCTGCTCTATGTTGTGGTATCTGCTTTCTACCTGGGGACATTGATTATGAGTCTTAGTCTTTGTACGTGCATGTGCTCAAAGATTAATTTTTTTTTTACAGTTTTAACTTCACTGTTTTAATACCATGAAATACTACAAAACATTGTACAAGTATACTCTTTACTACATGGAGATGGAATAATACATTTGTGTTTTTACCAGAATCTGTATCACCCAGTACTAGCCACTGTACCAATGGCTTTCCATAGTGATCTTCTACTACTCTTACAAAGTTTTATCATGAATAAAAGCTATAAATTGATTTCTATGAGAAGCTTTCCTTTCTCCAATATTTTCTGCAGGGTGATAGCTATGACTTTGAGATATTGCAGCTCTCTTTCCCTCTGAACTTACCACATGGGTTGCATTGTCTCTGGAATGCAAGTCAGCTCAAAATTCATAAACTAACACACTGAAGAAGGAGGCTGTAAAACCCTTTCTGTCAGGAGGAATTCATTTCTATTTAGAATGACACCTGGAAACCAGTGCTTAGTGTTTTAGCAATAGAAATGCCAATATAATTTCTGGAAAAGACAATCAAACTGTCCCTAGGAATGCTGGCCAAAATTTTACTTGTTTATACCTCCATGTAAATCAATGCTTTATTCTTAGTATAGTAACAAGTACCAAGTACCAACTTCATAAACATTGGTTAATAAAGTGGTCTAGCCTCTATGGCATCGCCAAATGAATGCTTCATATTTCATTTTAGAACTGGTATGAAGGATAGCATAGGCTTCTAATTTAAGAGGGCTAAATCTGGGAGTCAGTTGTTACAAACTATATATTGATAACAGTATTTATATATGTAAATTTTTTGAGAAGAGAGACAATCTTCTCTAGATTCTCAATAAAAGCTTTATTATTTAGAAATTTTTATTGTTTTAGAGCATTATTTCTTTGCATTAAAAGCCCTCTTCACAGTTGCCTAATTGGAAAGAGATAATATGCATTTTATTCACCAAATCAAAAAATGGGAGAGGCCAGCTAGTGGCCATAAGGAGGACTGGAACCAGAGACTTAAACTTTATTCTCTCTCTGTCATATCACCCTAACCTTTCACTCTGTGAGTTAGCTTGTACCAGAAGCTCTGAGCTTAACTCTTTATAGACTTACATCCAATAAAAGGAAAAAAAAACCCTTTCCTTCCTATAACATTGTTTTTAATCCCAGAGAAGGTTTCTGTTAGTCCAGTCTCGATCATTTACACCATGTGCAAGAATGTCTAGGGAGTTTGATACATGAAGAAAGATACTGGTCAGGTAAAATCATAAATGTTCTAAACACAGCCCAATACATATTAACTGACTATTTGAAATGATGAATATAAGAGAAGGAATTTGCCATATTAAAGGATTCAAATTGCTAAGTGAAGTTCAAACAGTCTGAAAGAATAAGTGTAAGACGATAGTGAAACACAAAATATAGATATCTACATACAGTTGGCAACTCAGATCTGGAAATTGGATTGTAGTCATCAGCATAAGGATCGTTTCTAGTAACATGAATAGGAGTGGCATGCAAAAAATCCACAGGCTGATGATGGGGGAACATACAGCATAATGAGTATTAACAAAGGAAAACACATGTGGTTAAAGAAATAAGAGAATCAAGAGAGTGTACTGTCAAAAAAAGTCAAGGGTGAAGTGAGTTTCTGGAAGGCAAAATCATAAAGAGATGCCAAATACTACTTCAAGAGCATTCTCTATACTTAAAGACTAAGCAAAGTTCATTAGATTTGTTTACTAGTGAGCTTGTAAAAAGGTTATTTTGTTAGTGAGTGTGGGGGAAAAATTGAGTGGAGTGAATGAGTACTTTTAAAAAGTAATATGTGTGTATGGTGGCGGTAAAAAAAAAAAACAAAATTTTTTCCACTGAAATTATAGAGTTATCAAGAAAAACTGGTGAAGGGGAGGAAATTTAAAAATATATTAGGGCAGAGAAATGGTAAGTAGAAGAGAGAAGATTCCAGTGAAAAGTGAAGGACTAAATATTAAAGGACGGCAAATTCTGGAAGATAAAAGAAGGAATTCAATCAAGAGGATAGATTAAAAACATTAGTATTGAAAAGCATGGCTGTTGCTTTTCCTCAAAAATTAAAAAAATGCAATATTTAAATTAATAATCATCTAAAACTGATGAAAACTATGAAACCATATTCCGGAAAAGAAGTATCTCAAGCAGAAGGTAATAAAGAAGTCTACAAATAGCTTTATGGACATCAAAGGCAGGGAGAGAAGACAGATCACCTAGAAAAGAATCACAGGTCAGGAGACATAATCTGGGAGGGAAAAAGCAAAACAAAAACATTCAATTGGAATTGTATACTCAACATACCTAAAGTTAAGGAACCAAAGTCAAAAAAATCACAGAGTAAAACAATAACAACAAAATTAAAACTAAGGAAGAACATTAGCAGAAAATTTAAGAAATTAAACTAGAAAGAAAATAATTCTAGAAAGCCAACCTAGAATGTAAGAGAGCATGGTGAACAAACATGAAAGGTAATGATTAAAGTAAATCCAAAAATTACTGCGTGTAAAAATAGTAACAAATAGAAAATAGTAGAGTATGGGGGTGTGTGTAACAAAAAGTAACAGTATTAAAATAGTTTATAGCAATGTTATTTAAATCAGGCTAAAGTTTTATAAATATTATTTTTCAGGAAGGACTGAACAAGTTATTGTTTGATTTAATGAAAACTCCTTTAGGTTAGTACACTTATAAACAGTAATTCTACTTCTAGGAATTTTTAATGATAATTAAGTGGAACTATGAAATGCTAAAAAAAGAAAGAAAGAAAGAAGCCTGCATGTTAGTTTAATTAGACAAATATCAAAACTATACAACCCAACATAGAAAATGGTAATTGATGTTCTTATAAAACACAATATTATCAACTATTTTAAATTATTGTAACTCAAATAATAAAAAGGGAACAAAAGTTTATATGTATACATTCATTATAACTATTATAAAATACAACAAGAATAAAACTGGTTTTCACTAAAGATAAAGACTAAGAAAATATATCACTAAGTGTACTGTACTTATCTTCATTAGTAAGACTAAGCATTATAGGTTAATTTTGTGGATGTATCTAATTTTCTCTTTAGTTCTATTAACTTTTATTTCCTGAATTTTGAAGTTTTTAAATTAAATTTGTGTACAGTTAGAATATTTTAGTTTACTTAATGAATGGACATACTTTTCATTATTAATTGTCTTTATCTTTGGGTATTCTTCCTCTTGAAGTTTCCTTTTTTTGAAATTCAGAGAGTAATATTAGTTTTTTTCATGCATAGTATCTGCATGTTATATTGTTTTTCATCATTTAACTTTCAAACTTTCAGTGTCTTCACACTTAAAGCAATTTATTTAGTCAGCATATTATAAGGTTATGCATTATTATGGAGCCTGACAATCTGTCTTTTAACTGGAGTACTTAATGCAATTACACTTAATGTGAGTATTGAGATTGCTGGTTGTAGATTATTATTTTACCCTTTGCTTTCTCTTTTGCCTGTTTTTTTGTTTCCTTTTCCCTGTCTTAAATTGGGTTAATCAAGCATTTTTTAATATTCCATTTAATCTTATGTTTTAATCTTTTTAGCTATACCTCATTGTGTTAGTTTCCAGTAGTTATGTGAGATTTAAATGTGCTTTAAATATGCATCATTAACTTATAATAATCTACCTTAAAATCTATTATACTACTCTACAAAAATTCTAATGTCTTTATCAGAGTCTGTTTCCTATATCCTCCCATTTTGTGCTCCTATCCTCATGTATTTTACATCTCCATAATTTACAAATGATACAATATATTGGTGTTTTTCCTTAACCAGTCAATAAGCTTTTTACTATTTTACAATATAAAAATTAAAGATGTATTAATTTGGGTACATATATACATTTCTATAATTATACATGGCCTTCTGGATATTTGGGCTTTTTCTTCAAACTTAAGAACTTCCTTTAGCATCTCCTATAGTAAATACTCACAGAGATAAATTTCCTCAGCTTTTTATTATCTGAAAATATGTTTATTTTATTTCCTTTTTTTTGTGGTTCTCCTAAATATACCCTATTACAATATAATTTATATACTTTTCTGAAAGTTTTGACAAATATATACAGTTGTATAACAATGATCATAATGAAAATGTAGAATGGTTCTATCACTCCTCACATTTTCCTAGTGCCCATTTATAGTCAAACCTTCCCTCAATCCCAGCCCCGGGCAATTCATGGATCTGTTCTTTCTCCGTATAGTTTTGCCTTTTCCAAAATTCATATAAATCGAATCATGCAGTATGTGAACTTTTCAGTCTGCCTTCTTTCCATTAATAGTATATTATTTGTTATTCAGCCAAGTTGTTGCTTGTCTCAAGAGTTTGTATTTTATTTTATTGGTGAGTAGTATTCCATTTTATGGATGACAGACAATTTGTTTATCAATCCATCAGAGAGCAATTATGAATAATATGCTATAAATGTTATCATACAGGTCCTGTGTGAATATAATTTTTCATTTCACTTAGAGAAGTGAATAGGATTGCTGAGTCATGATAAATATGTTTTACTGTATGAGGCACTATCAAAGGATTTCCAAATTGGATGAAGTATTTCACATTCCCACCAATACCGTATCAGAGTTGCAATACTGTTCTACACACTTCCAGCATTCTCATCAGCAGTTGGTATTGTCAGATTTTTTAAAATTTGATTTTAATTATTCTAATTGGTATGTAGTAATATTTCATTGTGGTTTTATTTTAAATTTTTCTGAAAATCAATAATATTGAGAATTTCTTCATGTGATTATTTGCTATCTGTATATCTTCTTTGTTGATTTATCTATCCAAATATTTTGCCCACTTTTTAACTGGGATGTCTATATTCCAGTTATTGAGTTAGAGAGTTATTTTTATATCCTAGATATAATCACTTAGCAGATACTTCATTTCTAAGTATTCTCTCCAAATATGAGGCTTGTAGTTTCATTCCCTGAAGAGTGTCTTTTAAATAGCAAATGCTTTTATATTAGGAGTCTAATTTATCTTTTTCTTGTTTTCCTTCTGTGGATTATATTTTTGAAGTTGTATCTGTAGAATCCTTGCCTAATCTAAAATCACAATAGTTTTTACTTCCAGGATTTATATAGACTCAAGTTTTATTTCTAGATCTAGAATCAATTTATAGTTTAATTTTTCTACCAAATGAATTGGTAAAAATTATTTATATATTGCACAAGATGTATACCTAAGAATTTGTAGCAGTGTTTTTGTAATCTCAAAATTTATGAAGCAATTAAAATAATCTAGACTTTAAGTAACAAGGTTGAATTGCACAAGCATATTTTGGAAAAAATCTGACAGGAAACACATACAATATATCACCAATTGTTATAAAGAATTAAAATATACCAAAGATCTCTATATATCAGTAAAAGTACTGATAAGTGAATCTGGACTATAAACCACTAATTAAAGGATACTATTTCATTCTGAAGATGAGAGAGGAGAATAAAATTGGGAATGTGTACAAAAAGACTTAAACTATATTTGAAATGTTTGTTGCTTAAGCTGTTTTATGGTTATGTGGAGATTCATTATACTGCTTTTAAAAATTTTAAGTGATATAAGTTTGTAAAATTCCAAGGCATTAAAAAAGAAACCAATCATATATATATATATAAATTTTAAATGTATACATATAATATTTAATATATATTACATAATACTGAATATATAATATAATATATTAGCTATTATAAATTTGCTAATTTTAGCAATTATAGTTATCTTTCATTAGTTTCTCAAGTTTTTTGTATTTTATCCAAGTATAATATTCTAGAAACAAGTTTATAAGATAAAGCAAAAATAAACTTTCAAAAAAAGTTGCTAATAATTTCTAATGTTATGTCATCCAATGAATCTAAACCCAAATATCTATAAAACAGATGGAACTTAATTTGGATTCATGAAACATATGTTTCTGTTAATTGGTCTATTTTATCTATTATTAGTATTTCTAAATATCTTCAATAATGAAAGGAAATATATATTGCCTTAAATTCCCTTGATATTGTTCAATACTGTTTCATGTCAGGTATAAAATTAAATTTAAAATTATAAGCATGCATTATTATGAGAAAGAATGGCATTAATTAGAAATAAAACTATGTTCTAAATTATATTTTCAGTGAAACATAAATGACTTGGGACAGTAATTTGATAATAGCATCCTAAATGTACTTGAGTTACTGAAGATGCTTAGTTAATCCTACAAGTGCTTGTAAAAAATTAATTAACAGAAATTTCAATTTCCCAGCAAGAGTTAGCCAATGAGAGACTGTCACAACCCAGTGAAAAGCCATGGACCCTTTGTTTACTATAGCCCTCTCAAATTCCCTCTCCGCTCTGTAAGAGTTCTGTAAGAACTCTGTAAGAGTTCTCTTTATTTCTGCTGGACACTTGCCACCATGGTTAATGACCCCCCCAATGTTGCAATTCTTTTCTGATTTTGAGAAAACACATTTTTTGGCTGAATAAATAATTGCCAGTCTATTTGTTTTAGATAAACATGCTCAAACATTTAAATTATCAACAAAAGTCATATTTTTGGATGGCCGAACTAGAGATATAACTTCATACAAACTTAATATTGCTTCAACTAGATCTCCCAAGTTGAGATCAAGCTGGCCAGAGGGAGTTAAAAATAAGTAAGCTAATCGCAGCTCTACCTTGATTACATTGACTTTGTTTTATTGATTGATGATAGCAACTAGGATTTTTGAATTGTCACAGATTAATTATCATCTGAGTCTATCATTGTTGTAGTTTCTTGGAATTGTGAAGTTTTCCTACAGGTATGATTGAATACTTTTATGTGTAGCAATAAACATAAGTTTCAAAATAATGAAGTATCAAATTGAGAGTAATTTAAAATAATTTTTAGACGATATTTGAGATGTATACACGCATCTTTTTTATTTTTTTGACATACATCTTTTTGAACCATTTTTTAAATTGAAGTATAGTTAATTTGTAATGTTGTGTTAGCTTCAGGTGTACAGCATAGTGATTCAGATTGTTTTCCATTGTAGGTTGTTACAAGATATTGAATATAGGTTCCTATGCTATTCAGTAGATCCTTGTTGTTTATTTTATATATAGTAGTGTTTATATGTTAATCCCCAATCCTAATTTATCTCTCCCCCCACCCTACTGTCCCTTTTGGTAACCATAAGTTTGTTTTATATGTCTGTGAGTCTAGTTCTGTTTTATAAATAAGTTCATTTGTATCATTTTTTTCTTAGATTCCACCTATAAGTGATATCATATGATATTTTTCTTTCTCTGACTTACTTGACTTAATATGATATCTTTAGGTCTATCCATGTTGCCACAAATGGCATTATTTCATTCTTTTTTATGGCTGAGTAATATTCCATTATATATATATATATCATATCTTCTTTATCCATTCACCTGGACATTTAGGTTGCTTCTGTATCTTGGCTATTGTAAATAGAGCTGCAATGAACATTGTGGTGAAAGTATCTTTCTGAATTATGGTTTTCTTTGGATGTATGCCCAGGAATGGGATTGCAGGATCATATGGTAATTCTATTTTTAGTTCTTAAGGAACCTCCATACCATTTTCCAGAGTAGCTTCACCAATTTACATTCCCACCAACAGTGTACAAGGGTTCCTTTTTCTCCACACTGTCTCCAGTATTTATTATTTGTAGACTTTTTTTTTTTTTTTGCAGTACATGGGTCCCTCACTGTTGTGGCCTCTCCTGTTGCGGAGCACAGGCTCCGGATGCGCAGGCTCAGTGGCCATGGCTCATGGGCCTAGCCGCTCTGCGGCATGTGGGATCTTCCCAGACTGGGGCTCTCAACTACTGCGCCACCAGGGAAGCCCCTATTTGTAGACTTTTTATGATGGCCATTCTAACTGGTGTGAGGTGATACCTCATTGTACTTTTGATTTGCATTTCTCTAACAATTAGTGATGTTGAGCATCTTTTCATGTACCTGTTGGCCATGCGTGTATCTTCTTTGGAGAAATGTCTATTTAGGTCTTCTGCCCATTTTTTATTAGGTTGTTTGTTTGTTTGTTTTGATATTAAGCTGTATGAGCTGTTTGTATATTTTGGAAATTAATCCCTTGACAGTTTCATTTGCAAATATTTTCTCCTTTTCCTTAGGCTGTCATTTTGGTTTTTTATTGTTTCCTTTGCTGTGCAAATGCTTTTAAGTTTAATTAGGTTCCATTTGTTTATTTTTATTTCCATTACTTTAGTAGATTCATCCAAAAAAATATTGCTGTGATTTATGTCAAAGACTGTTCTGCCTGTGTTTTCCTCTAGGAGTTTTATAATATCTGGTCAGTCTTATATTTAGGTCTTTAACCCATTTTGAATTTATTTTTGTGTCTTGTGTTAAAGAATGTCCTAATTTCATTCTTCTACATGCAGTTGTCCAGTTTTCACTTAATGAAGAGACTGTCTTTTCTCCATTCATATTATGGACTCCTTTGTTGTAGACTAATTGATCATACATGTGTGGGTTTATTTCTAGGCTTTCTATCCTGTTCCATTGACCCATATGTCTATCTTTGTGCCAGTGCCATACTGTTTTGATTACTGTAGCTTTGTAGTATAGTCTAAAGTCAGAGAGCCTGATTCCTCCAGCTCTGTTCTTCTTTCTCAAAATTGTTCTTGCTTTTAGGAGTCTTTTGTGTTTCCATACAAATTTTTAATTCAAGTTCTCTGAAAAATTCCATTGGTAATTTGACAGGGATTGCACTGAATCTGTAATGCCTTGGATACTGTGGTCATTTTGACAATATTAATTTTTCCAGTCCAAGAATGCAGTATATATCTCTATCTGTTTGTGTCATCTTCGATTTCTTTCATCAGTGTCATAATTTTCAGAGTGCAGGTCTTTTGCCTCCTTAGGTAGGTTTATTCCTAGGTATTTTATCCTTTCTGATGCAGTGGTAAATAGGATTGTTTCCTTAATATCTCTTTCTGGTATTTCATTATTAGCATATAGAAATGCAACAGATTTCTGTATATTAATTTTGTATCTAGAAATTTTACCAAAATCATTGATGTACTCTAGTAATTTTCTGGTAGCATCTTTAGGATTTCCTATGTATAGAATCATGTCATCTGTGAACAGTGACAGTTTTAATTCTTCCTTTCCAATTTGGATTCCTTTTATTTGTTTTTCTTCAATGATTGCTGTGGCTAGGAATTCCAAAACTATGTTGAATAAAAATGGTGAGAGTGGGCACACTTGTCTTTATCCTTATCTTAGAGGAAATGCTTTCAGCTTTCCACCATTAAGTATGATGTTAGTTGTGTGCTTGTCATATGTGACCTTTATCATGTTGAGGTATGTTCCCTCAATGACCACTTTCTGGAGAGTTTTTATCATAATTGGATGTTGAATTTCATCAAAAGCTTTTTCTACATCTATTGAGATGATCATATGGTTTTTGTTCTTCAATTTGTTAATGTTGTGTATCACATTGATTGATTTGTTGATATTGAAAAATCCTTGCATACCTGGGATAAATCCCACTTGATCATGGTGTATGACCCTCTTAATGTATTGGTGGATTTGGTTTGCTAGTATTTTGTTGAGGAGTTTTGTGTCTATGTTCATCAGTGATCTTGGTCTATAATTTTCTTTTTTTTGTGGCGTCTTTGGCCTTGGCCTCAGATCAATGATGGCCTCATAGAATGAGTTCAGAAATGTTCCTTCCTCTGCAATTTTTTGAAATAGTTTTAGAAGGTTATGTGCTAACTCTTCTCTAAATGTTTGATAGAATTCATCTCTGATGCTTTCTGGTACTGGACTTTTGTTTGTTGGAAATTTTTTAATTACTATTTCAATTAGAGTACTGGTAATATGTTCATATTTTCTATTTCTTGCTGGTTCAGTCTTGGGAGATTGTATTTTTCTAAGAATTTGTCCATTTCTTTTACGTTGTCTATTTTATTGGCATATAGTTGTTTGTAGTAGTTTCTTACAATCTGCCGTATTTCTGTGGTGTTGGTTCTAACTCCTCCTTTTTCATTTCTTTTTTTAAAAATTTATTTATGTTAGTTATTTTTTTTTTTTGGCTGCATTGAGTCTTTGTTGCTGTGTGTGGGCTTTCTCTAGTGCAGCAAGCAGGGGCTATTCTTCATTGTGGTGCGCAGGCTTCTCATTGCAGTGGCTTCTCTTGTTGTGGAGCATGGGCTATAGGTGCATGGGCTTCAGTAGTTGTGGTGTGTAGGCTCAGTAGTTGTGGCTCATAGGCTCTAGAGTGAAGGCTCAGTAGTTGTGGTGCACGGACTTAGTTGCTCCGCAGCACGTGGGATATTCCCGGACCAGGGATCCAACACGTGCCCCTGCATTGGCAGGTGGATTCTTAGCCACTGCACCACCAAGGAATCCCTCATTTCTGATTTTATTGATTTGGGCCTTCTCCCTTTTTTTCTTGATGAGTCTGGCTAAAGGTTTATTAATATTTTTTTATCTTTTCAAAGAACCAGATTATAGTTTCACTGATTTTTTTTGTTGTCTCTATTTCATTTATTTCTGCTCTGATCTTTAGATTTCATTCCTTCTACTAACTTTGGGTTTTGTTTGTTCTTTTTTCTCTAGTTGCTTTGGACATAAGGTGGTTTATTTGAGATTTTTTTTGTTTCCTGAGGTAAGCTTGTATCACAATAAACTTTCCTCTTAGAACTGCTTTTGCAGCAACCCATTGGTTTTGGGTCATCATATTTTCATTCTTATTTGTCTCTAGGTATTTTTTGATTTCCTCTTTGATTTATTCAGTGATCCATTGGTTGTTTAGTAGCATATTGTTTAGCTACATGTTTGTGATTTTTTGCAGTTTTTTTCTTGTAGTTGACTTCTAGCCTCATAGCGTTGTCATCAGAAAAGATGCTTGATGTGATTTCAGTTTTGTTAAATTTTCCGAGGCTTGCTTTGTGGCTTAGCCTGTGATCTATCCTGGAGAATGTTGCAGGTGCACTTGAAAAGTATGTATATTCTGCTGCTTTCAGATGGAATGCTCTGTAAATACCAATTAAGTCCATCTGGTCTAATGTCTAATGTGTCATTTAAGGTCTATGTTTCTTTATTGATTTTCTGTGTGGATGATCTATCTGACGTGATTTTTTTTTTTTTGGTACGCAGGCCTCTAACTGTTGTGGCCTCTCCCATTGTGGAGCAGAGGTTCTGGACGCGCAGGCTCAGTGACCATGACTCACGGGCCCAGCCGCTCTGCGGCATGTGGGATCTTCCCAGACTGGGGCATGAACCCGTGTCCCCTGCATTGGCAGGCAAACTGTCAACCACTGCACCACCAGGGAAGTCCTGACATACATTTTTAATAAGAGCTAGTTGGAAACTGAAAAAGAGCATTGGGTGTTTTTTTCTTCTTAAAATGTCAACTTGTCAAATTAAAAGATAATTCATATAGAAAAAACTTATTTTGAAAACTATGAATGTATAGATTGAAATGTTAATTCCTAGTGTGGTGATATGATTTTCATCAGAAAAACTACATGAAATGGAATAATGAGGATAGATATTAATTATGAGCAAATTTAAAATTAGTCACAATTTTCTTCCTTAAGTCTCCCTCTCAATTTACTTATGACTCAGTTAATATGTCATATAAGGCCATCAACAGAAAAAAAATGTTATTAAGAAAAAGTCCCATTTTATGATCATTTTAAGGTATATCCACTTATTTCTACTTTGTAGTTTTTTTGCTTATTTTTTATTATGTTTTATTTTATAAAACAAAAGATAAATAAATCTAAGAAATCAGTTTTAACTATTTCATGTATTTCACAATATTATGACCACTTACAGGAACATGGAAGTGAGAAAAATCTTAAGTTTTGAACAATACTATTGTAGCAAATTCAATTTTCTGTGAACAAGTGGCAGGATTGATAGAAAGTCGAGTGTTTGGGTCTTAATGTATCAAGGACAACAGGAAAGTTAAGTGGAGATGGCTATGTCTGCACTTATAAATGTTTACATTGTATTATTCACAATACACATGCATTTAAAATACAATTAAGTATGCACAGAAATTCAAGGGAAAATTATGTATGGACTATACAGAAGTCATTAAAGGTGGTTGTTATATACAACAAATAACAGTTATTTACTATATCCTTCGATATTTTGACATACTTGTACACCTGTGAGGTCATCACCAAAAACAAGATTATGAACATAGCCATTATCCCCAAAACTTTTTTTGCATACCTTTGTAATAACCCTCTCAAGCCTCTCCTATTCCCATGACTGATCTGCTTTCTGTGTTTTCTAGAATTTTACAAGAATATAATCCTACAACTTTGGAGATTTTAAGACTAGCCTCAAATATGCCAATTTGTATCAGGAAGTACACATCTCAATAGTTGACTAACTCAGAGTTAAAATTTACATAGCAAAAGGACACAAAGCCAGAGCCACAGGAAAAATGAATGAATTAGGTGATGACCAAGGAAGCCATACACAGGTTTCCACATTCTTTTCCCTCTGGGATCTCAAAGGGTGTGCTTTTCTCTTTGGCTATGAATTAAAGGGATATGTGTGCAGTATCCTTCCCCAGAGAAGTGCACCTGAGAGTCAGGGTCCAAGGTTTTTATAAAACTGAAGCTCAGAACCACAACAATGAAACCAATTAAATATCAAAAATGTAGACAGTCCTGACAAGCTGGTACAGCATGCTCCTTTGCTCCATATGTGCACAACAAACTCATCAATCATTAACATAAAAGACTTGCTGAGGTCTAGATTCCCTGAGGTTCACCAAAGTCAATCTTGGGTCCAGGTTCTCTTGGAGACATGAAGGGCTAAGCAACAAGACCTGCTGTGTTAATCCTTTTCTCACAAATACATACTCTTTTTTGTTTGGCTTCTTTCCCTAAGCATATTTCATTCATCCATATTATTGTGTTTATCCACTGTTCTTTCCATTTTATTACTATAAAACATTCTATCATATAAATATACAAAAATGCATTCAGTTGTTGATGCACATTTGGATAGTTTCCATGTTTTTTCTCTTAAAAATAATGCTCCTATGAATATTTGTGTACAAACTTTATCATTTATATATGCTTTAACTTTATTGAATAAATACATAAAAGTAAAATAGATAAGTCATATAATAGGTGAATCCTTAACTATATAAACAATTCCAAAACATTTTTTTCAAAGTAGTTATCCCATTTTGTATTTCCACTAACAGTAAATGAGATTTACAGTTGCTTCACATTCTTACCAATACTTGGTATGGTCAGACTCTTTAATTATAGTCATTCAAATAAATATTTCATTTTTAACTTGCATTTTTATATTAAAGAATAATGTTGGTTATAGTTTCATGTGCTTATTTGCCATCAACATTGTTAACTTCTTTGGTGAAGTAACTGTTTAAACTATTTGCTTATTTTTTATTGAGTTGCTTGTATATTTATTATTTAATTTTTTAAAGAAGAAAACTAAACATAGTTACAGTTTATTAAGCACTTTCTGTTAACCAAGTACTAGAACAGATATTTTGCATTTGTTTGTTAATTTTCTGCCCATTACAACCCAGGAGGGCTGATATATATACATATACATGTATATGTATCAATAAATATTAATTTATATACATTTAGTTGAGATATAATTCAAATCTCATACAATTCAAATAACATACAATTTACCCATTTAAAGGGCATAATTCAGTAATTTTTATATTAATAGAAATGAGTAATAATCACCACTATCTAATTTCAAAACATTTTATTAACCAAAAAGAACCCCCATAACCATTAGTAATCAGTCTCTCTTCTCCTCTTACCCCAGCCACTGGTAACAACTAACCTACTTAATGTCTTAATGAATTTGCCTTTTCTGGAGATATCATTATAAATACAATCATACATAAATACAATATAAATACAATCATATGGTCCATTATATCTGGCTTCATTCATTTAATTTTTTCAATATCTACCCATGTTGTAGCATGTAAAAGTACTTTATTCATTTTATAACTGAATAATATTTTATTGTTTGGATATAACATATTTTTGCTTATCCATTCACTGAATGATAGACATTTGGATTGTTTCCAGTCTTTAGCTATTGTGAATAATGTTCTATGGTCATTTGTGTATAAATTATTCAAGGACACATGCTTTCATTTCTTATCAGTATACACCTAGAAGTGGATGTGCTGAACTCCGTGTCTAACTTTTAAAGTAACTGCCCAACTCTCTTTCAAATAAGCTGCCATTTTATATCCCCACCATCGATGTATGAAGATTTTGGTTTTCCTCATGCTCCCCAACACTTGTTATTGTCCATCTTTGACTGTTTTAATTTTGCCTTCCCAATGGGTGTTAGTGGTAGGTATCTCATTGTGGTTTTTATTTATTTATTTAATTTATTTAATTTGTATTATTATTCTTTTAACATCATTATTGGAGTATAATTGCTTTACAATGTTGAGTTAGTTTCTGCTATATAACAAAGTGAATCAGCTATACATATACATATACATATATACCCATATCTCCTCCCTCTTGAGTCTCCCTCCAACCCTCCCTATCCCACCCCTCTAGGTGGACACAAAGCATAGAGCTGATCTCCATGTGCTATCTGGCTTCTTCCCACTAGCTATCTATTTTACATTTGGTAGTGTATATATGTCCATGCCACTCTCTCACTTCATCCCAGATTACCCCTCCCCCTCCCTGTGTCCTCAAGTCCATCTTCTACATCTGCAAATTTAATCCTGTCCTGCCCCTAAGTTCTTCAGAACAATTTTTTTTTTTTAGATTCCATATATGTGTGTTAGCATATGGTATTTGTTTTTCTCTTTCTGACTTCACTCTGTATGACAGTCTCTACATCCATCCACCTCACTACAAATAACTCCATTTCGTTTCCTTTTATGGCTAATATTCCACTGTATATATGTGACACATCTTCTTTATCCATTCCTCTGTCAATGGACATTTAGGTTGCTTCCATGTCCTGGCTATTGTAAATAGAGCTGCAATGAACACTGTGGTACATGACTCCTTTTGAATTATGTATTTTTCAGGGTATATGCCCAGTAGTGGGATTGCTGGGTCATAGGGTAGTTTTAATTTTAGTTTATTAAGGAACTTCCAAACTGTTCTCCATAGTAGCTGTATCAATTTACATTCCCAGCAAGAGTGCAAGAGGGTTCCCTTTTCTCTATGCCCTCTCCAGCATTTATTGTTTGTAGAATTTTTGATGATGGCCATTCTGACCACTGTGAGGTGATGCCTAATTGTAGTTTTCATTTGCATTTCTCTAATGTTTAGTGATATTGAGCATTCTTTCATGTGTTTGTTGGCAATCTGTATATCTTCTTTGGAGAAATGTCTACTTAGGTCTTCTGTCCATTTTTGGATTGGGTTGTTTGGTTTTTGGATATTGAGCTGTATGAGCTGCATGTATATTTAGGAGATTAATCCGTTGTCAGTTGCTTCATTTGAAAATATTTTCTCCCATTCTGAGGGTTGTCTTTTTGTCTTGTTTATGGTTTCATTTGCTGAACAAAAGCTTTTAAGTTTCATTAGGTCTCATTTGTTTATTTTTGTTTCTATTTCCATTTCTCTAGGAGGTGGGTCAAAAAAGATCTTCTTGTGATTTATGTCATGGACTGTTCTGACTATGTTTTCCTCTAAGTGTTTTATAGTGTCTGCCTTACATTTAGAGCTTTAATCCATTTTGAGTTTATTTTTGTGTATGATGTTAAGAAGTGTTCTAATTTCATTCTTTTACATGTAGCAGTCCAGGTTTTCTAGCACCATTTCTTGAAGAGGCTGTCTTTTCTCCATTATATATTCTTGCCTCCTTTATCAAAGATAAGGTGACTATATGTGCATGGGTTTACCTCTGGGCTTTCTATCCTGTTCCATTGATCTATATTTCTGCTTTGGTACCAGTATCATACTGTATTGATTACTGTAACTTTGTAGTGTAGTCTGAAGTCAGGGAGCCTGATTCCTTCAGCTCCGTTTTTTTGTTCTCAAGATTGCTTTGGCTATTTGGGGTCTTTTGTGTTTCCATACAAATTGTGAGATTTTTTGTTCTAGTTCTGTGAAAAATGCCAGTGGTAGTTTGAAAGGTATTGCATTGAATCTGTAGATTGCTTTGGGTAGTAGAGTCATTTACACTATGTTGATTCTTCCAATCTAAGAACATGGTATAACTCTCCATCTGTTTGTATCATCTTTAATTTGTTTCATCAGTGTCCTATAATTTTCTGCATATAGGTCTTTTGTCCCTTAGGTAAGTTTATTCCTAGGTGATTTATTTTTATTCTTTTCATTGCAAAGGTAAATGGAAGTGTTTCCTTAATTTCTCTTTCAGGTTTTTCATCATTAGCGTATAAGAATGCAAGAGATTTCTATGCATTAATTTTGTATCCTGCTACTTTACCAAATTCATTGATTAGTTCTAGTAGTTTTCTGGTAGCATCTTTAGGATTCTCTATGTATAGTATCATGTCATCTGCAAACAGTGACAATTTTACTTCTTCTTTTCTGATTTGGGTTCCTTTTATTTCTTTTTCTTCTCTGATTGGTGTGGCTAAAACTTCCAAAACTATGTTGAATAATAGTGGTGAGAGTGGGCAACCGTGTCTTGTTACTGATCTTAGTGGAAATGATTTCAGTTTTTCATCACTGAGAACGATGTTTGCTGTGGGTTTGTCATATATAGCCTTTATTATGTTGAGGTAAGTTACCTCTATGCCTGTTTTCT
The DNA here is from genome assembly GCF_937001465.1 of Orcinus orca. Taxonomy (NCBI): domain Eukaryota; kingdom Metazoa; phylum Chordata; class Mammalia; order Artiodactyla; family Delphinidae; genus Orcinus; species Orcinus orca. The sequence continues at coordinate 120,948,524 of NC_064559.1, forward strand.
GAGGGTGTTTATTATAAATGGGTGTTGAATTTTGTCGAAAGGTTTTCTGCATTGATTTAAATGATCATATGGTTTTTCTCCATCAGTTTCTTAATATGGTTTAACACATTGATTTGCGTATATTGAAGAATCCTTGAATTCCTGAGATTGATCAACCCCAGTTGATCATGGTGTATGATCCTTTTAATGTGCTCTTGGATTCTGTTTGCTAGTATATTGTTGAGGACTTTTGCATCTATGTTCATCTGTGATATTGGCCTGTAGTTTTCTTTTTTTTGGTGACATCTTTGTCCGGTTTTGGTATCAGGGTGATGGTGGCCTCATAGAATGAGTTTGAGACTGTTCCTCCCTCTGCTATATTTGGAAGAGTTTGAGAAGGATAGGTGATAGCTCTTCTCTAAATGTTTGATAGAATTCGCCTGTGAAGCCATCTGGTCCTGGGCTTTTGTTTGTTGGAAAATTTTAGTCACAGTTTCAATTTCAGTGCTTGTGATTGGTCTGTTTATATTTTATACTTCTTCCTGGTTCAGTCTCAGAAGGTTGTGCTTTTCTAAGAATTTGTCCATTTCTTCCAGGATGTCCATTTTATTGGCATAGAGCTGCTTGTACTAGTGTCTCATGATCCTTTTTATTTCTGCAGTGTCAATTGTTACTTCTTTTTCATTTCTAATTCTATTGATTTGAGTCTTCCCCTTTTTTTTCTTGATGAGTCTGGCTAATGGTTTATCAATTTTGTTTATCTACTCAAAGAACCAGCTTTTAGTTTTGTTGATCTTTGCTATCGTTTCCTTCATTTCTTTTTCATTTATTTCTGATCTGATCTTTATGATTTATTTCCTTCTGCTAACTTTGGGGATTTTTTTGTTCTTCTTTCTCTAATTGCTTTAGGTGTGAGGTTAGGTTTATTTAATATGTTTCTTTTTTCTTGAGGTAGGATTGTATTGCTATAAACTTCCCTCTTAGAACTGCTTTTGCTGCATCCCATAGGTTTTGGGTCATCGTGTCTTCCTTGTCATTTTTTTCTAGGTATTCTTTGATTTCTTCAGTGATCTTTGGTTATAGCATTGTGGTCTGAAAAGATACTTGATACGATTTCAATTTTCTTTAATTTACCAAGGCTGGATTTGTGACCCATACATGATCTATCCTGCAGAATGTTCCATGAACACTTGAGAAGTCTATTCTGTTGCTTTTGGATGGAATGTCCTATAAATATCAATTAAGTCCAGCTTTTTAAATGTATCTTTAAAGCTAGTGTTTCCTTATTTATTTTCATTTTGGATGATCTGTCCATTGGTGAAAGTGGGGTGTTAAAGTCCCCTAGTATGATTGTGTCACTGTTGATTTCCCCTTTTATTGTTGTTAGCATTTGCCTTATGTATTGAGGTGCTCCTATGTTGGGTGCATAAACATTTACAATTGTTATATCTTCTTCTTGGATTGATCCCTTGATCATTGTGTGTTGTCCTTCTTTGTCTCTTATAATAGTCTTTATTTTCAGGTCTATTTTATCTGATATGAGATTGCTACTTCAGCTTTCCTTTGATTTCCATTTGCATGGAATATATTTTTCCATCCCCTCACTTTCAGTCTGTATGTGTCCCTAGGTCTCAAGTGGGTCTCTTATAGACAGCATATATATGGGTCTTGTTTTGTATCCATTCAGCCAGTCAAGGTCTTTTGGTTGGGGCATTTAATCCATTTACATTTAAGGTAATTATCGATATGTATGTTCCTATTACCATTTTCTTAATTGTTTTGGGTTTGTTATTGTAGGTCTTTTCCTTCCTAGGTCTGTTTCCTACCTAGAGGAGTTCCTTAACATTTATTTTAAAGCTGGTTTGGTGGTGTTGAATTCTCTTAAATTCTGCTTATCTGTAAAGGTTTTAATTTCTGCATTGAATCTGAATGAGATCCTTGCTGTGTAGAGAAATCTTGGTTTTAGGTTTTTCCCTTTCATCACTTTAAATGTGTCCTGCCATTTCCTTCTGGCTTGCAAAGTTTCTGCTGAAATTTCAGCCATTCACCTTATGGGGATTCCCTTGTATGTTATTTGTTGCTTTTCCCTTGCTGCTTTTAATATTTTTCTTTAAGTTTAATTTTTGATAGTTTGATTAATATGTGTCTTGGCGTGTTTCTCCTTGGATTTATCCTGTATGGGGCACTCTGTTCTTCCTGGACTTGATTCACTATTTCCTTTCCCATATTAGGGAAGTTTTCAACTATAATCTGTTCAAATATTTTCTTAGTCCCTTTTTCTTCTCTGTTTCTTCTAGGACCCCTATAATTCGAATGTTGGTGCATTTAATGTTGTCCCAGATGTCTTGGAGACTGTCCTCAATTCTTTTCATTCTTTATTCTGCTCCATGGTAATTATTTCTGCTATTTTATCCTCCAGGTCACTTATCTGTTCTTCTGCCTCAGTTATTCTGCTATTGATTCCTTCTAGCGAACTTTTAATTTCATTTATTATGTTGTTCATCATTGTTTGTTTGCTTTTTAGTTCTTCTAGGTCCTTGTTAAATGTTTCTTTTATTTTCTCCCTTCTATTTCCAAGATTTTGGATGATCTTTTCTATCATACTCTGAATTCTTTTTCAGGTAGACTGCTTATTTCCTCCTCATTTTTTTGGTCTGGTGCGTTTTTACCTTGCTCCTTCATCTTCTTTGTATTTCTCTGTCTTCTCATTTACTTATCTTACTGTGTTTGGGGTCTCCTTTTTGCAGGGTGCAGTTCCATAATTCCTGCTGATTTTGGTTTCTGCCCTCAGTGGCTAAGGTTGGTTCAGTGAGTTGTTTAAGCTTCCTGGTGGTGAGGACTGATGCCTGTGTTCTGGTGGTTGAGTTTGGATCTTGTCTTTCTGATGAGCAGGATGACATCCGGTGGTGTGTTTTGATGTGTCTGTGAACTTATTATGATTTTAGCAGCCTCTGTACTAATAGGTGTGATTGTGTTCCTGTCTTGCTAGTTGTTTGGCATAGGGTGTCTGACACTGTAGCTTGTGGTTCATTGAGTGGAGCTGAGTCTTAGCATTGAGATGGAGATCTCTGGGAGAGCTTTTGCTGTTTGATATTACATGGAGCCAGAAGGTCTCTGGTGGACCAATGTCCTGAACTTGGCTCTTCCACCTCCGAAGCTCAGGCCTGACACCCGGCCGGAGCACCAAGACCCTGTCAGCCACATGGTAGACTTAGAGGCAAACTTGTTGCAAAAAAGGTCATGTATTAATACTCTATGTATTTTCATTGTATTGCTTAAGAAATCTGAAATTTTATGAATGTCCATCAGGATTCAGTACAGGAAGTAGAAACCTCCATACTCTGGAACTCCACACTCCAGAGGCCCTCCTTTCCATGTACTGTCTCTCCCCTTCCATGCCTGTGGTTTTTACTTGAATTTTCCTTTTATTTAAATTTCACAAGCTTACTGGCCATTTGTATATTTTCTTTAGAGAAAACTCTATTCAAATAATTTGCTCATTTTGACCTCTTTTTTTTTTAAATTTTTACCACATTTATTTTACATCATGATTTTTTAGTTCTTATTAAGTTGATATAATTTGGGGAAATAAATACTCCCTTCCCTTTTTTGTTGCATATGTATTTATAGGGGTAGGAAGAACAGAATATGAGAGAATAGACAAAGGATGTAGAAAGTGGAAAGATAAAGATGAAGAGAGGGATAGAGTGTTCATATGAACCCTTCTGTTAGCAATATCAACCCACAAAGTACAAACTTGTCAACATGAAGTGTTTTCTTTCACGTGGACTTTGGAAAGAATGAATATGGGACCATATCTGACGTACATTAATTGTATAGCATCATGGTTCTTGTTTCCTATCAGACATGATATGTATATTCTTTTTTTCTCACTTTTTAAGCTCCATAGATGACATTATTCATGAAGCACTTTTAGTATATTATTCAGCAAATACTAATTTGATCATATCAAACCAATTTTGGTTAGTGGAAAGCACTGTCAGATGCCATATAAAGGTCCTCCTTTCAAGTAACACTTTGTTCTACACTTGGAGCTTCCTATCAGAGGAAGGTCTTGAAGGGCATTCTTCTTTTAGTTGGGTTTACAACTCATCTATATTTCTTTATATATTCTGCATACTACTTCCTTAACAGTATTTGATTTGTATTTCTCCCAGGATGTGGCTTCTCCCACCACTTTCTTAGTAGTGTCATATTTAGCAAAACAATTTTAATTTTGATAAGTTCCAACTATTTACTGTTCTCTTCTTGCTTGTGTGTTGTCGTCATATCTGAGAATTAGTGCTTAACCCAGATTGGGAAGATTTATATATGTGTCTTCTTTTAATATGTCTATAGTTTTAGTTGTTAAATTTATCTATAAATTGTTTTTGTATTTAGAGTAAGGTGAGAATTAAACTTTCATTCTTTTTTGCATCCAGATGTCCCAGCACAATTTGTTAAAAAGACTATCCTTTTCCTCATTCAATTTTCTTGACACCTATGTCAATTTTTAAAATTTTTACCATAAACATAAGGGTTTATTTCTGGACTTTAACTTTTATTCCATGGATTTATATGTCAATACATATCCAGTGCCACACTGTTAATGTAGCTTTGTAGTACAGTTTGAAATTGGGATGTGGATCATGTATTATTTGATATTTCTCAAGATTATTTGGGCTGTAATAGGTCACTTGACTTCTCATATGAATTTTAGGGTCTGCAAAAGTCAGATGGACTTTTATATGGATTGTGTGGAATCCATATATACAATTGGGTGGCAATGATATCTTAACAATATTAAATCTTCCAATCCATAACCATGGGATATCTTTTCATTTACATAAATTTTCTTTAATTTCTTTCAGTGATGTGTTGTAGGTTTCAGTGCACTTGCTTTGATAAATGTAAATCTTGCACTTGCTTTGTTAAATTTATCTTTTATCCTTTTTGATTGCTAGTGTTTTTTGAAACATTTTCAGATTGTTCATTATTAATGTACAAAAATAAAATTGACTTTTATGTAGTGATCTCGTGTTCTACAACCTAGCTGAACTACTTTATGAAATCTAATTCTCTGTGTGTATGTGCGTGTGCATGTGTGTATCTTTAGGATGTACTAAATACTAGGATGTACTAAAATATTATGTCATCTTCAAATCAAGACAGTTTTACTTCTTCCTTTTTAATTTGGATGTCTTTATTTCTTTTCCTTGCCTATTTGCCCTGGCTAAAACTTTCACTTCAGTTTTGAATAGAGTGCTGAGAGTGGACCTTCTTATCTTGTTCCTGATTTGCGGGAAAGTTTAATCTTTCATCATTAAGCATGATGTTAGTGGTAGGATTTTCATAGATGCCCTTTATCAGGTTGAGGAAGTTATTTCTATTTCTAATTTTTTTCAGTGCTTTAATCATAAAAGTGTGTAGGATTTTTTTTTAAAGTCACCATTTATTGTGAAGATCATTTCGGTTTTGTACTTTATTCTATTAAGATAATATGTTACATTGATTCATTTTCATTATGTTGAACAAAACTTGGTAATATTCTGAATTCAGTTTGCTAATATTTTGTTGTGATTTTGCTTGTATATTTATAAAGTGTATTGGTCAGTAGTTTGTTTTCTTCTGATAGCATTGTCTGGTTTTGGTGTCAGGAAATATTGGCCTCATAGAATGGATTGGAATGAGTTCCTTCCTCTTCTATAATTTAGGATTATTTTGTTAAGTTTTATTTTTAATTCTTTTTCAAATGTTTGGTAAAATTCTCCTATGAAGCTATTTTGGTATGAGCTTTTACTTCTGAGAAGGTTTTTTTTAATCACTAATGCAATCTAAATTCCTTGGATAGATCTATTTAGATTTTCTGTCTTTTCTTAAGCCACTTTCATTACTTTATTTCTAGAAAGTTATTTCATCTAGATTATCTAATTTGTTGGTGTACAATTGTTTATAGTGTTCCTTTTTCATCTTTATTATTTCTACATGTTTGGTAGTGATGTTTCCTCCTTCATTCCTCAATTTAATAACAGATATTTAAAACAAATGTTTAAAATAATAACTATTGGTTTCAAATTTTCACTTGAGGTTATGAAGAGCTGGAAAGAGTACTACTTCAATTATTTCAAGAGAAAAAGCTGCAAATGTATGAGTTTCCTTGATCTCTTTGGAGAGCTGAGCTAGTATTGGAAAAGTTTTTCAATTCAAATGTTTCCTTTGCTCATTTACCTTTCTGGGTTCCACATTTTCCTTCAGTTTTCATCCAGTAATTCCTTACTCACTGACAGTTCTTCATTACATTTAAATTTTGAAATTTTATTCGAATTTTATATGCTATCAGCAGAAACAGATCCAAATAACATAACACATCACAATCAAAATCAGAACTTCATACTGAAACTAGGATACCAGCCTCAATCAGTTTTGCTAACTGACTCTATTTGTCATATGGAGATTAAGTTTAACTCTAAAAACCCAAAGCACATACAGTAATATTAAGTTTAGAATGTTTGAGAATCTTAGGTGTTTAACTGGTAAATTCATGCATGTTCTTAATTCTCTCTTTCCCTTTATAGGTATGAACAATAAAAAATGATTCTTATACTTTGAACATTCATCAGTAATAACTGAGGGCCAAAATTGTTTTTATCTGAAGATACAAAAAGTAGAAATAACTTTTAAAAAGAAAGTAAATGGTAATTCAGTTAATAAAATAAATACAAGCTTTAATAGAATGAATGGCTAAATAAATAAATTTTAAAGGTGAAAACATCACCAAAAGATCTTCGATTCAGCATTTCTTTAACTTATTGTGATATATTTTTACAAGTTGGCAAACACTGGCAAAAATTTCTTTCTCACATCTAAAAACAATGTTTAGAAGTATAAATATATACGTGAAATACACTACTATTCGTGAATATTTTCTCAATTACACAATGAAATATTACGAAGGATCTAATATTATTTTCAAATACTCAAAAGCCAGAGAAAATAGTGGATGCTGATAGTCCCCTGCCTATATTCCCTTAAGCCAGCCTTTGCACTCAAGCTCAGCTTTTATTTGTGTTGGTCTATAATAGTCCATAGCTGTTCCTTTTTCTGAAGGATTACCATTAGCTAAATGGTAGCTTCCTTACCCAGGAGGTAAAATACACCACTTTTTCCAAGTGTGCAATTTTTCCTCCAGATTTCACCATGGAATTCTGATGAGGAATTCTCACTCCAACTGAATGTGCACTTGAATCCCTGTCTCAGACCCTGACCTAAGATAATAACTCAACCTCATTCATTTCCAAGTATCTAGGAAATAAAAGCTATTTAATCAACTTTGAACAATCATCCTACTTGTTCCAAAGAGCCTTGGCCAGAGATATTAATGGTAGTATAATAATATAAGGCTAGAAGCAAAGAAGGGCAGAGGTATTCTCAAATTCTCCAGAACAAATTATAACACTCTTTCCTGTTAGAGAAATAAGTAAACTTGATTCAAGAACAAATTATGCTTTCTCTTCATTGATCAATTATTAATTTTATTGCTAACCCACTTCATTGTTATGACTCTGTGCCTCTGATAAAATACAAGTTTCTGAATATAGAATCTCAATTTTGAACACTTTTTGAAAGAAAGTATTTCTTATATTAAATTTTATTTTCAAACACAGGGTGCACATAACAAAGCAAACATATTTCTCTTCTTCAGTGTAACAAAAAATAATAAGTACCAGGCTAATGCCCTAAATACTATTTCCATTCCTAGTTAAGCCACAAATCAATTTCATGCCTTTGGAATTTTTTTATCTGTAAAATAAGAGAAGAGTATTGGTTTGACTTAATTCCAACAAATATTTATTCAGTGTCTATTGTATGTTGTTGTGGTCTTTTGACTTCAAGATTAACTACAGTAAGGAAAATGGGCTACTGAATCAAGATCAATATAAATTCTGTAATAGAGATATTTTTTAAAATTCAAGAGGAATTGAATCAAATGGAAAAATTAACATTGATTGAAGGTCAATGGAAACTTCAGATGGAGCTGATATCTGAGGTGAATGTTGAAGAATGTGTTGAATCTCAATGGAAAGAGGAGGGAAAATTAATACAAGATTAAATAACAGTGAAGTAAATGCATGCAGACACAAAGGATATGGGATATTCAGGTACATTTTCAAAAGGTAAATATAATAAAAATAAATATGAATTTGTGTGTATCATTACTTGTACATGTCAAATTATATGAAACATTATATTTTTGTTACATTTTAATAATTTATTCAAACTCAAATAAATAGCATGATTCCCACTGTCATTAAAAAATAATATAAATTACAAAATGGAGCATCATCTGTTTCTCAAGTTCATGTCATTACTATTTCAAACACTTTATGGGTCGGTCTATTTCTAGAAAAAGTGACCTTAAAATTTGTTCTGAAAGAGATAACAAAATGAATAAACAATGAATCAGTTATTTCAAAGCTTCCTAGATTATTCTTGATTTCAGGTATGGGCAAGGAGTACAGAAGCTTTTTCAGAAATAGTACACTAGCCATGCAAATTAAAATGCATATTATATGATTGTATGTAATTGAAAATGACAATGATATACTTGAAACATGTCTTTACATGAAAAGAAGAAAGCATCTTTATAAACATTCCATTATAAAAGCAAGCCTATAATCAAAATCATTTTGTTGGACTGCTCTGTAAATTTCTAATGCTTTTTAGTAAAGGCTTTATTTAGTTTAACAGAATGTTCCATCTTTCAACAAAATGTTTTTGAAAAAGTTTAAGCTAATAATAAGTCAAACATTATAATATAATATGGTTAATGAAAATGCCCCAAGCCAAAGAACAGTAAAAGAGAGATTTATCCAATACGTTTAAAAGGTAATACAAAGAAAGATGCTATCTTATTAATTCAGAATTTGCTGCAATATATTATGAGCTCAAGTGTTAACCACTTTGGCCAGAATTATACATTTTGACAATGAGGACAAAATCATATCATTAATATGACTGTGACAAAATTTGGATTAGAAAAACAAAGATCCAGGATATTGCCTTAGTTTGCTTTGTAAAAATGTGACCCTACTCAGTTTGCATTTTCCGAAATGATCTAACCTAGTTTCACTGTAGTAATATTCATGTTTGGTTTTCCACTTATATGTTTTGTTTAAAAATTTTAATATATATTAACTTTAATTGTATTATGTATTGATATATGTTATATTAAAGTGATATATCATATTAATGTACGCATTAATATATAATATATAGCTATACTATATATAATATCTATTATATAACATTTATTACATCTATATAATTATATAAAAAGTACAACTAATGTAAACATCTTAATTACAAACAACTAGGTAAGCATAAAACTAAAATGATTGAAATCAAATATATATGAGTTTAGTAGAATAAAGAATAGTCAAATATCCACAAGCATTTTTCTTTCAATGAGTGTTGTATTTTTTAGGTGCCTTACAAAACACATATGGTCAGGAAAGATAGTTTTTATTTAAGAACACTTCTATGAAACACATATACTCATTTAAATTAAACAGATAAATCTTGGTTATACCAAGTCAATTTATCCTTGTAAATCTCTATATTATTATGTCAATAGAATGTGAAGTGAACTCTGAAATTCACCTTATTGCCACATCATGGCCAACTGTCATATACTGAACAAGGCCAAACTGAAAGATACTATTATATAAACGATTATTTTCTGAGTTTGTGAACAGTTTAACCTCATAGACAAAAATAACTTTATTACAAGAAGACTTCATTTGGTTTTACAGAAACTACTCCTTTTACAGGTAGTACACGTCCTATGTACAAAATGCATTTATATTTAGGTATAGCAATTATTCCAGCAGAGTCAGCAGTAACTTCTGCCTATTCCATTTGCTCAAAGTGTGAATAAATAAAGCTTTCTTGTTTGTGGTCATAAATCCTTCAACTTATAGAATGTTTTTTTAATCTATTGTGAGATGTACTCTATTGAACTTGATTACAATAAAAGTGAGAATTTATAACTTCTATTGATTTTTCAAGTCATTTATATTTTAATATATTTCTTATCATGAATAAGTAAACATTCTAACCTTCTAACATAGTAAATTAATTTTAACAAGTTTAGTAATGTCAGTCACCCCAGTGTTTATCAATATCCCTTTGAGTTAAAAATAATTAACTCAAAAATAATTTTTATATTATTATTACTTTACAATAACTGTATTTAACTTAGTAGAAATCCTGGGAGTTTCTGATTTCATGTTCTTTCACATGTATGTGAGTGGGGTCAGTCTCCAGATCAAAGCACAAGGCTATTCTCAAATGATTTTAGAAAGTTATGAAACATGAAACAACACTTTTAGGAATTAGATAATAGAAGGTATTGGTTTTTGCCTATAATAACATCTACCTACATACTACATTTGCTGCATTCTATTTTTATAAGAAATAATCTGTTATTTAAAAAGGAATATAATCATTTAAAAATGATAACCTGCTATTGCATAAGTTGATTTAAAAAGGAGTGTAATAAGAAGACATATACTGGAAGAAGGTAATTTAAGAGAGAATTCATGTTCCATGCTGTTTTCCAAGAAACCAAAGTAAACTAGAAACAGAAGGTAGAGAATACAGCAAGAAGGAGATATCTACGGGAAACAAAAGAAAAGGAAGGCTTTTAGTTGTGGAACAAAATTATAGAAAATTTAGGAAAGAAGAAAGACAATCAGTATAAACAGGAAAAGTACTGGAAAAGTTTACATGTTATTGAAAAAAGAGCAACAAAATATTAGAATAAAGAATAATTGAATTATTCAGTTGGATAATGTAAAATACAGAAAATAATTAGAAAAGTAATTTTAAAATATTGTGAATATAATAGATATAATTTTAGTTCTACATTACAGTACTATTTTGAGTAGTTTTTAAAATGTATTTTTTAGTAGTTCAATAATTAAAATAATATAACTATGTGCCATAGTATCATTTATTATGTTAGGATGTTAGTGGAATCTAGAATAGAGGATGCAATGAGAAGGAATATGTGAAAGTGTTTTAAATAAAAAGTGATATAATTGCAAGCTATAAGCAACATTTATCGTATAAAAAGTTCTTTCCATGGAAATCAGTGAAATGAAAATAAGTATCTAGGAAATTATTAGAATAGATGATACTTGTTTCTTATTCCTATGACCTAATACAGTCATCCTTAGGTATCCATGAGGGATTAGTTCCCAGGACCACAACGGATACCAAAATCCGTGGATGATCAAGTCCCTTATATAAAATGGCTAGTCTAGTGGGCCCTCTGTATCTGCAGGGCCTGCATTCACAGATATGGAGCCCTCACTGTATGCTCATCAAAATGAGAAATTATTATTTCTTTGAGGCAGTCTTTTATTTCATTTTTGTTTGCTTCATTATTTCTCCATAGGACCATAATTTATTTTAATCATCTTCTAAAGACCTCTCTCTACAACAGGCAACACCCTGGTTGGTAAATCTATAAGAAATCACTAATCTTTTTAGTTATTTTTTAAAACAAGTTCCAGAGGAATTGGAAATCTATGTCAAAAGTCACGTCACATTAAATGTATTCCAATGAGTTAAAACTGCAGGGACTTACCAATTATACAATTCTTGCTGGTAAAACAGAACAGGCAGTGTTCATATAAATATCTACGAGAAAATTGTATAGGCCTCTATCTATTGACAGTATGCTTGAAAGATACCAATTTCTTGTAAATTATCAACACAATAGAACAAATGAGGGTTAACAGATCTTGTTAGTATATTTATATATTTATGAATGCAAAAACATTACTATTACAATAATTGTGCCCCTACTGTCAACATCTTTTTCAGTACTGATGAATAAGAATAAGCATTATCACTGATGTAAATGATAAAGAATGTTGAAATCTGTTATCTGTAAAATGATGATTGCTTACAGTATTTTAGTTATTAAGGTGATATGAATCTTTTATTTTATTTTGAAAAGTATTAGTATCTAAGGAAGAGAGTTTCCTTGCTTTTGCTTGGAATTGTGACATCCTGTACTCCTGTAGGCATAGGTAACATACAGAAAAGTTACTCAAAAGCAGCAAGGGAGAAGAGCAGAGAGTTAGAATAACATCGATTTGATTTAATGACACATACAAATAATGCATAAACAGTGAAATACTTAGTATCATATATGCATGAGTAGATAAAAAAGTTAAAAACCTATCATTTATGAATTCAACATATAACTCCACAAGTTGCAATCCTGAGTTAAACATATAATACAAAAAAATCTCAACTCCTAACTGAAAGTCCTAAGTAATGAAATAAAGGCAAGTTTTTCATTGCCAGCTTATTTTTATTTTATTATTTTTTCCAGACTTTTAATTAAAATTTTTAATTAATTTTTGTTGGAGTATAGTTCATTTAAACAACCATTATCTCCTCTATTATTTATTAGTATTTTTTTAAATCATGTTGAATATAACTAAGGTAATGTAATTAGAACCATAGCATTGGCTGCATTTCTTCCTTGAAGAATTCTTCAATGGTAATGAGCTAAAGTGCTCATTTTTAAGCAGTCCTCCCATTTGAGAACCATCAATTAGTGGTCTGATTGTATCAACTTGCCTTGAATTCTGAGCAAAGATTTCCATGCTTTTACTAAGTCCTAGGAGAAAACATAGAGGAAATGCACAATCCAAGTGTTTTACTATTTGAAATACAAATTTTTCAGCTCAGAGCAGGTGCTGAAAATAACACCCTGTATTATTTTCCCTTTGAAAATAACACCCAAAGATGCTTCCCCACCAGAAGCTTGAGTGTTGGCCTAAATAGCATAATCGTGATTATATTTATTAATATAGATATAATAACTTAGCTGAGATTACCTTAAAATAGAAAGAGGTTTGTTTGTTATTGATAACTGAGGGGAAAAGAGATCAAGTAAATCAGAGGAGTCTTAGGTTTCGAATTAAAAACAAATGCCAGAGGGCTTCCCTGGTGGCGCAGTGGTTGAGAGTCCGCCTGCCGACGCAGGGGACACGGGTTCGTGCCACAGTCTGGGAAGATCCCACATGCCGCAGAGCGGCTGGGCCCGTGAGCCATGGCCACTGAGCCTGCGCGTACAGAGCCTGTGCTCCGCAACGGGGAGAGGCCACAACAGTGAGAGGCCTGCGTTCCGCAAAAAACAAAACAAAACAAAACAAAAACAACAACAACAAAAAAAAACAAATGCCAGAGAAATCTATCCCCCACAACCCAGTTGCTATAATCATAGCCCTGAAGCAAGATCTAAGATTAAAAGTTTTCAAAAACTACAGGTCTCTAACCAACCCTATATAAACTTTACTTAGCTCACAAGAAACGGATACCAGCCAATAATAACAAAAAGGACCCCAAAAAGCAAAACAGAACCCCAGTAAGCCAACATCAGAGTTAGGGATGTTTTGAGTATCCTTGCTGGTACCTAATAAATGATTGCAGGTATTTGAAGCATGGACTGAAAATGTAATATCATCCCCTTAATTTGTTTCCCCACCTCAGTTTCTGACTTCAGCTTGAAAAATGCCCCTACATTCTGTCCAATTTAATTGTCTACTCTTGACCTCACCTGCGCCTTTTTGCTTGTTTGTTTGTTGCTTTTAATAAGAAGCCTCTTCTTATGCCTAATGGTAAAATTTAACCTTCCTGTGGTTACTGTATTTAGATCCCTATCCTCTTCAAGTTAACCTCAGCTTTACACTTGTAACTGAATTTGACTGTCTTTACCATCACTTGTGTACAGAGGACAGCTCCCAAATTCTACCCTTAGATTTTAGTCTTCTAAGTCATACACACAGCTCCTAAGGATAAATGGGGCAGAACTTCTTGCCAGTATTTAACCAACTCCTGAATTTATAGACATTTCTCTTCTGGCTTTCCACAGCTTTTCTGCTTCTCTTTTTGTGGGTGCTAAAAGAATTTCCCCTGCCTTGTCATCCCAAATCCAAAAATCTTCTATTGAAGGAGGCAGAAGGGAAACTGCTGAAAGATTAGAACACTCCAGTCTTTCATTCAGAATTTAGAGAACTATTATTGGAAAAAATTCGGAAGTTTCCATTTCTTTTAAAATTAGCTCATGATTCTTGGTTTTCTGCTCATTTTACTTCAGGGCTAGGAACTGGTGGAAAAAATACCATAAATATTAGTGTTGTCCCATATGTCAAAAGTCAAACGGAACCCACAATGTTACAAACTAAATTAAATGCAAGATTTGGAATGTCATGACTGTAAGAATACACTCTCAGAGTAGATTTGTTAGAAAAAAATTGTTCAGGGCTTCCCTGGTAGTGCAGTGGTTTAGACTCCGCCTGCCGATGCAGGGGACACGGGTTCTTGCCCCGGTCCGGGAAGATCCCACATGCCGCGGAGCAGCTGGGCCCGTGAGCCATGGCCACTGAGCCTGTGCTCCGCAACGGGAAAGGCCACAACAGTGAGAGGCCTGCGCACCGCAAAAAAAAAAAAAAAAAAGAAAAAATTTGTTCATTCCCACATGTATCAGTGCAACTCACCTCTGTGTAGGGGTACTACCTTCTGTTAATGAAACAATAGTTTTTTCAATATTTATAAACTGATACATTTAATAATTATTTTCCTAATGTATCAATTATATATCCACCTGCATTTAAAATAACATATCTGTCTATCAGGTCTCCTTTGGCATCTCCGTTTTGAATAGCCTGTCATCATTTCCACTATCAAACTCATCAGAAATAATATATGTCAGTATTTAGGTATGTGTTGTCATACTTCAGTATTAAATCATTACAAAACTACACTTCTGGATAGTATATATCAACTTTTAACTTCCATTAATACCCATACTACATTATGATAACATTACACAATCAACATTTATTAAAGATTTATTTAAGAAGTGTAATGTACATGCAACTTCCAAGTGTTTTTGTAAAGAGAATAACTGATATGATTCATTTTTATATACAGTTTTATTTCCAGAATACAAATGTAGATCATCACATTCCTCTCATACTACAGAACTGGAAAGAAAAACAAGGCCATGATTAAGAGGTATACTTTTTGTTAGATAATTAAAATTATATGATACATGGCATTTTTTCTCAATTGGTTTCAAAAAAAACAGAATTAAATTCTCTTACTTTTTTCTTAGCATGGATGTTCAAATAAATCTAATTTTTATTGAAGTAGAGTGATTTACAATGTTGAATATTAGTTTCTGGTGTACAGCAAAGTGATTCACAGATGTGAATATATATTTATGTATGTATATATATTTGTGAATAGATATATATATATTTTTTCAGATTCTTTTCCATTATAATTTATTACAAGATATTGAATATAGTTCCCTATGCTATGCTGTAGTAACTTGTTATTTATCTTTTTTTTTTGCGGTATGCGGGCCTCTCACTGTTGTGGCCTCTCCAGTTGCGGAGCACAGGCTCTGGACGCACAGGCTCAGCAGCCATGGCTCACGGGGCTAGCTGCTCCACGGCATGTGGGATCTTCCCAGACCGGGGCATGAACCTGTACCCCCTGCATTGGCAGGGGGACTCTGAACCACTGCGCCACTAGGGAAGCCCCTATTTATCTATTTTATATAGAATAGTGTGTATCTGCTAATCCTACACTCCTAATTTATCCCTCCTCCCCCTTCACCTTTGGTAACCATAAATTTTTCTATGTCTGTGAGTCTATTTCTGTTTTGTAAACAAATTCATTTGTATCATTTCTTTTTAGATTCCACATAAGATATATCATATAATATTCCTCTCTCTGTCTGACTTACTTGACTTAGTATGATAAACTCTAGGTCCATCCATGTTGCTGCAAATGGCATTATTTCATTTTTTTAAGACTGAGTAGTATTCCACTGTATATATGTACCACATCTTCTTTATCAATTCATCTGTCACAGACATTTAGATTGTTTCCATGTCTTCTGTATTGTGAATAGCGCTGCTATGAACACTGGAGTGTATGTATCTTTTTAGATTATAGTTTTCTCCAGACATATACCCAGGAGTGGG
The DNA here is from genome assembly GCF_937001465.1 of Orcinus orca. Taxonomy (NCBI): domain Eukaryota; kingdom Metazoa; phylum Chordata; class Mammalia; order Artiodactyla; family Delphinidae; genus Orcinus; species Orcinus orca. The sequence continues at coordinate 120,964,585 of NC_064559.1, forward strand.
ATTGCTGGATCATATGACAATTTTATCTTTTAGTTTTTTAAGGAACCCCCATACTGTTTCCCATAGGAGCTTCACCAAATTATATTCTCATCAGTACTGTAGTAAGGTTCACTTTTCTCCACACCCTCTTCCACATTTGTTATTTGTAAACATTTTAATGATGGCTATTCTACTGGTGTGAGGTGATACCTCACTGTAGTTTTGCTTTGCATTTCTTTAATAATTAACAGTGTTAGCATCTTTTCATGTGCCTGTTTTCTATATGTATGTCTTCCTTGGAAAGATATCTATTTAGGTCTCTTGCCTATTTTTGATTGAGCTGTTTGGTTTCTTGATATTGAGCTGTATGAGCTATTTGTATATTTTTGAAAATGAGCCCTTGACAGTTGCACCGTTTGCAAATATTTTCTCACAGTCCGTAGGTTGTCTTTTTGTTTATGGCTTCCTTTCATGTGCAAAAGTGTATAAGTGTGCTTAGGTCTTATTTTTTTATTTTTGCTTTTATGTCATTTACCTTGGGAGACTGACCTAAGAAAACATGACTATGATTTACATCACAGAATATTTTGCCTATGTTCTCTTCTAGGAGTTTTATTGTGTCATGTGATATGTAAGTCTTGAATCCATTTTGAGTTTACTTTTGTGTATGCTGTGAGGGAGTATATTAATTTACATGTGGTTGTCCAGCTTTCCCAACACCACTTGCTGAAGAGACTGTCTTTTCTCCATTGTATATTCTTACCTCCTTTGTCAAAGATTAATTGGCAGTAAGTGTGTGGGTTTATTCTGAGCTCTCTATTCTGTTCCATTGATCCATATGTCTTTTATTAGACAATACCACACCATTTTGATTACTGTAGCTTTGTAGTATTGTCAGAAGTCAGGGAGGGTTATGCCTCCAGCTTTGTTCTTTTTCCTCAGGATTGCTTTGGCAATTCTGGGTCTTTTGTGGTTCTATATAAATTTTAGGATTATTTATTCTAGTTCAGTGAAAAATGTCATGTGTAATTTGACAGGGATTGCATTAAATCTGTATATTGCTTTGGGTAGTATGGCATTTTAACAATATTAATTTTTCTAATCCAAGAGCATGGGCTATCTTTCCATTTCTTTGAATTATCTTCAATTTCCTTTATCAATATTTTATAGTTCTCAGCATATAAGTCTTTCACTGCCTTGGTCAGGTTTATGCTTAAGTATTTATTTTTTGAAGCAATTTTAAAAGGAATTGCTTTTTTTGTTTGTTTTTACTTTCCCTTTGATATTTCATTGTTAGTGTAAAGAAATGTAATGGATTTCTGTATATTAATCTTGTATCCTGCTACCTTGCTGAATTCATTTATCAGTTCTAGTAGCTTTTATATGGAATCTTTAGGGTTTTCTATATATAGTATCATGTCATTTGCATATAATGACAAGTTTACCTCCTTCCTTCCAATTTGGATACCTTTTATTTCTTTTTCTTGTCTGATTGTTGTGAAGAAGATTTCCAACACTATGTTGAATAGAAGTGGTGAGAGTAGGTAATTTTGATTGTTCCAGATTTTAGCAGGAAGGCTTTCAGCTTTTCACTGTTGAGTATTATGTACCCTTTGTCAGAAATAGCTTTTATTATGTGGAGCTATGTTCCCTCTGATAAGAGTTTTTATCATGAATGGATGTGGAAAAATATCAAATGTTTTTTCTGCATCTATTGAGATGATCATGTGTTTTTTGTCTTTTGTTGATGTGGTGTATCACATTGATTGATTTGCATAAGTAGACCATCTTTGTGATCCAGGGATGAATCTAACTTGATCATGGTGTATAATCTTTTATATGTGTTATTGGATTCAGTTTGCATATATTTTGTTGAGGACTTTTGTATCTCTATACATCACAGATATTGGCCTGCAATCCTTTTTTGGTAGTGTCTGTCTGGTTTTGGTTTCAGGGTGATGGTGGCTTCATAGAATGACTTTGGGAGTGTTCCGTCCTCTTCACTCTTTTGGAAGAATCTGAGAAGGATTGATATGAGTTTTCTTTGTATGGTAAGGTAGAATTCCCAAGTGAAGCCATCTGGTCCTGGACTTTTGTTTGCAAGGAATATTTTAATTACAGATTTTATTTCACTACTACTTATCTGTCTGTTCAAATTAACTATTCATCCTTGATTCAGTTTTGATATGTTGTATTTTTCCAGAAACTTGTCCATTTTTTCTAGGTTGTCTGATTTATTGGCATATAATTGTTCATAGTATTCTGTTATGTTTTTTTGTATTTCTGCAGTATCAGTTTTTATTTCTCCTCTTTCATTTCTTATTTTGTTTATTTGAGTCCTCTCTTTTCTTCTTGGTGAGTCTAGCCAGAGGGTTGTCAGTTTTGTTTATTCTTTCAAAAACCAGCTCTTGATTTTATTGATTTTTCTGTTGTTTTTTTAATCTCTACTTATTTCCTCTGTGATCTTTATTATTTTCTTCCTCCTGCTGAATTTAGGTTCTGTTTGTTCTTCTTTATTAGATTCTTTTAGGTGTTAGGTTATGTTGCTTATTTGAGATTTTTCTTGTTTTTTGAGGAAGGCCTGTGTCACTATGAACTTTCCTATTAGGACTGCTTTTAGTCCTAGTCTCCATGTAATCATTTTTTACTTGATTCTTTTTCTGTGGTTGATTTCTACTTTCATGCTGTTGTGGTCAGAAAAGACATTTAAAATAATTTCTATCCTCTTAAATTTTTTGAGGTTTATTTTGTGTCCTTGTGTATGGTCTATCCTAGGGAATGTTTCATGTGCACTCTGGGTTTTTTGATGGAATATCCTGAAAGTATCAATTAAGTCTAACTGTTCTATTGTGTCATTTAGAATCTCTGTTGCCTTATTAATTTTCTGTCTTGAAGATCTGTCCATTGATGTCAGTGGAGTGTTAAAATCTTCTACTATAATTATATTCTTGTCATTTTCTCCCTATATGTCTCTTAGTATTTTTTTTATGTATTTAGGTTTTCTGATTTTGGGTACATTTATGTTAATGAGTGTAATATCTTCTACTTGTATTGATCTTTTTATCATTATATAGTGTTCTTCTTTATCTTCCTTTAGGGACTTTCTTTTAAAGTCTATTTTGACTGATATGAGTATTGCCAACCCCACTTTCTTGTCATTTCCATTAAACATCTTTTTGTATCACCTCACTTTCGATCTGTATGTGTTTTTTACCCTAACATGGGTCTCTTTTAGGCAGCATATTGTAGGCTCTTGATTTATTATACAATCTGCCACTCTATGTCTTTTGATTAAAGCATTTAGTTTATTGACATTTAAGATAATTAATGGTAGATGTATTTATTTCCATTTTAAACCTTGTTTTACAGTTGATTTTGTATTTCTTCTTTGTTCTTTTCTTTTTCCTTTTGTCGTTTCATGGTATTCTTTTGTGTTATGCTTGAGTCTCTCTTTTTTTTTTTTGCGGTGCACGGGCCTCTCACTGTTGTGGCCTCTCCCATTGTGAAGCACAGGCTACGGACGCGCAGGCTCAGCAGCCATGGCTCACGGGCCCAGCCGCTCCGCGGCATGTGGGATCTTCCCGGACCGGGGCACAAACCCGTGTCCCCTGCATCGGCAGGCGGACTCTCAACCACTGCGCCACCAGGGAAGCCCGAGTCTCTTATTTTTTGTCTTTGTGAACCTATTGTATGATTTTGATTTGTGGTACCCTGTTTTTCAAGAATGTTAAACCATTGCTATATCTACTTGTGTTAGACCAGCAGTCATATAAGCTCAAACACATTCTAAAAAAAAAAAAAATTCTTCATTTTCTTACTCCTCTCCCCAACATTTTATGATTTTAATGTCCTATTGTATCTTCATGTTTATCCTTTTGCTGATAATTTTAATTATCATTGTTTTCACAAACTTTTTTATTTTTACTTTTTAATCTGTGTACTGGCTTATTAAAGTGATTACTTTCCAATTGTTATATTCTCTTTCCTATAGGATCTAGCTTCTTTTCTATTTAGAGAAGACATTTCAATATTTCTTTTGAATAGGTTTAGTATTTCTGTATTCTTTTAGTTTTTGCTTCTCGGAGAAATTCTTTATCTCTCCTTCTATTCTATATGATAATCTTGCTTGGTAGAGTATCCTAGGTTGCAGGTTTTTCCCTTTCAAGACTTTGAATATGTCTTGCCTTTCCCTTCTGTCCTGCAACACTTTTGTAAAGAAATCAGCTGATAACCTTATGGGGAGTCTCTTGTGATTAACTCTTTGTTTTTCTCTTCCTGCCTTTAGAATCCTCTCTGTATCTTTAACTTTTGCCATTTTTATTATATGTCCTGGTGTAGGTCTATTTGGGTTCATATTGTTTGGGACCCTCTGTGCTTCCTGTTCCTGGATATCTGTTTCCTTCTTTAGGTTTGGGAAGTTTTCAGCCATAATTTCTCCAAATAAATTTTTGATCCCTTTTTCTCTTTCTTCTCCCTCTGGGTTCCATATCATGTGTAGATTGGAACACTTTATATTATCCCATAGTTCTTGTATATTGCTTTCACTTTTTCCTATTTGTCTTTTTGTCTGCTATCCTGATTGAGTGATTTCCATCATTCTCTTCCAGATCACTTATTTGTTCTTCTGCATTATTTAGTTTCCTATTTATTGTCTTTAGCTCAGGTTGTATCTTGGCAAATACACTTTCTAATGTTGATTGGCTCCTCTTTGTACTTTCTAGTTCTTTGTTACAATGATCTGCATTTCTATCAACAGCCTTCTTAATTCCTTCAGTATTTTTATTACCTTTTTTGAACTTGTGATCTAATAAACTGGAGATGTCTCTTTCATTGCTCTTTCAGGGGAATTTTCTTGGGAATTGTTCCTCTGCTTCTTCATTCTACTTACATTTCTTTGACTCTATGAATTTAGGAGAAACAGTTATCTACTTTGGTCTAGAAGGGCTGTTTTCAGGTAAGAATGTTCTTGTGTAGCCCATGTGAGTCTAATATCTTTGGTGCAAAGGCTATTTTTACTATGGATGCCTATCACATCTTTTCACAGTGTATGCTGACCATTATCCCTTTGATAGAGGATGTGATTGTTGTTGTGGTGACCAGAGTCTCCACTGGATATTGGGAGGGGGCTCCTCTTTGCTCTATGATTGTCACAGCACTGTCTGGGGCATATTCTCCTTCCCATTTTTCATTGCTGAAGCCCCCAGATCCATTTCTGAGCTGCAGTGTGATGTAGGCAGGACTGGAGCACTCCTGCTGGAAGAGGAGCCACTGAGTATTCCTCTGCAGGAGGTGTCCACTGGGAAGTGTGCTCTATTGTGTCACCTGTCACCCATTCTGTGGGCTCATGAAGAACATTGTTGGGACTGCCCTTGGCCCTACCTCAACCGTGGTAATGCAGGAAATCAGCCTGAATTTTCTTTAGGCACTGTGCTCACAAACCCACTAGCGCAGATCTGCAGAAGTTAGCCACCAGGACTGCTGTAGTTGTATACCTGGACCTGCCACGGGAGCTATGGAATCTGTCCAGACTCTAGCCCCACCTCTGTGTGCTTGAGCCCACAAAGCCCACAGCTGCTAATGCTGGAACTGCCCCAGTCATGGGAGCACCAGTAATCCACTTGGATATCCTGTAGGCATTGAACTTACAAAGCCAATTGTGGCAGTGCAAATCCTTGGAATTCACAAAGCCAGTGGGACAAGGCTCAGATTTCAGCCCCACTTTAGAAGTTGCATGGCCCCTGGAGATTAGCTAAGATTTCAGCACCGTCTCTGCATGTGGGCAACCTGATGACCCTTACATGCTCCCAAATCTCATAGAGGTGGAGTTGTTGTCACTGTGAGCATGCAGAAAATGAATCTGTTATGGCAGGCCCTGCCCCTCACTTCATCAGCATGTTAACAATTGGGCTTCTATGGCAGACACAAACTCCAAACTGCATACACCCCCAGTTGTCACCTGGACCACACTGCAGCCCCCTTGGGCTGCTTCCATGTAGCCAACCTCAGTCCTACCCCAAGTCTTGTCTCCTAAAGCCAAAGTTTTAGCACCTAGCACCCATTCGCAGCAGCAGATGCCTGTCTCAGGCTGAGGAGGGCAGCGAGATGTCCAGAAACTTCTGTGCTGGTCTCTCTCTCTTCTGCCTGCTGCAATACAGCTGCTGCAGTCTCCTCTATGCCTCTGAAGCTCCCTATCTGTCCTGGCTGATCTTCCAACCGATGAAGGGCATTACTAGGGTGAGGAACAATTCCTCTTTCACAGCTCCCTCCCAGGGGTGCAGATCCCATCCCAATTCCTTTTTTCTTTTTCTTTCATCCTACCCAGTTACATGGTGATCTTGTAGCTTTTGTTGTATGAGATCTTCTGCCAGTGTTCAGTAGGTATTCTGTGAGAATTGTTCCACATGTAGATCTTTTTTCTGATGTTTTTGTGGGGGGGAGGTGAGTTCCATGTCCTTCTATTCCAATATCTTTGTCTCTTCCTCCAGAAGTTTTAAATTTTAATAATGTCCAGCTTAATTTTTTTTCTCCAGCTTAATGTTTTTTTCACATATCATGTTTTCCATGTTGATCTAAAAATTCATTGCCAAACACATAGCCACATAGACTTTCTCCTGTTTTCTTCTAGAATGTTTATAGTTTTGTAATTTACATTCACGTCTATTACCCATTTTGAGTTAATTTTAGTGACAGTTGTAAGGCCTTATCCAGATTCATTTTATATATATAATAAATTATATGTAATTATATATAATCAATTATAGGTATGTTTTGCATATAATTCATTATATATAACTTTACATAAATTGTATATAATTATATATTTTATATAATATGAATTATATATAACAATATATATATAATGAATTATATTATATATTTTTTGACATTTAGATGTCTAATTTCCAGCACCATTTATTGAAAAGACTATCCTTTTTCCATTGAATCACTTTTGCTTTTTGGTCTTAAAAGTGGTTGATTATATATGTATGGGTCTACATTTGGGCTTTTTTCCACTGATATATTTTTCTATTCTTGGGCCAGTACCACACTGTCTCAATTATTGTGTTTTATTTTAAGTCTTGACATCAGAGAGTACCTGTGTTCTGATTTTGTTCATCAGTACTTTGTTAGCTATTATAGGTCATTCATCTTTCTATACAAACTTTAGAATCAGATTGTCAATATGCACAAAATAGGTTGCTGTGATTTTAAGTGGACTGTATTGATCTATAGATCAAATTGGAAAGAATTTGACATCTTAGTAATAATGAGTTTTCCATTGAATAAACAAGAAATAGCTCTTTGTTTATTAGATCTTTGATTTCTTTAATCAGTTTTATAGTTTTCTGCAGTATAGGTTTTATACATATTGTTTTAGATTTATACCTAATCATTTCCTTTTACTGGTCCTATTGGAAATGATCTTGTGTGTTTAATTTCAAATACCAAATTTTCATTGCTGATATACAGCAAAGCAATTGACTTAAAAAAAAAAATCTTTGCATGTTACTCCACTCTCTTTTTGCTTGCATAGTTTCTTATGAGAAATCCAATGTATTTATTATTCTCATTTCTTTATAGGCAAGATCTTTCTTTTCTTTGTCCCCTCTGTTTTCTCTTTATCTTTAGTTTCTTACAGTTTGAATGTGATATAAGCAGAAATGTTATACTGAGTAATAGTAACTGATATGAAAATATCTTTAGTGTGAGGATTTATGTTATTCTCACTAGGAGTTGAGCTGTGTTGAAGATTTGTTGGAAGTAAAGCTAACAGGGGCTTCATTTGCCTCTACTGTCCTGGTTTTTGTCTCCTCTGTTGACTTTGTTCTTCCCAAAGTGTGACTCCTCATAGAAAGTCTGACTCTTGCATCTCTTTCAGCTGCAATCTCTTGTTATTATACTGGACCCTGTTGATGTGGTGTTAAGACATTGGCTTGGGGAAGCAGTCTATAATCTTATGATTAAATCGGTCTTTCAGTGGACCTGTGTTTCTGGGCTGTGAGTTTCACATGTGTCTCTCTAAGGCTATAGCTTCCTACCCCTCTGACCCTTAGAGAAAGGAATGCTGAAAAGGGCCAGAGAGTGAGGAAATTCCTTTCCCCAACTGGAGTAAAGCTCTGATAAAGTCTTTTCCTCTGAAGAGAGAGGCTTTTTTTTTTTTTAACTTTTCATTTTATATTGGACTATAGTTGATTTACAATGTTGTGTTTCAGGTGTACAGCAAAGTGATTCAGTTATATATTAATATATATTGTTTTTCAAATTATTTTCCCATTTAGGTTATTACAAAGTATTGAGCAGAGTTCCTCATTCTACAAAGTAGGTCCTTGTTGGTTATCTATTTTAAATATAGTAGTGTGTAGGTCAATCCCAAACTCCTAATTTATCCCTCCCCCACACCTTTCCCCTTTGGTAACCATAAGTGTGTTTTCTACATCTGTGAGTCTGTTTCTGTTTTGTAAATAAGTTCATTTGTATCATTTTTTTTAGATTCCACATATAAGAGATATCATATGATTTCTTTGTCTGACTTCACTTAGTATGATAATTTCCAGGTCCAACCATGTTGCTACAAATGGCATTATTTCATTTTTTAATGGCATTGCATATGTATACCACATCTTCTTTATCCATTCATCTCTTGATGGACATTTATGTTGTTTCCATATCTTAGCTATTGTAAATAGTGCTTCAATGAACATTGGGGTGCACATATGTTTTGAACCATGGTTTTCTCCAGATATATGCCCAGGAGTGGGATTGATAGATCATATGGTAGCTCTATTTTTAGTTTTTTAAGGAATATCAGTACTGTTCTCCATAGTGTCGGTACCAATTTACATTCCCACCAAGAGTGTAGGAGGGTTCCCTTTTCTCCACACACTCTCCAGCATTTATTGTTTGTAGACTTTTTGATGATAGCCATTCTGACTGGTGTGAAGTGATATCTCACTGTAGTTTTTTTTTTTTTTTTTTTTCCCGATACACGGGCTTCTTACTGTTCTGGCCTCTCCTGTTGTGGAGCACAGGCTCTGGATGTACAGGCTCAGCGGCCATGGCTCACGGGCCTAACCACTCCATGGCATGTGGGATCTTCCTGGACTGGGCCACAAACCCATGTCCCCTGCATCGGCAGGCAGTCTCTCAACCACTGCGCCACCAGGGAAGCCCTCTCACTGTAGATTTGATATGCATTTCTCTAATAATTAGTGATGTTGAGCATCTTTTCATGTGCCTGTTGGCCATCTGTATGTCTTCTTTGGAGAAATGTCTATTTAGATCTCCTACCCATTTTTTTTTGATTGGGTTGTTTTTTTTTTTGATATTGAGCTGCATGATCTGTATGTAAAATTTGGAGATTAATCCTTTGCCAGTCACATTGTTTGCAAATATTTTCTCCCATTCTGTGTGTTGTCTTTTCATGTTGTTTATAGTTTCCTTTGCTGTGCAAAAGCTGTTGAGTTTAATTAGGTCTCATTTGTTTATTTCTGTTTTTATTACCATTACTTTGGGAGAAAGATCAAAAAAGTTATTGCTGTAATTTATGTCAAAGTATGTTCTGACTATGTTTTCCTCTAAGAGTTTTATAGTATCCAGTCTTACCTTTAGGTCTTTAATCTATTTTGAGTTTATTTTTGTGTATGGTGTTAGAGAATGTTCTAATTTCATTCTTTTACATGTAGCTGTCCAGTTTTCCCAGCACCACTTATTGAAGAAACTCTTTTCTCTATTGTATATTCTTGCTTCCTGTGTCATAGATTAAATGACCATGGTGTGTGGGTTTATTTCTGGGCTTTCTATCCTGTTCCACTGATCTATATATTCATTTCCATGCCAGTACCATACTCTTTAGCTTTGTAGTATAGTCTGAAGTCAGGGAGCCTGATTGCTCCAGCTCCGTATTTCTTTCTCAAGATTGCTTTAGCTATTCAGGGTCTTTTGTGTCTCCATAAAATTTTTAAGATTTTTTTTGTTCTAGTTCTGTGAAAAATGCCATTGCTAATTTGATAGGGATTGCAGTCAATCTGTAGATTGCCTTGGGTAGTATAGTCATTTTAATAATATTGATTCTTCCAATCCAAGAACATGGTATATCTCACCATCTGTTTGTATCATCTTCGATTTCTTTCATTGGTGTCATAGTTTTCAGAGTACAGGTCTTTTGCCTCCTTAGGTAGGTTTATCCCTAGGTATTTTATTCTTTTTGATGTGATGGTAAATGGGATTCTTTCTTGAATATCTATTTCTAATCTTTCATTTTTAGTGTATAGAAATGCAACAGATTTCTGTGTATTAATTTTATATCCTGCAACTTTACCATTCATTGATGAACTCTTATAATTTTCTGGTAGCATCTTTAGAATTTTCTATGTATAGTATCATGTCATCTGAAAATAGTGACAGTTTAACTTCTTCTTTTCAAATTTGGATTCCTTTTATGTCTTTTTCTTCTCTGATTGCCATGACTAGGATTTCCAAAACTATGTTTATAAAAGTGAAAATAGTGGACATCCTTTTCTTGTTCCTGATCTTAGAGGAAATGCTTTCAGCTTTTCAATGTTGAGTAGGATGGTATCTGTAGCTTTGTCATATATGGCCTTAGTTATGTTGAGGTATGTTCCTTCTAGACCCACTTTCTGGAGAGTTTTCACCATAAATTGGTGGTGGATTTTGTCAAAATCTTTTTCTGCACCTCTTGAGATGATCATTTGATTTTTATTCCTCAATTTGTTAATGTGGTGTCTCACACTGATTGATTTGCAGATAATGAAAAATCCTTGCATTACTGGGATAAACCTCACTTGTTCATGGTGTGTGATCCTTTTAGTGTATTGTTGGATTTGGTTTGCTAGTATTTTGTTGAGGATTTTTGTTTCTATGTTCATCAGTGATACTGGCCTGTAATTTTTGTGTGTGTGATTTCTGGCTTGGGTATCAGGGTGATGGTGGCCTCATAGAATGAGTTTGGGAGTGTTTCTTTCTCTGCCATTTTTTGGAATAGTTTCAGAAGAAAAGATCTCTAAATATTTGATAAAATTCTCCTGTGAAGCCATCAGGTCCTGGACTTTTGTTTGTTGGAAGATTTTTAATTACAGTTTCATTTTCCATGCTTATGATTTGTCTGTTTATATTTTCTAATTCTTCCTGGTTCAATCTTGGAAAATTGTACCTTTCACCTAAGAATCTGTCCATTTTATCTAGGTTGTCCATTTTATTGGTGTATAGTTGCTTGTAGTAGTCTCTTATGTTCTTTGTATTTATGTGGTGTCTGTTGTAACTTCTCCTTTTTCAGTTCTATGTGTATTGGTTCGAACCCTCTTCCTTTTATTCTTGATGAGTCTGGCTAAAGGTTTATCAATTTTGTTTATCTTTTCAAAGAACCAGATTTTAGTTTCATTGATCTTTGTTATTGTTTTCTATGTCTGTGTTTCATTTATTTCTGCTCTGATCTTTATGATTTCTTCTACTATCCTTCTACTAACTTTGGGTTTTGTTTGTTCTTCTTTCTCTAGTTGCTTTAGGTGTAAATTTAGGTTGTTTATTTGGGATTTTTCTTTCTTCCTGAGGTAAGATTCTATTGCTATAAACTTCCCTTTTAGGACTGCTTTTGCTGCATCCCATACGTTTTGGATTGTTGTGTTTTGTTTTTATTTGTTTCTAGGTATTTTTTGATATCCTCTTTGATTTCTTAAGTGATCCATTGGTTATTTAGTAACATATTGTTTAGTCTCCACGTGTTTGTGTTTTATTCAGTTTTTTTAAAATTTATTTTCCTGTAGTTGATTTCTAATCTCATAGCATTGTGGTTGGTAAAGATGCTTGATATGATTTCAATTTTCTTAAATTTACTGAGGCTCCCTTTGTGGCATAGCATGTGATCAATCCTGGAGAACGTTCCATGTGCACTTGAAAAGAAGGTGTATTTGCTACATTTGGATTGAATGCTCTATAAATATCAATTAAGTCCATCTTGTCTAATATGTCATTTAAGGCCTGTATTTCCTTACTGATTTTCTATCTGGATGATCTTTCCATTGATGAAAGTGGAGTATTACGTCCACCACTATTATTGTGTTACTGTCAATTTCTCCTTTTATGGTTGTTAGCATTTACCTTTTATATTGAGGTGCTCCTATATTAGGTACATATATTTACAATTGTTATATCTTCTTGGATTGATCACTTGATCATTAAGGTCTATTTTGTCTAATATGAATATTGCTACTCCAGCTTTCTTTTGATTTCTATTTTCATGGAATACCTTTTTCCATCTCCTCACTTACAGTCTGTATGTGTCCCTAGCTCTGAAGTGGGTCTCATGTAGACAGCATATATACGGGGTCTTGGGTCTTGTTTTTTGCATCCATTCAACCAATCTATGTCTTTTGATTGGAGCATATAATTCATTTATGTTCAAGGTAATTATCAATGTGTATGCTCTTATTGCCATTTTTTTGTTGTTTTGGATTTGTTTTTTTTAGGTCTTTTTTCTTCCCTTCCTCTTTTGTTCTCTTGTGATTTGATGGCTAACTTTGCTGTTGTGTTTGGATTCCTTATCCTTTTTGTGCTTGTATGTCTTGTAGATTTTCAGTTTGTGGTTACCATGAGGTCTTGATATAGCAGTTTATATATTAACAAGATTGTTTCAAGTTGACAGTCTTTTAATTTTAAATGCATTTCCAATATCCTGCATTTGTACTCTCTTCTTCTCACAATTCCTGGTTTAGATAACATATTTGTGTGTGGATGATTTCCTGCCTTTACTGTATGTTTGCCTTCACATTTTCCATTCATAATTTTCTTGCTTCTAGATGTTTCTCAGTGTGTTCCTTCTTGGTTTTATCCTGCCTGGGACTCTCTGCACTTCCTGGACTTGGATGAATGTTTCATTTCCCATGTTAGGGAAGTTTTCATAATCTCTTCAAATATTCTCTCAGGTCCTTTCTGTTGCTCTTCTCCTGGGACCCCTATAATGCGAATGTTCATGTGTTTAATGTTGTCCCAGAGGTGAGAAAGCCTTTTAATAGAGAATATTCTGGGTATATGATGTAACGTTTATTTTTATGGTTTCTTTGCCAGTGTCACAAGGTCATTCTGGATCTTTACTCTGAAAACCTGATAGGGTTCCAATGTCCAGCATTCATCAAAATGATCATGTTAGTGTTTCTACCAGTTTGTAGTTACAGTAGTTTTTGCTCTACGTAATCAAATCTTGGCTGTGACTCTCTGAATTTGCCTGTTCCTTCCAGATTTGGGGTGGCAATTTGCCTTTGCAACCTCAGTTTTTTGATGGTTTTAAAAAAAGTAATTGACTTTTTCTTTGTTCAATGCTTTAATTCTGTAAGGACAGGAGTGAGGTCTTTAAAATGTCAGAGTTGAAAAAGGAAGTCTTTTTTGACACATTATTTCATTGTTTTTGTGCTCCATTCTGAATTTTGTTGACATATAATGCAATTCAAACATTCCTCTAATTTGTCTAATCTGTCATATAAATCCATCTTGTTTTGTAATGTTAGCTTTGGTTTTCCAGTTGTAATATTTACATTGATTCCTTGTTTTTATCTTTTTTTTTTTCTGAAATCCTACATCTTGTCACTTAAAAACCTTAACCATATCAATCACATTTATTTGAAAGTTTATATATGACAGCTCCAATATCTGGATATCCCATCACAATATCTTTGTTCCCATCACAATCATTTGATTTTTCTATTTTTTTCTTATCAATTCTTGTTATTTTTACATATCTTTGTTAAATACCAGATATTTAGTTTTTAAACATCATGATGATTTTAGTCTCATAATTATGTTACTTTCCTTCATAAGGAGTTTACTCTTTTCACTTTTTGGAGGTAAATTAGTCACAGAAAACTAGCCACTTAGGGATTGAGAAGATTGGCAGGTTTGCTGATCACTGCATTATTGCCCGTTTATCTTTACCACCAAGGCCTATTTCTTCCAATGCCTTAAGAGTCATCTTTGTCCTCTATATTACATATGGAACTCCAATTCTTTGGCCCAACCCATAAGACTGTAAAAAGCTCTGATAGTTTTTGCCTTTCAGCACCTATTTTAGAATTGAAACAAGTAGCTCAAGGGAAAAAGCAGAACTTGTCTAGGCTTCTATTTATTCTTCAGTCTTGGTACCTCACATCTTTGCTGTCTTCTGAGCTTCAATTAGATGATTTTGATATGTTTGTTTAAATATAGATTTTATAGTAATTTTCTCTGGGAGAGGTGTTCTCAGATAAGATATTCTTCCATTGCCAGGAGCAGAAATTGTGTAGTATTTATGCAAACTGTGTCTAACAGTTTTATTCAGTAAAATATATACATAAATAAAATAATATGAAAATGGTTCCTGTGTAAAATTATAAAATATAGTCAAAATAATGAATTTTGAAAACAAATCTATATAATATAAATATCAATTGAGAAAAAATTTGTTTCAATTGTCATCAGGTCTTGAGGTCTACAAATGCCTAAAGTGTCAAAGTGTCTGCAAATTTCATGTACAGAACCCATGTTGTTAATGTGGAAGTTATGTAAAAACTGGGACATCACTATTTTGCAGCAGCACAAAAATATTTTTAGAGGCCTTAGATGTGATCTTTAAAATTCATCTCACTTTATTTGATACATTTCATTTTTCTAGGAATTAGCATTTGATTTTCATAACAACTATTATTCCTTCTTATAAATTTCCCTTAGAAATAATAGTTCCAGATGTTCTAGGAATATCTAACCAAAGTGTTCCACAAAATGAGAAAATTAGACTTCCTTAATGTAAATGTTTGCATGTGACATGTTTTTATATTAATGGGAACATGTAAAATTTAGCCATTAGGCTTGTGACAATATATCCTGAAGAATATGATCTCACCTTTAATTTTCAGCCAGTGTAAATGATAATAAAATAATGTGAATGATCATATAGTAATTGTCATAAAAATCAGAGTGGGCTTCTAACATCTCAGAGCTCCTTTCCCCACTGTTCTAATGGTGATGTGCATGTCTTTTTGATAACAAAGTAAATGTTTTTCTTGATTGATTCTCTAAGCATTAAATCACAAAATGAGTGTTGGTGACTTGTTAGCACTGGCATATGGAATTAAGTGTATGATTTTTATTATATATGACAAATGTCCATGGCATTGACTTCTGTCATTTCCTTCATCTTTCTTTCTCCTTTAACAATGCTGCAGCCCTTTACCTACCATTCTCAATCACAGAAATTTGCTTTTGATTCCTTAAGCAAAGATAGCATTGGTCATATTCTTTCTCTTTCACAATCCACTGACCAAAGTCTTTATCTCAGAGGACTGAAAATACAATAATATATCAATTTATTTTTATGATGCAAAAACATACTTTTTCTAATCTGTAGCAATATCCACTTATTGCAAATTACCAATTTTCCACTCATATTTATACACATAACTTCTATCCTTTCCTACTTATTTTAATTAATAGGTTAAACAAAAATTCTATTTTGTACAAAATGCAAGAAGTGTTTCCTACTCCAGTTACCATCTATCTTGCTACCCTGTTCAACACAGTTCATTGTGAAAATAGAAACATGAATCATTGTGCCACTTCAAAAAATTGTAGCCTACATAATTCTAAAAAAGAATTTTATATAATTTACAAAAAAATTTATGGATAAAACAGAACAAAAAGCCACATAGAAAATTAAAATACATGAACTAAATATCAGAATGGATATGGAGAAGAATAAAACAGTAGACTTACAGGGGCGGAGATCAAGATAGCAGAATACAAGGACATGGAGCATACCTCCTCCCACAAATACATCAAAAATAGATCTACATGTGGAACGGTTCTTACAAAATAACTACTGAAGCCTGGCAGAAGATCTCATACAACCAAAGCTGCAAGAAAGATCACCATGTAACTGAGTTGGACAAAAGACAAAAAAAGGATTCATGATGGGACCAGCACCCCTGGGAGGGAGCTGTGAAAGAGGAAAGGTTCCCTCATCCTGGGAAGCCCCTTCACCAGATGGGAGGTCAGATGTGACAGGGATCTTCAGAGGCTCAGAGAAGAGTGCAGCAACAAGCCTGCAGGCAGAACAGTGACTAGCATGTATGGCCCTGGTCACCTTGCTGCACTCCCCAGCCTGAGATGTGCATCTGTGGGTGCACACAGGGACTGGGTGGTGAAACTCAGGCTTCAGTGGATAGACCCAGTGAGAGGACTGGGGTTGTCTGTGTGGAGATGGCCTGAAGGGGCTAGACTGTGGTCCTAGCCCCAACTAGTGATATGCACCTTCAGAGGTCAGATCTGCCACCAAAGCCCCATTGTTAATGCATGACAAAGCAGCCTAATTCTCAGTGTGCTCACACTGGACTTTCCTCGGCCTCTGTGAGCTCTGGGAGAGTGCAAGAGCTAGCAGGTTGCCAACACACAGATGAAGAGCTATAATCTGAGCTGACTCCCAGTGGCATTGTGACTTCAGATTTATACCATTAGAAGGTTTGTGAGCACAGCACCTGAATGAGATCCAAGCAGGTTACTGGTGTTCCTGTGGCTGCGGCGGGTACAGATTTAGCAGAGGTGGGCTTTGTGGGTGTGCACATGTGAAGGCAAGGCAGGGATCTGAGCTCATTCCCATATCTCCTACAGTGGGCCCAGGCACACAGCTAAAGCAGGTTTGGGTGCCAGACTTCAACGAATATGCTGTGGTGGATTTCTGAGCACAGCACCTGAAGAACATCTGGTCTTATTGCCAATGTTCCCACAGCTGAGATGGGGGCTGAAGGAAGTGCCAACAATAGTGTACTTTGTGAGGATGCACAACAGGTTACAGGTGACACCACAGAGCACACTACCAGGTGGACAGCTCCTGTGGAGAAATATTCAGTGGCTCCTCTTCAAGCAGGAGTGCTCCAGTCTTGCCTACCTCAGACCTTATCTTAGAACTGGATCCGGGGCTTTCCACTCCAACAGCTAGGGAGCAGACCCTGCCCTGGCAGGGCTGTGACAACTACAGAGCAAGGAGGAGGCCCCACAGTAGGTAACTGTTTCTCCTAAACTCAGAGTCATAAGTAGAATGAAGAAACAGAGGAACCACTCTCAATTAAAAGAATAAAACAGACATCTACAGTCTATCAGACCTTGAGTTTAAAATGAAGGTAATAAAAATACTGAAGGAATTAATAAAGGCTATTGATAGAAATACAGATCACTGTACCAAAGAACAGAAGCTACAAAGAGAAGCCAATCAAAATTAGAAAACTCATTTGCTGAGATACAACCTGAGCTAAAAGCGATAAATAGGGAACTAAATAATGGAGAAGAACAAATAAGTGATCTGGAAGACAGAATAATGGAAATCACTCAATCAGGATAGCAGACAAAAAGACAAATAGGAAAAAAATGAAGGCAATATACAAGAACTATGGGATAATATAAATTATGCCAATCTATACATGATATGGAACCCAGAGGGAGAAGAAAGAGAAAAAGGGATCAAAAATGTTTTTGAAGAAATTATGGCTGAAAACTTCCCAAACCTAAAGAAGGAAACAGATATCCAGGAACAGGAAGCACAGAGGGTCCCAAACAATATGAACCCAAATAGACCTACACCAGGAAATATAATAAAAATGGCAAAAGTTAAAGATAAAGAGAGGATTCTAAAGGCAGGAAGAGAAAAACAAAGAGTTAATCACAACAGACGCCCCCATAAGGCTATCAGCTGATTTCTTTACAGAAATGTTGCAGGCCAGAAGGAAATGGCAAGATATATTCAAAGTCCTGAAAGAGAAAAACCTGCAACCTAGGATACTCTACCAAGCAAGATTATCATATAGAATAGAAGGGGAGATAAAGAATTTCTCAGAGAAGTAAAAACTAATAGAATACAGCAATACTAAACCTATTCCAAAAGAAATATTGAAATGTCTTCTTTAAATAGAAAAGAAGGTAGATCCTATATGAAAGAGAATATAACAATTGGAAAGTAACCACCTTAAATAAACCAGTACACAGATTAAAAAAATATATTTTTGAAAGCAATGATAACTACAATTATCAGCAAAAGGATAAACATGAAGATGTACATTAAAATCAGGACATTGAAAATAGGACATTAAAATAGGACATTAAAATCATAAAATTTGGGGGAAAAGAGTAAGAAAAAGTAGATTTTTTTAAAGAATGTGTTTGATTTTATATGACTACCATTCTGAAGCAAGTAGATGTAGTAATTGTTTAACATACTTGAAAAACATGGTAACCACAAATCAAAAATATATAATAGATTCACAAAACCAAAAAGAAGAGAACTCAAGCATAATGCAAAAGAAAACCATCAAACCACAAAAGGAAAAGAAAAAGAAAGGAACAAAGAAGAAATAGAGATATGGGAACATATGTATATGTATAACTGATTCACTTTGTTATAAAGCAGAAACTACCACACCATTGTAAAGCAATTATACTCCAATAAAGATGTAAGAAAAAAAAATCAACTGGAAAACAAGGTTTAAAATGGCAATAAATACATGTCTATCAATAATCATCTTAAGTGTCCGTGGATCAAAAGACATAGAGTGGAAGGAGCAGCTAAGATGACAGAAAAGAAAGACCCTGAATTTGCCTCCTTTCAGGAACACACAAAAATCACAAGTATCTGCATAACAACCATCAATTAAAAAGACTGGGACCTATCAGAAAATATCTTCTACAACTAAGGACATAAAAAGGAACCACAACAAGATGGGTAGGAGGGGTGGACTCACAATATAATTAAATCCTATGTCCCCCAGGTGTGCAACCCACAAACTGGAGAATAATGATGTTGCAGAGGTTCTCCCACAACAGTGAGAGTTCTGAGCCCCACGTCAGCCTCCCCAGCCCGAGGGTCTGGCACTGAGGAATGGAGCCCGCAGAGTATTTGGCTTTGAAGGCCAAAAGAGTTAATTGCAGGAACCCCACAGTACTGGGGGAAATAGAGACTTCACACATAAAGGACACACAAAAAATATCAAATGCACTGGGTCCTAGGGCAAAAGCAGTAATTTGATAGTAGCCTGGGCTAGACCTACCTGTTGGTTTTTGAGAATCTCTGGGAGAGGAAGGGGGCAGCTGTGGGTCACACTGGGGATATAGATACTTATGTCAGTCATACAGGGGAACATTCAGACACATAAACAATCCTAGTAGCTGACATCTTGGATCATTAGCACCAAGACTTGGCCCCACTAATAGCTTGTACATTCCAGTGCTGGGATGCCTCAGACCAAACTAACTGGGCAGGGACACAGTCCCACCCATGAGCAGATAGCTGCCTAAATACTAAAGAGACCAGAACCACTTCTGAACATACCCCTAGGCATAGCCCAACCAACAAAAGGGCCAAGACCCATCTCCACCCACCCATGGACAGACACAGGCCCCTCTTGCCAGGACGCCAGCACAGGCCTCTGGACCAGGGGACATACACCAGAAGGAAAAAAACTAAGATCACACAATACAGGCCAGACCCTACCCCAGGACCAGCTGGACCCTGACCCTGCCCACTAGCAGGCCAATGCAACCTTCTGAACACCCCAAACTCCATACACAACTGTATTAGGAACTCTCCCCACAATCAACAACCTGAAATGAGCTCTGGGATCCCTGGGCCTAGAGCCAGACTCCAGGAACCAGCTCTGCCTTCCAGTAGACCAGCACTAACCCCAGGATTTGGCTTCACCTGCCAGTGGATGGGCAACAGTCCCAGAGTCTTTGGGACCCTGACTCTGCTCACCAGTCGGCCAGCACTAGCTCCAGGGTCCCTTAGGATTCCACAATCAGCCACCTTGTGACCAGGCTGTGCTTAAGAGCAGCCAGCAGAATGAGCAGAAGACAGGGCATGGCAGTCAACCAGATTAGCAGCCAAGCAAGCCTACCAGACTGCCCACATAACCCACCATAACAGAAGGACCCATGCAGCCCTCTTTAGGGGAACCCTAGAGCATATAGCTTGGGAAATGAAAGAGGAGTACACTGCTGGGATGCATAGAACACCTCTTACAGAGGGTCACTTCTCCAAGGTCGAGACATGTAGTTAACCTACCACATACATAAAAATACAAATAGCAACTTAGGCAAAACAAGACAGTAGAGAAATATGTTTCAGATTAAGGAACAAGATAAAAACTTGAAGAACTAAGATAAAAACAAGAAGAAGAACTAAGTGAAGTGGAGATAAGAAATCTACTGGAGAAAGAGTTTAGAGTAATGATGGTAAAGATGATCAAAGAACTCAGGAGGAGAATGGAGGCAAGGAGTGAGAAGTTAGAAGTTTTTAACAGAGCTAGAAAATATCAAGAACAAATAAACATAAATGAAGAATACAATATCTGAAATGAAAAATACACTAAAAAGCAATCAATAGTAGACTAAAGGATTCAGAAGAATGAATCAGTGAGCTGGAAGACAGCATATGGAAATCACTGCCACTGGACAGAAAAAAAGAGAAAAGACTGAAAAGAAGTGAGGACAGTTTAAGAGACCTCTGGGACAACATAAAGCATGTTAATATTTGCATTATAGGGTCCCAAAAGGAGAAGAGAGAGAGAAAGGGCCTGAGGAATACTTGAAGAAATAATAACTGAAAACCTCTCTAACCTGGGAAAGGAAATAATCACCCAAGTCCCTAAAGTGCAGAGTTCCATACAGGATTAACCTAAAGAGGAACACACTGAGATACATTGTAATCAAAATGACAAAAATTAAAGTTAAAGAGAGAATATTAAAAGCAGCAAGGGAAAAGCAACAAAGAACATACAAGGGAATTCCGATAAGGCAATCAGCTGATTTTTCAGCAGAAACTCTGCAGTACAGAAGGGAGTGGCAAAATATATTAAAAGTGATGAAAGAGAAAGACCTACAACTAAGAATACTCTATTCAGTAAGTCTCTCATTCAGATTTGACAGAGAAATCAACAACTTTAAGACAAGCAAAAGCTGAAAGAATTCAGGACAACCTAACCACCTTTACAACAAATGGTAAAGGAATTTTTCCAGGTGAAAAAGTAAGGGCTGCACCTAGGGGGGAAAAAAAGAAACATTAAAGAATGAGAAAACTCACTGGTGAAGGAAAACATACAGTAAAGTTAGGAAATCACCCACACAAAGCTAGTAGGGAGGTTAAAAGACAAAAGTAGTAAAATCATCTGTATCCACAATAAGCAGTTAAGGGATACAAAAACAGTTAGATGTAAAATATGAGATCAAAAACAGTAAAAATGAGGGGAGGAGAGTACAAAAGCAGGGTATTTAAAATAGATTTGACCTTAAGAGACCAGGAACTTAGAACACTCATGCATACATATAGACTGCGATACAAAAGCCTCCTAGTAACTGCAAACCAGAATCTATAATAGATATACACACAAAAAAGAAAAAGGGTCCAAACATAACACTAAAGATAGTCATCAAATCACAAGAGAAGAGAAAAAAAGAAGAAAGGGAAAAAAAGACCTACAGAAATAAATCCAAAATAATGAACAAAATGGCAATAAAAACATACATATTGGTAATTACCTTAAATGTAAAGGGACTAAATGCACCAACCAAAAGACACAGACTAGCTGAATAGACACAAAAATAAAACATGGATATACCTTGCCTACAAGAGATTCATTTCAGATCTAGACACACATACAGATTGAAAGTGAAAAAGATATTCCTCACAAATGCAAGTCAGTAGAAAGCCAGAGAAGCAATACTTTTATCAGGTAAAATAGACTTTAAAATAAAGACTGTTACAGGAGACAAAAAAAAGACACTACATAATGATCAAGGGATAAATCCAAGAAGAAGATGTAACAATTGTAAGCATACATACACCCAACATAGGATTACCTCAATATGTGAGACAAACATTAACAGACATAAAAGAAGAAACAAGTAGTAACACAATAATAGTAGGGGAATATAACACCACACTTACATCAATGGACAGGTAATTCAGACAGAAAATCAATAAGGAAATAGAGCCCTTAAATAACACATTAGACCAAATGGACTTAATCAAAATATGTGGAAAATTCCATCTGAAAGCAACAGAATACACATTCTTTTCAAGTGCACATGGAACATTCTCCAGGATAGATCAAATGCTAAGCCACAAAACAAGCATTGGTATATTTAAGAAAAATGAAATCATATCATGCATCATTTCTGCCCACACTGCTATGAGGCTAGAAATTAGCTAAAAAACAACAACAACAAAAACACTGCAAAAAACACAAACATGTGGAGGCTAAACAATATGCTAGTAAACAACAAATGGATCACTGAAGAAATCAAAGAAGAAATTTAAAGAATTACTTAGAGACAAGTGAAAAGGAAAACACGATGATACAAAACATATGGGATGAAGTGAAAGCAGTTCTAAGAGGGAAGTTTATAGTGATATAAGCTTACCTCAGGAAAAAAGAAAAATCTCAAATAAACCACCTTATGCCTAAAGCAACTAGAGAAAGAAGAAAAAACAAAACCCAAAGGTAGTAGAAGGAAAGAAATCATGATTTCAGAGCATAAATAAATAAAATAGAGACTAAAAAAAAAATAGAAAGGGGCAATGAAACTAAAAGCTGATTCTTTGAAAAGCTAAATATAACTGATAAACCTTTAGCTCTACTCACCAAGAAAAATAGGGAGAGGTCCCAAATCAATAAAATCGATGTGAAAAAGGAGAAATTACAACCAACACCATAGAAATATAAAGGATCATAAAAGCCCATTATGAGAAATTATACACCAGTAAAATGGACAACCTAGAAGAAATGGAAAAATTTTTTTAAAGGTGCAGTCTCCCAAGATTGAACCAGGAAGAACTAGGAAATATGAACAGACCCATTAGCAGTACTGAAACTCAATCAGTAATTTAAAAAATCCCCACAAACTAAAGTCCAGGACCAGATGGTTTCACTGGTGAATTCTACCAAACATTTAGAGAAGTTAACACCTATCTTTCTGAAACTATTCTAAGAAATTCCAGAGGGAGGAAAACTTCCAAACTCATTCTATGAGGTCACCATCACCCTGATACCAAAATGAGACAAAGATATCACCCCAAAAATTACAGGCCAATGTCACTGTTGAACATAGATGCAAAAATTCTCAACAAAGTACTAGCAGGCCCACTCCAACAATACATTAAAATGACCATACACCATGATCAAGTGAGATTTATCCCAGGGACACAAGGAATTTTCAGTATCCACAAATCAACGTGATACACATTAACAAATTAAAGGATAAAAATGTATGATCATCTCAATAAATGCAGAAAAAGCTTTGGTTAAAGTCAACATCCATTTATGATAAAAAAAAACTCTGCAGAAAGTGTGCATAGAGGGAATACACCTCAACATAATATATTACAAACCCACAGCTAACATTATACTAAATGGTGAAAAATTGAAAGCAGTGGAAAATCAAGAACAAGACAAGGATGCTCACTCTCACCATTTTTATTCAACATAGTTTTGAAGCCATAGCCAAGTAATCAGAGAAGAAAAAGAAAATAAATCCAAATTGGAAAGGAATAATTAAAACTGTCATTGTTCACAGATGACATGATGCTATAAATAGAAAATCCTAAAGACAGTAGGAAAAAAAACCACTAGAGCTCATCAATAAATTTGGTAATGTTGCTGGATACAAAATTAATATACAGAAATTTGTTGCATTTTTGTACACTAACAATGAAATATCAGAAAGAGAAATTAAGAAAACAATCTCATTTACCATTGCATCACAAAGAAAAAAATAACTAAGAATAAACCTAAGGAGGCAAAAGACCTGTACTCTGGAAACTATAAGACAATGTTGAAATAAATTGAAGATGATACAAAGAAATGAAAAGATATACTGTATTTTTGGATTGGAAGAATCAATATTGTTAAAATGACCATACTACCCAAGGCATACTACAGATTCAGTGCAATCTCTATCAAATTACCAATGGCATTTTTCACAGAACTGGAACAAAAAAAAAGTTAAAAATTTTTTGAAACACAAAAAGACCCCTAATAGCCAAAACAATCTTGAGAAAGAACGGAGCTGGAGGGATCATGCTTCCTGACTTCAGACTACACTACAAAGCTACAGTCATCAAAACAGTTTGGTATTGGCACAAAAACAGACACATAGGTTAATGGATCCAGATAGAAAGCCCAGAAATAAACTTATGTACTTATGGTCAATTAATCTATGACAAAGAAGGCAAGAATGTACAATGGAGAAAAGACAGACTCTTCAACAAGTGGTGCTGGGAAAACTGGACAGCTACATGTAAAAGAATGAAATCAGAATATTCTCTAACACCATATACAAAAATAAACTCAAAATGGTTTCAAGATCTAAGGGTAAGACTGGATACTATAAATGTCCTAGAGGAGAACATAGGCAGAACATTATTTGACATAAATCTTACCAATATTTTTTTGGATCCATCTCCTAAGATAATAGAAACAAAAGCAAAAATAAACAACTGGGATCTAAGCAAACTTATACGCTTTTGCACAGCAAAGGAAACCATAAACAAAAAGACAACCTATGGACTGGAAGAAAATATTTGCAAAGAATTCAAATGTCAAGGCCTCATTTTCCAAAATATACAAATAACTCATACATCTCAATATAAAGAAACCAAACAACTCAATCAAAAATTTGACAGAAGACCTACATAGACATTTCTCCAAGGAAGACATACAAATAGACAATAGGCACATGAAAAGATGCTCAACATCACCAATTATTAGAGAACTGCAAATCAAAACTAAAATGAGGTACCACCTCACATTTGGTCATCATCAAAATGTCTACAAATAATAAATTCTCAAGAGGGTGTGGAGAAAAGGAATCACCCCCTACACTATTTGTGGGAATGTAAATTTGTACAGCCACTTTGGATAACAGCATGGAGGTTCCTTTAAAAACTAAAAATCGAGTTACCATATGACCCATCAATCCCATTCCTGTACATATATCCAGAAAAAAACCTCTAGTTCACAAAGATACATGTACTCCAATGTTCATAGTAGCACTATTTACAATAGGCAAGATATGCAAGGAACCTAAGTGTCCATCAGATAAGATTTCATGCTTTGTTTTAATGACTGACTCAGTCATTAAAAGAAAGAATGAAATAATGCCATTTGCAGTGGTTAGACCTAGAGATTATCATACCAAGTGAAGTAAGTCAGACAAGGACAAATATTGTATGATATATTTTATGATATGATATATTCCACATACTTTATATGTGGAACCTAAAATAATGCTACAAACGAACTTATTTACAAAGCAGAAACAGACTCATAGACAGTAAACTAACATGATTACCAGAGGGCAAAGGCAGGGGAGGAATAAATTGGGAAATTCTGATGAACAGATATACACTACTATATATAAAATAGATAAACAACAATGACCTACTGTATAGAACAGAGAACTAATAACCTATAATGCAAAAGAATCTGAATCACTATACACCTGAATCATCGTAAATCAAAAATATTTCAATTAAAAAAGAAAATAAATAGAATAATCTTCTTAGAATCTTGAGAAAAAACCCAAAAGATATAGAGTGGCAGATTGGATAATAAAATAAGAGCCCACAATATGCTTCTTACAAGATATTCACTTTAGGGTGAAGGACAGACATAGCTCGAAAGCAAGGTGATGAAAAATGATATTTCATGCAAATGGAAATGATAAGAAAGGGGGGTAGCAATACCCATCAGTCAAAATAGACTTTAAAACAAAAGCCCTAGGGGCTTCCCTGGTGGCGCAGTGGTTGAGAGTCCACCTGCCGATGCAGGGGACACAGGTTCGTGCCCTGGTCTAGGAGGATCCCATGTGCCGCAGAGCGGCTGGGCCTGTGAACCATGGCCACTGGGCCTGCATGTCTGGAGCCTGTTCTCTGCAGTGGGAGGGACCACAATGGTGAGAGACCTGTGTACCACACACACAAAAAAAAAGAGCCCTAAAGAAAGATAAAGAAGGACACTATGTAATGATAAAAGGATCAATACAAAAAGAGGATATTAAACTCGTTAACATATATGCACAGAATGTAGGAGCACCTAAATACATAAAACAAATACCAAAAAATACTTTTTTGTTTACCAAAAAAGAAAATTATAGGCCAATTTATTTGATGAATATATATGTAAAAATCCTCAATAAAATATTAGCAAATTGAATCCAACAACACATAAAAAGTATCATACATCATGATCAAGTTGGATTCATCCCAGGATCACAAGGATGGTTCAACATATGCAAATCAGTGACTATGATACACTATATTAATAAAAGAAAAGACAAAAACCATATGATCATCTCAATAGATGGAGAAAAAGGTTTTGATAAAATTCAACATCCATTCATCATAAAACGTCTTATCAAACTGGGTAGAGAGAACATATCTCAACATAATAAAAGTTATTTATGACAAACCCACAGCCAACATAATACTCAATAGTCACAAGCTGAAACCCTTCCCTCTAAAATATGGAACAAGACAAAGATGCCCATTCTCACAACGCTATTCAACATATGATTGATTCCTAGCCACAGAAATAAGACAAGAAAAATAAGTAAAAGTTATCCACATTGGAAGGAAAAAGGTAAAATGATCATTATATGCAGATGACATGATACTATATATAGAAAACCTGAAAGACTCCACACAAAACTCCTAGAACTGATAAATAAATTCAGCAAGTTAGCAGGACACAAGATTAACATACAG
The DNA here is from genome assembly GCF_937001465.1 of Orcinus orca. Taxonomy (NCBI): domain Eukaryota; kingdom Metazoa; phylum Chordata; class Mammalia; order Artiodactyla; family Delphinidae; genus Orcinus; species Orcinus orca. The sequence continues at coordinate 120,991,349 of NC_064559.1, forward strand.
AAATCCATTGCATATCTTTACACTAACAATGAAATATCAAAGGGAAAGTTAAAAAAAATCACCTTTTAAAACTGCATCAAAAAAATAAAATAGTACAGCGGAGAAAGGACCGCCTCTTCAATAAGTGGTGCTGGGAAAACTGGACAGGTACATGTAAAAGTATGAGATTAGATCACTCCCTAACACAATACACAAAAATAAGCTCAAAATGGATTAAAGACCTAAATGTAAGGCCAGAAACTATCAAACTCTTAGAGGAAAACATAGGCAGAACACTCTATGACATAAATCACAGCAAGATCCTTTTTGACCCACCTCCTAGAGAAATGGAAATAAAACCAAAAATAAACAAATGGGACCTAATGAAACTTCAAACCTTTTGCACAGCAAAGGAAACCATAAACAAGACCAAAAGACAACCCTCAGAATGGTTGAAAATATTTGCAAATGAAGCAACTGACAAAGGATTAATTTCCAAAATTTACAAGCAGCTCATGCAGCTCAATAACAAAAAAACAAACAACCCAATCCAAAAATGAGCAGAAGACCTAAATAGACATTTCTCCAAAGAAGATATACGACTGCCAACAAACACATGAAAGAATGCTCAACATCATTAATCATTAGAGAAATGCAAATCAAAACTACAATGAGATATCATCTCACACCAGTCAGAATGGCCATCATCAAAAAATCTAGAAACAATAAATGTTGGAGAGGGTGTGGAGAAAGGGGAACACTCTTGCACTGCTGGTGGGAATGTGAATTAGTTCAGCCACTATGGAGAACAGTATGGAGGTTCCTTAAAAAACTACAAATAAAACTACCATATGACCCAGCAATCCTACTACTGGGCATATGCCCTGAGAAAACCAAAATTCAAAAAGAGTCATGTACCAAAATGTTCATTGCAGCTCTATTTACAATAGCCCGGAGATGGAAACAACTTAAGTGCCCATCATTGGATGAATGGATAAAGAAGATGTGGCACATATATACAATGGAATATTACTCAGCCATAAAAAGAAACGAAATTGAGCTATTTGTAATGAGGTGGATAGACCTAGAGTCTGTCATACAGAGTGAAGTAAGTCAGAAAGAGAAAGACAAATACCGTATGCTAACTCATATATATGGAATTTAAGAAAAAAAAATGTCATGAAGAACCTAGGGGTAAGACAGGAATAAAGACACAGACCTACTAGAGAACGGACTTGAGGATATGGGGAGGGGGAAGGGTGAACTGTGACAAAGCGAGAGAGAGGGTGAGCTGTGACAAAGCGAGAGAGAGGCATGGACATATATACACTAACAAACGTAAGGTAGATAGCTAGTGGGAAGCAGCCGCATAGCACAGGGATATCAGCTCAGTTCTTTGTGACTGCCTGGAGGGGTGGGATAGAGAGGGTGGGAGGGAGGGAGGGAGACGCAAGAAGGAAGAGATATGGGAACATATGTATATGTATAACTGATTCATTTTGTTATAAAGCAGAAATTAACACACCATTGTAAAGCAATTATACCCCAATAAAGATGTTAAAAAAATAATAATAAATAAAATAAAATAAAATAATTAAGCATAAACTTGACAAGGCGGTGAAAGAATTATATGCTAAGAACTATAAAATATTGATAAAAGAAATTGAAGATGATTCAAAGAAATGGAAAGATATCCCATGCTCTTGGATTGGAAAAAATAATTTTGTTAAAATGTCATACTACCGAAAGCAATCTACAGATTTAATGAAATCCCTATCAAATTACCCATGACATTTTTCACTGAACTGCAACAAATAATCCTAAAATTTATATGGAACCACAAAAGACACAGAATTGCCAAAGCAATCCTGAGGAAAAATAACAAAGCTGGAGGCATAACCCTCCCTGACTTCAGACAATACTACAAAGCTATAGTAATCAAAATTGTGTGGTATTGGCACAAAAACAGACACATGGATCAATGGAATAGAATAGAGAGCCCAGAAACAAACCCACACACCTATAGGCAATTAATCTTTGACAAAGGAGGTAAGAAGAATATACAATGAAGTAAATACAATCTCTTTAGCAAGTGGCCTTGGGAAAGCAGGACAGCTGCATGTAAGTCAATAAAGTTAGAACACTTCCTCACACCATATACAAAAATAAACTTAAAATAGCTTAAGGCTTAAATATAAGTCATGACACCATAAAACTCCAAGAAGCAACATAGGCAAAATATTCTCTGACATAAATCATACCAATGTTTTCTTAGATCAGTCTCCCAAGGAAAAAGAAATAAAAACAAAAGTAAACAAATGAGACCTAATCAAACTTATAAGATTTTGCACAGCAAAGGAAACCATAAACAAAAAGGCAACCTGTGGAGTGGGAGAAAATATTTGCAAACAATATGACTACCAAGGGATCAATTTTAAAAATATGCAAATAGCCTACACAACTTAATAACAACAACAACAACAAGAAGCAAACAAACAACCCAATCAAAAAACCGGCAGAATATCTAAATAGACATTTCTCCAAAGAAGACATACAGATGGCCAACAGGCACATGAAAATATGCTAACATTGCTAATTATTAGAGAAATGCAAACCAAAACTACAATGAGTCAGAATGGCCATCATTAAAGACTACAAATAATAAATGCTAAAGAGGGTGTTGAGAAAAGGGAACACTTCTTCATTATTGGTGCAACTGTAAATTTGTACAGCCACTATGGAAAACAGTATGGAGGTTCCTTAAAAAAACTTAAAAAAGAGTTACCATATGATTCAGCTATCCCACTCTTGGGCATATATCTAGAAAAAAAGAAAACTCTAATTTGAAAAGATCCATGCACCCCAATGTTGATAACAGTGCTCTTTACAATAACCAAGACATGGAAGCAACATAAATATCCATCAGCAGATGAATGTGTAAAGAAAATGTGATATACATATATACATATGCATACACATATATATACAAGTATATATATGTATACACACACACACACAAACACACACAACGGACTACTGCTCAGCCATGGAAAAGAATGAAATAATGCCATTTGCATGAACATGGATAGACCTAGAGATTATCATACTAAGTGAATTAAGTCCATCAGAGAAAGACAAATATCATATGATATCATTTATATGTGGAATCTAAAATTTGATACAAATGAATTTGCTTACAGAACAGAAAGAGACTTATAGACATAGAAAACAAACTTATGGTTACCAAAGGGGAAAAGGGGCAGGAGGGATAAATAAGGACTTTGGGATTAGCAGATATATATATATATATATATATATATATATATATATATATATATATATATATATATATATATATATATATATAAATAGATAAACAAGAAGGTTCTGGTGTGTAACACAGGAACTATATTCAGTATCTTATAATAAACCATAATAGAAAAGAATATGAAAAAGAATATATATATATATATATATATATATACATTTGTATAACACAATGACTTTGCTGTACACCAGAAATTAACACAACATTGTAGATCAACTATACGTCAATAAAAAGAAATAAAATAGAAAAAAAATGAAAACTTCTGCACTTTGTGAAGGACACAGTTAAAAAAATAAATAGATCAAAAAATAAATAGACAAAATAAGAGAAAATATTTATAAAAGGCATATCTGATGAAGTACTTGGATCCAAAATATACAAAGAACTTTCAAAACTCTAGAGTAAGGAAATAACATAATTTTTAAAATGGAGAAAAGTTCAGAATGGACACTCCAGCAAAGAAGACACAAAGACAGCAAATAAGCACAAGAAAAGAAGCTCAAGATCATTTGTCATTAAAGAATTGAAAATGAAAACAAGACATGGTATATACGTATTGGAATGTCTCATATACAAAATAACTGGCTATACCCAATGTCAGTGAGAATGTAGAGCTACAGGAACTTTCATTCTTTACTGGTGGGATTTCAAAATTTTACAACCACCTTGGCAAACAGTTTTACAGTTTCTTGCAAGGCAAAATGCAGTTTACCCTATGATCTAGCAATTGGGTTTCTGTGTTTTCTCAACTATTTTGAAAACTTATGTCCACAGAAAAATGCAAATGTTTATTGCAGCCCCATTCACATCACTAAAATTTAGAATTAACTAAGATGTCCTTCAATAGGTGAATGGATAAAAAAAACTGTGCTACAACCATACAATGGAATGTTATTCAGCATTAAATATAATGAGATACTAAGAATGAAACAACATGAATTATGTCAAATGCATATTGCTAAGTGAAAGGAACCAGTGTGAAAAGTTATACACACTGTATGACTCCAATTTTATAAAATTCTGGAAAACAAAACCATAGGGATCATAAAAGAAAATCAGGGTTACCAAAGGTTTGGGTTGGGGAGCAGGGTTGACTACATGAAGCAAAAGGGATTTTTTTTTTTTTAGTAACTGTATAATACTGTTATTAGGGATATGTGACACTACACATTTGTCAAAATCTATTGAACTTTATAGCACAAAAATGAACCTTAATTAATACAAATTTTAAAAATATCATTTAGGAGATCTGATGACTCTACCATGGAATATAGAATGTGAGAAAATTTAACTGTACTACAAATGTAGTAGAAGTTACATTAAAGAAGAATGAAGAATGAAGGAAAAGTAACTTTGGAAATGAATAGAGAGTTTGTAAGCTTAAAGGCAAAAGACACTGTACCAGAATACTATACTCTAGTTAATAAAATTGTTTATCTTGGGAGTTGGATTAAAAATTCGAATACTGCTCTATATGTATACTGGAATTGAACAACTAAGTAAATGGATGTGAGGTGGAAGAAGTCAAGTTTCTTACAGATGGAGTTGGAAATTACAAATAAGCAAATGAAAACAGGGCAGAACAATCCACATAATGATTGATTAGAGTCAGAGATATCAGTATGAATTCATGTTTAGCTTAATATAAATAAATTAGTAACACACAGAAATAGTTACAGATGTGTATATATGTACAGGCTAGTACATACACACACACACGTGCACACCTGCATGTATGTTTATGTCTGTGTTAATTTGTCAGCTGAGAGGGTCTAGAAGAAATGAGGCCTCAGTAATATACCAGTACCCAAAACTTAGTTTCCAATGCCATTCTCCAATAAAAGGAATTTGAGTTCATTGGAGAAATGGCTGATTCTGGGATGAGGGCAGGACATACACAATATGAACCTGGAACATCTTTTAGTGCCAGAAAGTAAGGACAAGCTAAAAACCTGACAAAAAACAAACAACAAGAAAGAAACAATGATGGAAGTATGTTAAAGGGATACAGCAGCCACTGTAAGAAATCTCAATGGCCAAAGCTGAAACAATATTCACAAGTCCATACTGATATAAATAAATACATAAGTAAATAAATAAATAGTGAGTAGAGACAAATCTCTTGTACAGAAGAATTCCATGAGGTTATAATTCCATGAGGTTATTTAATTATGTTACATTATTTTTTCCTCTTAGTTAAAAGAATACAATTTATTAAATTTGTCTTAACATTAAATGGGTTAGCACTAGTTTAAATGTGTTATAATTCTTCTAGTGAACAATAAGGTAGGAAATTCAGGCTGAAAATTTAACTTGAGCATCTTGCATATGACAAAGCCAATTGGCCTCTAGAGGCTCCCTCAGTCCAACTGATCTTCCTATATGCACTTGCAGACTTAGTTTGTGTTGTTTCTAATCACTTGGCATTTTTCATTTTAGAATAAGTAAATGAAAATTGATGATTCATTTTTAGAAGATGCAAAGTTTTTACAAAAAAAGTCTCAGAGATAGAGCAGAAAATAAAATTAAAATGATGCAATTGTATTACAAATTTTCTTTGACGATTATATTATCCATGGGACTTCATTTTCTTTCAAGAGATGATATGTGATCAAGGCAATAAATGTATTCATGTTATTTTAGGAAACTTTCCATATTCAATGGACTGTCCAGAATACAGATAACTAATACTGCTAAATTATGTGTCCAATTTACTCTATCAAATATACTGAAGATTAAATAAAATAAAATCAGGAATATCCTAATATTGACATTGTTAATTATATTAAGCATTTTCACATATGGATGCTTTATTATAACATTATTGCCAACAGCATATAATCATTGAAACCTGAAAGTAGTCCTATTTTAAGGGTGTCTATCTCATGAGTTTTACTGCATGAACCTAAAGAAATAAAACGTTCTCTGAAACTCCTTTTGTTAAACTATATACTTTCATTTATTTTTAAATATCATTTCGTATCTGCATTCATACACAGCAAAACAATCCCATGAATGTTTTGATTTTTATTCCAAACCTGCAGCTGAAGAGAATTTCTAAAAATGATGCATATAAAACATTTCCTCAACTCTGATGTTAACTAAAAAGACAGTAAAAGTTGACTCTACAAATGAGGACTGGTATTGATTTTTATAAATAGAGTTCTACTGTGCTTTTCATGTGTTCAGTCATTAACCACAGTACTTAGATTATACAGCTTTTACGATTCTCCCAGCACATATAGTCTGATTTAATTTTTGCATTCTCATTGATTTCAAGGGGTGTCAGAGAGGACAGAGGGATGAACTGAGTTGACAGAGTTCAACATATGGCATCCAATTAGAGACACCAGAGAATGTCAGTACTTTATTTCTCTTATTAAAAAAAAAAAAAAGAACTCTAATGCTATTTATTCTTGAGAGAAGACTACACCTAAGATTCCACTCAAACACTTTTATAGAATATCTCTTTTAGCATATTTGATCACAGTAGAATACACGAGTTTAATAAACGCTTTTTTTAAAAAAATTAAATAATAAGAAAAACAGTGGCAAGAACACTGGACTTAGCACCAGAAAATACTATTTACCATTTATATAGTAAACTTGGATAACTTCCTTAAACTTTCCAAGCCCCAATTTTTCATTGGTAAAATGAAAATGACAGTCTATCTCACCAAGCTTGTATTAGTTTTCTAGGGCTGCCATAGCAAAGTACCATAAACTAGATGGCTTGAAACAACAGACATTTACTGTCTCACATTTCCGCAGGCTAGAAGTATGAAATCAAGTTGTCATCAGTGTCATTCTTCCTCTGAAACAAGTTGGGGAGAATTCTTCCTTGCCTCTCTCCTAGTTTCTAGTGGTTTTCCAGCAATCCTTGGTGTTCCTTGGCTTGTGGCTGTGTCACTCCAATCTCTGCTTCTGCTGTGACATCCATTTTCCCTGTGTATCTCTCTCTGTGTCTCCTCTGTGTTTCCAATAAAGACACTAGTCACATTGAATTAAGGGCCCACTGTCCTACTCCAGTATGACTTCATCTTAACTAGCTATATTTGCAGCAAACTTACTTCCAAATAAGGCCACATTTTTAAGATACTGGGGCTTAGAACTTCAACATTGCCTTTGGGGGCACAATTCAAGCCATAACAGTGTTGGCAAAGACTTAAGGAAAATATGATTAAAATTTCCTTGCACAGTATCCAGTAATAGTAGTTTCTCAAAAAATGTTAGAAAAAGAGTTGAGAAGAGCAAGTTTAAAACAAATAAAATTATCTAAACCCTGGGTCAAGTAAGTGCCTAATTCGTCCCAGTAATGACAAAGTCAGATCATAGAAAATAGTTGGCCAACTAAGGGGTTAATCCCAGAGATTCAATGCTCTATTGTATAGGTAGGGAACTCCTAGGTCAGCATTTATTGAACACGCATTGGAGCAATTTGCATCTGACTCACTCTGGGAAATTTTTAAAAAATGAGATCTTAGACCTCCAGCCACTCTGGTCCGATAGATTTAGGTAAAAGAAGTATTTGAAAGAGTTAATGCTTTAAAATATTTTCATTGTTCCTGATACCCAGCTAGGTTTGAGAACAACTAAAGTAATCTGGTTGCCAAACAACCATATGTTAGTGACTCTTATGTATTTTAGGTGAAGCATTTTCAGTATTAGTTAATTTGTTACTTTAACAAATTACTTCTCCGAATTCTTCCTAGGTTTCCTGTCAAGATTTGCATACTGTTTAGCTCCTCAGATTTCATGCCTTCTTTCTACGGAAGGATATAGTATCAAGCTAAAACAAGGTAGATAATTAATTTTGTAGCTAGAGTCAGGGAGAAATAGTGACAGATAACTAGACTTTAATCAGAAAAAAATTTTTTCAGAATCTGGATAAAAGAAAAATGTGAGGCAAAACTCTTTGAGAAGCACATAAATTTTCAGATTGCTTTCTTTATTCTCTGCCTATAGGAGATTGAAACTTCCCTACAGAAACCTTAATGTGGACTATTTGGAGAAGTTAAAAATATGCATCTATGGATTAGGTGCCAGTGGGTACAGTTAAGAGCTTAAACACCTTATAGGCAGGGACAAATCAAGAACTGTGGGATCAGAAATTCATGCAATTTGAGGGGCCTTTAGAAATAATATAAAATTGTGAGTAGAAAATAGATTCAACACAATATTTTATTAGGATAAGTAAAAATCACACAACTTAAACATTCTAAAATGCTGGTAAATACTAAGGGATCACAAAATTTAGAAAATAATGTATTCATATATTGTCTGACAAACTTCTATACTTCTTCCCCTATATATTTGCATCTATAATATACAATTATAGATTTAAAAAGCATTGCCCATAATGTTATGTAAATAATCCAAAGTTTAAAGAGTTAAAAAGTGGCAGATCTTGGCTTTAAACTCAGGCAATCTTGTTCTATAATTCATGCTCTTAATTTTTATGCAATTCTACCCAAATAAGAGAAAATCTCTTCTTTATACATAGATGCTTGTGAATGCTTATAGTATTTCAGAAAGGACAGACAGAAAGTTGGAAAAGTGACCACTGGGAAAGAGAACAGAAGGGCTAAGGAAAGGGATATGAGGCAGAGTTTTCATTCTTTATACTTTATTTCCTTTTGAATTTCATGCTATGCTTAGGTTTTTATAAATCAATAAAATAGAAAAAAAAAAAGGAAAAGTGTATGGAAGAAAGGAAGAAACAGCAAGGAAGGAAGGAAGTAGTAGAGTCCATTTCTGTATTATGGTTAAAATGTTTTTTTCCAATCATGGCTATTATTTCACTTCTCCAGGGAGAATATTTTATGGGCTTTAAGATAGTTTAAAAGCATATTTATTGACATAGAAGAATGTACACATTCTATTGATGATTTTTTTAAATTATAAAACTTTGTATAGTTTGATACTATTTAGAGAGAAAAATTATGTATGAGATAACATATAGAATAAATATAAAAATTTTTAAATAATAGAGACAGCTATAATTATATCTGTGATTGTATTTTTTAAGCTACTTACCTAAAATTTAAAAACATATAATATTATTATAATAATATATGTTTAAACAATAATATATTTGGTTTCAAAATATGGCAGTGAATCATAATATATTTAGGCTGTTCTTAGTGTTTACATAATTAGTTACTTTAAGAAAATAAATTACTTTTTATTCATGCTAGTAAGTATAATGAGGTTATATTCTGAATCATGGGAAGCCAAGAAATAAGCCTTCAATCATTGAAAGTATATATATTTTTTTAATTTTGGAGAATACAGCCTTCTTGGATAATTCTTTTATATGGACACAAATCATCTCTGCAGATATATAAACAGCATTGTACATACACATGCCATACTGTTCAGTATTCCAAAATAAATAAACACCTGTTATCTGGCAGTGTATAGTGCCAAGTTATCTATAACCCTGATCATACTAGCAATGTATTTTGATTAGATTGTATTGATTTGATAACATTTGAGAGCAAAAGTGTCAAAGCACAAAGGCAGAGGTACAATAACAATGACAAGTTTCAGCCTTTCATTGCTTTTGTAGAGTGTTCATGGAATTCTGGATAACGAAGAAAAGAGCTGCAATCTGTCAAATAAGAAAATGCCCATCAACATTCTTTGATGAAATACCAACAATGCTGCTAAACCTGATCAAGTTTCCTTCCTTCCAAGGAGGAAAATAAGACCAACAAAATAGAATAAAAGCCAGAAATCTGAAATATATGTGTATGTAAATATATACACATGTTTTATATTATATTATATGCTATTACATAAATATATACAAATATACACATAATTTGTCAGGACAAAGTCAAATCAACAAATATAAAATATTCTTGTTTAAAAATGAATCAAAAACTGAATCAAAAAATGAATCAAATCATGTGCATAAAGATAATTAAGGAAGTTTTAAATAAAATTTTGAAGGCATGTATAAACAAAAATGACTGACATTTGCTGCATGATGGCCATCTAAAGCTCTGAAAATAACTTTCAGCTACTAAGCTTGATTTTCTCTTCCACATTCAATAAGAAAGTTGTTCTCCAAAGCCTCCCTGGCATTTTACTTTTATTATGCAGTTTTATCCACAACACAATAACTGGTACTTCACTCAATTCCATAGGCTTATATATATATATATATATATATATATTTTGAGTTGTCTGCTCACTGTACAGTCCCATAAGAAACACCTTACTTTCATGAAAGAATCAAAGGAAGAGCTATTGGACTTGAGTATTTTTAAAAGTATTTAAATTCAGGATACAAAACAAAAAATAACAGATATTAGTAGACTATTTTACAATAAAACTTTTTGAATAAAACATACTCCCTTATTATATACAAATTTCCTTTAAAGATTTTATTTTGCTATAGGTTAAAAAAATATGAGCAAAAATCAGAAAGCAAATTATGAGGTAGGGATTTATTTTCTCCAATAATATAGTGTTTGTTCATAGCTTCCATATGAAAATTCTCTATTGTCTCATATATATATATATATATATACATGTGCACACAGATATAGAAATATCTGTGTGCATATTTTAAGGCTTTAAACAATCTAGTAAATAGCAAATTAACTATTTTAGAAGGCATGATATCAGGACATGATCCAGTTCATTCAAAGCAAGAAGAAATGACATTTATTTGTAGGAGAATGTAGTTAGTAACTACTAAGTCCCTAGCATTGTTATGATACTTTAAACATGATTTCATCATGTCCCACATAATACACATCCATCTCAGCTTAATACAATAAAATGCATTGATGCTTCAGTCAGATTTTATACTAGTGGATGTATCAGTTTTGGCAGATTTACTGGCAACACACAAAACTACTGTTGTATTGTTCCTTTCTTCTATGTATTTGCTACATTCTGCTGCACCAGTGGGAGATTTAAACTGTGCCATTGTTGTTTTGTAAGTGCGGAACAAAAGCCTGATGAGGGATAGAAAAAGTGTGACTTGGTCATGATGGATTTTGAGGGGTTTTGTTGATATGTGATAAAATTGAAAAGGCTAAAATTTTTATAGGATGTAGCTTCGTTTCGTATGGATTCTCTTTATAATAATCAAATAGCTAGGTTTCTGTAACAGATTTTACATGATTTCTGGGGCCAGTAAGAGTGGAGGCATGCCAGGTTGTAGGCATTTCTATTATTGCTTTGATATAGATATATCTTGTTGTAATTATTAGTTTACATATTGCCTTCCACTGAACTGTGAACTCCAAAAGGACAGGAATCTTCCATTGACTAACATGAACATAGTCACTGACCAATAGCAAACATTCCAAAAAAAGTGAATGTTCAATTATATTCAATCAGTTACTAGTGAAAATAATAGCCTTCAAAAGATTAAGAATATTGATATGATTTTTAGAGGTAGCTCAATTTTTTTAAAAAAAGGAAAATCAACAGTGATTCTTAATGGTATATTTAGCACTTAAATAAATTCAACAAAATGAACTGCTTTTGTCTTATCAAAATTATTTTTCACAATTATCTAGGCATGAATCTGAAAAGTTAATGGATTAATTTTAGCTTTCAGAATAGACTCTTATTTCACTTCTCAGTTGTAGAGGTGGAATTCATATCCTGGTAGACCAAATTGGAAGGCCTGTTTCTCTGCAGTTGCTCAAGTGTCTTTTAGTTATATTATGACTTTAACCAATGTTATAGAACTGGAGAAAATTGTTTAAAAATATTAATCATGGGATTTTTTGTTGATGAAATTTGTGCTTATGTTTTTACTAATTGTCTTTTTTCAGTAATGCCATTTCTAATGAAATTTCTTCATGGTGATATGGAAAAAATGATTAGAATAATTTGCAATGTGCTAAATTAGATGAATAATATATCTGAAGAATAATGAATGCTTTTAAATCCATTTACCGTTCTAAGTTTTTTCTTAATATTCAGGTTTTTATGTTAAAATAATTGACTTTTTATCTCATTGTTTATAGATAGGTTGTGCGAGTTCAGAATACAAGTTGTATTTCAGGCTCACCACTCTTTTTGCTTTAGTCCAAACTCAACCTCAATAGATTTGGGGATAGTAGATTTTTTCAGTTCCTAAAATTCAAAGTTTAAGTTAGAAAAAACACATTTAGTGAAAATACGAATTCCTATAACCTTGAGGACTTACATAAACGACAAGTCTCCATTGCAGGCACTACCTAAGGCCTACATGATCCAGTTGGTTTTGTCAATTGCATTGTGTTGGCTCTACTGTGGCTCTCTGGCTATTGCTCCATGACTTGGGTTAAATTATTCATGGGAAGCTACATGCTAGGAATTAGGTATTGAAAGATGAGTAAAATCTAATTTTGTAGGGAAAAAGACAAGTAAATAGGTCATGATGATATGGAGTATCCTGAAGAATTTATATGCTCCCCAAATATATCGTAGACCCATCAATGCTTTTCCCCGTTTACTAATACCATTATTTATCTGTGCAAACTATGAATTACCTGAAATATTAAATTGGATTTTAGCAGTTTCTCTGTCCCCATCAATTCTTTTCTGCACATTTTAGCTTGAGTTCTGTTTTAAACAGGCAAATCTGAAAATTTCATGCAACTATAAAACTCTCCAAATTGTTTCTGTTTTTGGATAAAGTTCTAAATTATTTACATGTATTATAGGGTTCTATATTTATATTATTTGGCCCTGTCTGCCTCTTAACCTCATCCTCTGATGCACATGCATTTCTTTTCTGTGCCCAAGCCACTTAGGCATTTTCTATATTCCACGACTATGCAAAGTTTCTCTGCACCTCACAACCACAGCATATGCTGTTTCTCTGTCTCATAGGATGGTTGTGAGCTGCTGAAGTTTCTGTAATGTATATAAACCACCCAACATACTAAATGCCATCAGAAGATACTCATTAAATATGATTTTTGTTCTTTTCCATAATATCAGTATGGTACAGTCAAGGTTTTCTGGGTAATAATTTGGAAACTAAATCAATAATCAGCACGGGACAGGAAAATTTGATAGAAGACAGTGGTAGAAAATGAGGAACAAGGGTAAGATATCTAAATACACTTCCTCCTTTGGGAAATTTAATGTACTTTGGGTTCACTCATGTTCTGTTTTCTTTTTTTTTTTTATCCATTATTCCTTTTAAAATTTTTAATCAACCTCATTTTTCAGAGTTCCTACTAAATTCACTAAATGCATTATTCTAAGCACACTACATGAGGACAGCAGTTTTTAATAATTATTTTTATAATTTTGAACTAAATATGTAAACATGTCTAATATATAAAAGTATCTAAAATATAAATTCTAGTCGTATTCTTTTCTTAGCATATCCTTTTAAAATGTATTTAGATATAAGAATCTTGATTTTTTTTCATTTTTTTAGCTTACTGGTTTACTATAAATGATACAAATGAACATCCGATGAAGAGGTACATAGGGTGAGATCTGGAAGAGTGCCAACCTAGGAGCTTCTGTCTTCATAGAGTTGGGTGTGCCACCCTCCCAGAACATGGATGTGTTTGCCAATTCTGAAGTTCATCAGATCTTCCTTTTTTTTTTTAAACTTTATTTATTTTTTTAAACAGCAAGTTCTTATTAGTCATCCATTTTATACATATCAGTGTATACATGTCAATCCCAATCTCCCAATTCATCACACCACCACACCCATCCCCCACTGCTTTCCCGCCTTGGTGTCCATACATTTGTGCTCTACATCTGTGTCTGTATTTCTGCCCTGCAAACTGGTTCATCTGTACCATTTTTCTAGGTTCCACATATATGCAATCCTATACGATATTTGTTTCTCTCTTTCTGACTTACTTTACTCTGTATGACAGTCTCTAGATTCATCCACGTCTCAACAAATGACCCAATTTTGTTCCTTTTTATGGCTGAGTAATATTGCATTGTATATATGTACCAAAACTTCTTTATCCATTCGTCTGTTGATGGGCATTTAGGTTGCTTCCATGACCTGGCTATTGTAAATAGTGTTGCAATGAACATTGGGGTGTATGTGTCTTTTTGAATTATGGTTTTCTCTGGGTATATGCCCAGTAGTGGGATTACTGGGTCATATGGTAATTCTGTTTTTAGTTTTCTATGGAACCTACATACTGTTTTCCATAGTGGCTGTATCAATTTACATTTCCACCAACAGTGCAAGAGGGTTCCCTTTTCTCCACACTCTCTCCAGCATTTGTTGTTTGTAGATTTTCTAATGATGTCATTCTGGTGTGAGGTGTGAGGTGATACCTCATTGTAGTTTTGATTTGCATTTCTCTAATAATTAGTGATGTTGAGCAGCTTTTCATGTACTTCTTGGCCATCTGTATGTCTTCTTTGGAGAAATGTCTATTTAGGTCTTCTGCCCATGTTTTGATTGGGTTGTTTGTTTATTTAATATTGAGCTGCATGAGCCGTTTATATATTTTGGAGATTAATCCTTTGTCCGTTGATTCATTTGCAAATATTTTTTACCATTCTGAGAGTTCTTTTTTCGTCTTGTTTGTAGTTTCCTTTGCTGTGCAAAAGCTTTGAAGTTTCATTAGGTCCCATTTGTTTATTTTTGTTTTTATTTCCATTACTATAGGAGGTGGATCAAAAAAGATCTTGCTGTGATTTATGTCAAAGAGTGTTCTTCCTATGTTTTCCTCTAAGAGTTTTAGAGTGTCTGGTTTTACATTTAGGCCTCTAAACCATTTTGAGTTTATTTTTGTGTATGGTGTTAAAGAGTGTGCTAATTTTATTCTTTTACATGTAGCTGTCCAGATTTCCCAGCACCACTTATTGAAGAGACTGTCTTTTCTCCATTGTATATCCTTGCCTCCTTTGTCATAGATTAGTTGACCATAGGTGTGTGGGTTTATCTCTGGGCTTTTCTATCTTGTTCCATTGATCTATGTTTCTGTTTTTGTGCCAGTACCATACTGTCTTGATTACTGTAGCTATGTAGTATAGTCTGAAGTCAGGGAGTCTGATTCCTCCAGCTCTGTTTTTTTCCCTCAAGACTGCTTTTGTTATTTGGGGTCTTTTTTGTCTCCACACAAATTTTAAGAGTTTTTGTTCTAGTTCTGTAAAGAATGCCATTGGTAATTTAATAGGGATTGCATTGAATCTGTAGATTTCTTTGGGCAGTATAGTCATTTTCACAATATTGATTCTTCCAATCCAAGAACATAGTATATCTCTCCATCTGTTGGTATCATCTTTAATTTCTTTCAACAGTATATTATAGTTTTCTGCATACAGGACTTTTGTCTTCCTAGGTAGGTTTATTCCTAGGTATTTTATTCTTTTTGTTGCAATGGTAAATGGGAGTGTTTCCTTAATTTCTCTTTCAGATTGTTCATCATTAGTGTATAGGAATGCAGATTTCTGTGCATTAATTTTGTATCCGGCAACTTCACCAAATTCATTGATTAGTTCTAGTAGTTTTCTGGTGGCATCTTTAGGATTTTCGATGTATAGTATCATGTGATCTGCAAAAGTGACAGTTTTAATTCTTTTTATACAATCTATATTACTTTTCTTTCTTTTCCTTCTCTGATTGCTATGGCTAAAACTTCCAAAACTATGTTGAATAATAGTGGCAAGAGTGGACATCCTTGTCTTGTTCCTGATCTTAGAGGAAATGCTTTCAGTTTTTCACCATTGAGAATGATGTTTTCTGTGTGTTTGTCGTATAAGGCCTTTATTATTTTGAGGTAGGTTATGTCTATGCCCACTTTCTGGAGAGTTTTTATCATAAATTGGTGTTGAATTTTGTCAAAAGCTTTCTCTGCATCTATTGAGATGATCATATGGTTTTTCTTCTTCAATTTGTTAATATGGTGCATCACATTGATTGATTTGTGTATATTGAAGAACCCTTGCATCTCTGGAATAAACCCCACTTGATCACGGTGTATAATCCTTTTAATATGTGGTTGGATTCTGTTTGCTAGTATTTTGTTGAGGATTTTTGCGTCTCTATTTGTCAGTGATATTTGTCTGTAATTTTCTTTTTTTGTAGTATCTTTGCCTGGTTTTGGTATCAGGGTGATGGTGGCCTCATAGAATGAGTTTGAGAGTTTTCCTTCCTCTGCAATTTTTTTGAAGAGTTTGAGAAGGATGAGTGTTAGCTCTTCTCTAAATGTTTGATAGAATTCACCTGTGAAGCCATCTGGTCCTGGGCTTTTGCTTGTTGGAAGATTTTTAATCACAGTTTCAATTTCAGTCATTGTGATTGGCGTGTTCATATTTTCTATTTCTTCCTGCTTCAGTCTTGGAAGTTTATACCTTTCTAAGAATTTTTCCATTTCTTCCAGGTTGTCCATTTTATTGGAATATAGTTGTTTATAGTAACCTCTTATAATCCTTTGTATTTCTGCAGTGTCAGTTATGATTTCTCCTTTTTCATTTCTAATTTTATTGATTTGACTCCTCTCCCTCTTTTTCTTGATGAGTCTGGATAATAGTTTATTAATTTTGTTTATCTTCTCAAAGAACCAGATTTTAGTTTTATTAATCTTTGCTATTGTTTTCTTTGTTTCTATTTCATTTATTTCTGCTCTGATCTTTATGATTTCTTTCCTTCTGCTAACTTTGTATTTTGTTTGTTCTTCTTTCTCTAGTTCCTTTAGGTGCAATGTTAGATTGTTTATTTGAGATTTTTCTTGTTTCTTGAGGTAGGCTTGTATAGCTATAAACTTCCCTCTTAGAACTGCTTTTGCTGCATCCCATAGGTTTTGGATCATCGTGTATTCATTGTCATTTGTCTCTAGATATTTTTTGCTTTCCTCTTTGATTTCTTTAGTGATCACTTGGTTACTTAGTAACGTATTGTTTAGCCTCCATGTGTTTGTGCTTTTTACGTTATTTTCCCTGTAATAGATTTCTAATCTCATAGTGTTGTGGTCAGAAAAGATGCTTGTTATGATTTCAATTTTCTTAAATTTACTGAGGATTGATTTGTGACCCAAGATGTGATCTCTCCTGGAGAATGTTCCGTGCGCACTTGAGGAGATAGTGTAATCTGTGGTTTTTGGATGAAATGTCCTATAAATATCAATTAAATCTATCTTGTCTATTGTGTCATTTAAGGCTTGTCTTTCCTTATTAATTTCCTATTTGGATGATCTGTCCATTGGTGTAAGTGAAGTGTTAAAGTCCCTCACTATTATTATGTTACTGTTGATTTCCTCTTTTAGAGCTGTTAGCAGTTGCCTTATTTATTGAGGTGCTCCTATGTTGGGTGCATACATATTTATAATTGTTATATCTTCTTCTCCGATTGATCCCTTGATCATTATGTAGTGTCCTTCCTTGTATCTTGTAATATTCTTTATTTTAAAGTCTATTTTATCTGATATGAGTATTGCTACTCCAGCTTTCTTTTGATTTCCAGTTGCATGGAATATCTTTTTCCATCCCCTCACTTTCAGTCTGAATGTGTCCCTAGGTCTAAAGTGGGTATCTTGTAGACAGCATGTATATGGGTCTTGTTTTTTTATCCATTTAGCAAGCCTGTGTCTTTTGGTTGGAGCATTTAAACCATTCACGTTTAAGGTAGTTATTGATATGTATGTTCCTACTACCATTTTCTTATTTGTTTTGGGTTTGTTTTTGTAGGTCCTTTTCTTCTCTTGTGTTTCCCACGTAGAGAAGTTCCTTTGTCATTTGTTGTAGAGCTGATTTAGTGGTGCTGAATTCTCTTAGCTTTTGCTTGTCTGTAAAAGCTTTTGATTTCTCCATTGAATCTGAACGAGATCCTTGCTGGGTAGAGTAATTTTGGTTGTAGTTTCTTCCCTTTCATCACTTTAAGTATATCATGCCACTCCCTTCTGGCTTATAGAGTTTCTGCTGAGAAATCAGCTGTTAACCTTATGGTAGTTCCCTTGTATGTTATTTGTTATTTTTCCCTTGCTGCTTTCAAAAATTTTTGTTTGTCTTTAATTTCTGTCAATTTGATTAATATGTGTCTCGGTGTGTTTCTCCTTGGATTTATCCTGTATGTGACTCTCTGCACTTCCTGGACTTGGATGGCTATTTCCTTTCCCATGTTAAGGAAGTTTTTGACTATAATCTCTTCAAATATTTTCTCAGGTCCTTTCTCTTTCTCTTCTCCTTTTGGGACCCTTATAATGCAAATGTTGTTACGTTTTATGTTGTCCCAGAGGTCTCTTAGGCTGTCTTCACTTCTTTTCATTCTTTTTTCTTTATCTGTTCCACAGCAGCAAATTCCACCATTCTGTCTTCCAGGTCACTTATCCATTATTCTGCCGCAGTTATTCTGCTATTGATTCCTTCTAGTGTATTTTTTCATTTCAGTTATTGTGTTTTTCATCTCTGTTTGTTTATTCTTTAATTATTCTAGATCTTTGTTAAACATTTCTTGCATCTTCTCGATCTTTGCCTCCATTCTTTTTCTAAGGTCCTGGAGCATCTTCACTATCATTATTCTGAGTTCTTTTTATGGAAGGTTTCCTATCTCCACTTCATTTCATTGTTTTTCTGGGGTTTTATCTTGTTCCTTCATCTGGTACATAGCTCTCTCTGCCTTTTCATCTTGTCTAACTTTCTGTGAATGTGGTTTTTGTTCCACAGGCTGCAGGATTGTAGTTCTTTTTGTTTCTGCTCTCTGCCCTCTGGTGGATGAGGCTATCTATCTTCTTGCTTTTCAAATTTAATTTCTACTAGAAAAATGTTTTATGTTCTTGTTCACTCAGAGTATTTAGAGCCTGAAGCCATTAACACCATATCAGAGCTTCTTTCAGATCTAACTGATGGCTAAGGGATATTTCAGATCTATCTGATGGTTAAGCGATATTACAGGGTTGTCTTGCTCTAAGGATGTAATGTACAAGACATAATCCTCTCTGAAGAGCTGCATGGTATTGGGATTCAGCTGAAATAGGAAATGATGATGCTTATTAAGCTAAGTGTTTGAATAAGAACTATGTCATGTACAGATGTTTTTTAACAAGAATCAAGTAGAAATTAAATGAAAAATGATGATGCCATAAAATAATCTGAAAAAAATCAGGCATTTGGTATAGCAGGAAAGTTTAAAAATTTTTAATATGCCCCCTAGAAAAATGATTCCTACTAATATCTTTCTAGCTTTAATGAAAATGCCTTGAGCAAAAGTTTAAAACCAAGAGAGGCAAAGGCAGAATCTTTTGTTTGATTTGCTCTGTGTTCCTTTCTATCTTAGGAGGATCATCTTGTTGTAATACTAATACTGAAACACTCAGGAAGCTTAAGTACAATTAACTTCTTTCCCTAAGGTTATTGGGAACTGCAACACAATGAACCAAGTATAATTCTTTATCCAAGATTCTCTCCTCAGCAGTTAGAGCTGTGCCTTTGCAGGCTCCTAGAATATCATGAAAGATGTCTGCATTTTATAGGGCACTGTAGAGAGTACATTAAAAAAACATGCTTACTTTTTTTTTTTTTTTTTGTGGTACGCGGCCTCTCACTGTTGTGGCCTCTCCCGTTGCAGAGCAACAGGCTCCGGATGCGCAGGCTCAGTGGCCATGGCTCACGGGCGCAGCTGCTTCGCAGCATGTGGGATCTTCCCAAACCGGGGCACAAACCCTTGTCCCCTGCATCAGCAGGCAGACTCTCAACCACTTCACCACCAGGGAAGCCCTGCTTACATTTTTATACAAAGGGATGAGAGACATTTTATGAGTGGAGAGTCACAATATGTTCCAATACCAACAAGAAAAGAAGTTGGCAGACTGGGCACTTCAACTGCAGTCAATTTTTGACAACTCCAGTATCAGAATAACTTTCATGGCTATAACACAGAAGGTAAGGCTTTGGAGCACTGCATATTCTAGCACAGCATTAAATAACAGCCTCTCAAGTATCTGACAATTTTGCATAAAATGTGTATATAAAGTGGTATTTTATCTCGTTATTGTGTTTTACTAATTTTCATGGATTTATTTATATCTCTATTGCAAAAATTTAAATATTCTTATTCATGGTTTTCTAGTCATTTTTCTTGTGTTCACTTAAAAAAATCTTTATTGGAGTATAATTGCTTTACAATGGTGTGTTAGTTTCTGCTTTATAACAAAGTGAATCAGCTATGCATATACATATATCCCCATATCTCCTCCCTCTTGCGTTTCCCTCTCACCCTCCCTATACCACACCTCTAGGTGGATACAAAGCACCGAGCTGATCTCCCTGTGTTATGTGGCTGCTTCCCACTAGATCACTATCTTACATTTGGTAGTGTATATATGTTAATGCCACTCTCTCACTTTGTCCCAGCTTACCCTTCCCCCTCCCCGTGTCCACAAGCCCATTTTCTATGTCTGCATCTTTATTCCTGTCGTGCCCCTAGGCTCTTCAGAGCCTTTTTTTTTTTTTTTGAGATTCCATATATAATGTGTTAGCATATGGTATTTGTTTTACTCTTTCTGACTTACTTCACTCTGTATGACAATCTCTATGTCCATCCACCTCACTACGAATAACTCAGTTTCATTTCCTTTTACGGCTGAGTAATATTCCATTGTATATATGTGACACATTTTCTTTATCCATTCATCTGTGGATGGACAATTAGGTTGCTTCCATGCCCTGGCTGTTGTAAATAGGGCTGCAGTGAACATTGTGGTACATGACTCTTTTTCAATTATGGGTATATGCCCAGTAGTGGGATTGCTGGGTCATATGCTAGTTCTATTTCCAGATTTTGAGGAACCTCCATACTGTTCTCCTTAGTGGCTGTATCAATTTACATTCTCACCAACAGTGCAAGAGGGTTCCCTTCTCTCCACACAGTCTCGAGGATTTATTGTTTGTAGATTTTTTGATGATAGCCATTCTGACGGTTGTGAGGTGATAACTCATTGTAGTTTTGATTTGTATTTCTCCAATATCTAGTGATGTTGAGTATCCTTTCATGTGTTTGTTGGCAATCTGTATATCTTCTTTGGAGAGATGTCTATTTAGGTCTTCTGCCCATTTCTGGATTGGGTTGTTTGTTTTTTTCATATTGAGCTGCATGAGGTGCTTGTAGATTTTGGAGATTAATCCTTTGTCAATTGCTTTGTTTGCAAATATTTTCTCCCATTCTGAGGGTTGTGTATTCATCTCATTTATGGTTTCCTTTTTTGTACAAAAGCTTTTAAGTTTCATTAGGTCTCATTTGTTTATTTTTGTTTTTAATTTCCATTACTCTAGGAGGTGGGTCAAAAAGGATCTTGCTGTGATTTATGTCATGGAGTGTTCTGCCTATGTTTTTCTCTAAGATATTTATAGTGTCTTGCCTTACATTTAGGTCTTTAATCAATATTGAGTTTATTTTTGTGTATGGTGTTAGGGAGGGTTCTAACTTCATTCTTTTACTTGTAGCTGTCCACGTTTCCCAGCACAACTTATTGAAGAGGTTATCTTCTCTCCATTGTATATTCTTGCCTTATATATCAAAGACAAGTTGACCATACATGTGTGGGATTACCTCTGGGCTTTCTATCCTATTCCATTGATCTATACTACTGTTTTTGTGCCACTACCATATTGTCTTGATTACTGTAGCTTTTTAGTATAGTCTGAAGTCAGGGAGCTTGATTCCTCTAGCTCCATTTTTCTACCTCAGGATTGTTTTGACTATTTGGGTCTTTTGTGTTTCCATACAAATTGTGAAATTTTTTGTTCTAGTTCTGTGAAAACTGCCATTGGTAGTTAGATAGGGATTGCATTGTGCCTGTACATTGCTTTGTGTAGTATAGTTATTTTCACAATGTTGATTCTTCTCATAAAATAACATGGAATATTTCTCCATCTGTTTGTATAATCTTTCATTTCTTTCATCAGTGTCTTATAGTTTTCTGCATACATGTCTTTTTTCTCCTTAGGTAGGTTTATTCCTAGGCATTTTATTCTTTTTGTTGCAGTGGTAAATAGCAATGTGTCCTTAATTTCTCTTTCCGATTTCTCATCATTAGTGTGAGAAATACAAGGAAGGCAAAAGATTTCTGTGCATTAATTTTGTATCCTGCTACTTTACCAAATTCATTGATTAGCTCGAGTAGCTTTCTGGTAGCATCATTAGGATTCTCTATGTATAGTATGATGTCATCTGCAAACAGTGACAATTTTATTCTTCTTTTCCGGTTTGAATTCTTTTTATTTTTTTTTCTTCTCTGATTGCTGTGGCTAAAACTTCCAAAACTGTGTTGAATAATAGTGTTGAGAGTGTACAACCTTGTCTTGTTCCTGATTTAGTGGAAATGGTTTCAGTTTTTTATCATTGAGAATGATGTAGGCTGTGGGTTTATCATATATGATCTTTATTATGTTGAGGTAAGTTCCCTCTATGCCTACTTTCTAGAGGGTTTTTATGAAAAATGGGTGTTGAAATTTGTCAAAAGTTTTTCTGCATTTATTGAGATGATCATATGGTTTTTAGCCTTTAATTTTTTAATATGGTGTATCAAATTGATTGATTTGCATATATTGAAGAATCCTAGCATTCCTGGGATAAAGCCCACTTGATCATGGTGTATGATCCTTTTAATGTGCTGTTGGATTCTGTTTGCTAGTATTTTGTTGAGGATTTTTGCATTGAGGTTCATCAGTGATATTGGCCTGTAGTTTTCTTTTTTTTGTGGCTGCTTTGTTTGGTTTTGATATCAGGGTAATGGTGGCCTCATAGAATGAGTTTGGGAGTGTTCTTCCCTCTGCTATATTTTGGAAGAGTTTGAGAAGGATAGGTGTTAGCTCTTCTCTAAATGTTTAATAGAATTCGCCTATGAAGCCATGTGCCTCTGGGCTTTTGTTTGTTGGAAGAATTTTAATCACAGTTTCAATTTCAGAGCTTATAATTGGTCTGTTCATATTTTCTATTTCTTCCTGCTTCAGTTTTGTAAGGTTGTGCTTTTCTAAGAATTTTTCCATTTCTTCCAGGTTGTCCATTTTATTGGCATAGAGTTGCTTGTAGTTATCTCTCATGATCCTTTGTAGTTCTACAATGTCAGCTGTTATTTCTCCTTTTTCATTTCTAATTCTATTGATTTGAGTCTTCTCCCTTTTTTCTCGATGAGTCTGGCTAATGGTATGTCAATTTTGTTTATCTTTCCAAAGAACCAACTTTTAGTTTTATTGATCTTTGTTATCACTTCTTTTATTTCTTTCTCATTTATTTCTGATCTTTAAAATTTCTTTCTTTCTGCTAACATTAGGGTTTTTCTTCTTCTTCTTGTAATTGCTTTAGGTGTAAAGATAGGTTGTTTATTTGAGGTGTTTCTTGTTTCTTGAGGTAGGATAGTATTTCTGTCAACTTCCCTCTTAGAACTGCTGTTGCTGCATCCCATAAGTTTTCATTGTCATTTGTTTCTAGGTATATTTTAGTTTCCTCTGATTTCTTCAGTGATCTCTTGGTTATTTAGTAGTGTATTGTTTAGCCTCAATGTCTTTGTATTTTTTACAGATTTTTTCCTGTAATTGATATCTAGTCACATTGCGCTGTGGTCAGAAAAGATACTTGATACGATTTCTTTCTTAAGTTTACCAAGGCTTGATTTGTGACCCAAGATATAATCTATCCTGGAGAATGTTCCAAGAGCACTTGAGAAAACGTGTATTCTGGTGTTTTTGGATGGAATGTCCTGTAAATATCAATTAAGTCCATCTTGTTTAATGTATCATTCAAAGCTTGTGTTTCCTTATTTATTTTCATTTTGGATGATCTGTCCATTGGTGAAAGTGAGGTGTTAAATTCCCCTACTATGATTGTGTTACTGTTGATATCCCCTTTTATGGCTGTTAGCATTTGACTTATGTAGTGAGGTGCTCCTAAGTTGGGTGCATAAATATTTACAATTGTTATATCTTCTTCTTGGAATCATCACTTTATCATTATGTAGTGTCCTTCTTTGTCTCTTGTAATAGTCTTTATTTTAAAGTCTATTTTTTCTCATATGAGAATTGCCACTCCAGGTTTCTTTTAATTTCCATTTGCATGGAAATTTTTTTTCCATCCCCTCACTTTCAGTCTGTATGTGTCCCTAGGTCTGAAGTGGGACTCTTGTAGACAACATATGTATGGGTCTTGTGTTTGTATCCATTCAGCCAGTCTATGTCTTTTAGTTGGAGCATTTAATCCATTTACATTTAAGGTAGTTATCGATATGTATGTTCTTATTAACATTTTCTTAATTGTTTTGGGTTTGTTATTTTAGGTCTTTTCCTTCTCTTGTGTTTCCTGCCTAGGGAAGTTCCTTTAGCATTTGTTGTAGAGCTTGTTCAGTGGTGCTGAAATCTCTTACCTTTTGCTTATTTATAAAGGTTTTAATTTCTCCTTTGAATCTGAATGAGATGCTTGCTGGGTAGAGTAATCTTGGTTGTAGGTTTTTCCCTTTCATCACTTTAAATATTTTCTGCCACTACCTTCTGGCTTGCAGAGTTTATGCTGACAGATCAGCTGTTTACCTTATGGGGATTCCCTTGTATGCTATTTTTTGCTTTTCCCTTGCTGCTTTTAACATTTTTTCTTTGTATTTAATTTTTGAAAATTTGATTAATATGTGTATTGGCATGTTTCTCCTTGGATTTATACTGTATGGGACTCTCTGTCCTTTCTGGACTTGATTGACAATTTCCTTTCCCATATTAGGGAAGTTTTCAACAATAATCTCTTCAAAAATATTTGCTGTCCCATTTTTTTCTCTTCTTCTTCTGAGACCCCTATAATTCGAATGTTGGTGCATTTAATGTTGTCCCAGGGCCTCTGAGATTGTCCTCAATTCTTTCCATTCTTTTTTTTTTTTTTATTCTTCTCTGCAGTAGTTATTTCCACTATTTTATCTTCCAGGTCACTTATCCATTCTTCTGCCTCCACTATTCTGCTATTGATTCCTTCGAGAGAATTTAAAATTTCATTTATTATGTTGTTCATCCTTCTTTGCTCTTTAGTTCTTCTAGGTTCTTGTTAAACGTTTCTTGTATTTTCTCAATTCTATTTCCAAGATTTTGGATCATCTTGACTATCATTACTCTATTTTCTTTTTCACGTAGACTGCCTATTTCATTTGTTTGGTCTGGTGGGTTTTTACCTTGCTCCCTCATCTGCTGTGTATTTCTCTGTCTTCTGATTTTGCTTAACTTACTCTGTTTGGGGTATCCATTTTTCAGGCTGCAAGTTCATAGTTCCCTTTGTTTTTGTGTCTGCTCCCAGTGGGTATAGTTGGTTCAGTGGGTTGTGTAGGCTTCCTGGAGGATGGGGCTGATGCCTGTGTTCTGGTGGATGAGACTGGATCTTGTCTTTCTGGTGGGCAGGACCACATCCAGTGGTATGTTTTGGGGTGTCTGTGAACTTACTATGATTTTAGGCAGCCTCTCTGCTAATGAGCTGGGTTGTGTTCCTGTCTTGATAGTTGTTTGGCATAGGGTGTCCAGCACTGTATCTTGCTGGTCGTTGAGTGGAGCTGGTCTTAGCAACGAGATGGAGATCTCTGGGAAAGCTTTTGCTATTTGATATTACTTGGGGGAGGAGGTCTCTGGATGACCAGTGTCCTGAACTTGGCTCTCCCACCTCAGAGGCTCAAGATGGACACCCAGCCAGAGCACCACGACCCTGTCAGCCACATGGCTCAGATGAAAAGGGAGAAAAAGAAAGAAAAAAATAAATAAAATAAAGTTATTAAAATAGAAAAAAATTATTAAAAATTAAAAAAATAAAAAGAATGAAAGAGGGAAAGAATGAACAGAACAGCCAAACCAAAAAAGAAATCCTCCAGTGATAACAAGCACTAAAAACTATACTAAAAAAACAAAAAAACCAGACAGAACCCTAGGAAAATGGCAAAAGCAAAGCTATACAGACAAAATCACACAAAGAAGCATACACATACACACTCACCAAAAGAGAAAAAGAAAAAAAAAGAAAAGTATATATATATATATATATATATATATATATAAAAGGAAGAGAGCAACCTAATCAATAAACAAATATACCAATGATAATAAGCTCTAAATACTAAACTATGATAAACAAAAACCAGAAAAAAATTAGATGCAGAAAGCAAACCTCAAGTCTACAGTTGCTCCCCAAATCCACTGCCTCTATTTTGGGATGGTTTGTTGTCTATTCAGGTATTCCTCAGATGCAGGGTACATCAAGTTGAGTGTGGAGATTTAATCTGCTGGTCCAAAGGCTGCTGGGAGAAATTTCCCTTTCTCTTCTTTGTTCACACATCTCCTGGGGTTCAGCTTTGGATTTAGCCCTGCCTCTGCGTGTAAGTCACCCTCAGGCATCTGTTCCCATCCAGACAGGATGGGGTTGAATGAGCAGCTGATTAGGGGCCTCTGGCTCACTCAGGCCTGGGGAAGAGAGGGGTACTGAATGCAGGATGAGCTTGCAGGTGGCAGAAGCTGGTGTGACATTGCAACAGCCTGAGGAGCACTGTGTATTCTCCTGGGGAAGTGGTCCCAGGATCATGCGACCCTGGCAGTGGCAGGCTGCACAGCCTCCTGGGAGGGGAGGTGTGGATAGTGACCTGTGCTTGCACACAGGCTTCTTGGTGGCTGCAGCAGCAGCCTTAGCATTTCATGTCCGTCTCTGCTGTCCAGCTGATAGCCGTGGCTCGTGCCCATCTCTGGAGCTCGTTTAGGCAGTGCTCTGAATCCCCTCTCCTCACGCACCCCAAAACAATGGTCTCTTGCCTCTTAGCTAGGTCCAGACTTTTTCCTGGACTCCCTCCCAGCTAGCTGTGGCTCACTAACCCCCTTCAGGCTGTGTTCACGCTGCCAACCCCAGTCCTCTCCCTGGGATCTGAACTCTGAAGCCTGAGCCTCTGCTTCCAGCCCCCACCTGACCTGACGGGTGAGCAGACAACCCTGTTAAGCTGGTGAGTGCTGGTTGGCACCAATCCTCTGTACGGGAATCTCTCCATTTCGCCCTCTGCACCCCTGTTTCTTTATTCTCCTTCATGGCTCTGAAGCTTCCTCCCTTCCAACCCCTGTCTCCACCAGTCAGGGGCTTCCTAGTGTGTGGAAACTTTTCCTCCTTCACAGCTCCCTCTGTAGGTACAGTTCCCATCCCTATTCTTTTGTCTCTGGTTTTCCTTTTTCTTTTTGTCCTACCCAGGTACGTGGGGAGTTTCTTGCCTTTTGGGAAGTCTGAGGTCTTTTGTCAGTGTTCCATAGGTGTTCTGTATGATTTTTTCCAGATGTAGATGTAGTTTTGATGTATTTGTGGGGAGGAAGGTGATCTCCACATCTTACTTCTATGCCATCTTGAAGTCACCCCTCTCTAGTCATTATTATGGGGCAGTTACATTATTTTTCCAGCAAAAGATCATTTTAAAGTCAATAATTGATGGTAGTACTAATTTAAAATGAACATAGATTTTAATTTCTTATCACAGTAATTTTCATTTATTTGCAGTATGCAATGACTAAAATATGTAGTTTTCTGAAAATATTATGCTAAGAGTTTAGGCTTGGTTATGCCTTTTTCAGAGTAAAAAAAATGAATAACTTAATGAGATTAATGAGAATGTACATTAAATTAATGAGAATGTATATCTGTGTGCCAGTTTTTCTCCCAGGAGTAAGTTTAATCATAATTTCTCCTTTTTTGATTCTTAAGCTATTATTACATTGCTATTTTTAAGGACAGAATTAAGATCATTTTATAGAACTTTATCTTAATAATTTTATAATATATCACATTTATATTCACAAATTATAGTGTATTTCTTTGTACCAGTAAAATTTTATGAACCTGGTGACTATTTTACATGTATCTGAAGCATATAAAATTGTGCCTTCTGTGTGTTCAAATATATGTTAAATGGCATTTGCTAAATAAATTTGTTACAGAAAACTCATCTTGGAATGACCATAACCCAACTGGATATAATCTAAATATTAATAAGTATTGTGGTGTTTCCAGAAAAATATTTTAACAATTCAGAAAATGATCAAATTTAAATATAGTTGAGCTCAATCAAGTGGTGAATTAAGCAGTAGAAATATCACAGAAATTCCTCTAAAAATCCATTTCAGAGGAATCATGACATGCTTTTCATCTTCCACCTTACAAATTAAGATGTTATCTAACAGGATTTGGCAGAAGAGTCAAGTCCAGGTAAAATTTATACAAAGCCGCATTTTGATAATTTCAAATCAAGACTGAGCTGTGTGAAAAAGGTTATCATCAGACCTCAATTGAGAAATAGATTCAGTACAGAATTACAAAGTTGTGAAATATTGTGTCCTGAGATCCCTTTCTGAAGTTTTAAACATGGTTTAGAAACTGAGTGTATCTCTCAAAGTAGCTCAGATCCTTCAGACGAGAGTCAGATACAGTATTCCACTCTTACACATAGAATGTTAAAACAACCAAGTTTCTAACCTTCTGTAATTAAAAAAAAACATGGCTTCTCAGCACTATGTCTTTTTATTAATTAACAAAAGCAGGTTTTACAGGTTTATACAGAACATGAAGTTGAAAGAAGTTACCCAAGAATTAGGTAAAACTAAACTTGAAATCAAGAAACAAGGATTTTGCTACCAGCCTCATTTATAATGACTTCAAAAAGGACCAAGTGTTATCAGTACTTAAAGACTTAATATAGTTTAAAACATATAAGAACATTTAATTGATTTAAAAATAAACAAAGGTACTAGTTAAATGTAACCAAATTTCTAAATAATATAATTTGCTTGTAAGATAGACTGGAAAACTTAAGGAAAGTTATTTTAAATTATTTTATATGTAACCTTAATAAGTTGAATAATAATTCCAAAGCACAAGTAGCCAATTATGCTTTAAAAAATATAGAGGCCAACATAAAGCTCAACCATATGAGCTTTCTGTTCAAAGCTCATATGAACAGAAATTTGGGGAAAGAAACTTCCATAGATTTTCTCCAGAAATTCCTATTTTCTGTGGAAATTCCAAATTTATCTTAGAGTAGAAATCTCTTCAGTCCTCTTTACTTAACATCTTTTGCCTGATTTCTTAAAGCTTGTTGTTCCAGTGTGTGATACTGACACCTTATATGTTTTATGTATTACAATCAGATATGGAAGAACACTAGATTTTGAATAGGAGATGCTAGCTTAGTTTTCTGTAGCTGTATCATGAACATGAAAGAAAAATAACAAGAAAATGTAGCATTGAGATATGCTCAAGATATTTATTTTGGAAAGTTAAATTATTACTCACACACTGCTGCTGAAATATATTATTCAAAGGCTAGATAAAACATGTATTCTTGAAGCAGATTCAGCAGGCTGATAGTAGTATAAAATAGCCTACCTGGGATTGAATTAGTTTAATAAGATAGGTTGCAGTTTTAGGTCAATTTTTATAGGAATACTGTGTGTGTGTGTGTGTGTGTGTGTGTGTGTGTGTGTGTGTGTGTGTAATATGGACACTGATGGTCTCTATTATTTTAGGAAATATATTTTTGTTTATATTTTCAAAAATTCATTTGTTCCAGTGTTTTGGGGTTTTTTCAGCAATTGCAAATGTGTATGTTGCATCTTCTTTGCTACTCTTCTCTATCAATTATTTTCTTTCTATATCTTTCTATAGTCTTTTGACATTTGTGATATATTTTGGGCACAGCTTACATTGAAGGCTTCATGTACTTCACTGTACGCATTTTGCATCTAAATTAATTTTGTTGTTCCTGGTTCATCTCATCTGTTATTTGGCTACAGTCTTCTGTTAACTGGTCATATTTTCTCTGTGTAGTTATAGAACCCTTTCTTGCTTTCTTTCTCATTATAATTGTTATTTGTGTAACTAGTCTTCCATCATAGTTATAATTTCTTCATTAGGATAATAAAAAAGTGTTCTATATTTGGGTCACAAATTTCTTGCGTCACATATTTTTTTCTATGTGGGAGAATTTCTCTTCATCTTCAGGGATATTTTGCTGCTTTTGTTTTATTTAATTAATTTCCTTCATCCTTCTCCTTTGCAATTTTTTTCTTGTTAACAACATCTGATTGGAAATAGTCTTTATGCTGTCTTGGGTCATTTACCTCTAAGATGGATCTTCCTAAATCAGCAATAATAAAGAATTCTGAGAAGTGTGTGAAGGATCAGTGTAAGTTGTTCAGTTTCTTTATGATCTAATGGACTCCCTCCTATGTAGCTAAAATAAGAGATAGTTTCTTTACTAATGGTGCTTCTGTGAAGCCAGACCATTTCTGATTCTCAGCTTCTAATCCAACTTAGGATAGCTCCTAAAAAGGTCTTTGAATTTCCATAGGTTCTTCATCATTGACCTATGGACATCAAGGGATACTACCTTTGCTGTCAAAGGAAGAATTCTATCTTTTATAGTGGTAGTTTCTTAAATATGCATGTCTGTGCTTCCTAGGCATGTTACATGCTCACTCTCATTCAGTTTGTCTCTGTTTGCCTCTGTCTATTTCTATCTCTTTCTTTTGCTCACTCCCATACCCATACCTCTCCTTGTTTGTTGTCAATCCTGTTCATACCAGCTCTCAGTCAGGACTGGGTCACTTCCTTCCAGGTGTGAATATTTGATATAATTTCTAAGATCTGCCCTATGTTTGTCCTGTCTAGTCTCACCCAATCTACTTTACCTCTTCAGTTTTCTCTGGCTAAGCAGCTGTACTTAGGTATTCTTGACCACATACATATAATGTACATGTATTTGTTAGCTTTAAAGAAAAAGGCTTTGGGAAGTCCTCCCACACATTTGGTGTTCAGAAGTGAATTCGTTTGTGTGAATAATAAAGGACACATACAGAAGGAGGAAAACTGAGGTTTTTTAGAAACAGGTTTGCATTTTTTTTTTTTGTTTTATATCTCTTCATTGTGCTGTCTGGCTTTGAGGAAAAAAAAAAGTATCTCAATTTGGAGCTAGGATGTTCCTATGTACTTATCAGAAATGGGAACATTATTCTTTATACCATAAAAGTTAATACTATAATATTTTATCTATATTATTTTACCTTTTTCATATTTTAATATATTTAAAATCTGGATTATTCTTACTCTTGGTGAAATCTTAAAATATAATTGTAAGCATTTATATTTTACTTCTTGTTGGCATATAAAATAATGATGTGTTTTGCACTAGATTCTATATAATAAAGTAGGAAGAAAATTGTAAGTTGACAATAAATATTGAAAGAATGAACAAAAGAATGAATAAATAGTTTAATTACATTAAACCTCACAAAAATTTGTTTAAAGTTTGGTAGCTATAAGTTCCCATATTTGAGATCTGAGTAAAGAAAATTTATATAGTTTAAGTAATCCTGATAAGTATAACAGTTAGAGGATATCTCTGGAAATATGAAAATTAAATCATCTGACCAAATTCAATACTACAGGAAGAGACTGAAACTATGCCTATTTCTTTTCAAACATGAGTACTGAAGGCTTTAAATAGATACAACAAAATGCTTGGTGTTCTATCAATGAAGATGACACTCCACTCCCCTGAAATTTGCAGGATAAAAATAAATGACACTTTGCTAACTCAGGTAAAAATAAGAAAATAAGAGTATCAGAATCACTGATCTAGAGAGCGTTCTCCAAAACAAGTCAAATTAAAATAGAACACACACACTCCCTTAAATAAAAAATAGAAATAAAATAGAATAATGCAATTCAAACAAGTCCACATTCATGTAGATTGAGGAAAGGAAAAGCAGAAAAGTAGAAATACATGAGACTTAAATCCTAGTGATAGCCAAGACCATCTCCCACCGAGGGAGATACCCTAATTAGTCTACACCTAATCTACTTATATTTTAAACAAATTTCTTAAGGGTAGAATGGAGAGGTGGAAATGATGCCATAAGTTAGCATGACTATGTTTTGGCCACTATCAATATTCCACCTCTTGGGCACCACAATGCCTATTCTCTCTGTGGTCTGGTCAAATTGCCCAACATTTTTTTCCCAGAAAGCACCATGCTCTCCAATATCACACTGTCATCCACTGAGCTTATGCATTCTGGAATGTTTATCCTTTCTCTCTCTACCCTCTGCTTACCCCCTCAGTTAACTACTACACATCCTTTTGTATTTCATTTCATCAAGAGTCACTTATGGTATCAGAGCTGCTCTTCCTGACACTGTCCCAGGTCCTCCAGAGTGATACTCTCTAAATCAGGTTGCTTTGTTATATACACTTAAATAGAGGTGGATAGTGATGTCAATGAAACTTAAACATCAGAATTTCTTAGTTTCTGGCATTCCTTCTGTCACTTTGCATTCAAACTGACATCCTCAAGAAACATAGTATCTTAACTTAGAGGTATATAAATAAATGCCTGAGTATTTATTGGTACTTTATATTTTTTTCCTAAAAAGCCCACCATGTTGTAATAGTTTCAGTTCTTATGACACTCAGTCAATTCCTGCATTTAAAGAATCATTGTTTGCCTTAATAGTACATCTTTATTGTTATTATTTAATATCTGTCTTCCAGAGAGAGTAAGAATTCTACCTCTTTGTAGTCACCTTTTTATCCTAAGGGCCTGAAAGAGTATCTGGCCTAACAAGGATGTTGAGTAAATATTTTCTGGATGAATGAGCATCACTTTAGATAATGATCTTTCTTCTCTTCCATACACAATTTTCTATTTAGTCAAAAGCATCACAGACACAGATACACTATGTTCTTCCAAATATATTTTCTGTAGAGTTGGTGGTAAAGCAGCTTATGACTGTTCAGTATAACATTGCCTTAGAGATAACATTTGTTGTAGTGGCAGGATCACTGTGAGATACCTGTATTTATAAAGCTTTTACAGCAAGTAAGCTGTATTTCTTCAGAGATCCTTTCCTTAATAGGATTTCAGGCAGCTTTTGGAAGCAGCTAAAATAAATTGCTTTTAAACATGTGTGTCATTTCACATTAAATGGGGTTACGAATCAATATTCACCATGTGCTATAATATATACCCTCACCCTATAATAGAATTAATCCTGGATTAAAAAGAGAAATCCTTTTCTGATCTTCCTACCAACCCACTTTCCCTTCTCTTCTTGAAAATATGAGCTTTTCAAATGAACATGACTAGAAGAATCCATTATAAGCATCCACTGTTTTGCCTGCTCTAAAGTAATTTGGTTCTGCATTAATAACTCTCACTTCACAATCTCTTGTAAACTCAGTTCAAATGCCTATGTCTTAAAAGAGATTGCTTATTTTATGAAGGAATGTTTGATCATCCAAATTCTCTGTGCTTCATCATATGGTATAAAGAGTTAGTACTGGATAAAGTTGTAGAGAAGGTCTGTCAAGTTTGTCCTCAACATTCCTTCTCTGCCCCTCCAACTTACTATCAGTAGTGAGAATATTTGGTTTTAGAACCATGAATTCAGCAATATACACCTATCAAGTGCCAGTAAACTCAGAATCCAGTGGAGAGGGCAGCCATATTAATATATAATTAAAATTCAATGTAATCAGTTGTATATGAGAATTTAAATTTCTACATTAAATTGTGGAAGCAGAAAGGCTATTCAGGAATAGCCTAACTCAAGCTACTAAGGAAATACTTGACAGACGAAATGATATTTCAAGTGTTTTGAAAGATGAGGATCCTACCTGTTAGAAAAATGGGTGAGAAAATAGTTTGACTGGACAAGCAGGGCCATTTGAGTTATGAAAAGGAGTTCAAAGTCACTAAGAAAAATTACAAAACTGAAAATGGAGGAGTTACCAGATCAAAAAGGGCCTTTTAAGGTCTGCTGAGGAGTTAATATCTGTAGACAACAGGGAGACTGAAAAATCAAGCAGGAAAGAAAATGAAGAAATATTTTATTTACTCATTAATTTATATATTTTTATGAAGGAGCATATGACAGCTATGTAGAGAATATACTCAAATGATGAGACCCAAGTTGCAATATTCCATGTAAGGAATGAGGAGGCCTGAATTACCAGTGAGCTATAAGAATGCAGAGTAGGAGGAGGAGCAGAGTGCAAAGATGTGCTGGTAAATGTGTAACTAGCTCAAAACAACACGTGATTTGTAGCATTTGCCTACTTCTGTGGTATATAAATGCCCCACCATGGCCAATTACAAACTACCTTATTAACTTCAAACTGCGTTATCACTGAATGCAGAATTGGGAATAGGTGTACATGATCAGCTCTGATGAGCTAATATCAGCTGGCTACAGAACAACGCTAGAGGTGTAGGTGTAGATGTCTGAGGTACAATCAATAAAAGGTGGAGGTTGATGGAGTGCAGTAGATGATGGAAGAATACTTGTATATAAATCCAAGATTTCCAGCTTGGGAAAGTAAATGTGTCACTATTTTATAGCTTGTATTTTATTCTCAGATGCCTTTGCTGTCTTCTAAAAACTAACAGCAAGAACAAGAACAACAATGATAATGCTTGCTAAAAGAAATCTTTCCAGTGAACATTTGCATTCAAACTGACATCCTCAAGAAACATAGTATCTTAACTTAGAGGTATATAAATAGTAATGCGATGAATTTCAGTAAAGTACATCTAATTGAAAGTTAAGCTGAACTGCCTTAGCATCCATTTTGTGTGGCCAAGTGATTCGCAGGGGCCTTGAACAGGCACTAGCCCCTCCCTCAAGTAGACAATGGACACAGAGTCACAAGTCACAAATGTAAGTTCCTGATGTGATTCTCCGAAGATGCCCTTTTGATAAGCACTCTCCCCCACCTCCCAGGACCTTCCTCTTGTGCATCCCTTAGATAAGACTTCTTAGGAAGCTCACCAAAACCCCACACGTTTTGGTTTGAATTGACAAATCTACCCTTAACCCGGGAGCCCCAAGGAACTCTACACACAGATCCTAATACAGGTATGTGTCCCAGGTCCTGTCCCACTCTCTGTCTGGCCCTGCTTAGACTCATCCCTCCAAGTGTACAGTGTACCTCCTCCAGGACTTGAGTAATAAACCTCAATTTCATTTTCCATTTGCTCTCTTTTGTTGAACCATGGCTCACCTTCCAACATCCTGTCACTCCTAGGTTCTATTTAATAAATGTTAATTTAACAAAGTCACAACATCAGTTGAGGAATGTTTGGTGCTGAGGATAAGAGAATTTAGGCAGACCTCAATGATTCAACTCAGATCAGTAATCCCCAAACCAACCACAGCTAGTTATTAAGGATATTAGTAAAGTTTAAATGCTTTATGTATTCAGGTTTCAAAGATTTTATATACTAATTTACTTTGTGAAACTAAAGCATGAATAGACTACACAGTATTTTCCAAAATTAATTAGCAAAAGATTCTGTTTTTGAGTATCTTGAAGGGCCAGTGTTCTGGGTAAAATTGATGTAGGCTATTCTTTCTATTAATTGAATTAGCATTCTCTGTATTACTAATTTCAAAATTAAGTACCTTACTTATTTTTAAATTGTATGAATAAGTATGATTTTATTGATTTGGTTCAGCAAAGTATAAACGTTTAGATACTGTGTCCATATGTTTTCTTTCAGGTCTCCATGAAAACCAATTGTTGGTCTTGTAATTTGAACTCTGGAAACTATAATACATATATTATATTGTTAGATATCTTAATGAACATATTGCCACTAGAAAAGGTATCCCCTCCAAGGGAGCTTGACAGATGTCAGTTGTTGAAGACATTTTCTCTCCAGACCATGTTATAAATGAAATAATAGTTTGATTTTGAAGGTATACACTTTCAAAAACAGGTCACCAGGTGAGATATATGAAAATTGACTCTATAATTGGATCTAAAGTTGCTACCCTTGACAATTGGATAGTACCTTGTCTGAAGGAATAATAAATTCATAGAAGGGTGTGTGCAGCATGGGGTATAAAATAGTAGTACCCTTTATTTCTGGATGGAAAACAATAAGAGCAAAGAAACAATAATAGTTATGAGGCACAAGCAAAGTGATTTATTAGTATTTTCTCATTTAATTCTACAACATTCCTATGGGTTATAAGTATTATTGCCTCTATTTTTCATATGAAGAAATTCAACTTGGGGATTTAAATACTTGGTATATGAACTAATTTATGTCAGGATCAGAAATGTTAATGCTCTTCATCACTGTATTCTACTCATATTCTTGTCAAAAGCAAAAAAAGTTGTTACTCTGCATTTTTCTCCATATGGAAATACATGTGTCCAGTGAAGGATACACATTCTAAGAGGGAAAGTTGGTAAATTTTCTTAATGAATGAGCATTCAAATCTTTCTCAGCCCAAGCAATTTCTTTTTGCCTATCCAGTCTCAGTCCTTCCTCTTGATACATTCCTTTTTACTTCAACCATGCTGTGAATTCTGATAGATAAATAATCTATCTATCTTGCTTT
The DNA here is from genome assembly GCF_937001465.1 of Orcinus orca. Lineage (NCBI taxonomy): Eukaryota > Metazoa > Chordata > Mammalia > Artiodactyla > Delphinidae > Orcinus > Orcinus orca. The sequence continues at coordinate 121,027,990 of NC_064559.1, forward strand.
GATTATCACTTCTTTTTGATGACTATGATAACTTTCCTATTACCTTTTCTTGTTTTTCTGCTCTTGGCCCTTATTTAACCTACTCTTTGGGACTGCTAAATGTGTTATTTATTCTATTTTTTTCATTTTTTGAAATTCTTTGGGAGAAAGATATTTTGCAAGTATTCAAAACAATAAAACACAGTAAGTGTGGGCAAATGTGTGAACCTAAAGGAAATGGCTCTGCTTTAGGTAAAGCAAAGTGAGGTCAACCATGGACCTATTCCTGAAGAACCTGTTAGCAATGTTGAAAAAAGGCAAATGTCTCCTAGCTATATTTATCAGAAATGGCATTATAAGATTGCTTTTTGACCACTAGTGTCCACTGATTGTTTAAAAATGAAACATAGAAAGACCTTTCACCTAGAAATAATTCTTCAAAGCTGACTCAAATTTGAGGAATTATTTGCCTGGTCTATAATGCAGCTCAGTGTACATATTCTAACATTTATAAATCCAGGTCTCCACTCCCATTACCCAGGTAATTAAAGGTAAATCCTGGATGGAACCTAAAACAACATACAGTAAATCCCCTACATACAAATGAGTTCCCTTCCGAGAGTGCATTCATAAGTCCAATTTGTTTGTTAAGTCCAACAAAGTTAGCCTAGGTACCCAACTAACACAATCGGCTATATAGTACTGTACTGTAATATGTGTATAATAGTTTTCACACAAGTAATACATAAAAAACAAACATAAAAAATAAAGAAAACATTTTTAATCTTACAGTAGCTTGAAAAGTATAGTAGTATAGTATAACAGCTGGCATACAGGGGCTGGCATTGAGTGAACAGACAAGAAGAGTTACTGACTGGAGGAGGGAGAGGAAGTGGGAGATAGTAGAGCTGAGGAATCGTCATTAGTAGGAGACAGAGAGCAAGCTGCAATTTCACCCATGCCTGACATTGATGGAAAATACGTTGGCATCTTTGAAAGTTAGCAACTTGAAGGTTCGTATGTAGGGGACTTACTGTATTTGCTTGATACTAAACTTTCATGAGATTAAATTCAATAAAAATTTATTAATTTGCTAAAAAACTGAATTTTTAGACTTAAATGTTATATTTTAACTAGATTTTTATGCACAATTTAAAAGAGCACAGATAGTGTTAAAATGTTACTTAAATATTTCCTGCTACACTTCCTGTTCCTAAAGACATGGATTTCTGTAATTCCTATTTGTACCTCCAGCACATAGTAGATGCTCTATAAATGCTTTCTTGCCAAAATAAGTATTGTGTAGTTAAGGTGAACATTTGTGAGGTTTATATAAATGAATGGTCAAAAATGTGAAGGATACAGATCCTGAAATGAGAGAGAATGCAACAGTTAATACCATGTGTTCTAGGGGACATTTTAAGTGGCATCAATAGACAACAATAATTTGACATTTTTTATCTATATTTATTGATTTCTGCCAGTGGCAAGTCTAATGGCAGTACAAAGTCATAAATAGAATTTAGAGTAGGACTTGGAAAACTATGACACTGTTTAGGTGACTCTCCATTTTAAATAGGCAATTTGTCAGCAACGTGACCTTTAAAATGGCTCGTTTATGTTGTTTTCTTGTTTGCCTTTTTAAGCAATTCACCTAAAAGTGGCATAATTTTTTTCAAGAAGAATTTACCTTTTCTTGACCAGAACATTATTCAGGACAACTAATCTTAAGGCTACAAGGAAAACAAGATAATGAAACTAAAAATATGGGAACCATGGGCTAGATGTTATGCTGAGAGTTCTGAATTTGACAACATAGTTACTAAATTGTTTTAGTTATATTCAAAATTTCTATTTGGTCATAGAACAGATACAATAAACCACACCCTGGATAGGGACTGCATACACAGTTAATGATAAGATTAATCAGAAAATTATTCTTAGAATAAAAATCTATCCATTCTATGAAAATAATGTAATGGTAATGTACCACTTTTGAAATGGAGCAGGACACTATGGGGCCTTCCGAGGACAGACCCCACCCCCTCCCATGTCCTCAGCCTGCATTTGCTTATAGAAAAACTTTAGTCAAAGAAAAAAAAATAATCAGGAGTAAATGCAGACACAAAGGAAAATAGTCCAACAGGACCAAATGTTAATAGTTTAGTCATTAAACAAAGACAAGAACCTTTAGTTCTTCTTCAAGAGCTATAGATAATATTCCGAGCCATAGCCTTTGAACTGTTTTGTAGATACTGAAACCCCCACCAGATCAAAGATGTTAACTACATGATGACCAGACTGTAGCCATGACATAAGCTGCTACAATTCTGAGAACTGGCCTCAAAGAAATGGGAACAAATTAACCCTGGAACTGAAGATTAATTGTACTTAAAAACAATCAAGATGATGCTGATCAGACCACTGTATAACCAATTTCAAGATGACTGTCAGAGCTGACTGTGCTGTTTCTGCATGTAGTCCCCTCCCTCCACCTATACAACCCCGAAACTGCCCTTTAAAAGCTCTTGCCCAGTGATTATCAGTAGAGGGTTGCCCTACGGACATGAGTCCACCCTCTCCCATGGCTGCCAGCCTCCAGAATAAAGCAAACTTTCCTTTCCACCAACCTTGCCTCTTGAGTACTGGCTTTTGAGTGGCAAGCAGTCGGACCTGAGTTTTGATAACACTTTAGCTACATCTTTTCAATATGAACAAAATTATCTGGTGTTTTCATGCCTAAAATCACACCCATAATTTTTATTTTGTCGGTGTTTGGGTCATATTGCCATTAACTAAGCACACAAGCTATTCTGCCTCATTCTGTGGGGTACTCATCATAAGATGGCCATGCAGGAGCCTGTGGAAAATGTTCAAGTGTCCAATCCACACTCCCAGTGCACCTCCTCACAAACCATCAAAGACTGTCATTATTCAATACTATGAAACATATTATCATAAGAGTGCCTTTAAAAATAGATATCCACAATGGCAATTGGATTTTTAAATTAGTCCATGCTTAATAACTATCTATAGGATAATTCATGCTGCTGCACCAATGAAGTATTCATAACTCTCTATGTAAACACTGCAGGAATTAAAAATCAAGAATATCTTTCACACATTTTAGGCAGGTGTCAGTAGTCCTTGACGTTGCCATTTGGCCTAAAGACATTACTGCAGGGGACAATAGAGATACACAAATCTATTTACTTTCTCTGTGTGAAAAGAAAAACCTTCTAGGCAGAGGTTTCAGTTAAGCACATTCATTACCTTTTAACTGATTCTAAATTGCAGTGTGACCTTCCGTATCAATAACCATATCTAGTTAACTGAAACCAGCACAATTTGGGCATATGTGCTGTGAAAAACTTTCCCCTGCATTGGCATATATATATGTGTGTCTGTTTGGGCATGCATGTGCAGCTACACCTGCTATTATAAACCAGGTAGACACAGTAAAAGAGAAAAGCAAATACATTGCTAGAAAAACAGCTAAATAATAAAAACAGACAAATTCCACCCAAATATTTTTCATGTTATACATGGTTAAATAAGGACCATGTTAAAAAATGAAAATTTCTGTTGAATAAAATTATTTGTAATGCCAGAGGTTCCATATATCAGAAAAAGCATGGAAAGTCACTGTGAAATTAAGCATTGTGTTTAAAATTTTAAGCTATGTAGAAAAATTCCACTAAGAGAAAATATGTTTGACTATCTTAGGCTAGGCCACAGTGAGCATAATGTCATAAAAAATTAACTACCACATCAACCACTGTGAGCACTGAAGTATACAAATTATCATTCCCCAGAAGACTTACTGAAAGCTCTTTCACAGTCACCTGTAGAATGTACACATTTCATCCTACCTTCAAAAAACATAGCCAGAAAGCTCATGTTCCTAAGCCTACAAAGAAAAATGCCATCTTTCAGAACCTTAAGTAGACCTTTCAATTCACCTTACCACTTTACATTCTTCCCTATATCCATTTTTATAGTTCTGTAAAACAAAATAAAAATACAGACAGCAAAGGAATTAACTCATTTTCTCCTTTCAGTTGTTTAGTCAACACTTTATCCCAATTAAACTCATTTTCAGAAAAAATGTTGGAAGCAGTGGGAAATGTAAATGCTTCCAAAATGAGATAAGTAGCATATCCAGTCAGTCCAAGGCCTGACAGGAATACAGTGGCACTGTGATGAACTGGCCATCGTGGGTAGCAAGTACAATATGGTCATTGGCATCACATGAAGAAGTTTAAGTCCAGCCTCCCTGCTCTTTAAATCTTGATTTAGGAGGGAGTATAGAAAATAAGAAGTAGTAAGCCCAGGGCATTTAGTTAGAAATGAAGAGAACATCAAAAGGAACTGTAATCATCAGCCAGTGCAGTGGGAAGATAATGAAGAGTGAGATCCTGGAGGTCAAGTAAAGGTGGACTTCGAGAAGTTGGAACCTATGCTGCAGATAGGTCAAATAACACAGAAACTGAGAATTTATCCTTGAATGTTGCCATATCTAAGTTATCGCTGATCTTGGCAAAAACCTTTTGGGGAGGTGCTGGAGGCAAGTGGGAATTTAGGAGAGAACGCGAAAAGGAATGTATACAATGAGTATAGAGAACTCTTTCAAGGTGTTTTTATGTAAAGAGCAGATACTTTGTACAGTAGTTGCAGGAGGGTCTGGGTCAAGGGACACGTTTTCTTAAAGATAAATATGTTATTTAAGTAATGGTGAGAATAAACAAGTTATGAGGAAAAAACTGATGATGTAGAGAGATTAAGAGGGCAAAATTCTAGGAATATTCTTGAGTAGACAAGAAGTGTGATGATCAAGCACACAGATAGAGAGGTTCTCAATATTTTGGAGCAAGGAAAATTCATCAGTTGAAAATGAGGGCAGATAGATAGATGGGTAGAGATGCAAATTGAGCTTGCTTGTAGTAGAGTGTGGAAGTGCTCTGATTTCTACTACTTTTCCCAGTGAAATAGAAAACAAGATCATAAACTAAATGTGAGGAGGAAGGAAGGCATACTGGAAGGCAAAGTATGAAATTGTTTTCTTGGAGAGTGAGAGGGTGAAATGGCATGGGAAAGTGTAAGAGCATTGCCGGGGAAACTTAAGGTTACACCTGTACTTAATTGTCAATAATTTCAAAAGTAGTCAAGCACTACGGCTGTATGTTTCTGCAGCCAGACCTTCCGCAGCTTCTAGGGTGTAGAGTGAAAGGTAATAAAGCTGGATTCAATTGGGGATGAGATTTTTCCTGTTGAGTATGGTAAATGTTATAAGGAGATAGAGACTGTACGTGAGGTAATGATTGTGACACCGACAGGACCATGAAATCTAAGTCAGGTAAGGAGGGAAAGAAAGGCACAAGGGGTTGAGAGAGAGTGAAACATATAAAGAACAATAACCAGGAGGTTCTAGTGTGGTCAAGAACTGTGAGAGGATTCTGAAAACAGCCTCCTATCTTTCCAGCTCAAAGACTAGGAAAGTTGAGAATAAGATTGTGAGGTGAGAAGTGAGTTAGACTATCAATGACTAGATTATGATCATGGAGTAATTGACTAAAATAGTGTCCAGGAAAAGGTCATTGTAGAAGATGAGGTCAAGAAAATAAAAGGCAATAGAGGGAATATTTAGGTGACCCTAGAATACACCGAGAGTTATGACAGGAATAAATGTCTGCAAGTGACAATGAGCCCAATGTAGGCAGAGTGCTTAAAACAGTGGACTCTGGAAGCAGGCTGGGCTCTTGAAGGTCAAATTCAGTTTCTAAGACATGAGGCAAGGAAACACGTCATAAAGGAAAACAAACTGGATTGGGATTCAAGCTGGGATTTCAGTCCCAGTTCTACAACCATAGCAATATTTCTGAGTCTGCAAAGTGTGTTGTATTATATAAAGGCACTGGATTAAATGATTCCTAAACCCCATTCAATGTTGAATATTCTATAACTGTAGCAACCATTTTTGTGAAATAGAGAAGGAAGAGTTGGGGAACAAGGGTGAGGGAGAATAAATCCATTTGGGAAAGAGAGTTAAAATCTCCTCTACATATAAGATAGAAAGGAAGCACTGGAACTTGGAGCTCACAATGAATAATAATTGTAATAATAATAATAAATTCCAATAAAAAAATTCTTGGATCCTAAAAAAAATTAAAAAGATAAATACAGTTTCCAAAACTGGTAGAACTGAATACATTACAGAACCTCCCTCTTTCCATATATAAAATTTCAGTAATAATAACAGTAATAATATCTACTTTAAAGTGTTTTGTGAGAATTAAATGAGTGAATAATGTGTCTGTTAGTGGCTCCATAAAAATATTATATGTCTTTCTCTCCTCTGCCTTACATGATCATCTCCCTCTTCTACCATTAGCTGACACGTTTTTATTTTTCCTATTAAAACAAAATAAACTCAATCTAAAAAGACTACATTCTGTAAGATTCCAACTATAAATATGACCTTCTAGAAAAGGCAAAACTGTGGAGACAGTAAAAATATCAGTGGTTGCCAAGGGTTAGTGGGGAGAGAGGGATGAATAGGCAGAGCACAGAAGCTTGTTAGGGCAGTGGAAGTACTCTGTATGATACTATAATGGTGGAGGCATGTCATTATACATTTGTCCAAACCGGTAGAATGTACAGCACCAAGAGTGAATCCTAATGTAAGCTGTGGACTTGGGTGATAATGATATATCAATGTAAGTTCATCGATTGTAACAAATGTACCACTCTTGTTGGGGATGTTGGTAATGCACGAGGCTGTGCATATGTGCAGGCAGAGGAGGATATAGGAAATCTCATTACCTTCCCCTCAATTTTGCTTTGAAACTAAAACTGCTCTAAAAATAAAGTTTATTAAAAAACAAAAACATAAAAACAACTGAACAACAGTCTTGACTGCCTCTTCCCCTTTGGCTGATACACAACTTGCCTAACATTTTTATTTCTAGCCCACTTTTATTTCTTTTCTTTCTTTTTACTGAGATAATTTTTTGTTTCTTTTTGCAGCAAAATTCCTTGCACAGTTGTCTACACTTATTGCTTCCAAATAATCCCCTCAATTTCTTTTTTAAACCAACTCCAAATAGAGGGATTTTTTTTCCTCCTTGAAAATGTTTTTTTCTAAAAGCCATCAATAATATTTATGTTTCTAAATCTAATGGCCAAGTTTCTATTATTGTTGACCTAGCAGCAGCATATAATACAGTTGTTCATTCTCTTCTTAAAATATTTTATTCTATGGTTTCCTGGACACCACATTCTCATTGTCTTCCCCTTTTCATTTTGGTTGCATATCTTCAGGCTCTTTGCTGATTCCTCCATCTCTCCCTAACGTTTTGTTTGTTTGTTTGTTTGTTCACAAATTCTTTATATTTCCAGCTGTTGAGACAATACTTTTGAGAGTTGAGGTTACCTCTAGCGGCAAAACCAGAGCCAGCTCTTAAGCAGCCAGAATGCTATGGTAATGGAATATGTGACCATTTCTCTTTTAGAACCTTCTTTTTTCTCTGCTTCCAGAAGTTGTAGACATCTATTTAGTTTGATTATCTGTCGTCCTAATGAAGCTGTATCTACAACAGTCATGTCATCTGAAGTTCCTTCAACCATTGTACCTATATTTGAAATACTATACATGGAGTCAGTTCTGACCAGCTGTCCATTTTGGCAAACAGCATTTTAACTCATAGAGCACTCTCTTTTTAGCCTGACAATTGCATAGATTTCTTCATTTTGAGGGGTTGGAGGAGGTCTTTCTAAATCCATAAAATCTAGTGGTCTTTCACTTAGCATAAGCACAGGAGGTGGTGTTTTTAGTGCCAGTGGTTTAAAGGGGGTTGACTGCATAAGTTCAAGATCTGCTGGTCTTGAAAGTGGAATGTCTTCATTATTTCCTGATACAACAATTCTCCCTGGAACCTGCATAATCACACAAGCATTTGAAGCTCCTTCTCAGAATCCTTGTTCAAGGTCAGCATTTGGTGGTGCTACCTTTAATTTTTCCAGGACCTTCAATTCGCTGACCAATACCTTTGGTGTATTCCATTTCATACTGAATTCAACTAATTTCTACCACCTCAGCATCAGTGGGAGAAGGAAATGCTGCCCCACTCATTAAATGTGTACCAACTACTGCTTGCTTTTTGGCATTATCTGCTTCTGTGCTTCATATTAAATCCTTTAACTTGCTTATGTATGTGCTGGATTTTCAGCCACTTTTATGCCCCTGGGCCTGCTGGAGGGTCTCTGGTGAGGGTCACTGACTGCTGGCTCCCAGAGGCAATTGGCCAAGCACAGGGAAGTCCTCCTTAATTTTTGAATATTAAAATACCCTGGGGTTCAGTCCATGTTTCTCTTATCTATATTCACATCCTTGGTAATCTCTTCTAGTCACATGTTTTAAATTTTCTCAGCAGGCTAATGACTCCTATATTCATATCTCTTGTCCAGTTCCTATTCTTGAGCTTCAGTTGTTATAACTAATTCTCTGCTCAAAACTTGCAGCACTTGTAGTTTCCCATATCTCATTTAATGACAAGTCCATTCTTTAAGTGGCTCAAGCCAGAAATCTTGAGATCATCTTTAATTTCATTTTTTTCTCGCACTTTGCATTCAAACCATATGAGTCCTTGGATTCATCTAATATACCCAAAATTGATTCCTCCCATCTATGAAGAAATAGCCTATATCAGAAAACAAGCATCATTGTGGGAACAACTAAAAATTGAACAAATACAACACACACACATACATACACATACACACACACACACACACACACAGCTTTTGTAAGCAGCAGAGAACAACTGAGTCAGCTAGACTCCAGGAGAAACAAAGATCTCAAAGAAAAAGGAAAAATTACATTGCATTTTCCCCTTAAGAATTTGCCAATTTTAATGGAAGAAACTAAGGGAACAAACAGAAAATAGCAGTTCAGAGTTGCTGACAATTGCATGGCCAGGGAGGAGAAACAAAAACCTGTTCGGGGCTCACCAATTAGGGGATATTTTGGAAATATCAGGTTGTTATTTGAAAGTTCTGGAGGAACTCTAGGAGTAAAGGAAAATTGGAAATAGACAAGTTCTTCAGGATGACTGAAATTCAGTCTCAGATTATATCAAACCTTGTTGGATCAAGGTTATTTGCTTTTCTCTAACTACCTGACAGGAATTCTTTAAAAATTACATCTTCTTTTTGAGGAAGGTAGTATCATCCTGAAGCTCTGAATTTCAAATACAATCTCCAGAATTTAGTTAAAATGTAACAAGTATGCAAAAAAATCCACAAAAAAGCAAAAGAAGCAAACTAAAAAACAGAAGCAAATGGTCAAATCCAAGAGAAAAAAATTGGAGTTACCATACACAGACTTTAAAGTTACTGTGATTAGTATGTTGGCTAAAATATATGACAAGATGGAGAATATCACCAGAAAATAATGCATATTTTGGAATTGAAAATTACAATATTTACAATAAATGACTTCACAGATAGATTTAACCACACATTGAACAAGTATAAAACTAGTGAACTGACCTTTAGGTGAGTAAAAATGTCCAATGTAAAACACACAGAGAAAAAAAGAATTATAAGAAACACCCAATGTATGAGACATGGGTAAAATTTGTAATATAGCTGTAATGTGATCTTTGAATGGGATGAGTGAGAGAAGGGGCAGAAGCAATACGAGAAAAGCAACTGGGAATTTTCACAACTGGCAGAAAAAAATTAAACTACAAATTAAGGAAGCTCTACAAAGGCAAGAAGGAGATATAAAAGGACCTCTGCACCTAGTTACATCATTAAAAAAACAAACAAACAGAAAACTGCTGAAAACCAGCAACAAACAAAAAGTCTAAAAGTAGCCAGAGAAAAATAAAGGCGTAACTCTGTTAAATAGGAAGAGTAAAACTGAAGGCTAACTTTTCAATCAGAACAACAGAAACCAAAAGAAAACAGAATGAATTTTTTTAAAGACCTGAAAGAACATACGGGCCGACCTAGATTCTAAGTTTCTTGAAAATATCCTTCAAAATGATAGCTATGTAAAGATGTTTACAGGTAAACAAATTGAAAGATGTTTTGCCTACAAACTTAAAAGAAATATCAAAGGGAATTCCTAGAACAAAAGCTAAATTATCCCCAGAAAATATGGCAATGCAGGAAGGGAGACTACAATAGAGGAGATGTATGGGTAAATAAGAAGTAACATTGATGAAAACAATCTCAATGTTTTGAGAGGTTTAAAATATATACAAAATTAAAATACAGGAATACAGTAAGATAACACATGGGAAGGAATGTATGGAATTAAAGAGTTCTAAGTTCTTAATCTAAGTCTGGGCAGTGGTAAAAGTATAGGCCTAGAGAAGACCTACGGTAAATAAATATATTTGATTTTTTAAATTCATTGTTTCTCAAAATGTGATCACATTTCTTCCATCATTTATCATAATTGGAAATACTGTTGAGGGGAACATACTTTAGGAAATATTGATGCTACACTTACCAGGACTGTTGTAAATCTATAGCCACCAATGGCATTCATGGGAGGAAAAAAATAAATCTCTGAAAAATTCTGAAAGGTGATATTAGGGAAAATCTCTCAGACCAATTCTGCAGGCCTGATTTTGTGTAGGGAGGTTGAATCTCTATTCTGTATTCCTTCAGCATAGGTATATTTTTGTGTGATATAAATATTGACCTAATCATATATTGATATCTATGCTTTTTAAAATTAGGTGCAAAACTAATATTAGGTTTGTATTAGATTTCTAGATCACGCATATCTAGTTTGTTTCTTTTGAATTCCACAAAGAAATTTAAATAAAGCTTTCAAAATATAAGATATTTTGAAAAATTTTAGGTCCATTCTTACATACATTACAGGCCAACTTTTTATCTATATATTTTCTCCTCTTCACCTAATTCAATATTTTATTATATGGTTCTTTTAGACTATAATTATACTAATTACAGAGATTCTTCTTGAAAATCAGATTGTGCTACTTCCACACTGTCTCAAATTAATAGCAGTAATGTAGGGATAAAAATTTACTCAGCAAAGTATATTAGCAATTCAGAATAAGTTTCATAAATAAGGACATAGCATAATTCTATTATTTTAATTACCATGTGCTTAAAGAGGAAAAGGGAAAGTTCTTAAATTTTTATTAACCCTTGAGAAATTAGACAATTTAATTCAATAAGCTCCTTAATACTATTTATACAAAAGCAAAACTAAACAAGTGGGACTACAGCAAATTATCTTCTGCACAGCAAAGGAAACTATCAACAAAATAAAAAGGCAACCTACTAAGTGGGAGAAACTATTTTCAAATCATATATCTGATAAGGAGTTAATATCCAAAATCTATAAAGAACTTGTTCAACTCAGTAGCAAAAAAAAATCTGATTAAAAATGGGCAGAGGACCTGAATAGACATTTTTCCATAGAAGACATACAGAAGGCAAACAAGTACATGAAAAGAATGTTTAACATCATTAATCATCAGAGAAACGTGAATCAAAACCACAATGAGATGTTGGGCTTCCCTGGTGGCACAGTGGTTGAGAGTCCGCCTGCCTATGCAGGGGACACGGGTTCGTGCCCCGGTCTGGGAGGATCCCACATGCCTCAGAGCGGCTGTGCCCGTGGGCCATGGCCGCTGAGCCTGTGCATCCGGAGCCTGTTACTCCACAGCGGGAGAGGCCACAACAGTGAGAGGCCCACGTACCGCAAAAAAACGAAACAAAACAAAACAAAAAACCCCACAATGAGATGTCAACTCACACTTGTTAGAATGGCTATTATCAAAAAGACAAGAAGTAACAGGTATTGGCCAGGATGTGGAGAAAGGGAACCCCTTGTGCACTGTTGGTGGAAATATAACTTGGAGCAGCCACTAGGGAAAACAGTGTGAAGAGTCCTCAAAAAAAATTAAAAATAGAGCTACCATATGATCCAACAATTCTACTTCTGGATATTTATTCAAAGAAAATGAAAACCCTAGCTCAAAAAGATATTTTTACTCTCATATTCATTGCAGCATTATTTACAATAACCAAGATATGGAAACAACCTGTGTCCATCCATGGATGGATGGATGAATAAAGAAGATGTGGTATATACATACAATGGAGTATTATTCAGTCATAAAAAAATAAAATCTTGTCATTTGGGACAACATGAATGGACCTCAAGGGCATCATACTAAGTGAAACAAGTCAGAGAAAGATAAATGACAAATACCATACAATCTCTTTTATATGTGGAATATGATAAACAAAACAAACAAACAAAAAACAAGCACATAAATACAGAGAATAGATTGTTGGTTGCCAGAGGTGGAGGGTGAGAGGGTAGGAGAAATAAATGAAGAGTCAAAAGGTAAAATATAAAAAAGTAAAACATAAACAATGACTTGGTCTTTATGGCTAGGTTTGCAAGAGCTAATCCAGTTTTAAGTGAAGTAATGAGTGATCTAGAATAAAGGCCAATCTCATTTTTTTTTCAACATTTGCTTTGACAGATAGTAGAGAAAATAAGGATCACTCTCTTTGAAATTCTGAGGCCAGAAAGAAGACCAACGTTAACCATCAATAATAGTATCATCTTTGTAGTCAATTCAGAAAATATTTGCAAAACAAATATGCAAGCTTCAGAAAATCATCAAGATAGAAGTAATACACAGAAAACCATCTTATACCAATAGAGTAAGGCCAAAGATATCTAAGTGGGTGAAAAAGCTACTGTATGCTACTATGCCCTAGTCATATACTGTGAAACACTCTGGGATAGAGTCAACTACATTTAAGCCTAAACCCACTACAAAGTCTTCATTTGTTTTTATGTTTTGAATTTGACCTTGGAAAGTAAAAAATTATTTGGTGATAAACTACCAGGTATAAAGATAATAAAGGACTCAAACCTATCTATCTATCCATCCATCCATCTAATTTATTTAAAATGGAAAATGTTTTAATTCTTATATTTTGAATATAATTCAAATATTTTGAAAATTCTTATATATTGGGAATAAAACATACTTCCTTAAGGAGACTAAAATCACCTACCTAATAAAAACATTGAAAATACAACACTCTTAAAATTAATTATGACCTTTCCAGCACTTAGTTTTATTCAGTTAAGGATAACTATTAATGTTACCCTGAAATTTTGTAGTTTTGTTACATCAATAAGCAATGTTAATCTCTAAACAGAAAAACATACCTATTCAGCAAAATCTATTTTTCCTTGAATGGTTCTTTGATTTGTTTTCCCATGGATACATGGGGAAAAGCTCAAAGGTCGTTAATGCTGACATTAATATACATTAGTCATTGGAGTAGACCATTTCCCTACTGGGCACCACCACATTTTCAATGGACACCCAATTAATGAGCATCTAATTGACTCATCTGCAAATCTTACAAAGCAATAGTTTTTCTAAGTAAATTGAACCTGCCATTGAAAAAACTCTGCAGAACTGAGGGCATAATTAACTCTACTGAGGCATACTTGATCTTAGAAGCCCTGGGGATAATCAATAATTAGTTTCATTCTGAAATGGTTCTGTTGCTATACCCATGACACAATGTTTCTGAATTACTGATGTTCTGACGATTGTTGCTTATTTGGATCAGAACAGAAAAGCTGTAGCTAACTCAAGCTTTACAGCATAATAAACTTTCCAAAGTACCTTGAGATTAAAAACAATCAAAGTAAATGAAGCATCAAGTACTATTTATCTTCCAAAATATTAGTGCTTACAAAAACAAAGGAGGCCAAACAAACAACTCTGTATCCATCACATTCAATGTTATATAGCAGCAACATTTTATTTTATAAAACAAGAGAGAAAATTAAGAGATCTGATTGGCTGATAAACATTCTAACTGTGGCTTCCTGGAAAATTCATGGTTAGAAATTTATGAGCATCACCACTTAATTAAGAGTAAGAATTCTGAGCACAGAGACTATAATCAGTACAATTCATGGGGTTCAATATTTATGGGACTCATCAGTTAGCAAAAAGGGCAAAAGGAATTGAACACTTTGATAGTCTAATAAGAATTCCGAAAGCTTTTCTAAATGAAGTAAATTCATAAAACTCAAAATGTATGCTTAGCATATGCTATGCAAATAGGCTTTTAAATACAATTTTTTGGCATCATGACACCATTTTACTTTAAAGTTAGAAGAAAAAATGTTAAATTATTGAAGCAATCTCTCTGTTCTAATTCAAGAGATGATATTGAAGCAGATTTATCTTTCTGCTTCCCAATTAAAAGGGAGTGTGTCTTGCCCTTTGTGTATTAGGTGAGATCAGATACTATTCCAGAGACATATTAAGCATTTATCCTAGATTTAAGTACATGTAAAGGAAATGCACACTAATGGTTTCCTAAGTAAAAATCACTTTTCCCTTAGTCATGATCACAAGCTGACATTAAAAAGAGTATGCACAGAGGTGTGGCCAAGATGGTAGAGTATGAAGACCCTGGGCTCACCTCCTCCCATGAGCACACCAAAATTGCAACCATTTACAGAGAAGCTATCAATGAGAATGACCTGAAGGATAGCAGGAAAGATCTTCCACAACTAAAAATACAAAGAAGGAACCAAAACAAGATGCTAGGAAAGACAGTGATGCAGAATAGTCAAGACTTATACCCCTGGGGAGGTGACCTACAATTGGGAGGATAATCACTATTTTAGAGGTTCTCCCTGAGAAGCAAGGTGTCCAAGCCCCATATTAGGCTCCTCAGCCTGGGGGGTACTACACCAGGAAGCCAAGCCCCCAGGACATCTGGCTTTGAAGGCCAGTGGGGCTTAGATACAGGAGAGCTGGGGGACTGTAGGAAACAGAGACTCTCCTCTTAAAAGGTGTGTGCAAAATCTCACACACTCCAAGTTCCAGTGCAGAGGTGGTAATTTGAAAGGAGCCTGGGTTAGACTCACTTGCTAGAACATCCCAGAGAGGCACGAGGCAACTGCAATTCCCCCTGTGTATATAGACATGATGGCAGCCATTTTTTGGGAGCTCATCTTACCAGGAGAACAATGGTACTGGCAAGTGCCATTTGGGAGGTCTCATCTAGTTTATTAGCAGTAGGGGCTTACCCACCCATGAGTAGGCCAGCACCAGCCTCAACCACCAGCCCCAGGTCCCACAGCCAGTCATACCAGGACCCTGGCCCACTCAAAAGTGGGCCAGCAGCCACAACACAAGGAAAGGCCTGGAAGCCAACTGGCCTGGGGACCAGTCCCACCTACCAGTGTGCCCTCAGTTGTTGGCCCTGCCACAACATAAGGTCCCACATAGCCCACATAGGGGGCACCACTATAGAATGTAGCTCTGGTGACCAGAGGAGAGTGTGCTGCTGTGCTCCATAGACTGTCTCCTACATAAGACTGTTTCTCCAAGATCAGGAAATGTAACCAACCTACTTAATACATAGAAATAAACACAAACAATTAGGCTAAATGAGGAGACAGAGAAATATGTTCCAAATGAAGGAAGAAGATAAAACCTTAGAAAAAGAATTAAGTGAACTGCAGATAAGCAATCAACCCAATAAAAAGTTCAAGATAATGATCATAAAGATGCTCAATGAACACAAGAGAAGAATGAATGAACACAGTGCGAATTTTAACAGAGTTAGAAAATATAAAGAACCAAACAGAGATGAATACTATAACTGAAATAAAAATTACACTAGAAAAAAAATCAACAGATTAGATGATAGAGAGGAACAGATGAACAAACTGCAAGACATTAGTGGAAATCACCCAAGATGAACAGACAAAAGAAAAAAGAATTTTAAAATGTGAGGATAGTTTACAAGACCTCTGTGACAACATCAAGTGTACTAATATTCACAATATAGGAATCTCAGAGGAGAAAAGAGAGAAAGGGGCAAAGAACTTATTTGAATAAGTAATAGCTGAAAACTTCACTAATCTAGGAAAGGAAACAGACATTCAGGTCCAGAAAGCACAGAAAGTCCCCAAAAAAATGAACCCAAAGAGCCCATACCAAAACATATAATAATCAAAATGGCAAAAAAATAAAGAGATAATCTAAAAGCAAAGAAAAGCAACTAGTTATGTACAAGGGAACTCCCATAACCCTATAAGCTGACTTTTCAGCAGAAACTTTGCAAGCTAGAAGGAAGTGGCACAATATATTCAAAGTGATAAAATGAAAAAAAAAAACCTACAACCCAGAATGGTCTACCTAGCAAGGCTATCACTCATATTTGAAGGACAGATAAAGAGTTTTACAGAATATCAAAAGCTAAAAGAGTTCAGCACCACAGCACCACATAGCTGGCTTAATAAGAAATGTTAAAGGGACTTCTCTAAGTGGAAAAGAAAAGATCACAACTAGAAATGTAAAAATTATGAAAGAAAAAATATCATTGGTAAAGGCAAACGTACAGTAAATGTAGATTAAAATCAAGCCCTTATAAAGCTAGTAGGAGGATTAAAAGACAAAAGTAATAAAATCATCTATATCCACAATAAATATTTAGGGATACACAAAAGGATGGAAAATATGATGTCAGAAACATTAAACATGGGGGGGGAGGGCAGTAAAAATGCAGGTTTGTGAGAATGTGTTTGAACTTAGCTCATCAACTTAAAATAATCACACATATAACAGAAAAAGAAAGATATCCAGTCATAACACTAAAGATAGTCATCAAATCACAAGGAAAGTGAACAAAAGAATAAAAGAACAAAGAACTCAAAAACAACCAGAAAAGAATTAACAAAATGGTAATAGGTACATACTTATCAATAACTACTTTAAATTTCAATAGACAAAATGCTCCAATCAAAAGACAGGGTGGCTGAATGAATTAAAAAATTGAGACACATATATATATTGCCTACAAGAGACTCACTTCAGATCTAAAGTCACACACAGACTGAAAGTGAGGGGATGAAAGAAGTTATTTTCTGAAAATGGAAACAAAAAGAAAGCTGTGGTAGCAATACTTACATCAGACAAAAATAGACTTTAAAACAAAGACTGTAACGAGAGACAAAGAAGGACATTACATAATGATAAAGGGGTCAATCTAAGAAGAAGATATAACAGTTGTAAATATTTATGCACCCAACATAGGAGCACTTAAATATATAAAGCAAATATTAACAAACATAAAGGGAGAAATTGACAGTATCACAATAGTAGTAGGGGACTTTAACACCCCACTTACATCAATGGACAGATCATCCAGACAGAAAATCAATAAGGAGATACTGGCCTTAAATGGCACATTAGACTATATATATATATATATATATATGATGTTCCATCCAAAAACAGCAGAATACACATTGTTTTCAAGTGTACATGGAACATTCTCCAACATAGAACCAATGCTAGGCCACAAAACAAGTCTCCATACATTTAAGAAGATTGAAATCATATCATGCATCTTTTCTGACCACAAAGGTATGAGAATGGAAATAACTACAAGAAAAACTGCAAAAAACACAAACACATGGAGGCTAAATATGCTACTAACTATAAATGTGTCACTGAAGAAATCAAACAGGAAATTAAAAAATACTGGGAGACAAATGAAAAATTGAAACACAATCCATCATCTAAAATCTATGGGATGCAGCAATAGCAGTTCTAAGAGTGTAGTTTATAGCAATACAACCCTACTTCAGGAAAAAGAAAAAATCTCAAACAATCTAACCTTACACTTAAAATAACTGGAAAAGGAAGAATAAACACAACCCATGTTATTGGAAGGAAAGGAATAATAAAGATCCGAGCAGAAATAAATGAAATAGAGACCAAAAAAATCACTAGAAAAGATGTATGAATCTAAGAGCTGGTTCTTTGAAAAGATAAGCAAAATTGACAAACCTTTAGCCAGATTCATCAAGAAGAAAGACAGAGGGCCCAAATCAATAAAACCATAAATGAAAGAGAAGTTACAACTGATCCCACAGAAACACAAAGGATTATAAGACATTACTATGAACAATTACATACCAATGAAATGGACAACCTAAAGAAATGGGTATGCTCCTAGAAGCATAAAATCTCCCAAGACTGAATCAAGGAGAAATGTAAAATATGATCAAATCGATTACCAGAATTGAAAATGAACCACTAATCAAAAATTCCCAACACACAAAAGTCTAGGACCAGATAATTTCACAGGTGCATTCTACCAAATATTAAAAGAAGAATTAAGACCCATCCTTCTCAAACTATTCCAAAAATATTGAACGGGAAAGAACATTTCTAAATTTATTCTATGAGGCCAGAATCACCCTGATACCATAATCCAACAAAAGCACCATAATAAGAGAAAATTACATGCCAATATCACCAATGAACATAGATGCAAAAATTCTCAACAAAATGCCAGCAAAGCAAATTCTGCAGTACACTCAAAGGATCATACAGCATGATCAAGTGGACTTTGTCCTAGGGATACAAGGTTGGTTCAATATCCAGAAATCAATCAATCAATGTGACACACCATGTTAGCAAATTAAATAACAATTATATGATCATCTCAATAGATGCAGAAAAAAGCTTTTGACAAAATTCAACATATCATAAAAACTCTGAACAAAGTAGGTATAGAGGGAACATACCTCAACATAATAAAAGCCATATATATCAGACTCACAGCCAATATCATTCTCAGCAATAAAAAGCTGAAAACATTTTCCTCTAATATCAGGAACAAGACAAGATGCTCACTCTTAACCATTTTTACTCAAAATAGTACTGGGAGTTCTAGCAATAACAATCAAACAAAAAAGAAATAAAAGGAATCCAAATTGGAAAGGAAAGAGTAAAACTGTCACTGCAGATGATACACTATATATAGAAAATCATAAAGATACCACCAAAAAAATTATAAGAACTCAATGAATTCATTAAAGTGTCAATACAAAATTAATATAGAGAAATCTGTTGTGTTTCCATGCACTAACAATGAATTACCAGAAAGAGAAATTAAGAAAATAACCCTATTTACAATTTCATAAAAAAGAATAAAATACCTAGGAATAAATCTAACCAAGGAGGTAAGAGACCTATACTCAAAAAAAATAAGACATTGATGAAACAAATTGGAGACAGCACAAGCCAATGAAAATATATACTGTGCTCATGGATTGGAAGAATTAATATTGTTAAAATGACCATATTACAGAAGGTAATCCTTGGATTCAATTCAATCCCTATCAAAATACCAATGGTATTTTTTCATACAACTAGAACAAATAATTCTGAAATTCGTATGAAAGCACAGAAGACTCAAAATAGCCCAACAATCTTGAGAAAGAAGAACAAAAACTGGAAGCTCACACATCCTGATTTTAAACTATACTACAAAGACACAGATCAATGGAACAGAATAGAGACCTCAGGAGTAAACCCACACCTACATGATTAATCAATGTATCATAAAAGAGGCAAGAATATAAAATGGGGGAAAAAGCCTCTTCAATAGTGTTGTGAAAACTAGACAACTACATTCAAAAGAAGCAAAATTGTCTACTTTCTCATACCATATACAAAGAAAAAAAAAGAAAAAACTTAAATGTAAGACCTAAAACTCTTAGAAGAAAGTGTAGGCAACCTGCCTTTTGACATGAGTCTTAGAAATAATAATTTGGAGTTGTCTCCTCAGGCAAGGGAAACAAAAACAAATGGGACTACATCAAACTAAAAAGCTTTTGCACAGTGAAGGAAACCACTAACAAAATGAAAAGGCAGCATACTGAATGGGAGAAGATATTTTCAAATGACATATCCAATAAGGAATTAATATCCAAAATACACAAAGAACTCACACAACTCAATAACAAAACAAACTGATTAATAAATGGGAAGAGGACCTGAATAGACATGTTTCCAGAGAAGACATACAGATGGCCAACAGGCACATGAAAAGATTCTCAACATCCTGATCATCTGGGAAATGCAAATCAAAATCATAATGACATAGCACCTCACACCTGTAAGAATGGCTATCATCAAAAAGACAAGAAACAATAAATGTTGGTGACGATGTGGAGAAAAAGTAACTCTAGTGCATTATTGATGGGATTGTAAATTGGTGTAGCCACTATGAAAAACAGAATGGGGATTTCTCAAAAAAATAAAATAAAAGTAGAATTGCCATATGATCCAGCAATTCCACTTCTGGTTATTTACTCAAAGAAAACAAAAACACTAAATCAAAAAGATATATGCGCTCCATTTTCATTGCAGCACTATTTATAGTAGCCAAGATATGGAAGCATTGTAAGTGTTCATCAACAGATGAATGGATAAAGAAGATGTGGTGTATGTGTGTGTGTATATATATATATATATATATGTATGTATGTACACAGTGAAATATTACTCAGCCATAAAACATGAAATCTTGTCTCTTGCCACAACATGTGTTGATCTAGAGAGCATTATGCTAAGTGAAATAAATCAGACAGAAAAAGATAAATGCTACATGATCTCACTTATATGTGGAATCTAAAAAACAAAGCAAAACAAAATGAGAACAGACTTATAGATACAGAGAATAAACCAGTGGTTTTCAGAAGGGAGGGGCATGGTGGGGTGACTGAAATATGTGAAAGGAATTATTTAATAAATAAGTCATTATTTATATAATAAATATTTATTATAAATCATGAGGATGTATTATATAGCATAAGGTATATGGTTAATGATACAGTGATAACTTTGTAAGGGGACAGAGGGTTACTAGACTTATTGTGGTGATCATATCATAATGTATGCAAACATCAAATCCTTATGTAATACACCTGAAACTAATATTGTACATCAACTATATTTCAACTGAAAAAAAAGAGTAAGCACACCACATTATAATTTCACTAATATACGCTAATTCTAGTTGGAACTAAAAAGTCAGGGCTGAATAATGTTAGAGCAGTAGATTTCAAATTATGCAGCATACTGATTTTTTACTGAATTATGAAAATACGTAATTTATGATACTACTGTATGACTGTCAGACAGGATATTTAAGGAAATAGGGAGTATGGGAAAAAGTTGTATAACCTTTCTATGTCTAACTAGACAAATGTATAGCTTGAGGACAAAACTGTGTCATAAAACAGAACTTTTCTTCTGGGTGAATTAAAGAATTGAGTTTCTGGGAGTTCCCTGGTGGTCTAGTGGTTAGGACTCTTCGCTTCCACTGCAGGGGACACAGGTTCAATCCCCTGTCAGGGAAATAAGATCCCACAATCTCATGGTGCAGCCAATAAAAAAAATAATTAATTTAAAAATTATTTTAAAATAATTGAGTTTCCAAGTAGTGGAGACTCTAGTTGATGTGTTCTGACATTCACCTGGCTGTCTAATATTTATATGGTCACAAAATAATCCAGTCTAACTTGGGCTTGTTGGCATGCTTGTCTCTTCAGAAACCTTGGAACAATGAAATATAAAATTACGAGCTAGAATTTTCTCTCAAACAATGAATGCAGTAAAGGACACCTTTAACAATTTACATGAGAAAATAATTTCAGTGTGTGTCTGAAAGTCAAGAGGAGAGAGAACCCAATGTGAAATATATAAGGAGTCATCTATTACACAGTTCAAGGATTATGGCTCTGGAGTCAGACTCCATGAGTTTATAATACAGACTTCACTATTTACTAGTTTGTGTGACCCAGAACAATTTTAATGAACCGCTCTTAGATCTCTGTTTCCCCATTTGTAAAATGGAATTAGGATTAGTAATTACAAATATGATTATTATGAGGGTTCCATAAGAAAATTCATGTAAATGTATGAAAGAAAAATGACAATTACTATTCTGAGTGTTCTTAAGATGATCATGTTTCTAAATTAAATGTTAGTAATAATAATAATAACTCATATTTATTGATTACTTACTAGGTTCTAGAAACCTTGCATATACTAAGTTTTTTAATTCTCACAACTCTCCATGGGGCAAGTATTATTTTACAAACGAAAAAGGGAAGCACAGAGAAATAAAGTAATTAGCCCAAGTTCACATAAATAGCATTGTTGGGTTGAAGGGGTCTAGGCTAGAATATCATATGACTGAGCAATACAACGTGGCATTATAGGAAGCCAAAATGGCTGCTCTGTTCTGTTCTTGGAAGCTGAAATCTTTAAGCTGCAGAGGCTGGAAGGAGCAGCTACTGCATGGGTAATGAAACTGATGTAATTTCAGGAGAAAGCACCCTTCATACCTAACAGAGGAAGACAGCACTACTACATTACCATATCTAGAAAATTGTTTTGTTTTTGACATCTTATAAAACTAAGTTTTTGCATACACAGGGCAAAATAGACAGAATATATATAGGAAAAGTATCTATCAATGAAGACTTAAGTCAGTCAATATATTTTCATAAGTTTTCTCATGTTTCAAGTGGTAAAAAACAACTGCCCAACATTTGTGAGGAGTTTCATTAGATTAAATGAGATAATAGTATAAAAAAGTTCTGAGAATAAAAATTAATATATTGATAAAATATGATACCATTTTTATTAATCAGTTGGGAAATAATTTGTATGTTTATAATCTCAAACTTAACTTGGGAATATTACTGTAAGATAAACTTCCAGGGAGAATGCATTCAAAACCTGTAATTTTTCAAAGAATATTTCAAATCTACCCTCTAAGCAACTGCTTCACTTTAAATTTCATTAAACTTCCTCCTATCCAGGTGTCTTTTGTCCTTTCCAGCATAGATGTTTAGGGCTGGACATAATCTTAGAGCCAACATGGAGGTGACCAACAGTCTTCTCAATAGAAGTGTTTTTGCATTAGAGACTCATATCCTTGTACCATTTTCAATAACTTGTGAATAAACACTATCTCAAAGAACTTGATGAGGGATAAACTTTTAAGAGTTCACTGTTCCTTTAAATAACAAATTTGACTCTTGCAGAAAAAGTACTGTTGGCTACAAGTTTCAGTTAACTTTAAATTTCTGAAGCTATTTATATGCTATGGAAAATGGAAGAAACACATTTTTAAATCAAAATGAAGCAAAGGTAATATGAAGACAAAACTATGTTGTGCTTGGAATACAATATTTCTTGAAGATTAGACTGTGCATTTCAGCACAGTCTGTATTTTTCCTTTAAACAATTTACTTCTGCCACCACTCTACTTTGTGCTGGAGATTTTGAAAGCCAATTAAAGCCATATTGAATGTTTTGGACCAAAACTAAACAATAATAAATTTTCAGAATGTTTTTGTGTTCAAGGTTTAAAAGTTTCCAAGGAGAAAATGCATCACCTCATCACTTCTATGTGGCCTTCATTTCTAATGTGGCAGCATCCAGCACACTAAATAAAACTCTGAGGATTCAAACTCAGAAATTTAAATATAAGGACAGGGGCTTCCCTGGTGGCGCAGTGGTTGGGAGTCCTCCTGCCGGTGCGGGTGGCGCGGGTTTGTGCCCCGGTCCGGGAGGATCCCGCGTGCTGCGGGGCGGCTGGGCCCGTGAGCTGTGGCCGCTGGGCCTGCGTGTCCGGAGCCTGTGCTCCGCAGCGGGGGAGGCCGCAGAGGTGAGAGGCCCGCGTACCGCAAAAAAAAAAAAAAAAAAAAATATATATATATATATATATATGTAAGGACATAACATTTATGATTTTTCTGAAATATTTTCTAAGTCAAAATAAACTTGGACTTTTGCTAAATTTAAGACAGTGGTGATTTTATTTGCCTTTTAAACTCATTTAAGAAGTTGATATTGTATCAATTTTTTTAGGAAAACAGATTAAGTTTTATACATCTCAGTTGTACCACAATAGTTCTCTAAATTTCCTCTCAATTAAGTAAAGTGATCAGACAAATCATTAGTGTCTAGGGATATAATATAGTAAAACTAAAAATACCACAGCCAGAAATTGCTACTGGTCCCCTAAATTAAATCACACTGACAGTCTTATGATTCCAGGGAGTAAATAAAATATCTCACCTGTTGTCATGACCACACTTTTCCACTTTATGATAGTTATTCAACCATTTATCCTATGAATCTCCAAACTTTATTACTATTACCTGGCAGTCATTTGCCACTTAGCACTGGAGCGGCCAAAGCCTTGTTTCAGTTCATTTACTGCAACAATTTAGCTGAAGCTGAGGGCAGACAAGGGTGAGAAGCAGAGTTACATGCCTCACCTGAGCTAGCCTCTAGTCATAATCAGCAGTTATCTTGGACTCTTAGCTTCTTACCAGTGCATCTAGGGAAACATTTCTTTCAGTTGACTTTTTCCTTAATACAGACTGTTTCTGCAGTGAAGCTATGAAACAGTGTTGGGGACTCCTCTCATCCCAAACCATTGCCTCTACAACTAGCTTAAATACCTTGGCTGTTTCTTATTTCAGAATTAGTGCTTTCTCACCCTATATACTACTTGACAATTACTCCTTTTTTTTTTTAATCTCCTCTTGCTTCAGCCATAAGGTTGGGCAATGTCTCATATTTTACTATCAAATTTTCTAATGGAGACATAGCTTGCAGAGTAAAAAGCTTGCAGAGTAAAAAGCTCTGGCTCTCTTATGTCGTACTTTAAGAAATAGAATATATAACCATAAGCATGCAGTGAATCACTCTGTACTTTAGTCTTCTTTCCTCTCTCTGGCACCTGTTCTTCAATTCTTCACTTCCCAGTTCCAAACAATCATTAATAGAAAACAAGACTTTCAATTTCCTTCTCTCTTTTTCCAAACCTTTCAGGCTATAGGGCCCTGTTTTAGTCATCTTTGTATCACAAACACATAGAACAAATCATGTTCATTGCAGGCAGATGTGGTTAGAAATTTTATATTTAAATTTGAAGTTGCATTTGATGCTCATTATAACCTGCATGAAAGTGCTGGGTAAGAAGGACACACAGTACAACAGATTTCATTCCTGCTCCATGTGCAGTTAGCTTGGTGTATTATAGATTCTTAATACCAAAATCTGTAAGGAACTATTCAAACTGCAAGTTACCATTTTAGTGCCCAAAGTCTAAGATTGGCACCAAATTTGAAAAAATAAAGTAAAAAATCATGAGGCCAGAAATGTCCTTAAAAATGATGTACATGTATTTTAAAAAACGTTTTAAATGTTCAAAGACTGATACAAAAAGTACCATATCTTCTCAGTTCTGCTGGCCAAAAGAACATTTTGATAACTAGTATAATGATGTTAAAACAATTTTATGTTTTTCAATCATTATCTGACTAAAGTACCCATGTTATAGAAGACAGTTTCTAGCCAATGCAAATTTTAAAATGAAAATTTAAAAGGTCTAATAAAATTTTATTTATCATCTCATAAGACAAATAGATTCAATTTTATTGTGCATAAATGAGTCACCCTCTGCTCATTTAAGTCTTCATCATCTTTCAATTTAGAAGTAATATAACATCAGTAGTTCTTCCCTAACATTGTATTTCAATAAACCTCAGGTGTTTACTGCAATCAGATTAATTTGTACCAACAAGGTATAGCCATTTTTAAAAGAGAACTAGAATAGGTGGATTATTTGGAATATTGCCTTAATATGGTAGGAGGAAAAACATGTTTTGAACATTTCAATATCGATTTGTAAGTCAGAATTCCCCATCGTCATTTATTTCTGTTTTCGTGTCTTCTTGAAAGTCTGAAATAAAAATGCTAATGTATTTTTAAAGGTTAATAGTTGCCTAAGTGGTCCATAAAATAGAAACTTAAACATAGCAACTTGCAAAATTTAATGAGAGGGCAAACACAAGTTCACCTTGTCTTTTTATCTTCCTCAGCTGTGTTGTCTAGAGACCTGTAAAATGTCTGAAGATGATTATATCAACTGCAGGATTAGGTGACATAGGCCCTGAGCAGATTAAATGGTTCAGTGTCTGTGCACTTGGGGGTTTACGTGGCAGAGTGTGTGGGCTTCACTCAGAGGGCAAACACATATTCCTGCTGTCTATTGTACCATAAGAATAACTATCAGGTTCTGATTTCCATCCATCATTTTTATATCTGAAGAAAGCCTGCCTCCAGCCTAACGAATGCTACAGAAACTGAAGTCAATGGAGCCACTTGTCTTTACAGCCATCAGTCAAAGTACTAAATACCTCAAGAACTGAGACCCCATAATGAAACTAAGTGGTACATTTTGCTTTATTTTCCACTATTGTGCATGTTTGAGCATACCAAAATAATTATATTAATAGTAATAATAACCCATTTAGCTAAATGTTTTAATACAGGGCAATGTCAAAATTATGCCTGAAACACTTCATTTTTATTTTATGTTTTAATAGCAATCTGGATTAGTGGTTCTCAACTGGGGGTGTGAATGCCCACCTTCCCCCCAACTCAAGTATAATTGCCACTTTAAAACAAAAGTATACAATGCTTAGTTATATCTGAATTTCAGATAAATATTTTTTATAACTGATCTATGCAATATTTGGGATATGTTTAAATTTTAAAAAAAAACATTTTTTTTTTGGTTGTCTAAAACTAAAATTTAAGTGTGTATCCTGCATTTTATCTGGTAACCCTATGGGTCACAGAGGACATTTGACAATGTCCAGATACATTTTTGTCACAACTGGGGAGGGAGGTGCTGCTGCCGTCTTGTGGGTAGAGGCCAGGGATACTTCTAAGCATCCTACAGTGCACAAAATAGTCTCTCTTAAAGAATAATCCAGCCCCCAAGTGTCAAGTATCCTGCTGTAGATTATAACAGGAAATTTATTACCTAACCATTTAGCCTAGTTCTTGCTATATTTTGGGCTTTAGGTTGCTCCACTTTTAGAGGAGGTTCTAGGTACTTCTGGAAAGCAAGTGATAATAAAGATGGCAATAAATAAGTGAGTAATAGTACAGTAAAGAAAGAAATCATTGATGGGGATGTTCGGTGAGAGTTGGTGAACTTGTAGAGAAATAAAATTGTATGTACTGAGAGCTTTTGGCAGCACTGCAGTGTGAAATGGCTGCAGAAGGATTTCCTGGCCAACTAAAAAATAACAAATGAATATTATGGGATTATCGGGAGATTACTTTTATTATTAGTTAAACTTCCTTCTATAACACTGAATTAAAATTTGGTTGATAAGAGAGAGAGAGAGAAAGGAAGAGCGAGCAATTGGGGCTATGGTTAGTTTATATTCAGAGCCAAAGTGAATAAGCAAATGTCAATGGAAGTAAATGCTCAAATAGAGAATTAGGGTGACATGGCAATATGTAACACAAAAAATTTCAAAGAATCTAATTTAACTGTAAAGATGAAAAAGAATTTAACTGTTTCCTTGTTTAGATCTTTAATTTGCAAATTAAAACATGAAGCTCATCAAGGTCAAGTGACTCATTTAAGTGTATCCAAAATAAGGATCTGGGTGTTTCTTGGAATCCAAGTCTCCAGACATACCATTTTAAGTAAACTAAAGTAACACAGGAGCACTATTCAGTATCAGTAACATTGTTAGGAAAAAGAAACTCTCACTCATCTTTTACAAAATTTAAATGTCAAGCCCTTTCTGGAATCTCTACTGATGTCTCCTACCATACTCTTAGTGACTCATTCCTCTATAACCCATTTTCATGTACACACAGCTGTATAGATCATGTCTTCAGGAAATACATCCATTCAATGTAGAATGCCCATAATATTGTCTAGTACAGAATGAGCCCCCACTCATTTTATACATCTCTATTTTATGATTATGTCTATTGATTGACTTCATTCACTCTATTCAAATTTTAAAATAATGACATATTTCTCTCTGCAAGACATTTCTTCTTTAGGGACAATACAATTAATTGTTCTAAACAGAGCCAGCCAACTTTTTCAGCACAAAGTGGCACTCAGTAAATATACACATAAGCAAAATAAGCATCCCCAAGAGTTTTCATCTTAACAATAAAGACCTATGATAATGGGATTATGAATTATGATAGTTAAAGACCTATCTTTAAGTCTGGGGGGAAAGTGTCTTTATGTAATTTTTGTGATTTTAATGAAAATACACATATTCATTTTTAAAATATTTACCTCAATTGTATGTAAATTTCTTTGTATTTTAAGAATATTTACAACTGAAGCCCTTGCTTCCATGGTTGAGTGGGAATATAGTGATTAGTGTAACATGAAATCAATGAAAAGCTGAGAGCAATTTGCTGATTTTAATAATGGAATTTAAGATCTTTCTACTGACTTTCTTAATATATCAGAAATTAATTTTCAATTGTCTGAGAAGGTAATGAATACCGTGGTTTGACTTTTACCCATAATATAAGGAAAAAAAGAGAATCTGGAATTATCCATTGCAGAGATATCTACACCTTAGGGGAAAAAATTATCATTTAATTACCAAAAGTCTTGTTAGCACAATAAAGAAATTGAAAAGAATTCAAAATGAAATCCCAGACCACAAATATTGGGGCCCTGACAGTGAAATCCAGAGAGGGAGCTTGACAGGCAGAGCAAGACAGAGAGAAAGGGAGAAATCTGAGTCACTGAGTTGTTTCAGGGAAGAAGAAAATCCCAGGTAATCACTGACAGGTTTAGATTTCAGAAGCAGCCTTGTCTATCAAAAATGGCTTCAACATCTAAATCCTGTTATATTTTCTCTACTTAAGCTGTAGGTATTACAATTTTTCCAATGTGTAGAAACATTACCTAACCACAGTGGCTTTATTATCACTTAGAGTGACTTGCTAATATATGAGAATTGCACATTCAGTTAGCACTCAGGGACTAGATCTTAGAAGCACTAGCTAATAACTGTGTACTGTAATCATAAATCACCAAAGCAAACTAAAAAAATGGCAAAAAAATCAAATATGATGAAATATAAGCTTAAAGTAATAGAAGTAACTTCTACTTTTTAGTTACTATGTAACTAAAAAGTAGAAGTTAATGAAATATAAAAATGTTTAAATGGGTTTGACTTATAAAATAAAAAGCCAGTTCTTTGAAAAGAAAAAGAAAAATACCAAATATTGCAAATCTAACTGAAAAAAATGGAAGGAAAATCCAAACAAAAACAACCAAAAAAGGAAACACATATCAGACGAGATTTGTAACAACAAAAAAAGAGAGGTGTAGAAGTTAATTTTTTAATTTTAAGGGGTTACTATGTAAAATTTCGTGACTAACAACTTTAAAAACTAAATGAACAAGTCCACTGAAAAGACATACTTAATGAAATTGCCACCACATGGCCTAGGGAGATGAGAATTTACAGAGCTTTTGCACTTATGTGCATATTTTTCTATATTTATACTTCAAGGAAAGGTTTTAAATTGAGCTAAAGACTCTGAAAAGGAAGAGCAAGAGGGTAAAGAAGGAGGAAGTGGAAAAAGAACAAAGAGAATAAGGAGAAAAAGGAGGAAGTAGTGAAGCAGGCAGAGAAGAAGAAAGAGGGGAGGGGGAGGGAGAGAAGTGATGGAGGAAGAAGTAGAAGGAGGAAATGAAATAACTATAAATCACTTCCCACTAGGAAGTAATTCCTTGTAAGTTAGAAACAAGGAACAAGAATACTAGCAGTCATTGTTTTTAGTAAAAACTGCTCTGGAAGTTCTAGGCAATGCATTAAGATAAGTGAAAACTGAAAACATTAATAAATGTATTTGAACATAAAAAAGCTCAATCATTTTCAGAAGATATACTTGTCTACATTGAAAATACAAAAATAATTTATGTTGGCAATGGTAAAGTCAATCTATTATATATATATAAACTAATTTCTTTCTAATATACTGACATCTAACTCTCAAAATAATGTAACTGTAAGGAAAACAAGGGATACCAATTACAATAGCAACAAAATGATAAGGGATTTAGGTTTAAATTTAATAAAATATGCAAAAACATTATGGATATAATAAAACATTTTTCAAATTCATTAAAAAAGTCATATTCAAGCATGGAAACCAAAATATTATAAAGATGACAATGCTCTCCCAATTTGTTATGAATTTAATTTATTCATTCTCTGTAACTCTAATTAAAATATCAAAGTCTTTTCATGGAACTTAAAAAGCTTGTGCTTTAATTGATGTAGAACAGCAAGAACCCAGAATGACAATTTTGAAAATGTATATATGGGAGATTTGCTTTATCATATATCAAGGTTTCAAATGTATATGTATATACATATATAATGTATATTTATATGGATATTAAGAAAGTATATAGTAGTTTTCTACATACTGAGACAAAGTTATTGAGAGAATAGGGAGCTTAGATGCTTAGAAACAGGCCTATATGTATAGAAACTTGATTTATATCCGACTGGCTTCACAAGTTATTGAGAAAAATATGGACAAATCCAATATGATGCTAGGGCAATTGGTTAGTCATATCAAAAATAATCAATATAAGATTTCTACTAGATGACATATATAAAAATCAATTTCAGTTTAAGGAATTTAAGGTAAGAAACAACTTTACTTTTACCAAGGTGACCAGATATTAAACAAAAAATGCATACATTAAAATTTACTATATATTTGGCAAAATATTTGAGTAGACATTTAACAAAATAATATTTATAAATGGCTAATAAGCACATCAATAAATGTTCAACATCAGTCACTAGTAAGATGCAAAACAAAACTATAATAAGCCACCTCACACATATTGCAATGTTCAAAATTTAAAATCCTGACTGTGACCTTGTTTGCAAAACTATGGAGAAACTGGAGAAGTCAGTCCCAAAAATATGTATATTAACTTTATCCAAATTCCTGACTGACAATGTGGGATAGAATCCAAAGAGCCTAAGACAACAGGCAGAAAACAAAGAAAAATCCACTTTTAATAAACAAAAGTGCATGGGAACATGTTGCTTCTAAAATGAGTGCATCCTCCAACTGCATTCAGCTTGGTTAGCAAAAAGCTACAGACTTACAGATTTGAAGCATCAGAAAACAGATTTCAAAGCTGACACAACATCTGAAAATTAGAGGAATCCCTAGGGGTAAAAACTATGGAGAGGGTAAATACCATCTTTATCCAATTTTTTTTTCTATATACCAAATTATAAAGGTATAAGAGAGACTCCTGGAAGTCAAGTTAAAAAAAATTAAGTGTGAAACTACAAAAAATAGAGCAAATTAATATTGTGGGTGAGAAAACTTCAGTTTGAATCTAGGCAATTTAACTGTCTTCTAGAAAGAAATTCTGCAAAGGAGCACAACAGACTTTATATTTCCTGCAATTTATTATCTACAATGTCCAGTTTCAACCTAAGCTTATTTTGTTAAAGTATAAACCAGATTCAGGAAAAAAGGCAATCACACCCACACTTTGTGAGAAGGCTTGATACTAGATTGAGCAGATAAAGTGCTCAAAAGAGCTATCAAAGAATTAAGTAGATATATGTTTAAAGAATGAGATGAAAGTATGATAAAATGAGTAAAGTATACAAACAGAAATTAAAACTGATGTTCTAAAGCTAAGAAGTAAAATAACTGAAATGGAAATTTACTGTATGGGTCAAATTTAGAATGGAGATGGCAGAAAAAGGAAACAGACATTTTTACAAAAGATTAATAGAAATTACTAAATCTGAAGAACAGAGAGGAAAAGGATTAAAGAGAATTTAGCAGAATCTCATAGACTTATAAAGCAATATGAAGCAGTTCAACATGCATGTAATGAGAATTCCAGGCAGAGAAGAGAGAAGCAGAAAAAAAGAAAGAAAGAAAGAATGGCCAAATGATAGCGAGAAATATGGGGGTGTGGGGTAAATGGAAACATAAAGCTATAAGTTTTCTATATACTATCAGAAGTAATTTAATATTAGCTAAGTATATTGAGAAAAGTTAAAGATTTATATTGTTCTTCCTAGAAAAAATGCTAAAAATAATGTAAAGAGATATAGCTAGACAGTCTGAATCATAAAGAAATATAAAATAAACAGACCAATAACTAGTGAGGAGATTGAATCAGTAATCAAAAACCTGCCAAAAGGAAAAGTATAGAGCCAGATCACTTCACAGGTGAATTCTACAAAATATTTGAAGAATTAATGCCACTACTTTTCAAGCTCTTCCCAAAAAATTTGAAAAGGAACACTCTCAAACTCATTTTAGGAGCCCAGAATTGCTCTGATACCAAAACCAAACAAAGACACTATAAGAAAAGAAAATTACAGGCAAATATCCCTGATGAATATAGATGAAAAAATCTTCAGTAAAGTTCTAACAAACTGAATTCAACAGCACATTAAAAGAATCATACACCATGAATAAGTGGGATTTATCCTTGGAAGGCAAGGATGGTTCAACATACACCAGTCAGTAAATGTGATACACCACTTTAACAGAATCATATGATTTGTTAATCATATGATTAGATGCAGAAAAAAATTGACAAAATTGAACACTCTCTCATAATAAAAGTGTTCAACAAGTTATATATATAGAGATGTACCACAGCATAATGAAGTCCATAAATGACACATCCACAGCTGAGATTATATCCAACAGTGAAAAACTGAAAGCTTTTTTTCTAAGATCAGGAACAAGACAAGCTTGTCCACCTTCTCGACTTATATCAGCATAGTACTCAAAGTCTTAGCCAGAACAATTAGGCATAAAAGGAAATAAAAGACAATCAAATCAGAAAAGCCATACTTGAAGATAAACATACAGAATTATAATGAAAACATGAATATAGCTGAGAATTTTCTTTTCATGCTTCATTTTCCTACTTTGATCTCTCCGTATTAATACATCAGCTTGATTTCGTTATTCATTTCCTTGGTTTCACATCATGATTAGCTACTTTCTCAGGAAATTTAATCCATACCTTTGGCTTCAAATACCACAAGTGATTCTTAAATTTGCATACATATAGAATTTTTTCTATAATACAAACTCACATTCAACTAAAATGTGAGGCAAATCAAACATCTAAAATGTCAATGCTCAGTCTTCATCTTGCTTGAGTTACTGACAGCATGCGAATTTACTCGCTCCTCTGAATAACTTTCTTTACTTGACTTTCATAATACCACACACTTCTCTTTGTTCTTCTACCTGAATAACAACTTCTAGGTTCCTTTGCTGGTTCTTCCTCATTTTCCAGACTTCAAAACATTGTAATTACTTTGGGCTTAGTCCTTGGACCTCTTTTTTATTTATTCCTTGAGTAAACTCATCGAGTCTCATTGATTTAAATTCTATCTGTGCTAGTCAGGATCTTCCAGGGGAAAAGAACCAAAAGGAGATTATCTCTATCTCTATTTATCTATATCATCTATATTATCTCCTACTTATTCTGTTTCCCATATATATATGAGATATATCCCATATATATATCATATATATATATATATATGATATATATATGAGAGAGAAATTGAGAGAGAGAGATTGATTTGTTATAAGGAATTAGCTCATGTGATTATGGAGACTGAGAAGTTCTAAGATCTGTTATCTACAATCTGGAGACCCTGGAAAACCAATGGTCTATGTTCCAGTCTGAGACCTAAGGTCAGAGAACCAAGAGCACTAATAATCTATGTCCTATTTCTAGGACAGGAGAAAACAAAGGTCTCAGATAGTGCAATCAGGCAAAAAGAAAGCAAAATCTCTCTTCCTACATTTTTTTGTTCTATTCAGGCCCTCATGGATTAGATAATGCCCACCCACATTGGAGAGGGCAATCTGCTTTACTCGGTCTACCAATACAAATGCTAATCTCTTCCTGAAACATCCTTACAGACGCACCCATGAATAATGTGTAGCCAAATATCTGGGTACCCTGTGATCCAGTCGGATTCACACATAAAATTAACCATCACACTATGTATATATTGATGTCTCCACAATTTATAGCCCAAGTCTGGGACATCCAGTAAACTGTTGAATGGTATATCTAGTTTCCTCCTCTATATACCATCACTTAGATGTCTTGAGGGTATCTAAAACCTAGCATGTTCAAA
Organism: Orcinus orca; assembly: GCF_937001465.1. Lineage (NCBI taxonomy): Eukaryota > Metazoa > Chordata > Mammalia > Artiodactyla > Delphinidae > Orcinus > Orcinus orca. The sequence continues at coordinate 121,061,942 of NC_064559.1, forward strand.
ACTGTCTCTCCAAAATTGAACTCTCACACTAAAGTATTTCTTCATTAGTTTTCCCCAATTTCGTTGATAGAAGTTTCATTCTTCTATCTCTTCAATTAATATCTTACAGTTATCTAGTATTTCTTTCTTTCACATTCCAAATTATTTTGTCTTTGATTTAAAATATTTTCATACTCTGGCAATTTCTTTTTCTTTTTTTCTTGGCCATGTAATGCAGCTTGTAGGATATTAGTTCCTTGACCACGACTGAACCTGGGGCCACAGCAGTGAAAGTGCTGAGTCCTAATCACTGGACCACAAGGGAACTCCCACAGACTCTGGCAATTTCTTTTTACCTCTACTTCTATTACTGTGGCCTAAACTACAATAATTTCTTGATGATATTTGTGAATGTCTAAAAATGAATCTCTTTGTTTCCACCATTTGCCCCTTCTGGTCTCAACATGACAGTCCTAAAACAACTTCTTCTTCTTCCTCTTCTTTTTTTTTTTTTTTAACATAATTTGGATCATATCACTCTTCTGTTCAAAATCCTCTGATGGCATCCCATCTCACTCAAAAACTTAAAGTCCTATGTTGGCCCACAAAGCTCTAAATAATTCTTTAACTTCACCCTCTCAAACATTCTCTTTTCCTGATACTTTATGCCTTGTTCTGTTGGCCGCAACCATTCTGGCCTCTTTGAGCATACACAAATTTGCTGGGCATATTCTCACAACAGGGACTTGGAATGGTTGTCCCTGCAGCTTAACGATTTCCCTTTCATTCCCAACTTGGATAGCCTCTAACTTATTCCTTTTCTTGCCCTGGGCTTTTCCTCTAATATTTTCTTCTTAGTGAGGTCTCCTGACAATGTCACATGAAACTACAACCTATGGTACACTCCTCTTCTCCCTAGCCCACTTTTAGCCATTATATTATCACAATCAAAAATACATATATATATATATATATATATATAATTTCTGTATTTCTATATTGCCTATTTTTCTCACTAGGAAGTATCCTCTTAAAGGGTTAGGCCTCTGTCGCATAGCAAATTCTCAATAAATTTCTGCTGATTAACTGAATTAACTGGAATCACCATCTTAGTCCCCATATAGTCCATCTCCTCTTTCTTCATTTCTTACATTGGTAAATGGAGATTTCACATGGTAATCATCAAAGTCAGAAACTTGGTCCCGCTACCTGGTCTCACACATTCTATTGATCACAAAGATTTTTCAATTTTATCTTCTGAATACCTCATTCTTTCTAAGATCATAGATATTAGCTTACAAACTAAAAACTCATTATCTGTAATATTAGCAATCTTTCTTCTTCTAGTCTCACATACTTAAGATACATCCACAAATCATCTGCTAGAGCTGTCTTTCTATTGGTATTGTCACTTTTTTATTAAACTTAGTATCCCATTTGTCTTTCTAAACTCTTTAGAATGATATTCTAGATATTTTATTTTATGATCTCTATCTCACTGTCTCAAACTGCTGATATTGTTCCAGACACACTCAATGATTTGCATACAGTTTCCAAAGCATAAATTACACCCTTGACTCTAGTACATGCTGCTCCTGTGTATCAAATGACAATCCTCCCTCTTCACCTGACAAAATTATGTGTTTTCTATTAATCAGCAACTTACCCTCTTGGAGGGGAAAACAAACAAACAAACAAACCTCAATAAACATTCCTTGAATGTTACTTTAATTTCCCAGGACATTTCTTGTGAACTTGCCATGTACTCAATAGCACTTGGTGCATAAGTTTATATTAGCACATAGTATACTATCTGGCACATATCTGTTTTCCTCTCTGCTCTCTGCTACCTCCAAAATGTGACGTTCTTGAAAGAAGAGCCCATGTTTTTCACTGATGTGTCCTTAATGTCCAGCTCAGTGCCTGATGGTAAACGCTCAAAAAATATTTTCAGATAGAGTAAATGCAACTTGCAGAACATGATATTGTCACTGGGAGACAAAAAAAAAGTTCTCCCCATCTGAGCTAATGGCCATGATGACCATGCTTACAATTACATAGACCATGAAGAGAATTATCTGGCCTCAAGGCATTCAAAGATAGTATAAACTTGCTTTGATACCAGAACTGGCTTAAAGATGCAGGTAATAAAAGGGCCTGGTCTTGCAGAGGGTGTTTCATGATTTATAGAATATATCTTTCAGCCTAAATTTTCTAGAGGCTGTTTAATCTCTTTGTAGAAGTGAGATCAAGATAATTAAATAAACAAAAAAAGAGAACAGAGCTCTCATACTTACGTATGTCCCCTCTATCAATGCCTTACCTAGTTTTAATCCACTGTAAATATATGTTGTCTAAGTTATCTGTTTCTTTTTAAGAACTTACACAATAAATACATTACTGAAGCTCTGAGTTATGTTTTCTCAACTGATTCTTTCTCTTGAACTCACAACAAAAGAGAAAATATTGCTTCTTAGATTAAAAGAAAAATACCAAAGAAATTCTTTTTTTCCCTACTCTTTTTTTTTTAAGTTTACTGTTACATAGATTGAATCATTCCTGTAGATATAAACATGAATTTGATTTAAAAGACTTCTTAAGCTTCTAGGCCATAAGCAGTAAGAAAAAAGTAGACATTCACATAAACAACAAACAATTGAAAAACAGCAATATTGTTGAAAATTTAAGATAAATTTAATAATTTAAATAATAATAGAAGACTTGTGTAGGGTAGTAATGTGTCAGTCCCTCTTCTAGGAATGTATAAATAGCAACATTATACAATATTTTCTATTATTATCCCCATTACATACATAGAAAACATGAGAAGAGAGATTTTAATTTTAACTTCGCAAATATAAAATAAATTTATAAATTCAAATTAACTCAGTGAAAATTGTAGAGATGAAACATGCCTAATAAAATACTAATTGAAAAAATATTGAATAGAAACTATGAAAATATGAGTATATGTATGTTATATGTATATGTATCTGTATATATGTATATATAAACTCATTGTATATATACACATATTATATGTATATATACATAATATAAAATATGTATTATACACACACACACAGACATATATACATACGCAGGGAGAGAGAGAGAGCGTGCTCTGAGAGAGCCATTCAGAGCAGGTATAAGACTAATGGTAACAGGCATTTCCCATTACCATCTTTTAGTGAATTTGATGCAAAGACTTCTTCCATTTGGATCCATTGTCTTTCATTTATCTGTTGAAAAAGATTTTGAATAGCTATCCACTTTGAAATCCCCTAGGCTGCAGGCCTACGTGCATCTCTTAAGTCATCTGTGAACTTTCATCTTAAAGCTTTTTTAATAACAATTTTTTTTCTAATAGCAACAAAATACAGGGAGAATAGCAAAAGATAAAGAAGCAAGAAAACAGATGTAACCTAATCTTATGTTTGCTTACATTTACAACATGGCACTTCTTGGTTTCAAACTCTCATTTTTTAATGGCAAGGTCTTTGATATGTGAACTTTATTTGTAGACTATCACATTAATTATTGATGCTTTATAAATAATAAATGAAAGTAATAATAATGAAATTAAAATGTATGAAACTACTTCTTAGCTGATGAAAAATAACTTTAAAAATTATTTGACCAAACAGGAATATTAGCAGGAAAAAAAAAAAAACTGCATAGAAAACTTCAAGGAGTCTAATAATATTGTAAGATATTTTTTCATTGAGGCAAAATTTGCATAGGGTGAAATGATGATCTTAACCTTACAGTTCGATTAGTCTTATTATATATACCTGTCTAACCAAAACCTTATTGAAACAGAAGTTTCACGTCACCTCATAAAATTCATATTTCCCCATCCAGCCAATCCTCAGCCCCAATAAACATTCACTTTCCAAATTCTATTGCTAAATATTTATCTTGCCTTTTTTTGAACTTCGCTAAAATGAAACCAAATAGTATGAACTCTTCTGTGATTGTCTTATTTTGTTACATATTTTTTCAATTTATTAATACTGTTAGAACAGTGGTACATTATTATTAACATGGAATAGTATTCCATTGAGTAAATATACCACAATTGTTTATCCATCCCCTTATGATGGAATCTGGGTTATTTTGAAATGTGTGACTACTGGGAGTAAAGCTATAGACATACTTATGCCAGACATTTTGTGGAAATATGCTTTCATTTGTCTTGGGTAAATATTGGGTTGGGTTTTTGTATGGAAAAAACCCAAACGAACTTTTTGGCCAATGTAATATTTAGAATGGAATTACTAGCTTATGGGATAAGCATACGCAAAAGTTTAAGAAAGTGGCAAAGAATATGTTTATTATTGATTTCTAGGAATGCTTTATATGTTTTAGTTACAAGTCTTTTGTCAATTTATATTGTAGTTTTCTCTTTTTATTGCATTAATAGTGACTTGTATACACAGAATTTTCCAGTAAATTACATATTTTTAATCATTCCTTCTAATTGCTCTACTAACTTTCAAGTAAACATTTTAATAATTTTAGATGGTTATTCAAAGGATTAAAATAGCCATCCTTATCTTTCACAGTCTTATAGCAGTTAATATTTTATCACTTCAATTAAAATATGAGATTTAATATACAGTTCCACTTAGCAACCTACCATTTTATTCCATTACTGTCATATATTTCATATCTACTAATGCTGTAAACCCCAAAATATGTTATAACTTGTTCTAAGCTGTCAGTTTTCCTATTAAAAAGTGAAAGTATATATTTACCGACACATTTCATTAGTGTCATTGTTCCTGTGTTTGAATATGCTCTTTATCTCTGGCTTCTTTCAAGGTTTTTCTCTTTATCTTTAGTTTTAAGCACCTAGACTAAATGCGCTTATGTGTGGTTTTCTTTGTATTTATCCTTCTTGGGGTTTGCCAATCTTCTTGGCTCTGTAAGCCATGCTTTTCACCAAATTGGGGATATTTTCAGGGTTTTTTTCCTCCACATATTTTTCTCACTTATTCTCTCTCCCTTCTGTTTCTAGGACTCAAACTGCATAGATGTTATATCACTTGGTATTGCCCCAGACATTATCTGATCTCTTCAGGCTCACTGTCTTCTGTCACCTCCAATCTGCTATAAAGCCCATCAGGTGAAATTTTCATCTAAGACTGCACTCTTTAGTTTTCAAATTTCTATTTTTTTCCCCATGCATTCCAGTTCTCTTCTGAGATTCCCTATTGGTTCATCTTTCTCTTTAAGCCTTGAACATAATTTAGCTGATTTAAGTTCTTGTCTGCTAATCCAATATCTAAGCCATCTTTAGGTATGTTTCTTTTGATTTCATTTCTCTTAAATATAAGAAAGAATTTCTTTCCATTTCAAATAATTTTTGTGTGACAGACACAATAAAATGTTTTAGAGATTCTCAATTATATCTTCTTTTGAACAATATTTTATGCTAATAGTCAGTTAATTAATGTTCACTTTTAATTTGATTGTGTCAGTTATTAGAAAGCCCAAGATGTTTATCAAGCTCTTCTGAGGAGCTCAAATTCCAAATTCTGCTTCCTTTGATGGCAAAAATGGAAATTTCTGTTTTGTTTTGTTTTTACCTCACAAATGTTTATTTCTACTAGGTTCTTTAGAGTTTCTCCCACTCCTATGTATGTATGTAGTTCAGAGGTCACTTAAGGATTTGAGATGCATTATCTGCATATATCAGGTGCTACACTTCTGTGATTTCCTCCTGCATTATTTCCCACCCTTCAATTTCTAGTCACCCAGACAATCTCAAAGTTTATCTTCTGACACTTCAAGCCAAAAGGATTATGCATTACTGCCTGAGTTTTAGCTACCTAATTGCTTGCAGACAAGACATTGCTCTCAGGAAGAAAGATACATAAATGTAAATATCACCCAGTGTGGTTATCTTTTTTTATGGATTGTATTCTTTAGTTTCTACCTGTTTCTCTCTACTCTCTATTGCCTTCAAACAAAATATTTTCCCTATAATTTATAGTTTTTCTTCATGGAAAAATCTATATGAAACAAGCTATCTCCATTACCAGAAGTGGATCTCCATAGGATTTACTTTTGATTATTTCAACAACTCAGTATCAATTCCACTTGTATTTAACTCTGTTCTCAATTATGTTAGTTTATTTTTTATGGTTTTTTTTCATTATTCAGATGTTCAGCATAGTTGAACTTATCTTTGAAATGACATGATACACTGAATTAATTTCACTTGCTGATTCCTACTTTAATACATTTTCACTGATCTTCAGAATTATTTCTAGTAACTAAAGATATAATATTAATCTGTTTGGAATTAAAATATCTGATTATACCTTTTATACTGTTATGAATTTTAATAAATTAGGAGTTATACCAGTTTCACATTAGGAATGTCTGATTGAAAATAATTCTATGGCATTAAAAGAACTATTAACTAAAAGTACAATTTATCTGATTTTAGAAATCAGACTCAGTCATTGTGTTTAATTAAAACTCCTGATATATTTAATTCTAAGGAATATGAACAATAGACACTTTCCATGTTCTAGAAACAAAATATTCAAAATTACAAGCAGTTGGATTTTTCACAGAGAAAAATCTTATTAATAATCCTTAACTGAATACATGATTTTAGTTGATGATATAAGATATTTAACTTTCTTTTCATTTGATGGAATCATGGGTAGGGGAAAATTAGTTCACTGAGTTTGATTCTAGTGCATGGCATCCGAAATGAAATGAGTAAAATGTCTGCTTTTCGCTGTTTTGAATTTTCTGTGCTCAGCAGAAAACAAGGATTCTCATACTCTCTGCTATTAAAGTATACATAAACCCAAGACTTGTAATTTCCAGACAATAATCCAAAAGCTATTCAGTTTTAATGTAGTCAATCTATATAAAATAATTTGGTTTACAGCAATTTGTTTCACTTCATTCCCCTGAAATGTAATTTCTCCCATATTATGTGACTTATTCTACAATGCATCTAAAAATTCTGATATGTCTACACACATGAATGAAAGAATCCAAGATGAAAGTCTATTAGCCATTCCTACTTTTCCTCTAACCTGCCCAACTACAAAGAAAATTAATCTGGTAATTTTAGGCTCAGCCTATCACAAATCCAGAGCCAAGAAATTCCAGTGTAGACTACAGATTAGTGAAAGCCAGAAATAATTTTTTGCCTTTTGACCAAGGGTGAATATAATCCTATGGACCTTATATAATCTTGGAGATAAAGCTGATTTTCCAAACCTCCCACAGTAAACGGCCAATCCAGATAACTGCCTTTTAACATAAAGCACCAATTTTCACTATATATACATACTATGACTGGAGTCCTGCAAAATATACCAGAGAGATTTGCTCATAACTATATTCCTATGCCTAGTTCCTAGTAGTTCTCAATGCACAAAGGCACTAAATCCTGTTTCCAGTGTTAATGTGAGCACACAATATGCCTTTTACCAAGAACCAATACTGCATCAAAGATCTTGATACTTGGGACAACTCCTCGCTTCTATCTCCTCGCTTCTATCTCCTCGCTTCTATCTCCATCCCATGGAGTTTACTTAGACCACCTGAATTATAAAGCTAGTTCTCTACAAATCAAACTTGAAGACTTCTAAGATCCTCTTCTCTTGTAATAAGCCATTCAGTTCCAGTCAGTTGTCCAGACACTGTATGGCATTAGTCTCTCCCTCTTCCTTTTGGTAGCTCTTGGGATTGGTGCTTTTTCGCACACATTGTATGCTAGGAACTGCACTAGATACTCTATATGTTATTTTAGTTAATGCTCAAACAACTTCATGAGGCTGGTACAATAGTATACTCATGTGTCAGATGAGGGCATTGGGGTCATAGAAGTTAAATATTATGTCTAACTACACCCAGCTATGAAATAGTTGTCAAGATTTGAACCCAGTCTGTCTCATTCCAAAACTTGTTTTTCTCCTATGTCATGAGACCTCTTGTAATTCTTGTACCTCACAGCTGATATTAGATCTCAATCCTATATTAACCAGAAACATGAGTAATGTGAGCTTTACTGAAGAGAGACAACACCAGATGTTAATAAAACAATAGCATACAGAGTTTAGGAAGTCAAATAAGATAAAAAAATAAAATGTGTCAAGGTTGAGAAAAGCATATATTTTTAAATTTAAACAGACGTATATCCAAATCCTAACACTTATTAGCTATATGTCTTTGGTTAAGTTGCTTAACTTTAAAAAAGGTGGGGGTTTTGTGCATTTTTGTTATGTTTGTTGATTCATTTATAATTTAGTGAAAACATCATCTACCTTACAGAATTTTTGTGAACTAAAAATGAAAGTTTAAATTAGGTAGAAGTAGAGAAATTAGGAGGTCTCTTGATAATTGTTGTTTTAAATCGCAGGGAGAGACATCAAGGACTATTTAGGCAGCTAAAGTGCAGTACTGTCCCAAAGACCTGTGTACTATGGACTACTTACATGTCCAACAAAAGCACTAACATAAAACTGCCTGATTTACTCTTATTTCTTCTGAGAGAATAAGAAAATAAATATATATAAGTCTATGTACATGGTAAATCTTATTAATTAATGATTATAGTAGAAATCTATAATTTTGTCCTAAAAAAGTTCCTTCACTTTTTATAACTGTGGAATGGTGGTGGCCATGGAGAAAAAGCCCAACTGGCATTCTGTTTGGCACCATTCTCATGGGCCAAAGTTTATACACCTGGAAATGGGCACCTTGCTGAGAACTTTTGAACTGAAGCATAAGAACTGTTTTGGTCTCTATGGTAGAAAAATTATGAAATATAGGACATTCTAATGACTATATTTCCAGTCATATGGATGATGTTTGTATGAGAAAATTCAGCCAACATGTAGAAAGAAGTAATCCAATACTCTGTTCTTAATTCCTCCTTTTTCTTGATTTATAAAAGTCATGATGCAAATCATCACTCCCTCCTCCTGGGAACTTGGCTTTCAGACTTCACATATTCATCCTCCGACCCCAGCTGCTCTTTTCTGAGTCTGCCTGCTGGTTCCTCCTTATATCTTCAATGTCTTAAACACTGATGTCCCAGGATTCAGTCCTAATACGTCTTTTCCTCTCAATCTGTATTCATTCCTTTGGTAATCTCCTTGAGTCACTTTAAATATTCTATGTTGATGACTTCCTAATTTAAATATCTGAACTCTACACTTGTGTATCATACTGTTTACTCACCACAACCACTTAAAAAACATATTAAACTTAACATGAACGGAACTAGTCTCCTGGATCTCTCCTCCACCCCAAATCGGTTCCTCTGTAATTTTCTGGATCAATTACAATGCTATTTTTCCAGTTCTTCAAACCAAAAGCCAAATAATTAACCATCAGTCACTTTTTATCTTATATCCTATCTATTCTAACAGTAAAACCCATTAACTCTATAATCAACATATAACCAAGCTCCAATCACTTCACACCTATGTTATGACTCTTGTCCAATCATCTGTCTTCTCAATTAATTCAGTAATTTATGACAAGGCTCTGACATTTCCTGTTTTGGCCTAGTCCCAACAGTTTAGTCAGAGTGATCCTGTTAAGCATAAACCAGGTAATAGTACTCTTTGTTACAGTGACTCCCCATCTCACTTAGAGAAAAGACACATCTAGTCACTCTGTCTTAGTCATACTGGTCTTGATATTCTGGCATTTGAGTGAAGAGCAGAGGGGAGTGAGGGAAAAAAACATCATGTTATCTGCCAGAAAAGCAGTCCAAGTTGAAGAAATGGCAAATGCAAAGGCCTTTAGATAAAACCGTGCCTTGCTGCTTAAAAAATCAACAGGACCATGGAATTAGGACTCATGTAAACCTAGTGTTCAAATTCTATCTTTGTAACTTACCGACTCTGGGACTTTAGGCAAAACTACAGAAGTAGCAAGTGATAGGGAGTCAAAAGGACACTGGGATGCTGTTTCTAAATTCCTTTATTTAATAAATATTATTGAGCACCTTCCATGAGCCTGTTATAAGCCAAATGTTCTAGACACTAGGGATAAGTCAGTAAATGAAGAAATAAAAGTTCTTGTCACCATGTGGCATGTGCTATAGTGATGGGGAGAGAGACATTAAACACATTAACTGAGTAATGCAGGATAGGGAGGGCTGAACAGTGTGAGTGATGTTTGTTGTAGTGTTGGCACTTTAAGATTGGAGTAACAGTTGAACCCAGGCTTACATGAGTCCAAATTCCATGTTCTCCACAACCTTGTGATATTGACCTTAGTCTTGGTATCCCTCATATCTTCAAGAATGTCCAAAATGCAGTAGGAGAGTGGCTGGTCAAAAACTTGGTCATTAAATAAAGTTGCACTCTGCCATGATTGCAATGATTAGTACAAATAGGGGAAGGGTTCAGGATGGAAGAAGAAGTTGGAGAGCCGACTTTGCTTGGTGAGCAGGTGTAGCAATGACACTGGCATTTGCCAGAGAGAAGTAAAGGAAATCTGATCAGGCTTTCTTTCATGAAAAAAACGAGGTTATTCCCTACAGAAATGATTTTTGTTTCCTTTCCATGAGTTTGGTCACCAAGGAATCTTGGTCAAAAGCTAAATTCAGATGTTTCATGTTGATAAACCAATTTTTTCTTAAGTAACATCTTAAATTTTATTTTTAAAAACATTTATTAAAGCACCATTGTGGTAGCATTAAAGAAAATGAAATATTTTATCTCATAATCCTATCAAGTTAATTAAATGTTTAAATTTTTATATTTAAAATAGAATTAGTATATAGTATTCATACTTATGGTTGTAATCATAGATTATAAAACATTTTGTATACTGCTTTTATGATTCCACTTCATGATCAGTTAATGGGTATATAATAATAATCCAATAATTGTATCATAGTAACAGCTGCACTTTTTTTTTTTTTTGAAGACTTAGGCACCTTTCTCGGTGACAACTCTCCTGTTCCTATTTCTATCATAATTCTAAATCTATGTTGCTCAACACTGGCTACAGGGAGTTTTAAAACACAAATAAAACTACATAGAAACCACTACCAGAGAGTCTGATTAAATTGATCTGGGTAGAACTAAAGCATTTTTAGTCCTTGAAGTACATCTGTATACAGGCAGAATTGAGAATCCCTGTGTTACTGAGTGAATAGCCCATGCCCTGGCTTCCTTGCCTCCCTTCTACCCACACCTGGTTATTAACACCTCATATCAACTCTATAATCCTGAGCACAATTTTATAACCTAACAACACTTAACTCCTTATTTTCATTACAGCTTGCTCAGATAATCTCAACAGGAGAAGCTAATTAGGGGAGAAATCTGGATGCAAATCCATCTCCCTGAGGATGAACTTCTCCTCCTTTTGCATATGACTTTCTAACACCCTACTTCACAGTTTCCATTAAACAGAGCTGCCAGGTGTAGTATGTATTTTCTTCTTAGAACAATTGATTTTCATCTTCTCCTCATTTACTACCTGCAATTTCTATGGGGTCAATACTTGTATATTGACATTGTCAATTAACTTACACAGTTTAGTGAACATACAATATTTTCTTTGGATAGCATCCGAGGTATGCTTTGTACACAGGAAGAGTTTTGTAAACTGTTTCCCATTATGAAGATGGCCAAATGTATCTCTGCATGACCATAGAAGTGTAAGTTAATTAAATTGTTTAAAGCAAATGATTGCAACCTCACTACTTTGTTTGAGTCCTCCTCTATTATGTGACATACACGAATTTAATTTCATCCAGTTTTTTCCTTGTAATATTGATGCAGTGGGACATCTTAGCTTTTATGTATATAAATAATATATTTTTTGTTTTTTATATCTATGAGATGATGGATGTTGACTAAGCTTATTGTGGTAATCACTTTGCAATATGTGTAAGTTAAGTGATTATGCTGTACATTTAAACTTATATAGTGCTATATATCAATTATATATCAGTAAAACTGAAAAATTATATATACATTATAATTAACTTTTAAATAATTATTTAAATAATGAACAAAAGCTAGACTTAATGACAATGTATGTATGTTGAGTAAAACCACACTGATCCAACTTTGAACAAATCAAAAGACATATCACTTCTGAAAAGAAAGTCAATTGTTTAGAACATTTTGATAACTTCATGTAATCTTGCTAAATCAAAACGAATATTCTACTGTCATGGGGAATTTAACAAGTAAATCTAAATGACATGAAGACTAAATTTAGATTCTATGAATGTAATTTTTAGATTTCATAGTTTTAGTGAGATTTTTAAGTTTTCTGGTATCATCAAAACATCTCTTAAGCTGTTACTTTAGAGAAGTAACTCAACCAATGAGATCAAAAAGAATTTTTTTCCTTAATGTTAAATTGTATAATGACCCTACTCATTCTACAAGGTAACCAAATCCAGCACTTGTACAAGAAAAAGACATAAATAAATCCCTCCAGAAACTATTATAGTTTCCTTACAAGTTAAATGAATTGTGTGGATTCAATTACTCTACCAGTCACATTTCATGAATGTTCTATCAATATCCCTCACTCAGTGACAGCTTTGCATGAGGAGAAGAATTTTAGGAAATTGGAGAAAGGGAAAAATAAGTAATAGTCAAGAGCTACAAAGTTGGTATCTATTCCATATGATATTTATCTATCCATATATTATAGATAAAATTTATGTTTTCTTAAAGATTTGTATACAACGTGGATGTATGCATATGCTCAGACTCAAATTATATACATTAAACAGGTAGGGATTTTTAAAATTTCAATTATACCTCAATAAAGTTGTTAAAAATTTAAAAAATATCATGTAAATTTCAGTAGTAATAGTAATAATAACTAATAATAGTAGTATAATGATAAAAATTTAGAATTCAGTACATGTGAATTAATCTAATCAACTCTGTTGTTATTTTACTCCTACCAGTAAGAGTAAAAACTATATATATTTTATTTAGAAAGAATCTCTAAACTATAGGCCTAACCAGTAACATCCTTATACCTGGGCAAAGGCCTAAGGAACCCACTCTGGCCCTCCTCTGAGATTTTGACTCCCCATGGAGCAAAGACTCTCAAGGTCTAAAAGATGTTTCCACCTGTATCCCATTCCTCCCCCTTTAGGTCATGTCCTAGGTATCTGGGATCCCCAAAAGTCCTTGTCAAAATGACTCTAACACTACTTCCAGAACCTACTCTGCTACACTGAATGTAATAGTCTATTTTCTCTCTGCTTCTGCAGAAAATCTGTTTAAAATAAAAATATATTTTGTAATTTTAATGATTTAAATTTGTTATGTGATTTTTTTTTTACAAGTTACTAATAGTCTATCACCAAATTAAAATATTTTTTTAAAAGTTCAACGTGCAGAGACGTTCATGGGAGAGGGAAGACTGAGTGAGGAGAGGGGTGAACTGAAATCCTTTCTACAGGTGATTGAAATTCTGCTGTGTGGAGGTATAATTTTGCTATGAACATTTGGTTTTAAAATGTCTTCTCTTGTGTTGAAAACATTTATTCAAATGTTATTTATCCTCATTAAAACGTATAGGTTATGTCTGTAACTACAGGCTAGATACAGCTATACGGCTGGAAAAAAGTGTTGGGATTCTGCCAATGTTCCCTAAATTCATGTGTTCATAAACTGACTTCTGGCAAATAGGAAATTAATAAATCCAGGCTTAAGAGAAATGAGGAACCCAAGTTCTCTTGAACATAATATAAATCCAGTGGGCCCATGTTTATTTTGTGTACTTGGCTCTTCCTCATTTGTTGGCCCCAGAGCTCTCCTGCACCAGGCAGCCACATTCCCCAGGACTCTCCCAAGCTTTATGCCCTATACTGTGGACAGTCGCCCTTCTCCAAACATTTCTCAGAGTTTGTGTTAATTGCTACACATAGTTCTTTCAGTCACCAAACTTTTGATGTTCTTCTCAGAATCTCAAATTTTAGAATTTGAAAAGAGTCTGCAGTCTGTATGAGCTTTCCCTCATATTCAAAATCAGAAATCCTTACTATCTTTCCCCAGAACCTCTCAGTAGCTTAATCTGCCCCTGCTGTTGTTACCGCTGTAGTCTGCCAGTGTTGCTGATTTCCTTCTTCATTATATTGAACAGTAGGAGCATTTATGTAACAAGTGGGAAATGAATGCTGTCCATTTAATCTCTTTGTATCATCTTGTAGTCCATTTGCTTATCACCAGGGAGGATGGCTGAACTGTGCTGCCACCATGAAATCCCCAAAATGTTGCTAAATAATTAAACAGTGTTAGTCTGAGAACTGTTTAGGTATATTTAAGAAGTGTTACTATTTTCATTGCCTTATTTCTTAAATGAATCTCATGTGAATTACATATACACAAAACAGATGTCTGAAGTGTTATATACATGAAGCTACATATTGGGTTCTAAATTTTCTATTAATGAACAGAAGGTAGGAAAGATCATTCTGAAACAGATAAAAGTGTCCCCTAAAAATACCTAATACCCACTCTCCAGTTTCTGCAGTGACTTATTTTTTAATATCCAAAAAAAACAGGAAAATCCACCAATCCTCACCATCAACTATCGCCAATATTTAAGAGGACTTCCAAAGCAAAAGTGGTAATGGTTAAAATTGCCCTCTTAGTGGCTTAAGACTCAATTCTCAATTTCTTCAAGCCGATTTAGCGGTGCTGCTGCACGCTTCTTCCTACCTCCAAACCTTGGAATCGTGATGGCCCTCTATTTCATTCCCCAGGTGTGTCAAGGAAAACACTCTTAATGCTAGGTAAACATGTGACCTTTTCACAAATTAGGAGAATGCTTCATTTTTTCCTTCAACTCTGCTCATCTGTTAATTTATTTCTTCATTAATTTATTTATTCAATAAATAGTACGTGATTATCTATAAGCACTGTTGCAGACACAAGCAAACAAAATAAAAATCCCTGCCCTCACAGAGCTTAAATTCTAAATGGATGGTAGGCAGCAGAAGTGGGGATGAAATGCATAACAAACCCATAAGTGAAATATACAGTTCATCAGATGGTAAAAATCTTGCTAAAAATATGGCAGAGAAGTGCTGTTGCGGGTAAGGCTGAAATTTGAAATATAGTGTTCAGGAAAGTCCTTACTGAGATAGAAACATTTTAAAGAGTAAGTGAAGATCAAAGGGTTAGAAATATAGTGATTGAAACTCAGAGAGATGAAAGGTAAGATCACAGAAGTAAGCAAGACCCAGACTGTGTAGATCATTGCAAAAATTTTGGTACTCACCTGGATAAGAAGTCCGTGGGTGGTTTTGAGCAAGGAATGCCTTTGTTACCGAGTCAAATTTGGGTCCACTTTCCCACGCATAATAAAGTCAATCTACTGACACTGGGTTGTCGTGAAGGAAAGTACAGCATTTATTGCAGGGCACCAAGCAAGTAGTCCACAGCAGCTAAGGCTCAAAAAACCCAAACTCCGGGCTTCCCTGGTGGCGCAGTGGTTGAGAGTCCGCCTGCCGATGCAGGGGACGCGGGTTCGTGCCCCGGTCCGGGAAGATCCCACATGCCGTGGAGCAGCTGGGCCCGTGAGCCATGGCCGCTGAGCCTGCGCGTCCGGAGCCTATGCTCCGCAACGGGGAGAGGCCACAACAGTGGGAGGCCCGCGTACCGCAAAAAACAAACAAACAAAAAAACCCAAACTCCTAGATGAGCTTCAGAGAGGCCTTTTTAAAGGCAAGGTGAGAGAGGGGAGTCGGGGGTGTGTGATCAGCTCCTGCGGGATTCTCTGATTGGTTGGCGGTGAGGTAACAGGGTGGTGTCACAGGAGTTAACAAGATCAATCCTCAGGCTCCAGTAAGTCTGGGGGCTACGTGCTCATCACAAAGTAGTTAATTTCTTTCATTTGGTGGTGGTTTTAGCATCTGTAAAACAACTCAGGAAATCTGCATCTGATACTATTATCTGGATACTTCACAGAGGAGCTACAGCAGAAGATGTGAAGGAGGGGTCTGTCCAGGGAAGGCCCATAGGGTCCTGCTTGGTTACAGCTTGGTTTTATGTGTATTTCAAATGAATCATATGGGTTGCTGCATTGAAAACAAACTGAAGTCGGAGGCAAGGTAGAAATTGGGAGAGAAGATAAGCTATCACAATAATCAATGTGAGGGATGATTGTGCCTTTGACCAGCTGATAACAATGGAAGAGTAAGAAATAGTCCAGCTGACATGATTTATGGATGAATTGTATATGGGGTGGGCAAGAAGGAGATAAATTGGCTGACTAGGATTTTGGGTAAAAGAAATAGGGAAAAATGGAGTTTCCATAAACCAAGTTGAAGAAAATTTCAGTAGGAACAGGTGGTACTGGGAGAAAAATTCAGTAACACCTAGTAGGGGCATGTTATGCTTGAAATGCCTATTGAACATGCAAGTAGAGATGTCAAATAGGCAGCAAAAATCACAATGTGGAGTTCAGGAGAAAGATCTGCTCTCTAGATATAATTTGGGAGTTCTCAGTATGTTGATGTTATAAGTAGCTATGAAACTGGATAAGATCACCAGGAGAGAATGCAAAACACAATTTCCCTGCTAAAGTCTTCAAACAGAAAAGTTTGCTAACTGTAGCAAGGAAATGAGGAAAAAAAAAAAAAACTGGAAAAAAGATATTAGGACAGAACCACAAAATGGAATATGGACTCTAGAAAGCAGAGTGTTTGAAGTGCTTCAAGATGGGGGTGATCAATGCTGCTGAGAGATCAAATAAACGAGGACTTAAAAGTGACCCTAGGATTGAATACCATGGAGATTGGTGAGCTTTTCAAGAACAGTTTATATGTAGCAATGGAAGCAAAAACCCAATTAAAGTGGTTTTGAGAAAGAATGAGAGGAATAAAATTAGACCTTGAACAATTCTGAGGACTGCTCTTATAAAAGAAAGCAGATAATTGAGGTGTTACCTATAGAAGATGTGGAAAAAAGAGATAATTTTCTTTACCAAAGAAGACATTTAAACGTGTTTGAATGTTGTTGTAAATTATCCAGTATATATAGAGAAAAAACAATGATGCAAGTGAGGTAACAGAGATGACCAGATGTCCCTGAATAGACAAGATGTTGTGGTACACAAATGGAGCTGTTGGCCTTAGGTAGGAGGATAGCCAGTTTGAGGTCAGTAACAGGAATGAAAGGAGAGCATTTAGATGTTGACACAAGTAAGTATATGTGATGGTGGTAGCTTGTGAAGGCCATTCTTTCTTTCTTTTTTTTTTTTTTTTGCTGTTCGCGGGCCTCTCACTGTTGTGGCCTCTCCCGTTGTGGAGCACAGGCTCCGCGGCCATGGCTCACAGGCCCAGCCACTCCGCGGCATGTGGGATCCTCCCAGACCGGGGCATGAACCCATGTCCCCTGCATCGGCAGGCGGACTCTCAACCACTGCACCACCAGGGAAACCCTGAAGGCCTTTTTAAAGTTGCTTCTACTGTAATTCTCAAACAGGATCTAGATAATCAGTTGAAAGCAACAATGGGGGGTGGGGGGGAAGGCATTGAAGGATTGAGCAGGTTATGAGATAGTCATCCAGGAGGATGGACGAGTCAAAGAACAAAGGCCCATTTGAAGTTAGTGGGCTTAATATTAAGAAAGAACAGTTAGAATGGCTGGATACATGTGTGTTTTCCCTAGTTACATTCATCTGTGATGGTGCAGGCTTAAAGTAGTCAAAACTGGTTTTTTTTTCTATAGTTGGGGCTTTTCCAGGGAAGTTATAGAAATGGAGGGAATGGCAATGAGTTTGAGAGTGTAATGATTTAAGATGGCAAAGGAGCAAAAATAAAGACTTGAGGGGAATAAAGAATAAAGAGAGGATAACTTACTTGTCCAGATGGTGTCAAACAATTTTTGGAGTCATGGTGTGAGAAGAAGTCACCTGGTAAAATAGCGGATGTGAATCTGTGCACTAGAAATTGAGATTATGGAAGAGTGTGATTATTGTTAATGACGAATTTAGGACATTCTTATAGATAGGACTGAGTAGCTCGATAAGGTTATATAAGTAGGACAAGGCCTAGAAAAAACAGTGTATCTGGATATTGACATCAAGGGTTATAGTAGGAGAGATGTTAGTGATCAACATGGAGTCAGTTACCAAAATCTTCAAGGAAAGAGGGAGGCCTGGGGAGGTAATGAGTAGATAAATGCTATTGGAGAGCCAGTAGGTATATAATTTGTTGATGAAAGATTCAAAGTGAAGTGACTTCATATCCCACTCTGGGAGACGGGTTCACAAAAGAGAATTAGCCAATTAACCATATGGGAATTAGACAACTGAGCTTTTTACAATAACTGAAGTAAAAGGGAAACATACTGCAAAAGCTGAGGTAAAGATGATAAAGTCAGGAGTTCCATAAATAAAAGTGAGTATGAAAAGAAGATAATAAAAATATATTTAAAATATACTTGACAAAATTAGATGACAGAATGGGTAGGTTGAATAAAGGATGATGAATCATCATCTATTCAGCTTGGGACATGCTGAACTGGAGGTGCCTATAGTAAGTCTATATGGTAACCAGTACATAGCCTGAAATATGTATCTGGAGCTCAAGCAGGTGATAAAACATTGGGAATCAGTGGTGATGACAAACCATAGAAACTCATGGAAAATCCTTAAGTGAATCACGGGCTTTGAGACTGTAGAAGAGAAGAATGGTTCAATTAAAAACTTTGTTGAAATAATTCATATTATTAAAATAGTATCATTAGCAGTAGTGGTGGTAGTGATGTATGAGTACAATGATAAAAATAAAATACTAATTATAAGGAAGAGTTAAATCAAGAACTATTTTCCCACAGGTTTACTAAAAAGCATGTCCTATATTTTATTCAGTTGTGTTCATCTTAACATCAAGCACATTGCCTGGCTTCAAATAGGCATGCAAAAAGAGAGTGTTGAGTGAAAAAAAAATCTGAATATTCTGAGAGTTGACCAAAGGTGAGCAAAACTGAAACAGCTTGAATAAAGTTCAAGAATCTTTTACCTCACCCTTGGTCCCAAAGATTTGCCATTTTATGCTTAGAGTAGTTTAATGATTTGTGTACAACTCAGATCTTTCCTATTTTCTTAAATCCAATCACTAGGGTGATCAGAATCATGTCAGGGAAGCTGGACAAGAAGATCAGCATATAGACAACAAAGGTGTCAAACCCACCATTATCTGGTTGTGACCTGGGTAACTAAGCCTAGTACCTAGTGTTTTTCTAGGATCAGTCCTGGTCTTCTTCCTCATGACACAACTCCATACCTCTGTAAATCCCAGTGGTGAATATAGTTTAGGCTCAAGCTGAACTATCAACCCATGGATTTTGCTGATGTGGAAATGAAATTTAGATAAGTTGTTACTTGTAAAAAGCTAGGTAAGTAATAAATTGTAGAGCCTTGATTTTTTGTTATACTTATTGAAGTAAAAGGCCAAGTCTTATCCATAGAATATATGTCATTTAGAATGAAACAATATTCTTAAAATATACCCAATTTATAGTGATTTAGAATTTTCCTGATTTCTTCTCAGACCATATACATATCAACTCTGTTGGCAAATATGGCATTTATTCTTAAAGAGCATAAACTAAATGCAAATTATATAGGCTCAATGATAGCAAATCATTTTAGAAATGCTGCATTTGTGCAATGGGATTTGTCATACAAATTATGCCCATAATAGAGTGTAATGAGCTGACATCAATAATTTCAGAAAGACAGACTTTGAGTCAGTGATTCATGTTTCCATTATTTATATAATGTTGCCATAATTCAGAAAAATATGTGAATTATGTTAAAGTCCTATTTAAATTATACTATGAATTTACTCACTGCCAATATGTGTGGGTATGTGTGTGTGTGGTGCTAACTTTCGTTACTATTTATAACATACAGTATTTATCAGAGTTAAACTCATTTTTAAGAAAGTAAGCGTAGTTAACTGGGACATGTTGGGTTTTTTTTTAGCATCTTTATTGGAGTATAATTTCTTTACATTGTTATGTTAGTTTCTGCTGTATAACAAAGTGAACCAGCTATATGTATACATATATCCCCATACCCCTCCTCTTGTGTCTTCCTCCCACCCTCCCTATCCCACCCCTCTAGGTGGTCACAAAGCACCGAGCTGGTCTCCCTATGCTATGTGGCTGCTTTCCACTAGCTATCTATTTTAAACTTGGTAGTGTATATATATCAGTGCCACTATCTCACTTCATCCCAGCTTACCCAACCCCCTCCCCGTATCCTCAAGTCCATTCTCTACGTCTGACTCTTTATTCCTGTCCAGAACCTAGGTTCCTCAGGAACTTTTTTTTTTTCTTTTCTTAGATTCCATATATATGTGTTAGCATACAGTATTTGTTTTACTCTTTCTGACTTACTTCACTCTGTATGACAGACTCCAGTTCATTCACCTCACTAAAAGTTACTCAATTTCGTTTCTTTTTATGGCTGAGTAATATTCCATTGTATATATGTGCCACATCTTCTTTATTCATTCATCTGTTGACGGACACATAGGTTGCTTCCATGTCCTGGCTATTGTAAATAGTGCTTCAATGAACATTGTGGTACATGACTCCTTTTGAACTACGGTTTGTTCAGGGTATATGCCCAGTAGTGATATTGCTGGGTCGTATGGTAGTTCTCTTTTTAGTTTTTTAAGGAACCACCATACTGTTCTCCATAGTGCCTGTATCAGTTTACATTCCCGCCAACAGTGCAGGAGGGTTCCCTTTTCTCCACACCCTATCCAGTATTTATTGTTTGTAGATGTTTTGATGATGGCCATTCTGACCAGTGTGAGGTGATACCTCATTGTAGTTTTGATTTGCATTTCTTTAATGATTAGTAATGTGGAGCATCCTTTCATGTGTTTGTTGGCAATCTGTATATCTTCTTTGGAGAAATGTATATTTAGTTCTTATGCCCATTATTGGACTGGATTTTTGTTTTTTTGATATTGAGCTGCATGACCTGCTTGTATATTTTGGAGATTAATCATTTGTCTGTTGTTTCATTTGCAAATATTTTCTCCTGTTCTGAGGGCTGTCTTTTCATCTTGTTTATGGTTTCCTTTGCTGTGCAAAAGCTTTTAAGTTTCATTCAGTCCCATTTGCTTATTTTTGTTTTTACTTCCATTTCTCTAGGAGGTGAATAAAAAAGGATCTTGCTGTGATTTATGTCATAGAGTGTTCTGCCTATGTTTTCCTCTAAGAGTTTGATAGTGTCTGGCCTTACATTTAGGTCTTTAATCCATTTTGAGCTTATTTTTGTGTATGGTTTTAGGGAGTGCTCTAATTTCATTCTTTTACATGAAGCTGTCCAGTTTTCCCAGCACCACTTATTAAAGAGCCTGTCTTTTCTCCATTGTATACTCTTGCCCCCTTTATCAAAGATAAGTGACCATATGTGCGTGGATTTATCTCTGGGCTTTCTATCCTGTTCCATTGATCTATATTTCTGTTTTTGTGCCAGTACCATACTGTCTTGATTACTGTAGCTTTGTAGTATAGTCTGAAGTCAGGGGGCCTGATTTCTCCAGCTCTGTTTTTCTTTCTCTAGATTGCTTTGGCTATTTTTGGTCTTTTGTGTTTCCATACAAATTGTGACATTTTTTGTTCTCGTTCTGTAAAAAATGCCATTGGTAGTTTGATAGGGATTGCATTGATTCTGTAGATTGCTTTAGGTAGTACAGTCTTTTTCACAATGTTGATTCTTCCAATCCAAGAACATGGTATATCTCTACATCTGTTTGTATCATCTTTAATTTCTTTCAACTGTGTCTTATAGTTTTCTGCATACAGGTCTTCTGTCTTCTTAGGTAGGTTTATTCCTAGGTATTTTTTGTTGTTGTTGTTGCAATGGTAAATGGGAGTGCTTCCTTAATTTCTCTTTCAGATTTTTCATCATTAATGTATAAGAATGCAAGAGATTTTTGTGCATCAATTTTGTATCCTGCTACTTTCCAAATTAATTGATTAGCTCTAGTAGCTTTCTGGTAGCATCTTTAGGATTCTCTATGTATAGTATCATGTCATCTGGAAACAGGGACAATTTTACTTCTTCTTTTCCAATTTGGATTTCTTTTATTTGTTTCTCTTCTCTGACTGCTGTGGCTAAAACTTCCAAACTTATGTTGAATAATAGCAGTGAGAGTGGACAACCTTGTCTTGTTCCTGTTCTTAGTGGAAATGGTTTCAGTTTATCACCATTGAGAACCAGGTTGGCTGTCGGTTTGTCATATATGGCCTTTATTATGTGAGGTAAGTTCCCTCTATAACTACTTTCTGGAGGGTTTTTTTCATAAATGGGTATTGAATTTTGTCAAAAGTTTTTCTGCATCTATTGAGATGATCATATGGTTTTCAGCTTTCAGTTTGTTAATATGGTGTATCACATTGATTGATTTGCATATATTGAAGAATCCTTACATTCCTGGGATAAACCCCACTTGATCATGGTGTATGATCCTTTTAATGTGCTGTTGGATTCTGTTTGCTAGTATTTTATTGAGAATTTTTGCACCTATGTTCATCAGTGATATTGGCTTCTAGTTTTCTTTCTTTGTGACATCTTTTTCTGGTTTTGCTATCAGGGTGATGGTGGCCTTGTTGAATGAGTTTGGGAGTGTTCCTCCCTCTGCTCTATTTTGGAAGAGTTTGAGAAGGATAAGTGTTAGCTCTTCTCTAAATGTTTGCTAAAATTCGCCTGTGAAGCCATCTAGTCCTGGGCTTTTGTTTGTTGGAAGATTTTAATTCACAGTTTCAATTTTAGTGCTTGTGATTGGTCTCTTTATATTTTCTACTTCTTCCTGGTTCAGTCTTGGAAGGTTGTGATTTTCTAAGAATTTGTGATTTCTTCTAGGTTGTCCATTTTATTAGCATATAGTTGCTTGTAGTGTCTCTCATGATCCTTTGTATTTCTGCAGTGTGAATTGTTACTTCTCCTTTTTCATTTCTAATTCTGTTGATTTGAGCCTTCTTTCTTTTTTCCTTGATGAGTCTGGCTAATGGTTTATCAATTTTGTTTATCTTCTCAAAGAACCAACTTTTAGTTTTATTAATCTTTGCTATTGTTTCCTTCATTTCTTTTTCATTTATTTCTGATCTGATCTTTATGATTTCTTTCATTCTGCTAACCTTGGGGTTTTATTGTTCTTCTTTCTCTGATTGCTTTAGGTGTAAGGTTAGTTTGTTTATTTGAGGAGGAATATTGCTATAAACTTCCCACTTAGAACTGCTTTTGCTGCATCCCATAGGTTTTGGGTCATTGTGTTTTCATTGTCCTTAGTTTCTAGGTATTTTTTAATTTCCTCTTTGATTTCTTCAGTGATCTCTTGGATATTTGGTAGCATATATTTTAGCCTCAATGTGTTTATATTTTTTACAATTTTTTCCTTTATTTGATATCTAGTATCATAGCATTGTGTTCAGAAAAGATATTTGATATGATTTCAATTTTCTTGAATTTACCAAGGCTTGATTTGTGACCCAATATATGATCTATCTTGGCGAATGTTCCATGAGCACTTCAAAAGAAAGGGTATTCTGTTGTTTTTGGATAGAATGTGTTATAAATATCAATTAAGTCCATCTTGTTTAATGTATCATTTAAAGCTTGTGTTTCCTTATTTATTTTCATTTTGGTTGATCTGTCTCTTGGTGAAAATAGCATATTAAAGTCCCCTACTACTATTGTCTTACTGTTGATTTCCCCTTTTATGAATGTTAGCATTGCCTTAATACATGTATTGAGGTGCTCCTATGTTGGGTGCATAAATATTTACAATTGTTATATCATCTTCTTGGATTGATCCCTTGATTATTATGTAGTGTCCGTCTTTGTCTCTTGTAATAGTCTTTGTTTTAAAGTCTATTTTTTTCTGATATGAGAATTGCTACTCCAGCTTTCTTTTGGCTTCCATTTGCATGGAATATCTTTTTCCATCCCCTCACTTTCAGTCTGTATGTGTCCCTAGGTCTGACGTGGGTCTCTTGTAGACAGCATATATACGGGTCCTGTTTTTGTATCCATTCAGCCAGTCTATGTCTTTTGGTTGGAGCATTTCATCCATTTATAAGTTAAGTATCAATATGTATGTTCCTATTTCCATTTTCTTAATTGTTTTGGGTTTCTTATTGTAGGTCTTTTCCTTCTCTTGTGTTTCCTGCCTAGAGAAGTTCCTTTAGCATTTGTTGTAAAGCTGCTTTAGTGGTGATGAATTCTCTTAGCTTTTGCTTGTCTGTAAAGGTTTTAATTTCTCTCTCGAATCTGAATGAGAACCTTGCTGGGTAGAGTAATCTTGGTTGTAGGTTTTTCCCTTTCATCACTTTAAATATGTACTGCCACTGTCTTCTGGCTTGCAGAGTTTCTGCTGAAATATCAGCTGTTTACCTTATGGGGATTCCCTTGTATGTTATTTGTTGCTTTTCCCTTGCTGCTTTTAACATTTTTTCTTTGTATTTAATTTTTGATAGTTTGATTAATATGTGTCTTGGCCTGTTTGTCCTTGGATTTATCCTGTAAGGGACTCTCTGTGCTTCCTGGCCTTGATTGACTATTTTCTTTACCATATTAGGGAAGTTTTCAACTGTAATCTCTTCAAAAATTTTTGCTGTCCCTTTCTTTTTCTCTTCTTTTTCTGGGACCCCTATAATTGGAATGTTGGTAAGTTTAATGTTGTTGCATAGGTCTCTGAGACTGCCCTCAGTTCTTTTCATTCTTTTTTCTTTATTCTGCTCTGTGGTAGTTATTTCCACTATTTTATCTTCCAGGTCACTTATCTGTTCTTCTACCTCAGTTATTCTGCTATTGATTCCTTCTAGAGAACTTTTAATTTAATTTATTGTGTCGTTCATCATTGTTTGTTTGCTCTTTAGTTCTTCTAGGTCCTTGTTAAATGTTTCTTGTATTTTCTGCATTCTATTTCCAGGATTTTGGATCATCTTTACTATCATTATTCTGAATTCTTTTTTCAGGTAGACTGCCTATTTCCTCTTCATTTGTTTGGTCTGGTGGGTTTTTACCTTGCACCTTCATCTGCTATGTATTTCTCTGTTTCTCATTTTAATTAATTTACTGTGTTTGGGGTCTAATTTTCGCAGCCTGCAAGTTAGTAGTTCCGTTATTTTTGGTGTCTGCTCCCAGTGGCTAAGTTTGGTTCAGTGGGTTGTGTAGACTTCCTGTTGGAGGGGACTGGTGCCTATTTTGTTGTGGATAAGGCTGGATCTTGTCTTTCTGGTGAGCAGGACCATGTCCAGTGCTGTGTTTTGGGGTGTCTGTGAATTTATTAAGATTTTAGGCACCCTCTCTGCTAATGGATGGGGTTGTGTTCCTGTCTTGCTAGTTGTTTGGCATGAGGTGTCCAGCACTGGAGCTTGCTGGTCATTGAGTGTAGCTGGGTCTTACTGTTGAGATGGAGATCTCTGGGATATCCCTCACCAATTGATATTATGTGGGGCCAGGAGGTCTCTGGTGGTCCAATGTCCTGAACTGGCTCTCCCACCTCAGAGGCTCAGGCCTGACACCTGCCCTGAGCACCAAGACCCTGTCAGTCACACAGCTAGAAGAAAAGGGAGAAAAAAAGAAAGATAATGTAAAATAAAATAAAGTTATAAAAATAAATAATATTTTTAAATATTATTAAAATAAAAATAGGGGCTTCTCTCGTGGCGCAGTGGTTGAGAGTCCGCCTGCCAATGCAGGGAACACAGGTTCGTGCCCTAGTCCAGGAAGATCCCACATGCCCGGGAAGATCCCACATGCCGCAGAGTGGCTGGGCCCGTGAGCCATGGCCACTGAGCCTGTGCATCCAGAGCCTGTGCTCCACAATGGGAGAGGCCACAACAGTGAGAGGCCCACGTAACGCAAAAAAAATAAATAAAATAAAATAAAAATAAATATAGTATTTAAAAAAAGGGAAGAGATCACCCAAACCAATAAACAAATCCACCAACAATAACATGCACTAAAAACTAAACTAAGATAAGCATAAAAATCAGAAACTAGTAGTTGCATACAGCAAACCCCAAGTCTGTAAGTTGTTCCCAAAGTCCACTGTCTCAGTTTTGGGTTGTCCTTGTCTATTCAGGTATTCCACAGATTCAGTGTAGATCAAGTTGATTGTGGAGATTTAATCTACTGCTCCTAAGGCTGCTGGGAGAGATTTCCCTTTCTCTTCTTTGTTTGCACAGCTCCTGGGGTTTAACTTTGGATTTGGCCCTGCCTATGCATGTAGGTCGCCCTCTGTCATCTGTTCTTCACCCAGACAGGAGTGAGTTAATGGAGCAGCTGATTAGGGAGCTCTGACTCACTCAAGCCAGGGGGAGGGAGGGGTATGGAATGTGGGACAAACCTGCGGCAGCAGAGGCCAGCATAACGTTGCATCAGCCTGAGGCGCACCATGTGTTCTCCCGGGGGAGTTGTCCCTGGATCACGGGACCCTCGCAGTGGCATGCTGCACAGGCTCCCCGGAGGGGAGGTGTGGATAGTGACCTCTGCTTGCACACAGGATTCTTGGTGGCTGTAGCAGCAGTGTTAGCATTTCATTCCCATCTCTGGTGTCTGTGCTAATAGCTGAGGCTTGCGTCTGTCTCTGAACCTCACTTAGGCAGTGCTCTGAATCTCCTCTCCTCACACATCCCAAAGCAATGGTCTCTTGACTCTTAGGCAGGTCCAGAGATTTCCCCAGACTCCCTCTCAGCTAGCTGTGGTGCACTAACCCCTTCAGGCTGTGTTCAGGCAGCCAACCCCAGTCCTCTCCCTGTGATCCGACCGAGGCCCCAGCCTCAGCTCCCAGCCCCCACCCATCCCGGCGGGTGAGCAGACAAGCCTCTCGGGCTGGTGAGTGTTGGTCGACAACAATCCTCCGTGCAGGAATCTCTCGGCTTTGCCCTCCGCACCCCTGTTGCTGCGTTCTCCTCCACAGCTCCGAAGCTTCACCGCTCCGCCACCCACAGTCTCCACCCCAAAGGCGCTTCCTAGTGTGTGGAAACCTTTCCTCCTTCACAACTTCCTCCTAGAGGTGCAGGTCCTGTCCCTATTCTCTTGTCTCTGTTTTGTTCTTTTTTATTTTGCCCTACCCAGGTACATGGGGATTTTCTTGCCTTTTGGGAGGTCTGAGGTCTTCTGCCAGCGTTCAGTAGGTGTTCTGTAGGAGTTGTTCCACATGTAGATGTATTTTTGATGTATATGTGGGGAGGAAGGTGATCTCCACGTCTTAGTCCTCCGCCATCTTGAAGGTCCTCCTTGGGACATGTTTTAAACTGTTTCTAAAAACAGGAAAATGTCATTCACTATAACAATATTAAAATAACCATGTACTATATATTAAAATTTTATTTTTTTGTGTTTCCACTCAAATATTTTAATACCATTTACATCAAACATGCTTATATTTCAGACAACTATCTTTAAAATGAAAGAATGTTTTATACCTCTTGAAATCCTCACACTTAATGATAGCCAATAAATAATATGTTTTCCATTTTTATATACTTCAAAACTGTATTTTTATTAGAGGAAATTGTATTGAAGTTTATTTTATTTTTATTTTTATTATTTTTTGCAGTATGTGGGCCTCTCACGGTTGTGACCTCTCCCGTTGTGGAGCACAGGCTCTGGACGTGCAGGCTCAGCAGCCATGGCTCACGGGCCCAGCCCTCCGCAGCATGTGGGATCTTCCCAGACCAGGGCACAAACCCGTGTCCCCTGCATCGGCAGGCGGACTCTCAACCACTGCACCACCAGGGAAGCCCTATTTTATTTTTTAAATATAAAAATTTCTAAAATGAAGTTTGCTATTCATTTGGCTCTTGTTTTATAATTATTCTTAAAATTCTTTGGAAGTATCTGTAAACCTTTCTGTGTAACAGAATTCTTCCCTCAAAAGTGCTACTTTTGTTCTGATAAATTATTTTGCAGCCTTCTAAAATTTGGAGAAAAATATCCAAGGGGATTACCCAAAGTCGGGAAATTAAGTATTACCTACGTTTAATATCTAAGGGAATAGTAGATAAGTTCCATTTTTTTACTCACTATAGTTTGGTTAATTTTCTGATATCATATTCTAAAATGGTGACATTTCTTTTCTGGTTTATATCAGACCAATCCAGATAGTTTAATCTATCATAGAGGCGTTTAAGGGTAAGGGGTAACAACTAGATAGGCTATGAGATAGAATGGGGATAAAGGATCTAAAAGGGGCTCAGATTCGATGGATGTTGTAATAAAAACTTCTTTAAAACCTGAAATGTGCAGAGACTTGATGGTTAAATGGAGCAGATTTTACAAATGAGTGTGGAAATATGATTGAACACAATGGGGGAACATTGTGTTTTTATTTTTATTGTGGTCCTTATTAAAAAGAAAATAGCAAAGGTTGTTACTTGGTAAAATATATCAAACACATATGCCTCCGTAAGTTTTTAAACTTGATAAGGGGGAAGAAAAAGAATATGTCAGTAATGAAATGAATCTTGAACTTGGGCAATGAAGGTAAATGTGATGCTTTGAATGAACAGACACCTTGTTTGACTAGAAATAATCATTGTTCTATTTTCTTGTCAAACACGTTAGTTTCTGGCTGTCAGAGAATGCTATTCCATTTCTGATATTTCTGCATCAGTCTTTTGCTCTTACAAAACAAATGCTGTCGCCTGTCAGGACTTCACAGTTTCAATTGCCAGACTTATCTGTCTTCGGCAGGATTAGACAGAAATGTTTCTCATTCAGAGGCTGCTCCTGTGGAAGATGGCAGAAACCCCAGGAAATTTGAGTACATTAGCTTCAAAGGACCTGTCTGCCACCCTTCTGACAATCTGCTCTGCAAAGTACCTTCCAATCTCTTGTTCCCTGGGCCGTTTTCTCTGCATCTTAAATGTGTATTCTTGGCATCACATATAGACTTCAGTAATTTTTTATGTTTTAATGTTAGTTACACAAATACAAGTACAAGCCATAATTTTCACTTAATTGGCATTAGTCATTTCCAGTAAATTGCATAAAAACCATGGGCAAAGATGATAGAAAATGTGTCTCAGATAAAAGTAATGTTAGTGGGACTGGTCGAAATGGAGTGAATGAGAATTTTACACCTATGGGCTGTAACTTTAAAATAGTGTTCTTTTTTAAAGAAAATGTTAACTAGTAGTTTCAGTTATTATTTAATATTTATGATACAGAGGAGTTGTCAGAGGAAGTCATGGTACTTCAGTTATTTGAAAAAAAAAAAGCAGTAATTACTTCTATTCTTCAGAAAGTGTGCAAACTGCTTCCAAGGATCACATCTGCATTTTCCCTTCCTACTTTGTCCTTTCTACTTCCTCAGCCCCTCCCTCCTTCTCCCAGAAGAAGACCAGTGAAGCGGCTAGAGGTCAAGGGTGTGCTTGTGTGTTTCCTTTTCCCAACAGGCTACATCTCTTGGTATTTATATGCTTCTAAACTTTTATTAAGGGGTTTATAATCTTGTCATTGAAAATTTTATTACTTCATAAAATCTGCAAAATCTCTACTCGAAAAATCTCAACCTTTTCTCTAGGAATGGGAAAACAGCCTGTGACATTGAAAAATGTCACTGACCACAGCTGGATTTGACTGTTTATTTTGGTGGAGACAAAGTCTATAGAAACTATTCCTTTAATTCTCATTTTTAACGTGCTGTGTTGGTAAATTGTAGGATCTATCTGTTCTTTTTATTATTTTTGCTGTCATTTTTTGTTTGTTTTGGCCACCACAATTTCAGAAGGATTCCAACTGATAAATAAGTAGTATATCTCACTATCTTACTCAATGTCTTTTCAGGAAACGATTCAGGGTCTTTTTTTCTTATTTGGATAAATTTTAAATAGCCTTTGAAAGCATAAATATAAAAAGCAGTTCATGGAAGAATGCTAATCAGATCTCCTATGGTGAAAAAGAGATAATTTTGTATCCTATATGCTTTGCTTCAGAGGTAAAAGATAGTCTTTTTAAATTAACACATAATTTTAATAGCATAAGGTATAATATAATTTATGGCTTTATAGCCCATAGTAAATGGAAATCTAACAAACAACTCTTAATTTGATCAATGGAAATAACTATACTGGATAATTGTTATTTAATACTGGTTTATTTCTCATGATGGCCCAAGAAAATATACACTGCAAATATGTGGTGCTTTCTCCAAGGGGATTACTTCACCTTCACAGATTTGATTATTCTTCAGTACCTTGCCCTCACACACATTTGTAGTTATCCCCATTAAAACACAGTTACTAATTACATTAGGCTTTTCTCATAGGAATTTTGTTTTCAATTTTATAATTATCATTAGTGCTGTTCATCTGGCATAGTCTTCCATACCTCAGGTAAGCATCATTATCTAAATTAAAAACAACACAGTGATATCATTAGTTTATTGTCCACTATGAAGTTTTCATATCTCTCTCCATTACATAGCATGGATCCAGGTGATTTATTTAGAAAGAATTTATCGAGTGTTTAGTTTCTGCTGGAATTAAGAATTCTGTCCATTCTGTAAGGAACTCAAACTTTGTGAATGAAGGAGGACATAAAATGTCTAATTTTAATAAGATTTATATCAAACTACCACTAGGAATTAATGGGAGCATAGAAGGAGACCAATTCATTCTGAAGGGCTTTGCAAAGATTTATACAAAGTGTTACCTTAAAGGAAAAATATCAGTGAATTTAAAAAGGCATTTCATCTTTGTTTGAGTGCAATTCTTTTAAAATGAAACTCCTCTTTTTTTTTGATGGTGTGTATATGTGGGTGTATGTAGACAGAAAATATTATTGGACAAGAGATCAAGGAAAATTTTTTTTTCTTTCTGGACCATAAACTACAGATTATATAAATAGTATTTTAAGAACAATGCCTTTATACTGAGGCTTTGGCACACCCTTTGTACTCCTAGATAAACAATCGAGGAATCAGTTGCCTATCTAGTCAACGGGCAGTGGGACTTAATGCACCAAATGTTAAGGGAATTTGATACAGCTAGCAACTCATCTGTGTCCCTGAACTTACTATAAATACTTATACCCATCATTAAGAAAGAAAACACAGGGACTTCCCTGGTGGCACAGTGGTTAAGAATCCACCTGCCAATGCCAGGGACATGAGTTCGACCCCTGGTCTGGGAAGATCCTACATGCCATGGAGCAGCTAAGCCCATGCACCACAACTACTGAGCCTGTGCTCTAGAGCCTGCTAGCTGCAACTACTGAGCTCACGTACTGCAACTACTGAAGCCCACGCACCTAGAGCCTATGCTCAACAACAAAAGACGCCACTGCAATGAGAAGCCTGCACACTGCAATGAAGAGTAGACCCCACTTGCTGCAACTAGAGAAAGCCTGTGCACAGCAACGAAGACCCAACACAACCATAAATAAATAAATAAATAAATAAATAAATAAATAAATTAAATTAAAAAAGAAAGAAAGAAAACGCGAATGAATTTGAGGTGCTCTGAATGTTCTATGCTTGAATATAAGGAAGTTCTAATCCAAAAAATTTAAATATCTATCAGTCTGAAAATAATAATAATATGCATATTGTTAAGCTTACTACTTTTTGTAATCATTGATGTTCATTGCCTTCGATTTACATAATTGTAATTCATTTATTTTAGAAATTGACATTGCTGTAAAATGAAATCTTTGGATAGGAAAGAATAAAAGCTTGAAAGAAGGCACAGTTCTAATATTATCACAGAAAAGGATCTATTTTCATTGATGATATGATGATCCAATCTTTTCCTTCCCCAAGTATCATTCTTTAAATAGTGAAGCAGCTTATTCTCTAATATTTAGTGCCTCTCTAAGTTGTTTCTTATTAGAAATTGTATTGCTTAAGGCTGACATTTTCCTAATAGTAGTATGGTTTCCTACATTTTATATCATTAAAATTATGCATGCCTCGACAATGGCATATCCCTGTTGAGTCATAGCAATGTAAATAAAAATGCAAAGAGGCAAAGTCTATAATATTACCAAAAAATTGGTGTTTAGGGTGTAATATGGAGATTCATACTGCACAGATGTTTGGCAGAAATGAGATCTGCACCTCAATAGTATTACCTGTTTTATTGCTCTGCCTATGTACAGCAGGCAAGGGTAGAGAGACTATGACCTTGAATGCATCACAGAAGAACTGCTGCTTCAGAATAAAAAAAAAATCTCCACTCAAAGCAAGTATGTTCAAATAGTAAGAAAAAAAGTAATAATAAAAAAGTTAAAGGTTAAAAAATTTAAACTAACAAACATAGCAATATCTAGTGTTTAGATCTAGGGTTGCAGCTGTGAATGCATAAATTTAGTCAACATAAAAGAAGTGAAAGAAAAATATTTTATTTTTTCAACGAGACTGGAGATTCAAAGAACACACAAGTCCCTACAATTTCTGCAGTTATCCACAATGTGATTATTGTCCATTTTATCTGGGAGGACCACTAGAAAGCATTTGATTTTGTGTAGTTTATAGCCAAATTACTTTCTTCCTGAATGTGTCTGTCTATCTATCTATCTATCTACTTACTTATCCATCTATCTACCTATCATCCACATCTATTTAAAGTTTAAATGTCTCAATTGCTAATGCTTTGAAAATAATAGAAACAGTAGTTACTAGTTAAATTCGAAAAGGACAAAGGTAATTTCTAATAAAATTTGAGCAGCATCACCACCACCACTACCACACACACACACACACACACACACACACACACACACACACAGACTCTGGTACTTCCCTAAACCAAGGAGAGTCACTTTCCTAACCTCTGTCCTTTATTTTGACTTGACTCTCCTTCCAGTAGCTAGGTATGTAAGGAAATTGTAGCATTAATTAGGTCTTAAACAGAAACATTTCTTTCAATTTGGAATTTCCTTCAATAATGGATATAGGATCTGTCATCAATAGACAGACATAACCAATACTTTTATATCACAGTATAGATACATATTGCCAAAATGAAAACTGGAACCCATGTCTCCTTATGCAGAAATCAGGCTTTTTCTCAAAAACTTTATCTCAACAACCATAGATGTCCAGGAGAATCTCAGCACATCTTATACATTTCCTATATTGGTGAATGTAGATAATAAGAGGAAACTTATCATGTCATCAGAATATGCAAAGTATAGTTTATGATGACACGCTCCAATGGAACTTTAAAACCCTTCCTAGCTGCAGCTACTCTCCTACAAATGTAGAATTTGAAAGAAGGCCACTATTCCTCTGGGTGTCCTCTTTTCTTCTTATGCTTATCACACTGAAAACTTAATCCTCGTTTTCTAGAACAAATCATTTTTTTCTAATCCCAAGAGAAAAAGCAACTTCAGCATTTTCATCAAAGCATGGACATCAGCTTAGTCACCCCATGTGAAATTTCATGTGAAGATAAGCTTGTTAAAACAAATTTTGAAAAGATGTATCTCTTCCTACAATGAGCCCATATACTGCCTGATAAAAAATATTTTTCTTTGTCCTTAGTTATATTAAAATTTTATATGTTCATTTTTATTTATAAATAAACAAATAAAATAAAATAAATAAATAATAAATAAATAAATAAAAATATCTCCAAGGTGTTATGAGGATCACATAAAAATGTAATCAAGACAGGCTACATGGAGCAAGCTGCACTTAGATTAAGGATTAAAAAATAAGTACGGGGCTTCCCTGGTGGCACAGTGGTTGAGAGTCCACCTGCCGATGCAGGGGTTCGTGTCCCGGTCCGGGAAGATCCCACATGCTGTGGAGCAGCTAGGCCCGTGAGCCATGGCCGCTGAGCCTGCACGTCCAGAGCCTGTGCTCTGCAAAGGGAGAGGCCACAACAGTGAGAGGCCCGTGTACCGACCGCAAAAAAATAAAAATAAAAATAAAAAAAAATAAAGTACGATTTCAAGAACTAGAGAAGCAGTAGCCAAAAGTCCATCTGGCAGAGAATTTATGTAGAACGATCCTAGGAAATATGACTGAATAGAATGCCAGAATTTGAAAACAAATTTTATATGCAATCCTATAAAGACTTAAGATAATAATCAGAAAATATGTAGACAGTATATCTCTATGAAAAGTAATTATCTGCTGTTTGTGTGTAAGATTTGTTAATTGGAAAAATGCAAAAATACTAAATAAGAACTGTTCCAGAAGGCCTTTCTGAGACAGGTGAAGGACTCTGGACAAGGAAGATGGCTGAAATCCTTCCACATACACCTGATGTACCTTTGTATGTGTATGTCTAGAAATATATCTGATGTACATTGTATACATATACATTTTATATATTTGTGTGTTTATATATACATATGATAAAACAATACAAAAATAAAAAGGAGAAAGACAGAGAGAGACTGAGAGGGAGACTTCTATTTCTCCTGCTTCCGCACTGGGCCAAGATAGAAAAACAGGGGCTGAGTTTATTTTCCCACCCAAATCAACTAATAACAGGTGCAAAATATATAGAACACTGATTTTCAACATCAAACATCAGAGCCATGATCTCTGAGAGTAACAATCTTGGTGAAGCCTGTAATTATCCCAGCTCACTACCTTGAGACAGTTTCCAGTCCACGGCACAAAGGGAAGGAATCCATTCATAGCCCAGTGAACTTCTTGAGTTAAGATGGAGCTGGGACTTCCGGGAAGATGGCGGAAGAGTAAGACGCGGAGATCACTTTCCTCCCCACAGATACACCAGAAATACATCTACGTGTGGAACAACTCCTATGGAGCACCTACTGAACGCTGGCAGAAGACCTCAGACCTCCCAAAAGGCAAGGAACACCCCACGTACCTGGTTAGGGCAAAAGAAAAAAATAAACAGAGACAAAAGGATAGGGACGGGTCCTGCACCAGCAGGAGGGAGCTGTGAAGGAGGAAAAGTGTCCACACACTAGGAAGCCCCTTCGCGGGCGGAGACTGCGCGTGGTGGAGTGGGGGAGCTTCGGAGCCGCGGAGGAGAGCACAGCAATAGGAGTGCAGAGGGCAAAGTGGAGAGATTCCAGCAGAGAGGATCGGGGCCGACCGGCACTCACCAGCCGAGAGGCTTGTCTGCTCACCTGCCGGGGCGGGCGGGGCTGAGAGCTGAGGCTCAGGCTTCAGTGGGAGCACGCCGGGAGAGAACTGGGGTTGGTGGCCTGAACACAGCCTGCAGGGCGTTAGTGCACCGCGGCTTGCCGAGAGGGAGTCGGGGGAAAACTCTGGACCTGCCAAAGAGGCAAGAGACTTTTTCTTCCCTCTTTGTTTCCTGGTGCGCGAGGAGAGAGGATTAAGAACGCTGCTTAAGGGAGCTCCAGAGACAGGCGCGAGCCGCGGCTAAAAGTGCGGACCCCAGAGACAGACTTGAGACGCTAAGGCCGCTGCTGCCGCCACCAAAAAGCCTGTGTGCGAACACAGGTCACTCTCCACAACCCCCTTCTGGGGAGCCTGTGCAGCCCACCACTGCCAGGTTCCCGGGATCCAGGGACAACTCCCCCGGGAGAACGCACGGCACGCCTCAGGCTGGCAACGTCACGCCGGCCTCTGCCGCCACAGGCTCGCCCCGCACTCCGTGACCCTCCCTACCCCCGGCCTGAGTGAGCCAGAGCCGCCGAATCAGCGGCTCCTTTAACCCCATCCTGTCTGAGCAAAGAACAGACGCCCTCCAACAACCTACACACAGAGGCGGGGCCAAATCCAAAGCTGAGCCCCTGGGAGCTGTGAGAACAAAGAAGAGAAAGGGAAATCTCTCCCAGCAGCCTCAGAAGCAGAGGATTAAAGCTCCACAATCAACTTGATGTACCCTGCACCTGTGGAATACCTGAATAGACAATGAATCATCCCAAAATAAGGAGCCGTGTAGATGAAAGGCTCTTGCTGCTGCAGCCAGGAGTTAGTGCTGTGCCTCTAAGGTGGGAGAGCCAACTTCAGGACACTGGTCCACAAGAGGCCTCCCAGCTGCACATAATATCAAATGGCGAAAATCTCCCAGAGATCTCCATCTCAACGCCAGCACCCAGCTTCACTCAACGACCAGCAAGCTACAGTGCTGGACATCCTATGCCAAACAGCTAGCACGACAGGAACACAACCACACCCATTAGCAGAGAGGCTGCCCAAAATCATAATAAGTCTACAGACACCCCAAAACACACCACCACACGTGGACCTGCCCACCAGAAAGACAAGATCCAGCCTCATCCAGCAGAACACAGGCACTAGTACCCTCCACCAGGAAATCTACACAACCCACTGAACCAACCTTAGCCACTGGAGACAGACACTAAAAACAACAGGAACTACGAACCTTCAGCCTGCAAAAAGGAGACCCCAAACACAGTACGCTAAGCAAAATGAAAAGACAGAAAAACACACAGCAGATGAAGGAGCAAGATAAAAACCCACCAGACCTAACAAATGAAGAGGAAATAGGCAGTCTACCTGAAAAAGAATTCAGAATAATGATAGTAAAGATGATCCAAAATCTTGGAAATAGAATAGACAAAATGCAAGAAACAGTTAACAAGGACCTAGAAGAACTAAAGATGAAACAAACAATGATGAACAACACAATAAATGAAATGAAAAATACTCTAGATGGGATCAATAGCAGAATAACTGAGGCAGAAGAACGGATAAGTGACCTGGAAGATAAAATAGTGGAAATAACTACTGCAGAGCAGAGTAAAGAAAAAAGAATGAAAAGAACTGAGGACAGTCTCAGAGACCTCTGGGACAACATTAAATGCACCAACATTCGAATTATAGGGGTTCCAGAAGAAGAAGAGAAAAAGAAAGGGACTGAGAAAATATTTGAAGAGATTATAGTTGAAAACTTCTCTAATATGGGAAAGGAAATAGTTAATCAAGTCCAGGAAGCACAGAGAGTCCCATACAGGATAAATCCAAGGAGAAATATGCCGAGACACATATTAATCAAACTGTCAAAAATTAAATACAAAGAAAGCATATTAAAAGCAGCAAGGGAAAAATAACACACAAGGGAATCCCCATAAGGTAAACTGCTGATCTTTCAGCAGAAACTCTGCAAGCCAGAAGGGACTGGCAGGACATATTGAAAATGTTGAAGGAGAAAAACCTGCAACCAAATTACTCTACCCAGCAAGGATCTCATTCAGATTTGATGGAGAAATTAAAAAGTTTACAGACAAGCAAAAGCTGAGAGAGTTCAGCACCACCAAACCAACTCTACAACAACTGCTAAAGGAACTTCTCTAGGCAAGAAACACAAAAGAAGGAAAAGACCTACAATAACGAACCCAAAACAATTAAGAAAATGGGAATGGGAACATACATATCGATAATTACCTTAAATGTAAATGGATTAAACGCTCCCACCAAAAGACACAGATTGGCTGAATGGATACAAAAACAAGACCAATATATATGCTGTCTACAAGAGACCCACTTCAGATCTAGATACACATACAGACTGAAAGTAAGGGGATGGAAAAAGATATTCCATACAAATGGAAATCAAAAGAAAGCTGGAGTAACAATTCTCATATCTGACAAAATAGACTTTAAAATAAAGACTATTGGAAGAGACAAAGAAAGACACTACATAATGATCAAGGGATCAATCCAAGAAGATATAACAATTGTAAATATTTATGCACCCAACATAGGAGCACCTCAATACATAAGGCAAATACTAACAACAATAAAAGGGGAAATTGACAGTAATACATTCACATTAGGGGACTTTAACACCCCACTTTCACCAATGGACAGATCATCCAAAATGAAAATAAATAAGGAAACACAAGCTTTAAATGATACATTAAACAAGATGGACTTAATTGATATTTATAGGACATTCCATCCAAAAACAACAGAATACACATTTTTCTCATGTGCTCATGGAACATTCTCCAGGATAGATCATATCTTGGGTCACAAATCAAGCCTTGGTAAATTTAAGAAAATCGAAATTGTATCAAGTATCTTTTCCGACCACAACGCTATGAGACTAGCTATCAATTACAGGAAAAGATCTGTAAAAAATACAAACACATGGAGGCTAAACAATACACTACTTAATAACAAAGTGATCACTGAAGAAATCAAAGAGGAAGTCAAAAAATACCTAGAAACAAATGACAATGGAGACACGACGACCCAAACTCTATGGGATTCAGCAAAAGCAGTTCTAAGAGGGAAGTTTATAGCAATACAATCCTACCTTAAGAAACAGGATACATCTCGAATAAACAACCTAACCTTGCACCTAAAGCAATTAGAGAAAGAAGAACAAAAAAACCCCAAAGGTAGCAGAAGGAAAGAAATCATAAAAATCAGATCAGAAATAAACAAAAAAGAAATGAAGGAAATGATAGCAAAGATCAATAAAACTAAAAGCTGGTTCTTTGAGAAGATAAACAAAATTGATTAACCATTAGCCAGACTCATCAAGAAATTTAGGGAGAAGACTCAAATCAGTAGAATTAGAAATGAAAAAGGAGAGGTAACAACTGACTGCAGAAATACGAAGATCATGAGAGATTACTATAAGCAACTGTATGCCAATAAAATGGACAACCTGGAAGAAATAGACAAATTCTTAGAAATGCATAACCTGCCAGACTGAATCTGGAAGAAATAGAAAATATGAACAGACCAATCACAAGCACTGAAATTGAAACTGTGATTAAAAA
Organism: Orcinus orca; assembly: GCF_937001465.1. NCBI lineage: Eukaryota > Metazoa > Chordata > Mammalia > Artiodactyla > Delphinidae > Orcinus > Orcinus orca. Next base: position 121,100,609 of record NC_064559.1, read on the forward strand.
TCTTCCAACAAACAAAAGCCCAGGACTAGATGGCTTCACAGGTGAATTCTATCAAACATTTAGAGAAAAGATAACACCTATCCTTCTCAAACTCTTCCAAAATAGAGTACAGAGAGGAACACTGCCAAACACATTCTACGAGGCCACCATCACCCTGATACCAAAACCAGACAAGGATGTCACAAAGAAAGAAAACTACAGGCCAATATCACTGATAAACAAAGATGCAAAAATCCTCAACAAAATACTAGCAAAAGAATCCAGCATCACATTAAACGGATCATACACCATGATCAAGTGGGGTTTATTCCAGGAATGCAAGGAATCTTCAATATATGCAAATAAATCAATGTGATACACCATATTAACAAATTGAAAGAGAAAACCCATATGATCATCTCAATAGATGGAGAGAAAGCTTTCAACAAAATTCAACACCCATTTATGAAAAAAAAAACCCTGCAGAAAGTAGGCATAGAGGGGACTTTCATCAACATAATAAAGGCCATATATGACAAACTCACAGCCAACATCGTCATCAATGGTGAAAAACTGAAAGCATTTCCATTAAGATCAGAAACAAGACAAGGTTGCGCACTCTCACCACTCTTATTCAACATAGTTTTGGAAGTTTTAGCCACAGCAATCAGAGAAGAAAAGGAAATAAAAGGAATCCAAATCGGAAAAGAAGAAGTAAAGCTGTCACTGTTTGCAGATGACATAATACTATACATAGAGAATCCTAAAGATGCTACCAGAAAACTACTCGAGCTAATCAATGAATTTGGTAAAGTAGCAGGATACAAAATTAATACACAGAAATCTCTGGCATTCTTATACACTAATGATGAAAAATCTGAAAGTGAAATCAAGAAAACACTCCCATTTACCATTGCAAAAAAAAGAATAAAATATCTAGGAATAAACCTACCTAAGGAGACAAAAGACCTGTATGCAGAAAATTATAAGACACGGATGAAAGTAATTAAAGATGATACAAATAGATGGAGAGATATACCATGTTCTTGGATTGGAAGAATCAACATTGTGAAATTGACTCTACTACCCAAAGCAATCTACAGATTCAATGCAATCCCTATCAAATTAGCACTGGCATTTTTCACAGAACTAGAACAAAAAATTTCACAATTTGTATGGAAACACAAAAGACCCCAAATAGCAAAAGCAATCTTAATAACGAAAAAAGGAACTGGAGGAATCAGGCTCCCTGACTTCAGACTATACTACAAAGCTACTGTAATCAAGACAGTATGGTACTGGCACAAAAACAGAAATATAGATCAATGGAACAGGATAGAAAGCCCAGAGATAAACCCACGCACATATGGTTACCTTATCTTTGATAAAGGAGGCAGGAATATACAGTGGAGAAAGGACAGCCTCTTCAATAAGTGGTGCTTGGAAAACTGGACAGGTCCATGTAAAAGTATGAGATTAGAACATTCCCTAACATCATACACAAAAATAAGCTCAAAATGGGTTAAAGACCTAAATGTAAGGCCAGAAACTATCAAACTCTTAGAGGAAAACATAGGCACAACACTCTATGACATAAATCACAGCAAGATCCTTTTTGACCCACCTCCTAGAGAATTGGAAATAAAACCAAAAATAAACAAATGGGACCTAATGAAACTTCAAACCTTTTGCACAGCAAAGGAAACCATAAAGAAGACCAAAAGACAACCCTCAGAATGGGAGAAAATATTTGCAAATGAAGCAACTGACAAAGGATTAATCTCCAAAATTTACAAGCAGCTCATGCAGCTCAATTACAAAAATCAAACAACCCAATCCAAAAATGGGCAGAAGACCTAAATAGACATTTCTCCAAAGAAGATATACAGACTGCCAACAAACACATGAAACAATGCTCAACATCATTAATCATTAGAGAAATGCAAATCAAAACTACAATGAGATATCACCTCACACCAGTCAGAATGGCCATCATCAAAAAATCTAGAAACAATAAATGCTGGAGAGGGTGTGGAGAAAAGGGAACACTCTTGCACTGCTGGTGGGGATGTGAATTGGTACAGCCACTATGGAGAACAGTATGGAGATTCCTTAAAAATCTACAAATAGAACTACCATGTGACCCAGCAATCCCACTACTGGGCACATACCCTGAGAATACCATAATTCGAAAAGAGTCATGTACTAAAATGTTCATTACAGCTCTATTTACAATAGCCCAGAAATGGAAACAACCTAAGTGTCCATCATCGGATGAATGGTTAAAGAAGATGTGGCACATATATACAATGGAATGTTACTCAACCATAAAAAGAAACGAAATTGAGCTCTTTGTAATGAGGTGGATGGACCTAGAATCTGTCATACAGAGTGAAGTAAGTCAGAAAGAGAAAAACAAATACCGTATGCTAACACATATGTATGGAATTTAAGAAAAAAAAAATGTCATGAAGAACCTAGGGGTAAGACAGGAATAAAGACACAGACCTACTAGAGAATGGACTTGAGAATATAGGGAGGGGAAATTGTAAGCTGTGACAAAGCAGGAGAGTGGCCTGGACATATATACACTACCAAAAGTAAAATAGCTAGTGGGAAGCAGCTGCATAGCACAGGGAGATCAGCTAGGTGGTTTGTGACCACCTAGATGGGTGGGATAGGGAGGGTGGGAGGGAGGGAGATGCAAGAGGCAAGAGATATGGGAACATATGTATATGTATAACTGATTCACTTTGTTATAGAGCAGAAACTAATACACCATTGTAAACCAATTATACTCCAATAAAGACGTAAAAAAAAAAATTGTGTTTCACAGTCCACCATTTCTGCCACAAATAAAACATTACTTACTCACGCTTGTGTATTCAAAATTTCCTAGTTTGCCTAAATTACACCTGGGCACAAAATGCATTTTTAAACTTCAGTCCTTTAGATGTTACTGTCTCAGGCCTTGAATACTTTCATATCCTTTTCATCGTATTGAATTTCTATTCATTATGCAATGTTTAGTTCAAGTGCTATGATCTCTAAGAAGACTTCATAGATTCCCCGTCACAATGAATTACTCTTTACTCTTGCTTCACTCAGCATCCTACATGTGTCCTGGCTCAGTATTTATATTAATTTGACTTTCATTATTTTATTCATTTATATCTCTGTATCTGCCTTGGCTAATATTTTCAAAGACAGTAGGACCAATCATCTATGACCACGTTATATCCATTACTCACACAGCATCCAGAATGATATGTTTTTGTAATAGACTTTATGTATTAGAATACTTTTAGATTCACAGCAAAATTGAGCAGATAATATGGGGAGTTCACACATCCCCTATACCTCCATCATACACAGCTTCCCCCCACTATCCACACAGCACACAGAGTGGTATATTTGTAATAACGTATGAAACTACACTGACACATCATTACCGCCTAAAGGCTAGTCTTTACATTAGGATTCACTCCTGGTATTGTACAGTCTATGGGTCTTGACGAATATGGGATGACATATATTCACCATTATAGTATGACATAAAAATAGTTTTACTGCCCTAATAATCCTCTGTACTCAGCTTATCATCTCTCCCTTCTTTTCCCTAAACCCTTGGCCACCACTGACTTTTTACTGCCTCCATAGTTTTACCTTTTCCAGAATGTTACATATTTGGAATCATATAGTTTGTAGCCCTTTCAGAATGGTTTATTACACTTAGTAAAATGTATCTAAGTTTCCTCTATGTCTTTTCATGGCTTCATAGCTCATTTATTTCACTGATGGATAATATTCCATTGTCTGGGTGTTCCAAAGTTTATTTATCCATTCCTCTAGTGAAGGACATCTGGTTGTTTCTGAGTTTTTACAACTATGAATAAAGCTGCTACAAACATCCATGTGCAGGTATTTGTGTGGACATACATTTTCTCCCCATTTGGGTAAATATGGAGGTGTGTGATTGCTAGATCATATAGCTAGAGTATGTTTATTTATTTTTTTATGAGTTCTTTATTTCATTCACTTATTGTCAGTTTATTTATTTATTTATTTACATGACTGTGCTGGGTCTTAGCTGCGGCACACGGGATCATCGTTGCTGCATGTGAGATCCTCATTGCAGCATGTGGGATCTTCAATGCAGCATGCGGGATCTTTAGTTGAGGCATGAAGGCTCTTTGTTGCAGATTGCGGGATCTAGTTCCATGACCAGGGATCAAACCCGGGCCCCCTGCATTGGGAGCATGGTGTCTTAACCACTGGACCACGAGGGAAGTCCCTAGAGTATGTTTAGTTTTGTTAGAAAGTGCCAGAGTTTTCCAAAATGACTATCATTTTTCATTCTCACAATCAATGAATGAGCATTCCTGTTGCTCCACATACTTGCAAATATTTGGGATTGTCAGCTTTTTGGATTTCAGCCATAATAATAGGTATGTGGTTTTAATTTGCAGTTCCCTCATGACATATGATGTCAAGCATCTTTTCACATGCTTACATTTATCATCTGTATGTCTTTGATGAGGTGTCTGTTCAGATAATTTGTGTATTTTTATCTGGGTTGTTCATTTTCTTATTGTTGAGTTTTAAGAGGTATTTAAATAATTCGGATTACAGTCTTTTATCAGGTGTTTCTTTTGCAAATATTTTCTCCCAGTCCATGGCTTGTATTCTCATTCTCTTGACACTGTTTTCACTAGCACAGAAAATTTTACTTTTTATGAAGTCTAGCTTATTCATTCCTTCTTTCATGGATTTAGCCTTTGGTGTTTTATCTAAAAAGTTGCTGGCCAAATCAAAGTTATCTAGATTTTTTCCTATGTTATCTTCTAGGAGTTTTGTAATTTTCCATTTTATATTTAGGTGTATAATCAATTTGAGGTTAATTTTTTCAAAGAGTGTAAGCTCTGTGTCAATATTTTTTTTTTCCCCTGCATATAGATGTTCACTTGATCCAACATCCTTTATTAAAAAGCCTGTCTTTTTTATATTTTATTGTCTTTGCTTCTTTGTCAAAGGCCAGTTGACTATATTTGTGTGGGTCTAGGCTTGGACTCTCTATTCTCTCCCATTGATCTATTTGTCTATTCTTTCACCAATATCACACTCTTTTGATACTGTAGCTTTATAGTAAGTCTAGAAGTTGGATGGTGTCAGTTCTTCAACTTTGTTTTTCAGTCTTAAGTATTGTGTTAGCTATTATGGGTCTTTTGCTTCTCCATATAAACTTTAGTATAAGTTTGTTGACACCTACAAATTAACTTGCTGGGATTTTGATTGGGTTTACATTGAATCTATCAATGCTGTTGAGAAGAACAGATATTTTGGCAATATTAAAACTTCATATCTATGAACACAGAATATCTCTCCATTTATTTAGTTCCTCTTTGATTTAGTTCATCAGGGGTTTTTAGTTTTCTTCATATATATCTTATACATGTTTTGTTAATTTATACCTAAGTATTTAATTTTCAGGAATGCTAATGTAAGTTGTACTGTGTTTTAGATTTCAGATTCCAACTGTCCATTGCTGGCATATAGGAAAGTAATTGACTGTTGTGTATTGACCTTGTATCCCACAACATAATATGATCACTTATTAGTTTCAGGATTTTTTTGTTGTTGTTGATTCATGTAGATTTTCTAGAGACAAACATTTCATCTTTGAACACAGTTTTATGTTTCCCTTCACTACATGTGTAGCTTTTATTTCCTTTTCTTTTTATTAGCTAGAATTTTCAGTACATTTTGAACAGGAGTGGTAAAAGGGGACATCCTTGTCTTTTTTTGATTTTAGTGGGATAGCTTCTAGTTTCTCATTATTAAGCATGATGTTGGCTGTACGTTTTTTTGTAGATATTCTTTATCAAATTGAGAAAGTTCCCCTAGTTTTCTGAGAGATTTTTTTCGTGAATAGATGTATTCTGTTAAATTCATTTTCTGCACCTATTGATATAATCATGTGATTTTTCTTCTTTAGACTGTTGATGTAATGGATTAACTGATTTTTTTAAATGTTGAGCCATCCTTGCATAACTGGAATAAATCCCACTTGATGGTGGTGTATAATTTTTTAGCATATTGTCAGATTCAATTTGCTAATATTTTGCTGATGATTTTTGCATCTATGTTTATGAGAGATATTGGTCTGTAGTTTTCTTTCCTTGTCATGTTTTTTTTTTCTCGTTTTGGTAGCAGGATAACATTAACTTCATAGCATGAATTAGGAAGTATGTCCTCTGCTTCTATCTTCTGGAAGAGATTTCAGATAATTAGTAAAAATTTTTTCCTTAAATGTTTGGTAGAATTCACCTGTGAATTCCTTTGGGCCTGATGTTTTCTGTTTTTTAACATATTATTTAGATGCAATTTCTTTAGTAGACATAGGCCCAATCAGATTGTCTATTCCTTCTTGTGTGAGTTTTGAGAGACTGTGTCTTTCAAGAAATTAATCTGTGCCCAAATTTGTGGGCATACATTTGCTCGTAGTATCCCTTAGTATCCTTTTAATATCAATGAACTCAGTAGTGATGTCCTCTCTTTCATCTCTGATACTAGTAAATTATGTTCTCTGTATTAGTTAGCCTGTCTAGAGTCATACTGATTTTATTGGTCTTTTCAAAGAACCAGCTTTTTGTTTTATTGATTTTTCTCTATTGATTTCCTATTTTCAATTTCATTGATTCTTGCTATAATTTTTATTATTTCTTTTCTTCTTTATTTGGATTTAATGTTCTCTTCTTTTCTTAGAGTCCTAAAGTAGTAGCTTATATTATTGTTTTTAGATCTTTTTAAAGATAATATTAGCATTTGATGTGTGAAAAGAAGTATGTCAGGAATGACTAGGATGTGATCTGAGGACCTCCATGTTTGTTGCCCATGGTGGGCTTTTGCTAAACGTCTTAAATTAAAACTGCTGAATAGTTGCTGATTTGCCAAAAGGAAGGAATAAGATTGAAAACTGGACTTCTTCTGGATGAAAGAAAACGTAGCTTTCCCTAGTAACAGATAAGATGTGTTCTATAACCTAAACGTATATACAGAAAAATTTTACCCTCCAGTCCAAATTCCTGGTTCCCACAGAGGTTTCTGCCTGTGGCTGTCCACTTCAGCAATTAGTGAATTTCTATACCCACCTATGTCTCCAATTTTGAGTACAGCAGTTTTCCCTGCGACCTCAGTTCTCTGGAACATCTAAGAAGACCTTTTGTTTGTTTGCTTGCTTAATTTCCCCTGTTTGCTCAACTGTATACTTCCAAGCTCCTTACATGCCAGACTGGAAACCAGAAGTTCAAAATTGTATGTTTTAATACACAATAATTGGAGGATACTTCTATGCATCAAACTCTTCATGGCTTCTCATCTCACCGGAATAAAATCTGAGACCCTTATGATCAGCTTCAAGGCTTAAGGCTTAAATTGTGTCTCCCACTTGATTCTATAATCTCATATCTTATCATCAACCACTTTGATCTCTAGATTCTCACAACACTAGCCTCCTTTCCAAGCTTCAAATACACCAGTATCTTTCACACCTTATGACCTTTGCAGTGGTTCTTCCTGCTATCTTCAGTGTTCTTTCCCCTTAACTTCAAAGGGCTCCTTCTTTTAATTCTTGCTTTAGTTCAAATATCAACTACCCAGAAAACCACCCAATCTAACATAATTTTCATCTAGACATTTCTATCCTATCACTCTGTTGTATTTCTTACAGCATTTAGCACAAACTGATATTTTGTTGTTTATTTTTCACTGATCTTAATCACTAACATATAAACTCTATTAAGCAGAGATCTTTCCTCTTCTGTTTATTGTTTTATCCCAGTGCCCAGGATAGACACTCAAATAACATTTTCTGTAAATTAATTAACTAATTAATGAATTAATAGCCTCACAGGCTATTAATATGGCAGGTTGATTTCATTAATGGTCTAATTTCTTCAACCTTCTCTCTACCTACATCCTTTCCGTATGAATTTTTAATTATTTTTATTAATGAGATAGGGTCGATTTCCCTCCCTGATATTTAACCTGATTTGGCCAATAAAATATGGAATAAGTGAATGTGCCAGTTCTAAGCCTATGTCTCAAGAGGTCACTTGAATTTTTACTTGCTTGCTTTTATCCATCTAGTTTTGCCATAAGGACATGCCCAGGCTAGACTGCTGAAGGATAAATCACATGGAACAGAGATGTGTCTTCCCAGTTGTCCCAGCTGAGGTCATCCTAGACCAGGCAACAACCATCTGACTGCCAGACATATGAGAGGCCAGTTAAGATCAACAGAGCTTGATCTTTAGCCAACTGCAGATACAGAATGAGCCCCACCAACACTAAAAGAACCATGCAGACAATTTACAGATTCATGAGCTAAGTGAATGGCCATTGTTCTAAGTCACTGAGTTTTGGGGTGGTATGTTTTGTAGAAATATTTTGATAAGAGATAACTCATATAACCACATACCACTATATCTTATTGTAGATTCTCAGTAATTGCTGGTTGAAATGCCTCTAAATTATATACATACCTAGGTGGAACTTCTTTTACTAAAATTTTGCAGCTCCAACTCCCTGCTGTATTTCTATTTTTTTTTGCATTAATTAATTAATTATTAAAACTTTAGTTAGTTCTAATCTATTATGGGAACTGAGAAATACACCAGGCAAGCAAGAACATGTGAGTGGTTTAATGTAAGAGACAAACATGAACACTGATAAAGTGTAATACAATGTTCTTTGGTGTCATTTGTGTTCAGATTCCTATCTCCTTGTCTTGGGGAAATTATAAATACTACCCTGAATATAAAACTCAAAGGATGAATAGGAGTTGGAGAAATAAAGATGGGCAATGGATTCTACATAGAATTGAGATAGCACAGTTGATGGCATGAAGGCCTGACAGAGCTGGATGTGAGTGGAAATCATGAAAAAAGTAATAAATCTCATGCATAGGACATGGGAGAGACAAAACTGCAGTAAGACTAGGTTGGGGATGGATTGTGCAAGATTGTGAACAACAAATTAAGAAGTTTGATTTTTGTCTTGGGGGAATCCAAACACTAAGGGTCTGAGAAATGATTTTATATGTAACAATTATTTGGTAAGTTCATTTTTTTTGGTAGGTAACTGTGAGTAGTATGAGAAATGTGCTAAATACTAAATATGGAGAAAAGTGTGGGGAAGAGAAGATGTAGAAATCATCTCCCTGCTTTATTTTGAACTAAAAGGAACATTTTCATCAAAGCTTGCCTCCTTTCTTAATTTACATTTCTCTTAGTAGCAGCACGTTTGTCTTAGTTATGAAGTTCTAAACACGTTATAGCATTGATTACTTCTTTGTTATCTTCTTATTCAATATCACTATGTTTTATTAATTATTCCTACCTGAAAACTTTCCAGTCCATAACTTCTTGTATATTTTTATTGCCACCACACTGTTCTAGTACCACTAGACATGAAACCTAATGGAGGGTGAATAATAACTTATACTGCACAATGTTTTTAATTTTAAAATCATTTTCACACAGTATTCTATTTAATGGTTGCAACCATCTTATTAAGTGTTTCATGTAGAACTTCTTATTTTCGCTTAAGTAGTGATGAAACTGAAGCTTTGAGAAGATAAGGAAAAGCCTGAAACTTCCAAGTTCTAATTCAGAGTCCTTTCCACTGTGCTCTACTATGTTTTGCTGGCCCTCGCCAGGAATGCTGCTGCATCACTGGCCTCTAATATTAGTATGCTGAGCACTTGGCAGAACTAATAGTCAGATTAGCCTTGGTAAGAGGAAGTTGAAGCTTTTGAGCATGTACTCAGCCTCTACAATCCCTGTTGCCATGCCATTCTGTATATGACTTTTTAGATCAAGCACCATGTTGATTAAAGAAAGATCCTGATTGACAGCTATAAAATAGCTACCTAATCAATGGTAGCTGCATTTGCTTTAGATGCCCTTTAATTTGCGTTCACATTGGACCAAATAACCTCATGCTTTGTGCCTATTCCAAGAGGTCTTTCTGCATAACTGTACCAGACATTTTTGTCACTAAGTCTGCAAACGCGGTTCTTTAAAAATCCCGGAAACAGGGAGAAGAGCCCAGTTTATCCCCTTCTTGCTACAAGTTTAGTGCTCTTCTTTCTAACCTGCAGTTAATTTCTAAGTAACTCAGCACCAGAACATTTTAGATCTCAATGTATACATTTATTCCTAACAGCATCATACTATTACATTTATAACATTTATGATTTATAACATTTTAGATCCTTCAGAAGAGGTTTTTAGGAAAAAAATATAAATTCTTTAAGGTATTCTGTATTTTCTTAAATGGTAAAAAATCAGTACTGCCTTCCCTGAAGTATTCACTCTTATCTATTTACTAATTTTAGTTAACATTATCCACTAACTGAGGGATTTCTAGGACTTATACAATGATATAAATGTAGGAATGTTACTGTAGACATCTTTGGATGTAAAGTTCTCCTCCTGAGACCTTGACTGTTTACAAGTGGTTCTCAACCAGGACTGCACATTAGAAAAAAGTGGATAGCAAAGAAAACCCACAACAAAAACAAACAGACAAAAACAACCACCTTCTCCCCCAACTTCCACCAAAAAAACAAAAACAAAAACAAAAAAACCCCTCTGGAAATGGAATTGGGCATCAGTATTTTTAATAGCTACCCTGGATATTTTAATGTTAGACATCATTGATTCACTTAAAACCCTTCAAATTCTCTAGTTCTTAAACTAGCCATCTCAATTCACAAAATTATTTAAAAATTTATTTTCTATAAATATATTGCATATTTTTGCCTAAATTGTGATGTTCCTAAATTGCATTCTGTGTCACACAAGTCTCTGAATCTTTGATTTTGCAAACTGATCTTCCTCCTTTCATATACTCCCATATTATTTCTGGAAGTAAAAATAATGACAGTTGTATAAAAAGGGTAATATACTTCCTGGTGATGGTGATACTTAATTTTTTTAAGTAAATCTGCTAAGGGTGCTTTTTTTGAAATTCATGATAAATTTAATTATAAACTTGAACTAAAATGTACATCATAGATAGATTCTTTTTCCTGTGATGTATTAATAATTTAAAGTTCCTAATTCTCTATTAAATAATATAGTTAAAAATGTTAAAGTATAATTTTTAGGTTAAATACTTTTATAATAACTTCAAAAACTCTTCATAATTTCTTTTTTATGATAAATGTAATGGTTGATTTTTTTTTACAAAAGAACATGGAAAGCAGAGTAGCACACCTACACAAAATCACCAAAATTCCAAAATTTAGAGAGAAGTATTTTTACAAGTTTAGTATAAATGATTACAGTACTTTTAATGAGGTGATAAAGTTCCTAAAGACTAAAAGTTTTCATAGAAGTGCTTCTTAAGGATTTATAAAAGCATTTTGACAAATATATCCCTATCAAAACTACTGATGTCATTTGACTGTAATGTCATTTGATGTCATTTGACCCACAATCTCTTTTTTCAGTCACAAGTGGTCTCTCTCCAGCACTACTCCATCAAAGCCCTTCTTTCAGTAGTTATTTCAATAACTGTGTAGATAATCCTTTAATAAGCTGGCCACTCAGATACTTGAACTCTTCCAGTGAACTCTTTTCCACCCTTCCTTACCCTCTCACTCCTGTGGCCATATATTAGACCTAATCATTACCAATAACTAAAACCCTTCAACATATAGGTTTTAAGTATCTGACATTTAAGGCACCATCTTCTATTTTTTCATCTCACACTTTCCAGTAAATCTATCTATCTGTCTATCTATCTATCTATCTTCCATTGATCTACCAGATTTTATATTCTACCAACTTTTATGTTCTTCATCCTCTTTTCTACTTATACTGAAGCATCTATTGCAACTTCTATGCCACCATCCCCACCCTTTGTACTCACTTGACAGAAAAAACAATCTTGATTAAATATGATTTCCCTACATTTATCTTATACACTTGCTTGCTACACTTAAACTTGCTAATAGGGGAAAATACAAGCATGCTGGCTGCTCTTACTTTAAATACATGGTGGTCTAATCTCAGATTGTTCGTCAGGACTGTCTAGCAGTCCTACTATGTTTCCTCATGTTATTCACACTTTCACTCTCTTAGAGCATTATTTCAAATGTCTTATCTCTTTTCAAATACCTCCTACCATCCTCATTTTAGTTCCTAGTTCACTATAAAACCAAAAAAAAAAAAAACTTAGAAGAGAACACATGGAATCTAAACCTAACACAGCTACCTATTTGTATGAATGTATTACCTCCATTCTGTTACCATGAATTGACTGTCTTTCATCTTATCTAAGACGATATACTCACTTGTGCTCTGGACCCATCCTATATCACGCTCTCAAGGGTTTTGTTCCTGTAATTCCTCCCACGATAGCCTAAATCATTTTTATTCCTTTCCTCTGAATATTATCATCAGAATTTAACCATGAAATTATTGTCTTATCTCTAAAAAAATTTCTTTCTTGACCCTATCTCCCTCCAGTTACCAGTCCAGATACTTACATTTGTAAAGATCACAATGATGTCCACTGCTGAATCCAATACTTAGTATTCATTGCTCATAGGACAGAGACAAGGAAGACTTTATTCAAGACTATTACAAAAGAGACACTGAACTCAACTTCACTTCACTAAAAGAAAGACAGAAATACTTTTAAGCACTGGTATGAGCTAGTGGAAAAGTACTGGAGGACTTTGAGTGGGTAAGATTGATCAATGTGATATACCTAGTATATTGAGCCATTCCTGAATTTGAAAATGTTTTTCTCTGTGATTAGGCCATCTGTGTTTGCTGATTGACACCCACTGAAGTCAGGTTCCTACACTCCCACAGACACTAGGAGATAAAGAATCTATATCCTTTAATTTTTACATTTCAAAGAGATAGTTTCCAGGTTCTTGACAAAGACAATTCCTAGGTTGTAATATTGGCAAGAGGTTGAGAGAAGATTTATATATATTTCAAAGGGGCAGATAAAGAATATATAATTGCAATTTTTCTAAATTAAATATTCTACAAAAAGGGATACCAGGGGTTTCTGTCAGAAAGCAACTAAAGGTTAGTCAAGCAGAGGGGAATGTTGAGACCATTTTGGTCAGTTACTATTACACAGTAGACATGAGGAGGAATAATTTCGTACCTTGGTGATCTATTGAGCATATTTTGACACTCCCTTGCCCAATTTCCGTAGTAAAAGCACAATTGAAGGATCTAAGACACTTTAGGCATAAAGCTCTGAATTATGATACCAGGTAAGTTATATAGAACAGCAGAGGTGCCAGCAAGAGAGAAATCTAGAATGGATAAAGAGGAGGCTAATAATTAGTATCTGTTGCAGCTTCAAGAAAAGTGACAGAACAGGACCCGTATTTTGTCACACTAATATTTCTAAAATCCCAGGAAAAGAGGCCACCACAGCTTTTTGAGAATCTGTTTTAAAAAGTTTAAAGAAGAAATGGATCTAAGCAGCACAAGAGGTGAACTGTAATGGACCTCATCCTGGGCTACCCAGATGTCCTTTTCAGAGCTGAATGCCCTGTTCCATCAGCGGCTGGGAGTACTGCTGAATGACAGCTCTCAGCTTGTCTTGTAAAATGTGCTGCTGAGTGACAGTTCTCAGCTTGTCTTGTAAAATGTCCTCAGCTCAAGAAATCCACTTTGCACAAGGGCCCCTCTATCCAAGGCTAGCCTTCATCCAATGACTAATCTACAGAGGAGCATAAAGTCCCAGCCTTCATACATCAATTTGTGACACATTCCAAGCCCCACACATCAACCTGGGACAATTCTAAAGGATGGTCCTAACTTCAGTATTCACAGAGGATGAAGTCTTCTTGTGACTCCATTACAGTCTCCAATTTCTCCTTCTGCTCTATCCTGCTTTTTTTCCTCACCACGTGAGTGATAATCCTGAGAATACAGTCCAATAAATTTCTCACATGCTAATTGTCATCTCAGAGTCCATATTCCACAGACTTCAGCTTGCAACACTGCTAGATTTTCATTGGTTTTTCACAATTCCAACTCTTCCAGTATTTGCCACATAGTACATAAAAATATTCATCAGAGTACTGTTTTAATTATGGCTTTCCTCTGCTTAATTATCTATACTGATTCTCCATTGTTTATAAGATTATGTTCAAATTCCTTGGTTAAAAATGAAGTTTTAGTCAGTCTGGTGCCAGTTTTGAAAGCCAACTTCAGAATCCACTATTTTATGACAATGCCTTCTACTTTTACTTTAATTTTCACTGTCTATCCTCATATATCAATATTATCCCTCCCATGCACTTATTACTTTGTTTATGATGATTACATTTGGAATACACTCAAACCTATATTTTTCCAGATCCTGTCCATCTTTTATTAACCTTCAAATCTTTTATTAACCCTCTCTGATCCTTATTAGCTAATAGTCATTCCTCATCTCACAATTCATGATCATTATCTTTATTATTCATTAATTCACAATGAGAAACAAGAAATGAACATCTTGTACACAATTGTTTTATTAGAGGGAATGTAAAACATGAAAATAGCTCAGGCAAGGAATATGAAAACTCTTAAAAATAGCATAATTTTGTCATTAACTTTTAATTAGCTTATGGTTTGTACTGTCACTTTAAAAATTTTTTTTTATCTGTGTAAATCATAAACTTCCCAATGTATTAATCATTACCTTAGGTACAGTAAGGAATTTGATCTCCTTCTCTCAATCTCTCTTTGCCTTACTTTCTTCAGTCTGATGAAATTACAGTGATCCAAAAATACGCATTCAAAAATTGCTTGTTGAATTGAACTGACAGAATATAAATTAGTTTGGATAATATATGTATGTTTTATTAGGGAACAGGGAAATAATCCTATAGAATTGCCCTGAAGAATTTTTCATGTATTAAAAAATTAAAACTAAAAATAACTGTGAAGAATATGCCTAAAGGCTCCTTTATGACATAGAACTAAAAATGAGAACCAGACCAATATAACAACAATCAAAACCTATTTTGATAAAGTTTGCAAAATATGAAACAAGATGACTATCACCAAAGATGAATATTTTTTATACTCTGGATAAAATTTCTTAGAATGTTGGATGCCATTTTAAGTTTTACTTCAATAAAAAATAAGTACAATATCTGAGTGTTATCAATAAGCTATATTCTATGATTCCACCAGAGAGCAAGGTAAATAAGATGACAAGGCATAAGGCAACAAATTTCCCTAGTGCTTACTTCACAAATCATCATGCATGTTTAATATGAAGAAAGGAAGGAAGGAAGGGAAAGGAAGAAGAGAAGAAAGACTATTGCAGAGGGTTGAGCAGAGCTATAATTTCCTTGGGACTGCCAGGAATATTATTTAACTTGATCAGTGCTTTCCATGACGTACATCAGTGTTATCTGAGGGTAATTTCTTAAGATGAATACAAGGAAGTATTGAAGGAATTCATATGCCTTTTTTTACTGTATAATGAGAATTCTAACTCTTTTTTTTTTTTTGATATATGACTGCTGACAGCTTTTATGCCTCACCTCTCTCTGTTTCCTTGTGTCCCATATAACTGATGAGCTGATAAGCAGTCTAGGTGCTATCCCCTCCTTAGTGGGTATTTAAACCATGCAAACCCCACCCTGTGCTCAAGCCCTCACTGACCCACCCTTTAACCATAATAAAAACCCAGACCAGTTTCCTTTCCTTGCTTGCTCAAGCCATTCAGGGTCTGCTTAAGTGGCCTGACCTGCTCTCCAGAGATGTCAATTATGTAAATAATAAAACTTTTCATACCCTCTTGGGGTGTGTGTTGCACCATCAGTTTCAACATCTGGACCAAACTTTGGGTAGGGGTCCGTCTGCCTCTGTGTGACCATTACATGCTGCCACAAGTAAAGTAGTATTTTTCTTGAAAAAATTTATGGCAAATATGCTCAAAATGAAGCAGTATGTTCTGATTTTAAAATAAATCAATATGAGGACATTCTAGCTAGGGATTAGAAATTTGGAAATTTGTGAACCTTACCTACCCTGAATCATTAAAAATTGATATACTTGCTATTTATTTTTGCTAGTCTAATAACAGCTAACAATGCTGGGGCACTTACTATGTGACAAATACTGTGCTAAGAACTATATCATTTAATCTTGTGATAATATTCCCATGTGGTATATAGTATTATTTTCATTTCCTGATGAGAAATTGAACAATAAATAGATTATGAATTTGTCCAAATACACCAAGATGAGAGATTATATAATCTGTCCAAGTATACCGAGCTGGTTTAAACTTTGCCTTCCTGACTTCAAACTACATGCTTTCAAATCACTCTGCTTTATTGCTTCACCATGATCAAGAAACAGTCAATTCAATAAAAATACAGAAATACAGAGTTCCAGGAATATTTATAAAGCCAAATGTTTATGTTAAAAAATTTTATATATTTTCCAAAAATATCAAAGGCTAAATGTACTCTTTTACTTGTAATAACATAATAGAAATATAGTTAAAAGCAAACAATAACAAAATTAATAGATACATTGGTGTCTATCCTGTATTTTAAAAGTTTTCAAAGTATCACCAAATTTGAGGGTCACAATGGTAATCCTGCATACCAAAAAATATATATATATACATATTTTGTTATAAGTCTACCAAACCTGGACCCAACTTCACAAGTGGATTATTGCAACATTTTGCCTTTAGTGTAGCCAACAATACTAATTCCAGTTTTCTAGATAATTAACATTCTTTGAAACAATAACTTTCTGGGGATTTTTTTTTCTATAAGAAAAAGAAGGTACTATCTACTTAGCACCTACTATGTGTATTCACACTGATGTTTTAAATTCACTATCTTGTTGAATTAATAAATTAAAAAAAATAACATTAGGTTTTACTCACAGTAAAGATGCCTTTTATTTGTAATTCGTGTTAACCAACAGGTCTTTTGATATGTCTTACTAATGTGAAATTTATTTGCATTTCATAATTTAAAATCACTTTGATATACAGGTAACTGTTCCCAGCATTCTCCATCATTCCTCTTATATATGTTTTAACTTTTTCTCTTTTAGATATTTTAGGTATATTTGGAACATCTTCCAACACAATTTAAATTCATTTTTATAGTTATGCTGCATTTTTACACCAATTGTATTTATGTAGATCCATATTATAATTCAAATTATGCACATCCTTCAGTGTAAGGAAACCAGAATCAAAACTGATTACAAGGTGAGGATTATATCAAGGTCATTATATTTGTACCTGTTATGAATTGTTATATGATGCTTTCTTTTCTAGCGTGTGTCATTTTGCTTTTACAATTACAGAAAATCATATTTTCTGTGATATCACTTGCATCTACAGTAATCTGTCTTATATTTGCAGTTTGTTCTCTTGATGTGACTTTGCATAAAAAATACAATTTTTCAAATCAGGCAGAAATTAAATTCAGGCTTTAGAAATAACATCTGTGACTACACATTTAAAAAGCTTTATTAGACATTTGAAAATATGCTTTACTTTGGAAGTAAAAAATAAACCTGGAGAATTCAGACACTTTTGCAAGTATCTCTACATTATTTCAAACTAACCAATGGTCTTGTTATTAAGTAACAGAGAAAATTTATAAAAAGGGTGTAACCTGAATTCGTTTTCCAGAATGCTCTAATACTGACCTTCTTTCCCTCATTATTTCTGAAGGTTTTTGTTTTGTTTTATTTTATTATATTTTGTTTAAGATTCTGTCCTCAAAGATGAAATGGGTTTGGGATTTCAAATGATCATATAGCCACGATAAAGAAAGGAGCCAAAGAATTAAGCTGAACAGGAAGAAAAGGAAAAAAATTGAGTGAACAATCTCAATGACATTTACCTAGAATTGTATCTTTCCATATCAGTCACATCTGTCATTTAAATTTCCCAATTCTATATACATATATTAAATTCAATAGAGAAGTAGATGATTGATTGATAGATGACAGATAGATATCAGTAGATAGATAGATATAAAACCCACATGTTTCCATAAGGTATCTATCATTTACAAAGTTCTAATTAATGGGAAATTTTAAAAATTAAGTAAACTACATAAATAAATGTTTAGTACTTTTCCCACTGTGAAAAAGGTGGGCTTACAAATATTGGGGAGCTATTTACTATGCCCGTAGGAGTTTAATTGATACTGTCTTTGAGTGAAGATTGCTCTTGGGAAATGTATGATGTGGGCATATCCTTAATTTAAACTTTCATACTGGAAAACTAGGGAAATAACAAAGCATACCTGCAACTGACAGAGATAGGGAAGTCTAGAAGGGCAATGGACTCAGGATGTCTAGAGCTGCCTTAATATGCCCTGCAAGACCTGGAACCCCAGACTGCTCTACAGAACTTGATGTGCCACAGTCATGGACTATCTTACCCAGAGCATTATTCTACACTGGATATCTCCTACTGTTGGAGCATGCCATCAAGAGGATGTGACTGTCCGTTCACCCTCTAGCTGCACCCAGGCAATAGGAGGCTCCTCATCCCCTCCCCTGTCCTTGGAATATACATTCTGCCCACTGTTCTTACAGTGGGAGCCATTTTCAAAGATGCACACTTGAAAGAACAATGTGTTGTTGAGACCATCTGGATGGTATACATGACTGAACCCAGTTAAGGTCTCTACATAAACTTTTAAATTCTGGAGCATGAGTGCAGAGAACTACTCATCTTGTGACCACCCAAGACAAGCTTCCTATGTAAGTTTCCTTGCTTATTAAACCTGCCACCGACCAATCTGAAATGGTTTGCCTCTGTCTTCAGTCTCTTCTTGCCCTCTGTGTATGGGGGCCAGTTTGTGAACTAACAATTGGTGAGCCAACCAGGAGACTGAAGAAATGGGCCTTGGAAAAGAGGCAACCATGGGGAAAATCTCAAGTTGAATAATTGACCTCTGTGTGGGGAGGGGTGGCCCACGTATTAGATGCTCGTGGATTGCGTGTGTTTACCGGGACACCCTGAAAACACTGACTGGTCTAATGCACTTAAGGAACTGTGCAGCCACTGAAGCAAAGAAGGGAAGCAAATGGCTATGCAGGGAGCTGGCCCTTACTGTGGGCAGGTCACTGGCCACCAATGCCCTACTAGATGCTAGAATTCAAGTTAAAGCAGGAAGAAGAGCTGATGCTAAGGAAGGACATGTGGATGTTCGTTATTCTGCTAGCCTCAGGGCTGGCAAAAAAGGTGGGAGAGCAGGATAAGAAGTTGGAGACTGAGACTTCCCTGGTGGCATAGTGGTTAAGAATCCACCTGCCAATGCAGGGGACACGGGTTTGAGCCCTGGTCTGGGGAGATCCCACATGCAGCGGAGCAACTAAGCCCATGAGCCACAACTACTGAGCCTGCGCTCTAGAGCCCACAAGCCACAGCTACTGAGCCTGTGTGCCACAACTTCTGAAGCCCACGTGCCTAGAGCCTATGCTCTGTAACAAGAGAAGTCACCACAATGAGAAGTCTGCACACAGCAACCAAGAGTAGCCCCTGCTCACCACAACTAAGGAAAGCCTGAGTGCAGCAATGAAGACCCAATGTAACCAAAAATAAATAAATAAATAAATAATAAAAATAAAAAACAAGTTGGAGACCTTAGCGTGCCATTTGCAAAGGTAGCAGGCTGCAACCTACTGTGGATTAAGGTCCAAGTGTTTGTGACAAAGCCTGACTGGGCTGCTAAGATGTGGAATCCCTGACATTGAATGGAGATTCCATCTCTCCTATAACCTGTAAGCAGCAGAGTTGGTAGAAAAGAAGAATGGAATGTTAAAGCTGCAGATTAAATTACTAACAAGTAAAACACCTTTGTCAGGTGGACTAAAATATTATCTTAGGCTTTAATACATCTGAATGACCACCCAGTAGAGCCTATTTCCCCTTATATCAGACTGGGGAACCCTGCCTAGATACCTAATACCATAAAGGTATGGAAATCTTGGGAAACAGCCACTGTCTTGACTTTCACTGTGGATCAATGTACTATGCTGCTGAGAACACCAAATCCCATCACACCTGGGAAAGGTGTTATCTACTGGAATTTGCTGTGGGACTTCCCACTGGGATGGGCGAGTTACTTTATACCTCCAGGAGAGGGGGATGTACTCAGTCTCCACTGGGATCCCTTTGTCCTGCTGCAAGCTGGACCCACTGAAACACACTGTACCTGGAATAGAACATGCACCATTGAAAGAAAGGAGAAGGTGGGAGTCCGGGTCTGGCATATTCCGCCCCAGTCCATCTCCTCAGGTCTGACAGAGTTACCTACCTGGCCAATGTGTATGGTATGTGCAACCAGGTCAAATTCCTAAAGCTGCCTAACCCCCTCTCTTCAAGGCCAGACAGCACATTCTGTTTTCCACTGGTTCAATCATTTGTCTGCCATCTCTGTCCCCTCCATTGTCCTGGAGGATGTTATAGCACATATAGAAGCCCTTACTGAATTCACCCAGCAAGCTGTAAATGATAGCCAACAAAGCATGTCTTCACTGAACACTGAAATGTCTTTAATGAGAAAAGCCATCCTCCAAAATAAGATGGGTTTGGACATTATTACTGCCTCAAAAGGAGGCACCTGTGTCATTATCCACATGTGTTGTGTGTTCATACCCTCTGAGTCTGATAAGGCATCATTTTTGTTATACTGCATGAGGATACAAGTGAATGCCTGAGTGATCTAACCCCCAACCTAAGGGACTTAATAAATCAGTGGTTTGGAGCATGGGGTTCTTGGTGGAAAAAACTGTTACCTATTTTGAGACTATCTTCTTGTTTGTTTGTTTTTGATCCTAAATGATACTGATTTAATAGCCTAGTTGGACAAAAACTTTAAAATACCTCTACATTTATATACATCTTACCCTCACAGGAAAATGTCCTTTAATGCATGACATAAAACATCCATTCTTCTCCTGATCAGGAATAAAAGGGTTTCCCCTTCTCAGGAGTTTGAAATCTGTTCAGTCTAGTGAGGTGTTGGAAGGGCCCTGTGGGAGGGTTATAACTGGGGTCCTGGTTTAGACTCTTTATCTTAATCTGTGTTTTCTCTTATATGTGCCTATATTGTTGCTGTGGTATCTGCCTCCAGTGCAGTCAGATAGCTGTTAAATGAGCCACCTCCCTGCTAGTGAAATCCATTGCTGGCCACTCAGGGCACATTGCGGAAGAGGGGGGCGTGAGAGATTATAAGAGCTGGTCAAAAGGGATGGAATATTAGAATCTGGAGGGCAAGTGTGGAGATCTGCTCTGTCTTGTGGCCACCCAAGACAAGCCTCATATGTAAGTGTCCTTGCTTATTAAGCCTACCACCTACCAATCTGGAGTGGTCCGCCTCTTTCTTCAGGTTCTCCTTGCCCTCTGTATATAGAGGCCAGTTTGTGAACCAACACCTACTTGGAAAAATATACTTATTATTAGAAGAAAATTGAATTGTGTCCAGAATAAATTTGTGAATATTGAATATGGTTTTCCAAAAGTGGGTGCAACAGCAAAAATGAAAGAAGTAGGTACTTTTGGGACGAACTTAAGGACTTGCAAGGTCAGGACCTGGAGTGCGCACTTTAGGGATATTCTCCTGGGCTTTAAGTGGGAAAGATACATAACATGGTTTAGTATAAGAAGTTAAGTTTCATGGAAAATACATATCATAACTTAGTATAGGGAGTTAGTTTTCATGATATGCATTGCAATCCTCTTAAATTATCTAAACAATTCGTTCAAGCCTGATATATTTGTCTAACACCTGTGATAGTATTGTGTTCAATAGTATAACCCTTTTAATGGATTGTAGTATTCTACCTAAAGACTGTGCAGCATTTAGAGACAAGAATCAGGAATCCATGTCATAAACATGGATTATGACATAGTACTCTATCTCACTCATAAAAAGGAAAAGTAACAAGAATGTAAATATGTATAATACCTGTGAGGTCATTTGGGCTATATATAACCTTTAAAACTAAAAATGTATACATCTTTTAACCCAGCAATTTCAGATAAGAAAAGATTTTCAAGACATGTTTATACACACACACACACACACACACACACACACACACACACATATATTTTGGATATTTTCAGTACTGGGTATGTTGAATATGTCTTGTACATTGTCAATTTTTAAAATTATATACCCTTTCCATTTATTATCTTGTGCAGATATTACTTTTTCAAAATGAATTAAATTTAAAGGAACAAAAAATACATAGAAATAGTATTGATATTGTCTTGAAAAATCCACTAACCATGGACCTCTTCTCACTTTCCTAAAAATAACCATTATTATCAATTGTGTATTTTGTCAGGTCTTTTATAGCATTTGGAAACTCTGTCACTTGTCTTTTCACATTTTTTTATGATGTCTGTTGGCACAGAAGCTTTTACTTGGACGAAGTATAATTAACCACTGTTATTGTGTCTTGTTTAAAAATAATGAGTTAAAATTTATTCATTGCTTATTATGTTCCAGAAACCCTTCTGTAACTTTATATGCATTGTCTTACACTCCTTGATACACCACATATTAAAGGATCAATTTGCGATCTTATCTTACAGATAAGGAACTGAGGCCCAAAAGGGTGAAATAGCTTGCCCATCACCTAGGAGCTGTTAGGTGGCTGGACAGACTTTTAAACTCACAAAATATTTTCTTACATTTCCTCCTAATATTTTATACTTTTGTTTTTGTATGTTTTATTTAAACAATTTGTTATTTATTTTTGTGAATGGTGTGAAGAAGAGATTAGAAGTATTCTTGAGATCAGTGCGTATACTTGCACTAAGTAGTTTTTATAACAAAGTCCATTTGAATGATTTCCTTCAAAATTAAGTTTGGAGAGGAGCTTTGTACCACACATAAATTGTTATTTTTGTTGTTGTTAATGACTCTTTTTATTTAGGGCCTTTAAAATGGTCAAACAATTTGAAAACTTCAGTTATAATATTTATGTTGTTCCCTCAGTTCTGTGTGTGTACTTGCATGTGTGTGTGTGTGTGTGTGTGTGTGTGTGTGTGTGTGTGTTGCATAACTCTGATCTTGACTACCTGTTATATTTAGAGGTATATGAATGAACATAATGAGCCATTTTTTTTCAGTGAAATTAAGTTAACAATAAACACTATGATTTGATGATGGAAGCATGGGATTTAACTAATTTAAAGCTAGGTTTTTATCCCAGTTCTACCTCAAATTACCTGTCTAACTTTGTATATTATGTCATTCTGGCTCTCCTAAAAGAAGACTACAAGACAGAATTAGACTTGCATGGTTACTGAAGAAATTGCCTTAAAGGATAAAGGGGGAAGGAAGTAGGAATGAGCAAGAGGTGACTCAGATCATGATGCAGGTCTGATGCCTGTGATAAGAGTGAAAGACAGATAAGCCTTAGAGAGATTCAGGCTGCAGTGTAGCTATGAGAAAGTATTGACCAGATGATAGGAAGCCCCAAAACAAAAATAACCCATTAGAGGAGTCCTGTGTGAAGGTAAAAATAGCTGTATCACCTCTGCACCAGGGTAAATTACTTTTGCTGACCTGGTGAATCTTCTCTCCTGCTAGTCCTGGGACAAAAGGAATCCAAACTACACTGGCAGCAGCCAGAGCTTGTATTTCATTGGGACCCTATCTGTTTCCTCTGGCAAGAAAGTGCCCCTGTGACGACCATGACTCCCAACCTGATGGAGCTCAGAATTGCAAAGCAGGAAATACAAAGTCTCCCACTGGAACCTAAGAGACAATAAGTGGGGTCATCCCTGCTTCTATTTCTTGTTCCTTAACTTGCATATCCTTCTTTTAGGGGACACAGAGCCATACAGAGGTCCTGGCTTAGTACATATACTGGATCCTGAAGGATGACACCAAATAGTTGTGGAGCATTTTGTCCCTGAGCAGGCACTTCAGCTGTGCCTTTGATAGGACGATCCAGCATTCTCATAGGCTTAGTGCTTATAGATGGTGCAGTATGTGATATGATCAGTGGGTCCCCTGATAATTAGCCCATCCCCACACTTTTCACTGTGAAATGAGTCCTCTTGTCAGATGCTAGGTTGTGTGTGATTTAATGCCTGTGGATCAGGCAGTTTGTAAGCTCCAGGACAGTGATGCTGGCTGAGGCTCTGTGGGTGAAAAAGAAAATCCTATATCTGGAATATATTTCTATCTTTGAAAGGACAAACTACTAGCCCTCCAGGATTAAAGAATCCCAACATGGTCAACTTACCACCAAGTAGCAGGTTAGTCTCCTAAAAATAGAACCTAGGGGCCTCAGAATTGGTCTCTGTGGCTGTCAGGTTTTATATTTGACAGCAATAGTAACTACATTATACTTGGTAAGTATAAATCCATGCTGTCAGTACTATAATTAAGTGGCCTTTTTTTCCACCACTGTGATCACTCCATAATGCACACACCATGCCATTTCTGGGATGGTCTTTTTCAGTAGCCCTTCCATGGTGAATGCCTCCTAGTATTAACATTTGATACAAAAGTTCTTACATCTGTATCCACTCCCATACACCCACAAACATGCATACCTAGATGTTTTTGTCTCTGGTCTTCTAGTCCTTCTATTCACATGTCCCTGATCAGCTAGCTAGCCAGGACATTGGTCATTGCCCAAGAAAATGCATATATTCTCACAGTGGTCCAATGCTCCTTCTGTACAAAGCAGGTGTCCAGAGGCCCTGCCTGTAGTTGCACCCATTAGGAAGATTTTCTTTCTCTACTCTCTTTCAAGGCTTTCACTGAGTATCTCTATGCAGGCTTTTTTCACTTCTACTTAAAGTCACATTTGAAGTTGATCTATCCATATACGAGGCTCGGGCTTCTTCTTCCTCTTCCAGCTGACTACGCCAGACCCTGTATATTGTCATAAAATTCTAAAAGGAATCCTTCACACTGCTCTTAATATATTGATTTTATTCTCTCTTTTATAGTTAGTTTTATGTCTCTCATCTTCTCTAAACATGATCAATAATTTTGAGAAATATGATGAAGTGATAAATTTTGGAGTAGAACTTGTGCACAAATCTCAGCTCCACTCTTTTCTTAGCATTTCAGTTTGAATCACTTTCTTCACCTGTAAAAAATACCCTCTAATAAGCAGCTTCTAAAATGGCCCCTAATGAACCTGCCTGCTACTCTTCACACTCTTGTGCAACACCCTGGTTGGCTCTAGGGGCTTGCTTCGGAGGAATAGAATATGAAAAAAGTGATGGGATTAGTTTATAAAGTGACTGGGGCTTCCATCTTGCTTGCCCTCTTTTATCCCCTCTGCACTTGCTCTCAGGGAAGCCAGATGTTGCATTGTGCTCTGCTGCGTGGCAAGGAGCTGATGTCTCTGACCAATAGCCAGTAAAGTCCTGAGACCTGCCAACAGCCATGCAAGTGATTCTGGAGGCAAATTGTCCCCTAGTTGAGCCTTGAGATGACTGTAGTCAACTCCTTTACTGCAACTCTGAGAGAGATTCTCAGTCAGAGGCATGTAGCTGAACTGTTCCCAGATTCCTGATCCATAGAAACTATGACACAATAAATATTGTTTCAAGCTGCTGAATTTTAGGGTAATTCATTAGGAAGCAATGGATAACTAAAACAATGTCTATCAAATAAATTGTTGAAATGTTTAAATGAGTAAATTATATCGCACAATATACCTCTCTGTTTTTATTAATTTAACACAGACTTTTTTAAAATTCCAAGTATTATATTGGGCATAAAAACAATTTTGTTTGCATAATCTGTTATCCCTAAAAAGGCTATATAGACAGTATTATAACATATATATGTTCTTTATTGTTTGTTGTTATAACATATATAGTCCCAAATATAATGTATTAATTAGGTACAAACGTTTAGCATACACTAAAATCCTACCTAAAGTGTTTTTGAGATTCATATTGCAGGTACTCTGACTTCAAATCAAAACATTTCTATTAGTGTTTCTGTCAAACTTTTATGAACAAGTTCAAGAAAATCATATATTTTACATGTGTAATAACGTGTTTTCTTTAGAGATGTTTCCTAAAACATGCATATAACAATTAAGGAGGCATTAGAAGAAACATTCATTAGTTCAAAAGTGCTTTTTTTCTTCCATCCCTACTGACTATAAGCTTGATTAAGTTAAGTTAAATTACCTCTCTTATCTCAGTTTTCTCATCTGTAAAATGGGGGTAATAATCGCAACTTATATTGTGAAAATTAAATGAGCAGATACATGTAAACTGTTTAGAACAGTGCTAGGTAAATAGAATGTAGTCAGCACACATTAGCTGCTATAGTTCTTTGTGTTATTATGAATATTATTGTTATTATTAAGAAAGAAATAGGAAACATTTGCTAATGTGTATAAATATAAAAACCTTTTTAAACAGATCTCATGTGACAAAATGAGCAATTTTATGTCAACTGAAAAGAGCATCTGTTGGTTTTGTTTAGTTTGCTAAATGATCAATTTGTTATTTCTTTCTGATTATAAAATGAATACAACTGTAGTGTGGAAAAAATAAAATAGAGAGAAAAATACAAAAAAGAAAATTAGTGATATATTTTAGCATTTACTTCCAAATTTGTTAAAATCTTAAATATATTTTTAATACATTTGTATTGGTTTTCTTATAAAATTATTTCATTTATATATTATATATATTATATACTTATAATGAAGTGAACTCAGTTTTATCAAAGTTTAGTCATATTTTCAGAATATGTTGCTAATAAAGAGAGGAACAAATTATGCTATGTATTGTACGAAATACATGAATTAAGGATCATGAACTATCCTAATTCATGGCATTCACCTCTCAAATATTTATAAAATTTAAACGGAGAAAAATTAAATTACTAATTTTTGTGTGACTATATTATTTGAAAATCTTGTGTCTTTAAGGAAAGAATTACCATGGTTTCAAATATTCACAAATTAACTTTAAAGCATTTTGGCTGTGTTCTTAATTGGCATGGATTATTTTCCAAGTGCTAGTGAAAGATATTCAAATGTTTGATTCTACATAAATAACACCCAAATAAGAATTCTTTACATAAACACAAATGCCAGATGTTTGAAGAGGCTGATAATCCTTAAAAAAGCAAACATAAAGTCATGAAAAGTCATTAAACTTATTTTCTTGGGAGTGATTTTAGATTTTCTCCTTTTGTATTACATTGATAATTGTTTTTGCATAAACGTTCGTTATTCAAAGTAGACATTAATGATCAAACTTACTTTGTAAAATATGCCTTTTATAGGAGTATAGATATCTGAGAAGATCACTGGAGACTTCCAAGCAAAACTGAAGTTCTTTCTATTTCTTTTGGCCATTGGGCTCTGCTATGCTCTGTATGCTACCAAACACCAAAGTAATCAGGAGGTCCAGTGTCCACCTGATTGAGCAACACTGGACTGATATTGCTCTTAAATATATTATATGGAACCCTAAAGACTAGAAGAAAGGAGAATGTAGGTGGGAATTTTCAAACATTTAAACAATATATTCATGTGGTACATGGTAATGATAACATTGGTGGTTTCCCTGTATCCTTTTGTAAAGGGACTTTTGGCTCCTCCCACCACTAGGAGGAGTCCTCCTTGCTAAGCCCCAGATCTGGACTGCCCTTGGCCAATAGAACACAGCAGAAGTAATGGTGTGACATTTCTGTACCTGAGTTGAAAAAGGCTTTGTTTGATTTCACTCTCTCTTGGAACTCAGCCTCTGCCATGAGAAAGAGCCCAAGCTAAACTTTTTGAAAATCAGAGACTTTGTTCAGCAGGGGCAACTTGGTTCATTTTTCCTAACCATGGCCCTAGACTTGTGTGATAGTCTAGCCAAGATCGGCAAAACTGCCTAGCTGACTTGCAGCTGACCACAGAAGCAAAAGTTTGCCCCCTGATATTAGCTGAGCCCATCTCTCTCTGTTCATCAGAATGATTCAACCAAGTTGTAGACTTGGGAGCTAAATAAACGTTCATTGCTTTAGGCATTTAAACAGATGCTTATTGTTTAATTCAAGTGATTTGTTACACAACAATGCCCTGATACAAGTACTTTATATAAAATGTTTTATGTTTAAAAGATTATTAAGTAGAGCCTAATTTTTATTTTATTTTTCTTATAATTGTGATTTCTCTTTTGAAGCACATTTTCAATGTTCATAAAATAGTTCCATTGTGTTAATCTTTATCAGTTCAGTAATAATTTTTGATTATACATGGTTAGGTTCTGTAGTATTTTAATGACAACACAGTTTGTCTATTTCATGATATACAGTATAGTGAAATTTTACTTTTAGATCTCCCCTCCAAAAGAAAATGGACCTTGTTAGGAAAGTTAGAAGCCAGTCAGTTATGAATTATAGAAAGTACCTGGAAATGAATGTGAATTCAAGGACATGGTAACTAGACACTACAATGAGTTCTAGGTTCCTCTAAATCAGTGGTTCTCCATTGGGAGAGTGGTGTTTTTGCCTCACTGGAGACATCTGACAATGTCTGGAGACATTTTTCATTTTCTCAACTAGGGCCTCTAGTGAGTAAAGGATGCAGCTAAGTGTCTTACAATGCACAGAAGTGCAATGAGACCAGGTGACTGAAAGAGAATAACCAGGTAGGAAATGAGTAAGTGATAAAGTCAGAGATGCAATGAATGATAATGGGTTTTGTTGGGTAGAGCTTTTATAAGAACTGTGGATTGGATTTGATGTAAGAAAGAGGGCACTGAGCAGAATGACATGATTTAATTTCTGTTTAAACAGCATCATTTTGTTAGCTTTGTTGAAAAGAGCCAATCAGGAAGACAGACATTTTAAGAGGCAATTCCAGTTGTCTAAGTCAGAGATGATGGTGGTTTGGACCAGTGTGGAACCAGCAGAACTAGTGGAAATGACCAGTTATATTCTCAATGTAGAGTCAAAAGGATTTCCTGTCATATCAGATGTGAGGTCAGAGAAAGGCAATAATTAAGAATGACTCCAAGGCCACAAAATCAAAGAAAATACAAAGTAATTCTGTGAAATACAATAAACCGAATTTAATTTCAACATAACCGATACTTGTTTTTTGTTTTTTCTAGAACATATTTATGCGACAACCATAGGTAGTAGTCTGTGTGAAGGCAGAGTAAGTACAAATAGAAGCTGAGCAGTATTTGTAGAATTTACTTTAATCTTGGATTGAGGGATTTTTTCTATACTTCCCTAGGCAGACTGGCATTGTAATGATGGTAAATTTAGTGACAGAGTTAGAGAAAGTATCGAATATAATAAACCCTAAAAGGTAAATTTTGTTGGGAATCTAGAAGCAGTGTAGGAATTAATATTTATTACCCTCACATTTTTTTAACCTGTTTAGATTCTGAGGAAGAACAGCACACTCTTAGTCATGCAATATTCTGCACATTCAGTGAACATACATACCATATTATACCTCACATTCTCCATCTTTACACTGGATGTTTATTCAAATGCACTTCAATATTCTCAAATCACATTATTTCTATCTATCGATAACATAATTGCTATACCTACAGGACAGATGTTTTCCCTTTGTTGTTTTGGGTCTGTTGAATACCTGAAACCTTCTCACTGATGGCAGTGTGGCCATTGATGTTCTGTGTCCTGGTCCCACTTAGAGATTTTGTTTAAATTGCACAAGCATAGCACAGGCTGTTTTCCCAAAGAAAGCAAAACTTTCATTTACAAGTGATAGTTTAAATGGCATATGTATATGTATTAAATACTATTATTCATCAGGAAAAAGCCACAAATAGAGGAAAATATGTCTTCTATGAAAGTTTATTATTGTTGGACAAGAGAAAAAATAGTATGGATGTTAATGAGAAATGCATAATAGTGAGGCATAAAAATTGCAAATTTCATTTTGAAAGTTTCCTAGGATTTGTGTGTAAAGCTTAATTTAAGCTCCTTGCACACATATCCATGCTGTCCATTTAAATACACCAGCTATAAGGCCTTTTGGTTTTAAAATTCAAGATGAATAAGAGAATATCAAAGTGACTTTGAACTCGATTACATTTTTGTGGACAACTTACCCTTGGTTAGAGGCAGAACATTCCACTCTGTATTATAATAGGTCCTACAGAAGTGCAGAGCACCCACCCAAGGCTCACTTCACCACATCACCTTCTCTATCTCAAAGAGTTCATTCTGGTGTTGTGAAATTTCCACAGACCAAAAAGAAGTTATTTAGACACCACATGCTACATCAATTTAAAATTAAAATGACTGACATTAAATAAATCTTAAGGAAAATTAAAAGTCAAAAATTTCAATTTAAAAACACTATGAATTTAAAAGTAGTTTCAGAACTCCTCTGAAGACTGATACTCTTCTGCATTTGTAACACCGCATTATCACAGGGTGGTAAACCAATGAAAAATAAGTGAATACTTTGGTGGTGGTTCTATGCCAGAACTCAAATATGGTACAAAATTAAGCATACTTACCCTAAATATAATAAAGGAAAGATGGCTTATTTTAAGATAAATAAAATATAAATTGACTTTGCATTATTTCAATGTTTCCCTTATTTTCTGTTTTTATATTTGGAATTTCTTTTTAACTATACAACAATCAAATTTTATATGATTGAGAGTAAATCTTATAGTTCCAAACATTAGAAATCCATTTTTCATCACACTAATTTCATTTAGAAATTTAGGGATTTTGTTGTGTTTATTATATGACTATTATATTTGACTAACATTCTGTTATGATATGCTAAGATAATATTATTAATATAACTATCACTTGTTGAGCACCTCAATATGCTTGGCTCTTTACTAGGTAAACATATTATTTCAGCTAATTAATTTAGAAAGTTAAAAATTTTATGTTATAAAAATGGCATCATATTACCACATTGATAAAATTTAACTGACATTGTGCTGAACGTATTTTATATTAGCAAAATCTTGTGTACCATCAAGATCCAAAGAGGTATGTTACTAAAACTACTAAATAGGTAACTTTATAGCAACTATCTCATCACAGCATGAACGGGTATCAACAATACACCTCTTCATAGATAGAGTTCATTAACTATAACTACTGAAAGGATGTAATTTAGGGCACATGACATGGAGATAGATTCAAATTTAGAGTTTTCTAAAGGAACTATAAAAGAAAAAATATTTTAATGTATGTAGACACTAGGGAGAAGGTCAATAACATAATGTCAGTAACATAGAGGACAAAGTTTTCTATGTTTTCTCTCCTTCTAAATGTTGCACAAATATACATGGTATTTTACACCCTCAGATTTTGAAAAGTGGGAGTTATGTGTGTGTGTGCTGATTTTTATGTATTCATAGAGAATATTAAGCTTTCATTGTCCAAAGTCTTTTGAAAATAGAAAAACAAATTTCTGATTTGTCCAAAAAGTCTTCCCATGCAAAACGATGTGATTCTTTTTAGTCTTCCTTTCAGTGGAGAAGCAAGAATTTGCTCAGTATTAAAAGGAATTATCAGCTCAGCTTTAACCTTTCTGAGGATAGAAATTACTATCATGAAGTTTGGAACTTTCTTTGTCACAAGATTACAGACCTGCCCCTGTCCTCCTTGCCTTTGTCACAATCACTTTCTCAGGATTCCCCTCTTCAATGTCCTGCCCTTTCCCTTGTTGTCTCCAACCCACTTCCTAACCATATAAAACATAAGCTACTCACATATTAAATTAGTACACTTCCAAATAAAACATACACACTTCTAAGCTTACATCCTTCTACATCTATCTCCCCAGTCCCCTACTCTATTCAATAAAATTAACAAATTTGTCTACATTTATTGCCTACAATTCCTTTCACTATCTTCACTATTAATACTGTAGTCTAACAGCCATTTTTGATATTCTACATTACGCTAATAGTCTCTTAACTTTTCTTCCTGTTTCAAAATCTGCTTCCCTACAGAGTCTGTTTCCTTCATGGCCGCTGAAGTGACCCTGATAATCCCTTAAAAACAGAAGCCAAGTCATGTAATGTCTCTACTAGGAAATTTCTAAAGATCTTTCATCTCACTCAAAATAAACCCAACCAGCAATCTTTTTATGACTTAAAATACCATACGTGTTTTGGTCACCAAGTTATCTCCATGTCTACTCCTTTCTAGACTCATTGGCCTCATTTGCAGTTTCTCAGACAAGCTAAATCCCCTCCTGTGGGGATGTTGAAATTAGGCCACAGTCTAATGAAAAATCGAGAGGATCCCCTGGGCTTCTTCACTCTTCACCTGAACATTCTTCCCTCTCTACAACCTGAGAGGCCCCACTCCTTTCCTTTTCCTCAGCCCTCTTTTTCTTTAATTTGAGGCAGTCCCTTTTCCAATGTCCTTACCTAATGATGACTTAACTTTGCTAGGGCCTCCTGTCTTTCAAAAATTCAGTGCAGCAGCCAGAAAAGTGGCATTTTGTCTTGCATCTTCCTTTCTCTGTTCTCTGCTGTTGAATACTTTAAAAGCAATGTCTACCAACTGAAATGGATTCATTCCAAATTCACCATCTAATTTTTGAAATTTTCTCCTGATATCTGAGGTGTTTTGCCCAGTAAAGGTCACATTTACCATTCTGGCATTTTCAGAAGCCTCAGGATCTACATCAGTATAACATTTGTAGGCCTGATAAATCCTTTCCAAAAAATCAGTGGATTCCTCATTTTTATTTATTTATTTACTTAGCTGAATTTCTTGAATTTTGTTCAAATATTTTTGCTGCCCATGAAGGTTGGTGGGTCACCGGTAGAAACCCAGCTTGCTGGCTATTTACATTTAGGCCCCCTACAGGTTAACGGTGTAAGGGGAATTGCCCTGCGCTGGGAGTGGCTCCTGGACCAAGTTGGGTGCCCTGTTAGATATTAGATGGTGATACCAGACCAGGCCCCTGAGGACTAACACACGATTTTCTAACAGATCCCTAAAAGGATGGGGAGCCAACCCAACCACTTTCTAAGCCCCAGTGCTGGTGGTATAGTAATGGGGAGTGGTGGAAGAGGTGACATAGTTGCCAGAGTGGCAGGGACAGCCAGCTCAGCCAGTGAAGCTACATATCCTCAATCTCATTTCCTTCTTTTTCTTATTTTCCCTGGTGTAATAGCACAAATGCTTACACATAGGGGATTTCATCATTCTTCCCTGCTTCTTCCTAGAGAAGCTCTAATTGCAGGATTATATAGAGCCATTCAAAGGCCACCATTTCTCAGCATTTTACTGTGAAATCATAAATAGCAACTGATTCTCTATAACCATTAAAAGGATGTCTTTTTGCCTTGGTGTCAACCAACTAGGCTGAATTCTGGGCTGGGGCTTTTTGGTGATTTTAGGAAATGAGTGGAACCTTTCTCTTCTCCCATAGAATGTTCCACTTTTGGACAAGAACAGACAGTTGTTGGTTTTTTTTCCCTTCTGTTTCATTTCCTCCACCTGACATCAGTAAAATTTTTCAACGTCACAAAACTGATTTCGTTGTAAATGGAGAAATGTTTCCAAAACAAAATGAAATGAAAAACCCAAAGGTAAACAGAAAACCCTAAATAAAACCTCAAGTTTTGTCTCAGGGTTTTACATATCACAAGAACCATCAACTCAGTCCTCATGCAATGTGTCTCCTTGGAGAGCTGTTTGATCCAGAACAATGACACAGGAGACCGAAATGACATAATTACCACAGCAAGGGTGATAGTACATGGTGCCCAGGGTCCCAAAATCACCCTGCATAAACCCCTTGAGGAGAACCTAACAGGTACTGTGGCCATACATTGTCTTGGCCATAAAATATCATCTTCCTCTTAGTCATGGGCTCATAACTGTAATCAGACCACTTACTCAAAATGCACACCAGAGGACTTTCTTTAGGGATAGATGAAACCTTCCCCATCCTTTAAAGACAGAAATACAAGAAAAACAAAACACAAAAAGTGCCCACAAATTTTAGCATCCACAGAAACAAACGAACTGGTTCACAAATTGGATAAAAGTCCAGCAACTATTTCTGCTCTCCAACAGGGTACCCCACTCAAATACAAAACAAATTGGCTTATTCCAGAGGAAAAAAAGCCCCAGGTGGAAAGGAATAAAGTTTCCAGCTGTCCAAACCAGAGTGACTTACCCTACTGTATGGAGCCCATTGCCTCCCAGATTTCAATTCCTTGCAACTTCAGGGAATTTTGAAGGGAAGATCTTCAGGACAAATGGTACCAGCTCCTGCTGAAACAGCACCAACCATAAGGCATAGACCCGATTTTTCTCTCTGCCCAAATCCTTTCTCCTCCCTCCCTTCCTTTGTCTATTAGCTAGTAAATGACCTCAATAGTCAGCTCTTGGCTTGAGTCGCTTCCTTAGGTCGCCTTTGCCTGACCTCCAAAGACTAATTCCACTCTTCAATACTCTCATAACACACTGCACATATTTAGGTGTGTAATTGTGCAATTATTTCTTTAATAGTTTTGTTAAGCTCAGTTTCTCCAGTTAGATTGTAAACTCCATGAAAATGTGTTACATGGTTGGTGCTCCATCTTTGTTACACAAATGAATGACTCCCTACTCCAAAAAGATAATGAATTTGATACTGCTTCTTCAGTGGTAGGTTCTTTTAAACTTTTAAGGTTAGCTATTGAGTTAATTGAACCTTTCTTTGTCCTCTGTCAATATGTTAGCATAGGTAATGCTCTGCTTCCTTGAACACAGCTGAATTCTCTAGGGTGTAATTTATTCCTGCTCTGCCAGCTGAAATACAGACTCTATGACCTTCTCTTTCCCCTAGTGACTTGGACATTTACTTAGTCATTTATGGTTATTTAAGTGTCAGACTATATTATTCTCCATATTTGCCCCATAGGACATTGTCAAAGATACCTCAGGATCTCATTTCTAAAAGAATGGCAGCAGCATTTACAAAAGTAGAAGAAATACAAATGGAAAACACATTACAAAAATCTCATTTCTACTTTTTCTACCACAAAACCATTTCTACTACAAAACAAGATGGCTGCTAAAGTCAGATTTCTAAGTGAATATATATTTTTGTTTAACTTGTTAAAAAATACAGGGACAACTAATGTGTTTTGACCTTCTAATATGTAATATTGTTTTATCATACCATTATGTAGTCACCAATATAAAAGATAACATATACAACAATAGGAAAACATAATAAAATCTAATAAAAATATGTTTACAAGTCTTAGCACTTTTCCTTCAGATTATCCAGATGGCTTAAAATATTCTTAACATTTAAATAAATAAATTTGATAATACACACTGGATACTGAACTAAATTTCTTATCATTGCTGAAATATCTAACAACATATCAATGTAATATGATAACTCCTGAAATAAACTAAGGCAAACCCTTATGTGCAGTCAGTATTATGAATTAATTGTTAAGAATTTCTCTGTATAGGAACTGGCTTTAGGAAATGTTATTTTGTGAAAATAGGTGCAGCCTATAATAGTTTTCCAGGAAACTGACAAGACCTCAGAGGGATGTCTCTAACCCCCTTGTCCACCCCCACCATGTTGCAAATGAAAGAGGGAGACCTTGAGAGGTTATGGGGTCTCTGGTCAGTGGTCTTTCAAGCTGCAGAAGGGATGGATGGGTGTGGGAGAGCAGTAATGCAGCCAGCACTTCCTGACTCACTATCCCTGTACTTTTATAATTCAGTAGGGCCAAGGGAGTGGAAACCAGATGGAACTGATTTCTCACTTCATCTGAGCATGATGTGACTTCTCACTGAAATGACAAATAATATTTAAAAATGGAAAATAATATTTTTTAAAAAACATCTATTGTGTATATTTACTAATAAAGTTTCAATTATATTTCAGTTTGAAGAAAAAAAGAAAACTGTTATTTACAAATTTGTAGAACTGGTATATGTGCTAGTGAATAATTAATTACTTCATAAAAATAAAGTAATTACTAATAGCCATCTTTTGAATTTTAGCAAATGAAAATTGAATCCATACTGAGGGCCACTCTGAGAAAAAAAATTGTAGCTATGACCATAGGTATGGGCAGGACTTATATTACTATCCTGAATTTTCCAGAAGGAAATGGGGCTTCCCCAAATTAAATAATCTGTCAAAGATCACACTGCTAGCAAGTGGCATAAATATAGAAAAACCCAGAATGTTGGGCTTCCCTGGTGGCGTGGTGGTTGAGAGCCTGCCTGCCGATGCAGGGGACACGGGTTCATGCCCCGGTCTGGGAAGATCCCACATGCCACAGAGAGGCTGGGCCCGTGAACCATGGCCACTGAGCCTGCGTGTCCGGAGCCTGTACTCCACAACGGGAGAGGCCACAACAGTGAGAGGCCCGCGTACCACAAACAAACAAACAAAAAAAACAGAATGTCTTAAATGATTATAATGTGGGATAGATGTATTGACTCTCTCACAATGACTAGAATACAGCAGAAGTAACAGGATGGCACTTCAGAGACTAGGTCATACAAAAACAGTGGCTTCCATCTTGGGTGCTGGTTCCCTGCTTGCTCTCTGGCTCATCGCCTCTTAGGAAAGCCAGCTGCTATGTTGTAAGCTCCTCTGTAGAGATTAATGTGGCTGGTTGCTGAGAGAGACTCTGGTCAACAGTCAGTGAGAGACCAAAGTTCTCAGTTCTACAGCCTGAGGTTCTCACTACAGGATTTGGTGCTCGTGAAGCACTGAATTCTGCCAATATCTACATGAAAGAGCTTGGAAGCAAATCCTCCCCTAGTCAAGCTTCAGAATAGACCAACTGACAGCTCAACTGAACACTAATGAGAGACCCTGAGCCAGAACACCCTGCCAAGCCATACTGACATTCCTTACCTATAGAAATATGGAGATAATATTTGTTGCTTTAAGCTACTCAGTTTTGGGACAATTAATTAAGCATCAACAGAAAACTAATACAGGACATTAATTTGATTCCATATAAACTTCTTAAATGTATGAGTACTTATAAAATGTAAAATATATTAATTACTACTATGAAATTATCAAAAAATATATCTATTTGTATTTTTTTGGGGGGGTAGGAGTTTATTAATTTACTTATTTATTTTTGCTGTGTTGGGTCTTCGTTTCTGTGCGAGGGCCCTCTCTAGTTGCGGCAAGCAGGGGTCACTCTTCATCGCGGTGCGCGGGCCTCTCACTGACGCAGCTCTCCTGTTGTGGAGCACAGGCTCCAGATGCGCAGGCTCAGTAATTGTGGCTCATGGGCCCAGCCGCTCCACGGCATGTGGGGT
This sequence comes from Orcinus orca, assembly GCF_937001465.1. Taxonomy (NCBI): domain Eukaryota; kingdom Metazoa; phylum Chordata; class Mammalia; order Artiodactyla; family Delphinidae; genus Orcinus; species Orcinus orca. Next base: position 121,137,918 of record NC_064559.1, read on the forward strand.
CCTCCCAGACCAGGGCTGGAACCCGTGTCCCCTGCATTAGCAGGCAGACTCTCAAACACTGTGCCACCAGGGAAGCCCCCATTTGTATTTTTAAAGTTATCAAAAAGGATGCTATGATACCTACAGATGTCAGAGGGTTATCAGTTATATATGTACCTCCTAAGTAAGAGTCACAAAGTCTGGAAGGGCAGGTATGAAGAGGCATAAGTCTTATAGCATTCAAGAAACATGAAAAATTTTTATTTGCCAGTAAGGACCCTCTTTTTTAGCCTAATATCAAATTATTAACAAGATATTCAACTTGTCATTCTTTCTTACAGTAAGGGTGAGAAAAATAAAGAGGGTAATAATAAGGGAGAAATATATCCTTATAGTCCCATAAACATAATAATGCCCATGAGAGTTAGTTCCCAAATACGTGGTGGACAAGAGGATCAGAGAAACCCATTCACTGAGGAAACTTTGAATGACTGAGCTGGATGCAATGTCAGGAAAATTTTGAAGGCCAGATTCCTTGGAGGTAAGCAAATTTTGAAGCTGGCAGCTGTTCTGGAGACAAGAGTCCATTCTTGTCTCAGTGCTCAGTACCTAGCCTAAGGTTGGGTCCAACTGTAAATATTTTACTGAAATGAAGACCTCTGAAAATATCCCAGTGGAGATAAACATCTGTGCTAGTTTGCAATATTCAGGAATTCAAAAACTATGGAAAAGGACAACACGTACAATAACAGTGGCCTAGCTCAGTAAGTAGCATTGATGACTCACTGAAGGATAATAAGAAACCAAAGTGTGAGAGACAGTAGGAAGACAGAGGGCTTTTTTGGCAGCTTACAAAGAGGCAGTTGTCTCCTGCAGTGGAAGAGCTGTTGCAGCCGTGCAGCAGACTCAGAATCTGATAGAGTTACAGATCTCCAGAGACTCTCACCAAGGCCATCTATTATGATAACATCAGTGTTCTGATTGGGAAAACCTAAGATCGGGAATGGTTATATTGCATATATTATGCTAGGTAAGCAGATCTATCAGAGGATTATGTTCCAAAGGAGGGCCTGGAGGATATGCCATCCTCCAAGGCCATCAGAAATGTGCTAATGAAAAGCACACTAGCAACTCTGAAAAAGTTCAGTGATGGCTGTTTTCTTCAGGCTAGAGATAATAATAGAAGTGGTCACAGTCCTGATTGTATTAATATCAATGGAGTTAATGGGATCTCAAAGTAATAGAGGCCAGGTTTTGCTACACAACCTCTAGAATTCAGAAACCACAATTACTGAAACAACCTGAAAGGTTGGAAGAGCAGCCAGTGGGCTCTGACTTGCAAGAAATTACAGAGACTTTTAGTGTAACATGGAGCCAAACGGTACAGCCTACAAAGGTTCTAGAGAAAATCTATAACCAGAAAAAAAGAGTAAGAATAAGGAATCAGGATACTTAGGGTGATTGTTGCCCCCAAAATTATGATTTCCAGATCAGTTTCTAGATATTAGTCAATTTTTAGGTCCAGAACCCATTGACTGAAAAGGCAGTCAGTTTCCTAGGAGAAAAGACCCTGCAACACTGCAGCAGGTATATACTTTAATGATTCCCCAAGTTCTTTCCTTAAAGATGTATAAACATTACTGAAGGGAATGAACATTGGGTAAAGGAGAATATTCAGAATTTTTAAGGGCTTGAGTTGGCATTATTACTCACAGACCCAAAGTCTCTTCACAAATCCCCCTCCCCAGTGCAGGCTTAAGGCTTAGGAGAAAAAATATTAAATGGACTTCTTGCTAAAACTTAATTCACAAAGGATTCATTAGGTCCATAGACCCACCCATTGGTAGTGTCTCCAGTCCCAAAGTATACTTGGATTTGATATACATGGCAGTTGGAAGAATGTCCATATTGAGTCCTTGACATATCAGGTAAGGACTACCATGATGAGGAAGGCCAAGTAGAAACCTCTAAAACTGCTTCAAGCCCTAGATAAGATAGCAAGCTAAAAACAATATTGCACTCCCAAAGGGATGGTGGAGATTAGTACTACCATTAAAGACCTAAAGGGTGTAGGGGTGGGTGGTGGTTCCATTCATATCTCTAGCATTTACATCTCCAGTTTAGTTCCTGCAGAAAGTACAGTGACTTGAAGAATGACTGTAGAATATCACAGGCTCCCTCAGTTGCAGCTAGACTGACAGATGAGTTATCATTGCTAGAGCAAATTAATAAATCGTACAAAGATGTCACACAATACTTGAGTTGGCAAATATGTTCTTTTTAGATTCCAGTTAGAAAAGAGAATCAGACAGCTTGCATTTACATGGTATGGAAAACATTCTTTTATAGTTTTGCTTCAGGGACATGTTAAGCCTACCACCCTTTGTCCTGATGCAGTCTGAACAGATCTTAGTGTCCTGGGCATCTCACTAAATATTATACTAATCCATTACATACTAATAGATGACACCATCAATTAGATGGGACAAACTAGAGGTGGCTACTATGCTAGAAGCCTTGGGAAGACACACATGCTCCAGAGTGTGAGAGGCAAATTCTATGAAGATTCAGGGACCTATGACATCACTTCAGTTTTTAGGTATCCAGTAATAAAGGGTATGCCAGCACATTTCTTTCAAAGTCAAAGACAAATTGCTGCAGATTTCATTCCCTACTACAAAGAAGGAAACACAGCACCTGCTAGGCATCTTTGGGTTATGTTTAGGAAGAATGAATTTGACTGATACATTAGATGGCTGATGGAAGAGTGCTGACACTAAGTGGGGCCTAGATCAGGAAAGGTTTCTGCGGCAGATCCACATTCAGTGCAAGTATTCCTGCCACATGGGCCATACAATCAGCCAGACTCCATGACATTAGATGTGTCAGTGATAGCAAAAGATGCAGGTGAAAAATGAAAACATGCTCCAGTGGGAGAATCACAATACAGACTCCTAGGTTTCCTCATTAAAGAATGCTCTACTTTTTGGGACTTCCCATGCCACAGCTAAGAGTCCACATGCTACAACTAAGAGTCCATGTGCCGCAAGTAAGACCTGGTGCAGCCAAAATAAATAAATAAATATTTAAAAAATAAAAAAAAAGAATTATGTACTTTTTAATAAACATATATTTTATGTTATGTGGCTCTTGTAGGTATAGAATGCTTGATCACTGAGCACCATGTAAGAATGCGTGTAGAACTGTCTTCAATGAACTGGCTCTGTTGGATACACAAAGACATAGAGCAGGATGGGTTCAGAAACAGTCCATTATAAGACAGAAATGACACATCTCGGAGAAAAACTGAGTAGGAACAGAGAGCACACGTAAGCTGCATTAGCAGGACTCCCAGACCTCCATGTTTCCAATTACAATTGCGCCAGTCATAGAGAAAGCCTAACGTGTCTTCAGTAAGCTTTTAGTAGAGATCTGCACTTCAAGGATGTTGTTAGTGAAGGCTGAAAAGTGAGGAACTTGTTATTGAAATTAGAGGAAGGAGAGATCCTTTATACAGTAGCAGAAAGCGTAACGAAATTCTATCCTTCAATTATGTGGAAATCAGAACATGGAAGTGATAAAGCTGGTTATCCAGCTAAGGAGATTTCTAAGTAAAATGTTACCTGGTTTCTTCCTCCTTATAGGAAAGTATAAAGGAGAGGCATAAACTGAGGGAAGAACTGTTAAACATTAAGGAACCAGAACTCAACTATTTTGAAAATTCTCAGCTTTTCCACATAGCAAAAGATGCTAAAGTTGAGAAATAGCTTCTAAGCATTATTAGGAGAAAGTGGAATTGAGATAAGCCATGGTCTAGGGAAAAAGCTCAGGAAGTGACTATATGTCTTGTGAAAATCTTACAAAGGTCAAAAGGTCAGAGTATTCAGTAAGAGGACCCATTAAAGAGATAAAGGTGTGCCTTCTAGAGCCTCTCTAACAATGGGGCCTCTAGGAAAAATAATCATGTTGTGTCTCAGCCTTTCAGCAGGAGCTCAAGGTAGGAAAGGGCTGGTCTCAAAGAGTTCAGTGGGTGTGGTTGTTGTCTAATGGAGGGGACCCAAGTGGAATTCACAGAAGATCCACAAGTTTTTGAGAAAGTTATTTTAGCCAAAAAAGAAAAAGAAACACACAAAACACAACACTGAAAACTTGAACTGAGAGGGATAGTGAGAGTGCAGAATGAAAAGGAGTTGTTGGACCCTTAAAATTCTACCATCAGGAAGCAGACTGATAAAATCACTTGGCTGCCTATGCATACTACTTTTCATAAAAACAGAAGGATGACTCAAGGTGGAACCAGGAGTCACAGTGAACTATTCCCAGGTCTTTAAAACCTAATTGAAGAAGATCCAGCTTTTGCCCAGCTGTATTTCAGAATTGCTATGGACTGATGACTCCTCTGTATCGTTCATGTCCCCATTTTTGAACAGGAACCTCTATAAATGTTTCCTTATGCCTGTCCCACCATTGTATTTTGAATGTGGAGGGAAGATAACTTGTCTCTCTAGTTTTACATGTCCATGGAGCAAGAGAAAGTACACCCAGGAAGCCTCATCCACATTTATACCTGATTTAGTTGATGGCATTTGAGCAGATGCTGTTGAGCATGACAGCATCTGCTCAAATGCCATCAACTAAATCAGGTATAAATGTGGATGAGACATTTGGAGACGTTGGAAGGAGGTGAATGTATTGTTCAGATGGAAGGGATAAGAGGGTGGACTATAGTGGCCAGGCTCTAGGATGATCCTAACTTACACTTTCTCTATCACACCTGTGTAATCCCCTCTCCTGGAGTGTGGGCAGAACTTGTGACTTGCTTCTAATAGATTGAATACTGCAAAGGTAATGGGATAACACTTCTGTGATTACATTGCATAAAATTATAACCAATCTTGCTAGTAGACTCTTTCTCTCTTGCTGGATTTGATGAAATAAGTTGCTGTGTTTTAAGCTGTCATATGGAGAGACCCACATGGCATGGAAATAAGGGAAGCCTCTATCTAACACCCAGCAGAAAAGTGAGACACTCAGTCATTTAAACCACAGGAACTGAATTCTACCAACAATCACATGTGCTTGGAAGTGGATACTTCCTCAGCTGAGCCTTGAGATGAGACTACAGCCCTGGTTGACACTTAGTTTGCAGGCTTGTGAGATGTGAAGCAAAGGTCCTGATACAGAGGACTCAGGTAAGTTGTGCCCATACTACTGTCTCACAGAAACTGTAAGACAGTATGTGTTGTTGTGAACTATGACACTGGTGGTAAGCATTTAATTCTTCTTTTATAATTATTTGCTATTTAAAATATTACACATAAAACTGTTTTGTATAATACTATATTTTGAAATTTAATTTTTTTTTTTTTAATGTTCACAATATAATAGACTCCTTTTCTCTGAAGTAAAATCAGAGGATTTCTTTACCGGTCATGCAGAGTTTATCCTCTTGGTAAAGATTTGGTTTAAAAAAGACACAGATTTGTCTTTGAGGAGTATTTGGTTTTTGTGTTCTTGGGGATTTTTGTTTGTTTGTTTTTAAATCAGCACTTTGTTTCGAAAAAAAAAAAACTCACGTGCTTCTTAGAAAAAAATTATTTGTACTCCTTTGGGCATGGAAGTCTGGGCTGCCCACAAGATAGAGATGAGTCTAAGATGTGTTAAAAGTATTTCATGACACTTCCTTATATGAAGATAACTCATAATCAGCCTTCTCTGTATTTTTGGTATTTCTTCCTGCTTACAACATTCCCTTACTAATTCTGTTCGTGTGCTTTAAATCCACTTCTCACCATTTACCTGTGAACCTCATCCCCAGAAAGACACATCTAGGACCCCAGGAAATATAGGCTTATTTCCTTCTCTCTCCTAAGGGCAGTAATTCTGGTGAGAAGAAGAGCAACTCATTGTGATGGAGTAGCTACTGTGCTTGATTTTTACTGAGCAGATTTATTGTTTCAATATTGTGCTATTATCTGATAAACCTCTCATGGAAAAGGGGTTGGAATAGCTATCTTAATTTTCAGAAATGTTGTGAGTAAAGAAACGTTCCAAGGCTTTGAAGGGGATATGATAACCAAGACAAAAGAGCTGGAATTCAATTCCATGGATTGCTTAGAAATAAACTATTTTGTTTTTTATGGTTCTGTTAATGCCTAAACCAATTCTTGACACCAATAACATATTTGTTGACTAAATGAATAAGCTGGAGGGACCAGAACTAGTCCCTAACCCCTCAGCACTTGCATTTACAGCAGCTGTACTAAAGTGTGGCTTGGAAGGAACTATAGTGCCTTAAAGTCTCAACAGATCTCTCCCCAAACCATCTTATATAAACAACAAATCCAATTAGAAATAAATGCAGCTTCAAGACAAGTCCTATATGTCTCCTTTGAACCTAATCTCTAAACACCTCTTATATAGAAAGGTGCCCCCTGTCTCCATGTGGGAGCTTTAGTAGCCCTCACATTCTGAGCTACTTGCCCTCAGTGCAGTGTCCTGTGCTCAGCAGTCAGGCTTTTGAACTGAGATAAAGGTACTGATGATACTCATTCTTAATAAGGTAATTTTGAATTCATGTGTTTTTCACTCCAGTATAGGAAACTATTTTGAGAGAAGTCCAGCCAAAGAAGTTAATGTTTAAAATATAACTAAAATTTTGTTGAGAATAAAATTTCAGATATCAGTAAAAGGCTGAGGGGAAAGGGCTGAATACTTGACTATTCAGTCACATATTTACACCATATTTTACCTATGGAACAAGAATTGAAGAGAAATAATAAAAACTAAGCTTGAAATTTCTCTTCAAGAATTTAAATGTTGAGAAAGAGATGAGATGGGAACATAAAATAAACTTAAACATCTTTATATTATATAGTTATATGAAGAACAAACTGGGATAAAAGAGGGGTCATAAGTTCATGGGAGCTGGGTCCATGCAAGATACAGTTAGTTGGTGTATGATATGATGTTGAGGGGGAGGGAGGTGTACTAGACATGCAGGTGCTGGATGAAAGTTCACGTGAAATTGATCTGAACTCTAATAGTCACTTACTCAGGTTAAGTGGGAGAAAATAGCCAGAGATCTAATGAAGAACCAGCAGCTATAAAATTGTGGTAGTAATGATTTTAAAAAATGTATTTCATCTAGAAAGTGAAGATGAGTAGTGAGAAGTCTCATTAGGTATCATTATTTCATTAGAGACTGTCATCTCCTTCTCTGTTATTTCATTCCACCAATATTGAATTATCAATTATTTAATATATCTTGTTAATATATCTTATCACAGAAAATTTCATCTAGGATCTATACCTCCCCCATTTTGGTGACTACAAAGCACACAATTATTCTAGCAACTAATGCTACAGCAAAAATACATATTAAAATAGAAATACATGAACCATAATGTTATAAAATGTTTTTATTAATGTCCACAGCTTTTCTTTTTCTTTAAAAGAGTAGCTGCTCATATTTCCATTTTAAGTATTTGCCCCCTCTTTATCTCACTTATTGGAGGTTACAGGGAACATGTTTGTCCATTTTATATTATCAGTGAGGTCACTAACCCTCTCCCCAAATGGCTGATTTGGCATCACATGGAATATTACATAAGGTCAAAAGGTAAACCTACAACCAATAAGCAACAGGAAAAAGCTATTGAACTCTATGGTCACAAATCATGTGCTACATAACACATTTATAGATGACCTAGACAAAGGGCTTCCAACCGCTGTGGAAAAGGTAGAGAAGGAGACAGAAATTTGAATAGATGGGATATCACAAGGAGTAAAAGAGAAACGTTGCATTAAAAATAGCAATCACACTCCAGGCTCGTGATATTTGTGGGAGTCTGTGATCAGATTAAATAACCAAAATTCATTTTCCTAGGGAAAAATCCTCAGTGACTTGTTTCTTGCCCCATTTTCATTGCCTATATATGACCTGTATATTTTTACATTACATTTATATTACACTTATAATAGAATACATAGGCTAAACTGGAGTGAATATTAATTAATGCCTAGTGGTCCCAAACATGTATGTGTACAAGAATTTTTTTGTCTTTGAAACCACATTCACTTCTCTACTGTATAAATATTAATTAAATACTGGCAGAATTTGTGGAGCAAAAAGAGATCTTCCAGACAGTATAGTTTAAGATCTTTAGTTTATGGGGAAGAACACCAGAGTCTGAAAAGAATTTAAGGAATTTGTACTGGATAGAGAACATTCATAACCTAGATCTCAGTTCAGTGGTATTTATTGTCTGGCAGCTACCTCCTAGTAGAGAGCTAAAAAGGCTGTCCCTGTATGTTCTCATAAACTAGAGCACCTATAAAATCACCATCTTAGTTAGAAAAGAATGTTATATTCAACCACAGAGTTGACATTTTTCATTTGTGCTCCAGTTATTTGAGAACCTCTCTATATTTTGGAAATTTCTCACATTATGAGTTCTGCATGACCAAAGCATATGTCTCCCTTGCATGGATACAGGCATATGACTTAGGTTCTTCTATCCATAGATATTCATGAAAGACTTGAATGTTAAAGTGAGCAAGACAAGGAGTTAGTCATGTTTCCCAGAATTTACTGTCTGTCAAATATACTGTTCAAAGTACCAGTTTTTCAGGGATCTAGGTTGTAGAACCACAGCTGTAAAATGTCAAGAGCTATTGCAGTGCCAAAGATGATAGTATTTCCTTAGAGGAACTTTGAGGTCATGATTGGATATTGTTGCTAGCTTTCCACCTCTAGGATTTCCGTAGGGTTTCTCACAAAGTTTCATGAGTTGTTCAATGTCATTTAACAGCTCTTCTCTCTCTTTTTTTGTGACTAAGGTCAACAAACTGTACGTGGAATACTGGTTTTAATTTCTACTTTGAGACAACTGTGCCACACACTATGGAGAATAAAGATATAAACATGTTAAGGGCTCCTGGGAGCACACACACAGCTAAAAATGTAAGACATAGGGGCTTCCTTGGTGGCACAGTGGTTGAGAGTCCGCCTGCCGATGCAGGGGACACGGGTTCGTGCCCCGGTCTGGGAAGATCCCACATGCCGCGGAACGGCTGGGCCCGTGAGCCGTGGCCGCTGAGCCTGCACGTCTGTAGCCTGTGCTCCACAACGGGAGAGGCCACAACAGTCAGAGGCCCACGTACCAAAAAAAAAAAAAAAAAAAAATGTAAGACATATAAATTCCTAGCAACTAGGTAGATCATGTTCAAGGTTGTAATAACTGCAGAAAGAAAAAAATGTCTTAGGAATTTAGAGAAGGGAGGGCATATTAACACTAGTGGCAGTTCTTAAAATTTAGTGTGGCATTGCAGGTTTCTGAAATTTTAATGTAGAGTACAGATTCCTGGCCTCCACCGTCAGAGATCATAATACTTGCAGCTGCATTAAGGCTCATAAATTAGCATTTCTATCAAGACTCCATATGATTCTGAGGAAGCTGGTACCCTAACATCACCTGTTAAAAAACAACAGAGGGTCAGAAAAATTTTAAGAAGAGTGTAAGACTTAACAGTCATGCTTCTCAATTTTTCCCAAGTTTTCTTTGATTATTATGGACTGTAATTTCCTGTTTGCTTATCTCTTTTCTAAACGTTGCATGATTTTAAGTTTCCCACTGTCATGTGGTTTCATCCAAAATGATATTAGATATCTCAGGGAAACCTAGAAGGAGCTAAGAGCCAGAAGTTGTAATACTAGAGGATAACCAGAACCCCAGAGGATGGAATCAAAACAATATTCTGTCCATAAAATAACAACTTCATATCTATTTTTACATTTCTATGTCCCTAACTTGATGCTAGTACAAGTTCTAATTATTGGGTTGGCCAAAAATTCGTTCGAGTTTTCCTGTAAGATGTTATGGAAAAACCCAAAAGAACTTTTTGGCCAATCCAATACCTTTCACTAGGTTCAGTCAGTATAGGCCTGGTTATGAAGCAATAAAAAACAACCCTCAAATCTCAGTGGCTTATTTTTTTTTAAGACTTTTTCTCACCCATGCTAAAGGTGAAGTGCCAACTAGATGAGGGCACTGCTTTGCATGAATGTCATCCTTACTCCAGGATCAATCAATACTAATGGGGAAGCCACTTTGTAAAATGGCAGTGGTAATGAGAAGCCACAAAACTTGTCCTAATTCTAAAATTATATATATATATATATATATATATATATATATATATATATATATATATATATATATATATATATATATACTGTAAGGGGTGAGGGGGGCAGCTGGGGAGCAAGTCACATGTCTACTCTAACTTCAACTGGACAAGGAAATGGAATCTTACCATTTACTCAAAAGGAAAGAGAGCCAGCATATTTGTGAACAACCTGTCTGTCAAAAGGACCATTGCAAAAGCCTCCTAATTGATCTTTGTTACTCCAGATTTCTCCTCCAGAATCCATTCTAATCTATGGTCAGATTTATCTACTTAAAGTATGACTATGGCTATTTTGTTCTTTCCCAGAAAACTCCAAGGTTCCCTCCTTTATTTTTAACAACATACAAGATTCTCAGAGCGTATTTGAGGTCTCCCACACTGTGGCTTCTCACCTATCTCCAATCTACTGCCTAAGACTTATCTTACATGAAGCCTGTGGTCCGAGAAATTTGTATACTCCTCAAATATGTTTTTTCTTTACTAACTCCATTTTTTAACTTATGCTGTCTGGAACCCTGAATTCAGACTTAATTAGCAGTTATTAAGTACTGATTATGTGTCAGATGAATTTCTTGTACAGTAATTATTTTGTTATCATATCTACTTATCAAAGTACTAGAAATTCTTGAATTTTCATTTAAAATGATACCACCTCCAAGAAGGTGATGTTCCCAGTTAGTTGTGATCTTTAGTTGCTCATAATCCTTATGGTCTTTGGATAAAGCTTTATTTTAACATAGCATAAACTCTGCCTTTTATTACAAATACCTGATGGTTATCTAATCTTCAAATGAAAAATGCAAACTTTTGAACTAGGAATTGAACTGCTTTTAAGTCATTGTGCAGCACTGTGTAAATAATAGTGTTTATGAAATAAATGTTGAATTGTGTTAAGTAAATATACACAACAGCACCTGGACATCAATCAATGATATATTTAACCGTGGAAATTAAGTTATGTGTGTGCACGTATATGTGGGTGTGGTATGTTTATCATTTGCGGATTCCTTAAGGCACTATTACTGGGTGACCATTAACATTTTCCCAATATAATCAAACATGTAAGCTAGGAAATATAATTCTGAGTAGAAATACAAACACATACAGATAGTGGCTCTAACGATATCTAATTTATATTTGGGTTTTTGAGTTGTTGGGACAATGTAGAACTGTGGATATACTTAGAATAGCTCTTCCAAGTTTGATAAGTAGGACTCTTCTTTGTAGCCCACCTGACAAATCCTTCATTTGTGTTTCAAAATAGTCATCAGCTGTGCTAACAACAAAAGGAAAAGACAGTACGGTCAGCTACCAGATGGGGAATTATTTCAACTCAGTGTTAAACATTTATTCATAACATTCAGGTTATAACATAAAGCAGAAATGGCCACAGAGGATTTTATTTTACTGCCTGTAAGGAACTCTTCTGTTTTTTTTTTGAGGGTTATATTTTTCCCTTGGTGTATTTCAGGCATACTTCACCACTTAACAGGCTTTCTGTAGCTCATTCAAAGTACTTGGCATTCCCCCTTTTCAGGCACCTATTATTGAGGTTATCACTGGTAACAGCAGTCAGATTAATATATAATTCTCATGTGTGTAATACAACAAATGAGATGGACTCACAGTTTGAGGGTCATGCTGTTTTAGAGTTGATGGTGTGATTTATATATTCTCCCTAAAGTGTGATATCTATATTTACAGAAGAAACATTATTCAGTTTTTATTGAATACAGCAGTTCTCTTGTCAAGGATACTTGGATGACATCTCAGACCTCATATAAAATTTTATATTCTCTTAAGAAATAGTATTATGTTTTGACGTACTATTCCATAGTATCATCCTAAAACAAAGTGAATTAGTAATGATTTGTTTTATATCATATAGATAAGCTTATTTATATACAGAAACTATGTACTGATGATGGATTACTGTTAACCCAAGTATGCTATCTATAGCAGCATCCACCATGGATAAGCAACATTCATTACCTAGCCAAGAACAGCTGTGCTAGAATAAGAGATGGTTCTATACTTACAGATGAGATAAAATGGGTAGAAAAATACTAAGAAGGATATGAAAGATATTAAGAGATCCACACTCACACACCCTCCTTTTCTTCTGTGAAAGTCTTCATTTACCCACAATGACACTGTCTTATCCTTCTATACAGGACATGGTTGCTAGGTTTAGGGATGCCCACCTGTCCCAAACAGGCCTTCTGATTTGCTTAAACTCATTGGAGAAGAAAATATGCAGATCCTCTTTGGGGCTGAAAAACACAAGATGTGAAATTTGATAATTTCCTGTGTTTCCAACCATGTTAACTAAGCCAGTAAGCTATAAGAAAGAATGAAACCCACAGACAAAGAGAAGCAAAGATGAGAAACAGGTAAACTTCTTTCAGCATCTGAGTTGCTGAATCCCATTGTTCCCGAGGATCAGCTGTGCCTTTTCCTTCACATGGTTTGGTTGTAAACTATTCTATGAATTACATGAGCTAATAAATTTCCCTTTGTCAAGTTAGTTACATAGAGGCCAGTTACTCACAACAAAGAGCTTCTTCACAAAGCAAAATGTAGTGAGACTAGAGGACCTGGATGCATCTGAGAGCTGAAAAAATAGCACTGGATTTACATTGATGCTAAAGAATCAACTAGACAAGATAGACTATAATGAGAAATACAGGAAAGAGAAAGGATAGTGTAATGGTTTGGATTATTGTTTAATGATACTCCCCTCCCTTGGGGGTAAACTATAGATCACTTTGGTCAATGGAATGTGAGTAGATATGTTGTATCCACAGATTTTGACTTGTCCTCTTTTGTTCCTTAGATCTATGATGGGAAAATTTTCCTCTATTTATTCCACTGATCCATGAACATGTAGAAACAAGGGGAGCAGACCTGAGCTCAACCTACAAGTTGAAGCAGAGGTACTCCAACGAATATGCAGCTCATTAGTGAGAAAAATAAATACTGGTTGTTGTAAGCCGCTGAATTTGGGGCTGGTTGGTTACACAACACTTATTCTGGTAATAGCTAACTATTAAACATGGATAATGAGTTGTAAAAAATAAAGGCAAAGCAATTACAAGAATGAGTAGTTTCAAGATGAAGTTTCAAGAAGTAAATACCCGTGGGCTGAGACTTATAGGAAATAGAAGAAGCAGGCAGATTACAATATACAGAAAAGAAAGAGAGTATGGGATATGTAGTAGAGATAATAGGATTATATGAATAGAGGGAAGAATGGGAGTCAGAGAGGATCTTTGAGAAAAAGATCATAGGGCAGGTTAAAACTACTTTAGAAACAGCATACAATAGTTGCAGAAGGGAAGAGATGTGGGAAGCATATGACATGGTAAGAGAAAAGCAGGAACAATGTAGAACTGAGGGTATATTTAGCAACAGCTGGCCACACCCCCTCCCATTTTAATATTAAAAAAAGCCTGAATTCTAACTCAGGTTAGATGGTTCTTTGGACCCTAGTCCACCATCTCCTAGGTCAGTATTCCTTGCCCCAACACCTCATTCCTTGATTTTTTGGCCTGTTCTGTGGTGAGCAGTATGAGCTTGGACTCAGTAACAAAGAGAGATTATTACTGCTCAAATTTAGTCTTAAAACTTTTAGGATCTAGACAAACAAGGATCTTAGGGATATGTTTATTTTTCATCATTGGACTAATATAACAGGAAAGCAGTTGTGTGTTGTATTTTGTTCATCCCCTTTGAACACATCAACCATTCATCCATTCACTCACTTATTCATTGATTCTTATATTTATTCAATAATATTTACTGGGCACCTACTCAATACTAACTATTCTTTTTTAGGAGCTGAAAATAAAGAGACAAATATGACATGGTCTGTTTAAAGGAGCTCACAGACTAGTAGGGGAATCAGATAAGTAAACAGATTATGGCAATAAAGTATAATCTTAAATTTAACACAGGAGTTACACAATATGGAAGACTAGATAAAGGTGGCTTGACCCAGGTCAAAAATGGGAGAATTGATATATTACCTTTCTGGTTGTAAGTGGCAAGTTTAAGGGGAAAAAAAAGGAAATTTATTGATTCAAATAATTGGCTCAAAACAGGTTGCTATGGCCTGAAACATAAATCCATTTAGAAGCTCTGGCCATCTCAGGGGTCTGTATCTCCATATCTCACTGACTGGTAGCGCTTCAGAGACTGAGTTTAATCTGTACATAGTTGAGTTTACTTTATCAGGAGAGATGGACACTAGCAGCACCAAGATTACCTGATCCTTTGAGCCAGAATAGCTACATTAATTATTATCCAAACGAAGACACCTTTCAGAGTGAAAAGAGTCATATTAAAATTAGGCTGAGAAAGGAGGTATAAACCAGGTGGGACATTCCTTGGAAATCTGGAACGTATATATACCCCGTATATAACCATTTTCCTAAAGGAACAGAAACACTCTGTCCCACCATCCTCACATTAACATTTTCTAAAGCTTATAATGAGGTAATGTGGATTATGTCCCTATCCTGGAGACAATTACTGTGGCAAAGAAAGTGGCGCACTGTGATTGAATAGTCTGTTTCCCTCCCTCATTTTTTTTCTAACCCTATACCTCTCTCATAGCATCAGACCTTCTGATTAAGAAGACCCATCACCATTTACATCTTAGTTGAGAAACAGCTGTTCTTTGCTCTGTCTTTAAAGGACTGTGGTAGTTTCTTATATTTAGAGTAGAACATTTATGATACATACCTTTTAATGGAAGACCATAATAAGTTATTATGAAAGACCTCCTTCCTACCAGCAGTGAGGGTGAGCAGTAACAAAAGGGACAAAGATGTCAGAGTACTTCATTGTGACACACACCCACACACACAGAGACACACAGACACACACACACATTTGTATATGGTCTCTTGATTTCAAACCTTGATTTCAAATGATTTTATCAGCCTGATTTATTTATGTGGATATAGCCCAAAATAAGCATTGATTCTCATATGATTTACTTTCTAGAAGTCAAAATAATGGATCAAATAAATATACTAAGTGAAACTGAGCTTGGCAATGTTACCATTTTGTTAAAGATAAATGAGAGTTGTGATTGTTATAATTTATCAATTGCTACATTCATCCAAAGTAGTAATTAGGTCACTGCAAACACAATTTTAGTACAATTTGCTTACATGTACACAATTTTTCTGCTCTTATCTTTATTATTAAACAAAAGTTCTCCTAATCAAAGGGCAGATAATCACCCACATTGCGGTCTAAGAAGGAAAGATGCATGCCAGATAAACTGAAGATCAAGCCTTCCTACCACATTCTGAGCATTTTAGGAATCTGCTATCATAAGAAAATATATATTTATACTACAGTAAGTCCCCTATATACAAATGAGTTCTGTTCCAAGAGTGCATTCGTAAGTGCAACAAAGTTAGCCTAGGTACCCAACAAACACGATCAGCTATATAGTACTGTACTGTAATAGATTTATAATACTTTTCACACAAATAATACATAAAAAACAAACACAAAAAATAAAGAAAATATTTTCAGTCTTACAGTACAGTACCTTGAAAAGTACAGTAGTACAGTACAACAGCTGGCATACAGGGGCATGTTCACATCTTTGAAAATTTGCAACTTGAAGGTTCATGTGTAGGGGACTTACTGTATTACAAAATAATATATTTACTTTTAAGTCATTTGGGAAGGTCTATTAGTGGAAATAAATCTTCTATAAACCTAAGGCTAAACAAAATCAATGTAAAGGGTTATGCAAAACTGATTTTTACATTACAAGAAGCAAAATAGAAAACAAGTTTTGGAATATAATGGTGTCAGTTATTTGTATTTATAAATGTTTTAACTTAAAGAAAAATATCATAATCTAGCAAACACACTTATGCTAAGAGAAAATATCTTGCAAACTAAAGTGTGCTTTCATTGAGCACAGGTTTGGTGATAGAGGTGGGAGCGAGATGTGATTACCTTATCTGAAGTGCTTTGCTCCTGCCTCTCTCCCCATACAAATCCTCCTAAGAACCTCAATTTTCCAATTAGTTGAACTCTCCTGGTTTTCTAAAAGATCTCCAGGATCTCTCTAAGATGCTAGCTAATTGCTGCATTTTTGTATTAGTTACTCATTGAGAATGTCTAAATATTACAGACCTGAGCAGGGCTGGGACAAGAGTAAGGGGAGTGAAGCACTTAACTCAGGCACAAAATTTAAGGAGGTGCCCAAAAACCTCATAATCAAAATAATACCGTCTACTGTAATATTTCAAAAAAATAGAAATGAATGCCAAATGCCAACAATGAACAAAATATCAAACTTAAATAAGGGCAGGAACTTGCCCTGGAATTGAAAAACCCTGCCTCACATGTCGCCCATTATCCCAGCCCTGGCCCTGAGTCTTTTTCTAGGATTCCCCACCCACTAGTAATTGGGACATTGAGCAAGTCACTAAATTTCTTGAGGCTTCAGTTATGTCATTGTAAAGTAAATATTAGTAATATTTTCCTCAAACTTCATGGTAGTTTTGAAGGAAATAAATAAGATAATGCTTTCAGTGTCCTAATCACAATACCCAGGACACAGAGTTATTAAATTATTAATTCAAACTTAACATTTATTATACATTTATTAAAATGAACAATACATTAAATAAAACACCTTTGAGACACCAGGCTCATGACTGAGCACTGGAACTACAGTCTAGACCAAACATACATTACTCCTTCCCTCAAAGGATTCATAGTTAGGTATCATTTAAATATTTATGAAAATTAATTTAATACATATAATGACTCCTCTGTGATTCTTCAAAATGTGGTGTTTGTTTGTTAATATTGAAGAAAATATGTTCTAATAATGATCTATGATAAATACAAATTGATCATTTATTGTGTTTCACTTGATCACTACCTGTTAAAACATTTTTTTTTTAATTTGACAATTTGGCATCTGTTAATTTTATCAAATATGAATTAATTACTCCACATAATTCAAAATACTGAATAATTTTAATCATTTTATGAATTAATGACATATCATCTACTAACACATTTGGTTTATAAACCTTGAATTATCCATTTTTTTCTAAGATCAATCTTCTTATTTCCTAATCCATCTAGCTCTGTTTTCTATATGTGTCCCTGCTGTTTCCTGATTTGTTCTTTATCCTGATTACCTATATATCTTGCTCCAGATCTCTTAGGTACTGTCCTCTAACTAAATATGAAACTTTGTTACTTTCCTGCTTTAAATGCTTTAATGAATATCTAATACCAGCATAAAATTGTTGTTGTATACAGATGACATGACACTATATATAGAAAACCCTAAAAACTCCACACAAAAACTACTAGAACTGTTAAACAAATTCAGCAAGGTAGCAGAATACAAGATTAACATACATAAATCAGTTGCATTTCTTTACACTAACGATGAAGTATAAGAAATGGAATGTAAAAAAATAATCCATGTTAAAATCGCATCCAAAAACTAAAATACTTAGGAATATAAACCTGACCAAAGAGGTGAAAGACTTTTATATGCTGAGAACTATAAAACAACAATAAAGGAAATTGAAGATGATTAAAAAAAATGGAAAGATAGTCAGTGCTTTTGGATTGGGAGAACTAATACTGTTAAAATACTACCCAAAGCAATCTTCAGATTTAATGTGATCTCTATTAAATTACCCATGACATTTTTCACAGAACTAGAGCAAATAATCCTAAAATCTATATGGAACCATAAAAGACCCAGAATTTCCCAAGCAATCCTGAGGAAAAAGAACAAAGCAGGAGGCATAACCCTCCCAGATTTCAAATAATACTAAAAAGCTACAGTAAGCACAACAGCATGGTGTTGTCACAAAAGCAGACATATGGATCAATGGAACAAGATAGAGAGCCCAGAAATAAACCCACACACCTACAGTCAATTGATCTTTGACAAGGGAGGTAAGAATATACAATGGGAGAAAGTATCTTCAGTGAGTGGTATTGGGAAAGTTGGACAGCTGCATATAAATCAATGAAGTTAGAGCACACCCTCACACCATACACAAAAATAAACTCAAAATGGCTTAAGGACACAAGTATAAGACATGACACCATAAAATTCCTAGAAGAGAACATAGGCAAAACATTCTCTGAAATAAATCGTAGCAATGTTTTCTTAGGTCAGTCTCCCAAGGCAAAAGAAATAAAAACAAAAATAAACAAATGGGACCTAATCAAACTTACAAGCTTTTGCACAGCAAAGGAAACCAAAACAAAAAGACAACCTATGGACTGGGAGAAAATATTTGCAAATGATGCAATCAACAAGGGCTTAGTTTCCAAAATACACAAATAGCTCATACAGCTCAATATCAAAAAACAAACAACCCAATCAAAAAATGAGTAGAAGACATAAATAGACATCTCTCCAAAGAAGACATACAGATGGGCAACAAACACATGAAAAGATGTTCAACATTGCTAATTATTAGAGAAATGCAAATCAAAACTACAATGAGGTACCACCTCACACTGGTCACAGTGGCCATCATTAAAAAGTCTACAAATAACAAATGCTGGAGAAGGTGTGGAGAAAAGGGAACCCTCCTACACTGTTGGTGGAAGTGTAAGTTTGTGCAGCTACTATGGAAAACAGTATGTATATTCCTCAAAAAACTAAAAATAGAGTTGTCATATGATACAGCAATCTCACTCCTGGACATATATCCAGACAAAACTAAAGTTGAAAAAAGATACATGCACCCCTATGCTCATAGCAGTACTATTCACAATAGCCAAAACATGGAAACAACCTAAATGTCCATCGACAGATGAATGGATAAAGAAGATGTACATATATACAATGGAATACTACTCAGCCATAAAAAAAAATTAAATAATGACATTTGCAGCAACATGGATGGACTTAGAGATTATCATACTAAGTGAAGTAAGTCAGACAGAGAAAGACAAATACCATACGATATCACTTATATGTGGAATCTAAAATATGACACAAATGAGCCTACCTATGAAACAGAAACAGACTCGCAGACATAGAAATCAACTTGTTGCCCAGGCAGGAGGGGGCTGGAGGAGGGATGGATTGGAAATCTGGGGTTAGCAGACACAAACTATTATATATAGAAATGATAAACAACACAGTCCTACTGTATAACACAGGGAACTATATTCAATATCCTGTGATCAATCATAATGGAAAAGAATATAAAAAAGAATGTATATATATATATATATGTATATGTATAACTGAGTCACTTTGCTGTGCAGCAGAAATTAACACAACATTGTAAATAAACTATACTTAATTAAAAATTAATTAAAAAATAAATACCTCAACCAACAGAATAAATTCTCACTCCTTAGTATGGCCCAAAAGATTTCATGATTTGACAGTCCCCTATTTTTCAGCCTTATCTTTCCCTCTCTCTTTTTTTAAATGCTACATAATTCACATACCATAAAAACCATGTACACTATAAAAATGTGATAACATAACACACAGAATCAGAGAAAAATTTATAAACATTTTATCTGGTATCTTTTCAGATTTTTTACAGTGTCTGTTGACACAAAAATGTTTTGATTTAATGAATTTCAGTTTGTTTGCACTTACACCTACATTTTCTTCTATGAGTTTTATAGTCTTAACTCCACATTTAGGTCTTTGGTCCACTTTGAGTTAATTTTTGTGTAATGGCATGAGGTAAGTTTGCAAATTCATTGTTTTGAGAGTATAACTGGGATATCCAGTTGCACCAGCACTATTTATTGAAAAGACTATTTTTCCCCATTAAATAGTCTTGGAACTCTTGCCAAAAATTAATTAACCATGGATTGGGTTTATTTATGGACTCTCAGTCATACTCCAGTGATCTATATGTCTCTTTGTGCTGGTATCACACTGTCGTAGACTTGTAGTAAGTTTTGGAATTGGTAAGTGTGATTCTTCCAACTTCATTTTTCTTTTTTCAAGATTGTTTTGGTTATTCTGATTCATTTGAATTTCCATGTAAATTTTAGGGTCAGTTTGTTCATCTCTGCAAGCAAGGAAGATGGGATTTTGGTAGGGATTACACTGAATCTATAGACCAACAAGGAGATTACTGTCATCCTAACAAGACTAAGTCTTCCCATCCATTAACATGGATGTCTTTCTTTTCTAATATAAAATTTTAGAATACTATTTTATAGTTTTCAGTAGTATATATGTCTAGTACTTCTTTGGTTAAATTTATTTCTAAATGCTTATTGATGCTACTATAATATAAATTATTTTCTTCATTTCATTTTTGGATTATATGTTTCTAGTGTATAGAAATGTAACTGATATCTATGTACTGATCTTGTATCCTACAGCTGGGATGAACTACTTTATTAGCTCTAATAGTCCATGTATGTGTGTTTATGTGTGTGTGTATTCTCAGTATTTTCTCTATATAAGATCATGTCATCTGCAAACAGAAAGTTTACTTCTTTCTCTCCAATCTATCTTTTTTTTTTTTCATTTTCTTGACTAATGGCTCTGACTAGAACATCCAGTAAGATGTTGCATAAAAATGATAAGAGCAAACATCCTTGTCTTGTCTTTATCTTATGGGGAAAACTCTCAGTATTTCATCATTAAGTATGAGGTTAGCTATGAGGTTTTCCAACATGCCTTCTAACAGGTTGAGAAAGTTTCTTTTTATTCCTAGTTTCCTAATTTGTAGAATGTTTTTATCATAAAAGGATACTGGATTTTGTCAAATGATTTTTCTGGATCTATTGAGATAGACATGTGTGTTTTTTCTCTCCTTTATTCTATTAATATGGTATATTACATTGACTGATTTTTTTTTACATTGATTGATTTTTATACATTGAATCAGCCTAACATTCCTGGAAAAAATACAATTTGGATATGGTATATAATCTTTTAAAATATGCAGCTGGTTTTGGTGTGTTAGTATTTAGCTGAAGATTTTTGCATCTATAATCATAAGGGATATTGGTTTGAAGTTTTCTTTTCTCGTGATGTCTTTGGCATCAGAGTTCATAAAATGAGTTAGGAAATGTGTTCTCCCCTCTTCTATTTAATGAAAAATTTTGTCAAGTGTAGATGCTAATTCTTCTTAAAATGTTTGATAGAGTTCACAGGTGAATTCATCTGCTCCTAGCTGTTGTGTGTGTGTGTGTGTGTGTGTGTGTGTGTGTGTGTGCGTGCAAGTATAATGTTTTGATCACCTTAAGTCAAAATTTTCATTTCTTTTAAGTCTATTCATATTTTCTAGTTCTTCTTGGGTTAATTTTAGTCTTTGCCTTCCTAGGAATTTATCCATTTCACCTAGATTATTTGATATGTTAGCATACAATCCATCATAGTATTCCCTTAATTTTAAAAATATTTCTGTAAGGTTGCTAATAACCCTATCTTTTATTCTAGATTTTAATAATTGCATCTTTTTTATTTTTTGTTTACACATTACTTTCTCAAGGCTGCATCCTTGCAATGGCTTCCAGTGTGGAACAGTGGGCAGAACATACATGGGGGTGTGAGGGGAGGGGAGGGGTAAGGAGCCTCTGATTGCCCAGGATCAGCTTGCCGGTCACATCCTCTATGACATCCTCCAAAAAGACTTTAGTGATTTACATAAGATATTTCTAATCCACCCAACAACAGAAAGATTAGGTATTACTGATCCCAATTTTATAGATGAAGAAATTAAGGTTGAGAATGGTTAGGAAATTTTGTATGGATTATAGGCTAGTTTTGCATAGACTATTAAAATTCAGTACTTTATGGTTGCATAAATCTGAAAATAATAAATATTTTAGTACTGGCATAGTTCAGATATTGACACTGAGAATAGACCTGTGTGTACAGATTTAAAATCAGTCCTCCCAGTATTCACCTAAGATAAAATAATTGTAGCAGAAATCACGAGATGGAAAATTTAACAAAAAGATACATTTTATTAGATCAGACAAGGGTTAACTACATACATAAATATATACATGTGTAAACATATATGTCTATACATGTATATTAGTATATATGAACATATTTAAAATAAAAACAGTGTGAATATGTGTATTTGTAGTAGAATTATGAATTTTCTTTATTTTCTTCTTTATGTATTGTGCACATTTTACAATAAAATGCATTGCTTTATAAACAAAAGGAAAAAATAATAAACATAAAACAATTCAGTTCTCAAATTTAGGTAAGTAATAGAAATAAAATTTTATAAACAAAGTACTGTTTATATGATGGAATTTTTCTTAACATTTCATAGAGAAAATAAAACACATTTAAATTATACATACATTTTATCTTCTAAGAAATTTCCTTTTTAAAATAAGGAAACAAAAACTTCTAAATAAAAAATAATTGGAATACCCAGAGTATTTAGACAAAGACCTAGATGGTGTCAATTTTCTACTTACTCAGCTCTAAAACTTAAGTTCTATTAGTTCATATTGATATTAAAAAATCTTAATACATTATAAGTTTCACCACAGACATACATACAGTAAATGTGAGTGCATTCTCGCAATGTGACTATTCCTTTTTATTGTCTAGTAAGGAAGTTAACACAGGGACTTAAAAATATTTCTTTAAGAACTATAGCATCAAAAACGAGATTTCAATTTCAGGTTTAAAGAAAACTTTTGCCAGAGAAAGACTATAGTTGAATGAATTTTAATGCAATAATATCATGGTAAAAAGAACATGTTCTTTAGAGCCAGATTATCTCAGGTTTCATAAATGTAGTTTTAATATTTTAAGATAAAAACATGTAAGTAATCACTACCTTTGTCTTCTATTGTCTGTGTTAAGAAGTCAGTTGTCAATCTTTGAATCCAATATGTCTTAATTTATATACACATTTAAGATTTTCTCTTTGTCTTTTGTTTTCAGACTTTTAGTATTGTATGAATAAATTTGTTTGTTTTTGGTTTTTATTGCTTGTTTGTTTTGCATTTGTTCTGCTTGAGGCTCATAGAGTTTCTTAAACCTGTGGCTGAATATTATTAGTTTTAAAAATATCTCAGCCATTATCACTTCAAATATTGGTTCTTCTCTACTTAATCTTTTTTCTCTTTCTTCAACTCCAATTATGGACTTTTTTCCCTTTACATTATGTTCCTAATACATCTTATTCTTTTGTAATTTTCCATCATTTTATCTATCTGCTTCAATCATGAAATTTTCTTCTGACATATTACAGTTGAACAATTTTTCCTTTAGGTATCTCTCATCTTCTGTTAAACCCTTTAATTCTTAGTTTCAGTTATTGTATTTCTTAACCTTATTATTTGTATATATAATTCTCTTTCCATATTTTCTAGTTGTCTGAATTTTTTTCTTCTTTTCATCAATCACATTTTAGAGGTCATCTGATTATTCTAATATCTAAATCTATTTTAAGTCTGTTTTCATCGTTTCTTTTTCTTTCTCTTGATACAATGTCAGTCCTCACTCTCTTGTGTGCCTCATTACTATTTTTTTAATTAAATGATCAACATCATAGTTAAAATAGCATAGAGAAAATTTGTTTCTCTAGATAATATTACTTCCTCCAAAAGTGTTTATCTTTTCTTCTGGTAAGACAAATAGTCTGGGACTGGAAACATTAATTCAATCAGGGACTGATCAGATTCAAAGTGTTGCCTATTTACTCTTAGGATGTTGCTTTCAGAGTCCTATCCAAGGGCCTGGAATTTTAATCGGGCCTTTCCTCCTTGTCAGCTCCTAAATTCCAACTTTTGTAAACTCAGCCCAGTGAAACTGTTAAAGTCCTTTTCCACTTTTCAACTTTGTAGCTGCAATATCAAGTGGTGAATTCCGCAGGTGAAAAATGGTGTCACGTATCAGACTCAGATCCTGTGCTTTTCTACTCTCAGAGTTTTAGACCCACGGCTTCTTGCTCTCTTTGAATTTGGCAAGGCTTTCAAACAGATTTTGAAAAATATTTTTCCTGGTTGTTCTCAGTGGAAGATCTGGTTGACAGAAATTACTCTGCCATTGCTGGAAGCTGTTTTGTTGCAGTTGTTGTATTTGAATATATAGAAGAGATACACCTTTATTCACCAACTTTTATGTATTGGGGCTTCCCACAAGTATATAACCTTTCTCAAGTTATGTGAACTTATTATCCTTGAAAGAGCAAAATCATTCAGTTAAATATGTTTGGCACTTAAATGGAGCTTTATGAAATATCTATACAGGACCTAATCTTGGGGGTAAGAGTAAAATAGAAGCATGCCTAAGGAAAGCTGTTCACTACAATGGTGAAGTTATAATTTAAAGGTTTTTTTAATTAATGAAAAAATTGTTTTTATAAGATCATATACAAAGCATTTTCATGGTAGGGACATGGGCAGTAACACATTTCTTAGTGTGGAGTAAAACCTGGGGCAGTTCACCAGCATATAAAGAAGGAACCAGACATGGGGATCAGACAGACTCATGCTACATGTCAGATATGATTCTAAAATCTCTAAGTATTTTATTCTAAAATCTGTGCATCTAGGGATCCACTTGATAAGCAGAGAAAAGATAAGCACTTGAATATTCTAGGCAACAGTTCAAAATGAAAGCCAAGCAGGCTGTGACAGGAAGAATTCTTCTGGGACAGAGGGTAGGAGGAATAGACACCAACCACTGTAAATAGGGCTGAATGAAATTAGGTCAAGTGCAGGGAATTTATTTAGGATTGAGTATTTAGGTAAAGAACATCAGTGGTTCTAACAAAGAAGATTTAAGTGATAGGGGAGAGAGTGAAGAACTGAATCTAACATTGACAACCAGTGTTTAAAAATAAAATAAAATGAAACCTAGTAGAAGCCCTAAAAAGTAGTTTCCCTGACCTGAACCAGAATAAAGTGGGACAATGTGCAAACCTGGAGCATTAGGTAACCATATTGAGATAAAGAAGTCATTATTTTACTGAGAAACTGCTGAGAAAGGGCAAAGATAGCACTAAGAATCCAATATCCAAATTCCAAGATGACAGGAACTGATTTATCTTGGATGGTTACAGTAGGTTTTTGCTTCTTTCCCTACATCTTGACTCTCCCTTAATATTTTAAACTCTATAACTACATCATGTTCATATCACTCTCCTATTAAAATGCTTTTAGTAAACTTTACTGTCTATAACTAAAACGTATCACATGTTTTATAGTTATAGACAGTTTAGTCTTCATATCACAACAATGATCTGGCCCAGCTCACTTCCACAATCCACCTTGCACTGTAGATTATTGTCTATACCCTTAACAGAAGGAATTGACTCTGTCTTGTTCATTTCTACATATTTGTGTCTTCTTTCACAGCAGTGGATACAAGGGCAGTGCTTAAAAGCTATTTATTAATAAGCAATTCAGTAATTGTATGTCAATTCAACTGTGGGCAGGCTTAAGCAGGTCTCTAATCCAATGTTAACCAAAATTTTCAGAAATGAAGACATGATTGAGATAAAGAGGTGCTTATTTGGTGTTGTTAGGACTATAGCCCAGGAAACACAGATTCGAGAAGCACTTGAATTGTTTCTCTAGACTACAAAATGGAGAAAACTTATAAAGTCAAAAACTGCGAGTAAGTTATGTAAGTTGCTTATCAAGAATTATAAATGGAACTGGCAAGAAGTAAGGGTGCTTGTTAAGCAAGAATTGGTTGGGGTTCAAAATTGTTGCATGGTTGCAAGGGGGAAAACTTGAGACCACAAGACTGCAGCTAAAAGATATTGTTCTAAAAAAAATGGCTGTTGGTGTTTTGAGGAGGTTGTGGTTAGATACAGTTCAGAAAGTTCAAGTTCTCAGTGGTGCAGAAACATGCCTGAAACCAGATCCTCAAAGGCCGCCAAACTCCATTTTGTATGCCTGAACTATGATTACTCCATTATAATTTTAATCTGTCATCACCAAGATGGGACAAAAGGAGTAAAACAGATCAGATTATTACTCCAAACAGAAAATAATTAAATGTAGCAATAAATTATGAGCTTCAAATGAAGAGAGACATTGTTATATGTATACTCTTGTTCAAAGAATGGTCCTCTTCAATTGAGAAAAATTCTTTATCCCACCTAGTAATCCAGACCTTGCAAATGAACCCTGGCAATCAACAGGCAACAGATGTTGCAGCCAGGTGGCTGATAACTTGGAGGTTGTTAATTGTATTTAGATGGTTATATTTCTTTAAAAGTGTTCTATAGTCAGTCCCTTTTCTGTTTTACTCAGTATTGAGTGGGCAGTTAAATATTTCATGCTATTATTTTAATTAATGGTGTACTTTAATGAAAAATAAGTATTTAAATGATTGGATTTCTGATACTTTGATATAATTAAAGCAGCTTAGTCCAAACCTTCAAATCTTAAGCCATATCGCTGACCTTTCAAAACCCAAATTTATTAAGAAATAGTAAATATTGATTACTAAATATTTCAGCAAAACATTTTTATTTGATACATTCTCTGGTACAGGAATTAGGAAAAAAATTTAAATGTGAAATGGATAGGTAAATTTAGGAATGAAAATTTCAAGGTTATTACATAAAAACGGAGGTTATTGTGATATGAAGTATGGATGCTGCAATATAAACCCTTGAAGGTTACTTTCCCAATCTGTTTTATTTTCCCTATGTGTCTTTCCCATAATATACATAGAGTAATCCTTCAAGAGTGCTCTGAAGCACTATTTCAACAAACAAACATAACATTATCAGTAGAGAAGAAGCAATAACAAGTCACAAAGTTATAGCAAATGGAGATGGTCTCTCATTTTGAAGAAACAACAGGCTGAACCCAAGGCTAAAAGGGAAGGCAGGGCTGCTGGCTACAGCTATTGACTTTTTGTACCTTTCTGAAATAACTGTCACTCACACAGGGTAAGATCATCCATGTTTTGAACATGTGAAGTAATGCCACAAACAATGGCAGTTTTGAATATATTCTGTTGCTGTATCAATCTATAAAGTGATCTATATGGAGTTTATTAGAAATTTGGCCTTCAAAGAAACTATTTTGTTGTCACAAAGGAATATAAATTTAAGTAAATACTTTCCAAAGGATAGCAGATTTATTTTATTTTTAATTATTTTATTTGTTCCAGAGTCTCAGCTTTTCTCCTACAAAAGATAAGTAATAATACAACAGTGTGGAGGAAGAGCAGTGGCCTTCAAATTAAGATTCCAGACAAGATTCTACAGTTATCAACCAGGTATTCATAAAATTCCCATTTTATGAATGAAGGAAAAGGATTTCACTGTCCTTTCCTGAAAAAAAAAAGAATGAGAGTGAAGCAGGTGGTGACAAGATGGCATTTGAATTTCTGGATATTTCAGATTGTCTTATATTTACTGATTGTATATATACCATGGCATAGAAACAAGGATTCTATGCACTCTGGATTTCTCACCTACCAGTTCAAATCAACTATTCTTGCCAAGATCACAGGTAAGCTCTTCTACTACTAAACCAAATTGATCCATTTAATCCTCATCTTACATGGTCTGGTATTTTCTTCACTTCCAATTCCTTACTAATTTTTAAAATGATCTCTTTTGAATGAATAAAGATGAGGTACATATATTCAATGGAATATTACTGAGCCTTAAAAAAAGAATTAAATAATGCTATTTGCAGCAACATGGATGGACCTAGGGATTATCATGCTATGTGAAGCAAGTCAGACAAAGAAAGAGAAATATCATATCACTTACATGTGGAATCTAAGAAAAATGACAGAAATGAACTTATTTACAAAATAGAAACAGATTCACAGACGTGGAGAACAAACTTATGCTTACCAAAAGGGAAAGGAGGTGGGGAGGGATAAATTAGGAGTTTGGGATTAACAGATATACACTACTATATGTAAAATAGATAACCAACAAGAACCTACTGTATAGCACAGGAAACTCTATTCAATATCTTACAATAACCTATAATGGAAAAGAATCTGAAAAAGAACATATATATATATATATATATAGATAGATAGATAGATAGATAGATATGAATCACACCTAAA